>NC_142719.1:3757500-4382500 GCF_055471065.1 Atractosteus spatula | reverse complement strand
CAGAATCGAAGGCGACACGTTTCCACCATTTTTTATCATATAGATCACATGATATAAAGTTTTTTTCCCCATATAAAATAGACCTAAGAGACATGATTTAATACGATATGAACGGGGACATCTTTTTTATACATGGAATTTCCCCTTTAATGTGTAGTTTCAAGCTGCCTTTACACATTTTTGTGGAGTACATGTTAATATTCATACTAAATATGAACGAATAGGCCACCGCATTCTAGCAGAGCATTAACAACATAGTACAGGCCCTGAGGGTTGTTTTCAGAAAAAAATGTTGCTTCATCAGTATTCAATATTTGACAATATGGAGGTATTTTTTTTGTACATGTATACGCATGGAGAAACTGCATTCAGTTTATGAATTATGCTAGCCCACATAGTAGGCTAGTAGGGGTAGGTATGGCAAACGAATCCGTATTATTCAGAAAGAACTAGTTCATCTATCGGAGTGTCACAACCCTAGAGCCACACCCTGTCTGTTCGCCGCACCGAGGGCAATACCGTTCTTTCAACACTAGTTAGCGCTTTTGTCGTTTAAAAGAACTTCAGCTGGGACAGCAGAAGATTTCGGTAAGTGAAAACGTTTTCACTAAGCAGAGGAACAGAAGCAGCGAGCGTGCTTCTCGGGGGGGGGGGGGGGGGGTTCAGAACTGAAAGGGATATCGTGTTGGAGTGCTTGGAATTTTCTTCATTTTCTTTGAGCCGGTTTTGCAGAACACGAAATGTAAAACACGTTGCACTTCCATCGAGAGGTTCGGTACGGTGCTAGTCTACAAATAAATAATATATATGCTGAAAAAAAATCACAAACAGTAAACCCGAGAGAAACACCGGCTTCACTGCTTTGTATTTGTCAATCATAAACGTTAATAAATAATTAGAAAGGGACTACACTCTAATTTAAATTTTGCGACTATGAAAAACGATTTTTTTTATCAAGTTCGTATGTTCTGACTGTAATAAACAATGATATTTATGTTTACTTAATAACAGTAATAAAAATTAATTGGCCCTTAAAGCAAAACTAATCATTTCGATGATGAAACCTTGGGTCTGGAAGTGTTAACTGGTATTTTATTTTATATGTAGCATTCGTGGTATTAGATAGCATTTTATTTTCTCCACCGATGTTTTTAAACCTACACAGCTTTGTAAGCTTTTAGATCTGCGCGTTGTGATCTTAACTGCTTGTTGTTGAATGGAAATTATATTTGAGGTCTAGGGTGCTCTTCAGAGGAGTCGAACCCGCGCAGTGTGAAAGACTTGTGCGCTGTGTGTAGGTGTATGCAAAGATGAAAGCAGGCAACTACTCTTATTACACAGGTTAAAAAGTGGGAATATTACAATGAGTTTTAATTCGTTTCATCAAATAAAATCAGCATAAGGCATAGCTAATACGTTTCGTTTTCAAATGGGTAATACTACTCTAACAGATACTGTATGTTCGCGCTCCATCGCAGCTTAGATTTAATGGTTGTAATATCTATGTAACAGGTGAGACTTCAGCAAATCAAGTTTGTGGAATAAATGTTTATTTTGTAATAATAGTCTAAAACTCGGAAAACTGAATAGATCTTCGAGTAGAGATGAGCGAGGGGGCATTAATTTGCGGTCAATCGTTTTCAGTTTTTAAATGTTAGTTCAGCAGTAATTTTCTTCAAAGCTGTGTAATAGGTAATGTGAAAGCAGACGAGTTGTAAACAAAATGTTTACTGGAATAAAAGATGAGATTTCATTGCAGAGAAGCGCAAAAGGAGACCTTGTTGTTTTAAAGATAAAAAAGTTCATATGATCACAAGAAAACGAGAGCAGAGAGACACAGTCTGAGCCATCTGATTGTCATCTGTAAAGACACAGACGTCTGACTCACGCAGAAACGTCTTGTTCGTGTTTGATGCCTACTCCCCAAGGTATCTTAATTAGAAACCACAGCAAGTTAAGACCCGTTACCTATGCAGTTGTACCCATATTACCGAGTAATTCGAGCTCATTATTTTAAACGCGTTTTTTAAAATATGATAATTGCAATTGCAATCAAATACGCAATAATAAATGAACGCAAACACGGTTAAACGAAAACTCTTAGCGCAATCCCAATAATATTAATCTTGGTGGAAATGGGAGAAAACGCACCAGTAAAACATGTGTAATCTGTACTGAAAATATATTTCGTGGGCAAGTCTGATGCTAATTCCTGATTTCCTAGCGGAGACTGCTAATTTCAAGTCGCGTACAGTACGTATTTCTGACTCTCAGGTACAGTACGTCTTGTTTTTTGGTTGGTGTCTATTTCGGTTTTATATCGCATCACAATCACATCCCTTACACCTCCTGCTGTATTTCAGTGACACCTTTCAAAGTAGTGCTGAACTGTACAATTTAAACTTCAGCTTCCAATAGATTTTGTTATACATATATTTAATTACGGGAAAAAACGCTTCATTCAATTGTCCTGATTTTAATTGCACGTCTAAATCAATTATTTAAGTATGATTTTTAAAAAAAAGAAAAATCCTTTACCATTATAGCACAAAAAAACGCAATACTAAATTCGTTTTAAAAAGAAACGTTAGCATGTTCCTTTCTGGAAAACAATATTCCACGTTGTCTTGAATTTGGAATCAAGTTATTCATATGATAGAAAACAAATGTGTCATATTAAGAAAAGGCTCAGAAGTGTTGCGCACTCGTTTTGTTCAAGCCCATCATTCCGGTCTGAAGGACTGCAGGAAGAAAAAAGTGCCGGATTGTTCGAGGCCAGGAAAACTACAAAGTGCTGCGCATGAAGTACAAAGACAAAACTCTTCTTTTTTTGCTGTAGTTTAAAGGTCCCAAAAATTAGAAATGCTTTTGGCAGAGTCAACAGTTAACATATTTTTCATACGAAGAACCACTCAGTTGTATAAATAAATACGTTTTCTGTTTCCACACATGCTCAGACTGGAAACTCAAATCCGGGCAGCCCTGACTGGCACAAACATAAACATGCAGCTGTTGTTAAGTTAATTACGCCTATCATGTCAAAATCAGTGTCAGAATAATTACCATCCCAATGTGGGATTAGAGTTGTCTGGTCCTTCCCTGATGCAATAGGTGCAGATCCCACAGCTATTTAGTAATGATGCAGATGTTTTGTGTTTTTTTTCCCCACAGCGCTATAGATAGGCTTTGTGGGATGGGCGGGTAGGGTTTTCGGTTGGGTTTGCTTTATTACTCTCATGTAGGGCAGACCGGGGCCAGAGTCTCGTGGAGTCCGCGGTGAGATAAATTAAATTTAAAAAGCTGGCCTCTTTACAGATGCCACCAATCAGACAGTTCCAGGAATTCATCCTTTTGGTCTTGTATTAAAGACAGGGGGAAAGGTTAATTTCACAGAAGACTGGAAAGAGGGTTCGCTACATTAATAAAACCAGTACTTTAGAAGAGCTCTGGTCAACTACTTTAACATACAGTGTAGGCAACGTACTGTACAGTATAGACATGCTTCTCTGCTTAAGCAAACTGACTGCAGTCTGTTGATGCAGAACTAGTTTTCATTTTCTGTTACTGGTGTCGAGGACAGATATCTGTATTTAAGAAGACAAGAGAAACATACAGTAAAACACCCCGTTCAGAAAGATCGAAAGGTGCCTATATATTATACAAGCGTGGTTCACTAATGATGGCACCCAGCAGCGAAATTAACTCATTAGCTCATCTAAGCAGGAAGATGACGAGTGAAGAAAATAAAAACCAAGTGTATTGCTAATAATGAAATCTAAAACTGTATTACTAGTTATTATTATATTATTAGTTATTATATTAGAATAACCAGTAAAAGATCATTCTGATGTTAAATGGCATTTTTAAAAGTTTTTTTTATATGCGCTGTATTTGGGTTGTTTTCTGTCTAGTATTTTAAATATTTCAGAGGTGATCTACATCTCAGGAGCTCTGTTTTTTTCAAGTACCTGGTCTGCTTCAGTAGCAGAAATTAGGACAGGGCAAGATCATAACTGACACAGACTTAATCCATAGGAATAATCAATGATTAATCAGAGAGTGTCATTATTTCTTTAAAAGGCCATTTTGCCATAGGGTCTGCTTTTCGACTGAAGCTAATTGCTAGCTTCCGAGAGACCACTATGCAATTGCTGAAGGAGCTTGAAGGACTTCCAAACGTAATCTCCCCATTTTAAGCACCGAATTTAAACTAATTGAATGAATTTCTGAACTTAGCAGTAAATCGCAGGTGTTTTCCAAGAACTGTAATGGAAAACCGTATGTACTGGAGTGAATTTAGATTGACTGTTTTCTTTCATTTCAAAACGTCCAAAGTTGGAATGTTAATGCCAAGAGTAAAAAAATAATGGATATTGGGACAGTTTGGTTTTCAGAAGTTTCATTTATCTGTGCGAAAGTCCTATGAGGTTCTCAGCTTTCCAGTATGACCCTTTCACTGTAGTATCTGGCAAATCTAGGACAATGGCAATGTTCATATTTACTTGTCCTCTGCACTGATGTTCTGTATATTAATATCAAACCACACGTAAGTTAAAACTGAACCTGCAGCTTTTTGCATGCATTTATCATCTTCATTATGAACTATTCATTTCA
Source organism: Atractosteus spatula (assembly GCF_055471065.1). Classification (NCBI taxonomy): domain Eukaryota; kingdom Metazoa; phylum Chordata; class Actinopteri; order Semionotiformes; family Lepisosteidae; genus Atractosteus; species Atractosteus spatula. The sequence continues at coordinate 4,377,886 of NC_142719.1, read as the reverse complement.
AGAACAGTTTCTTTTGTTTCAGCCACACAGACATGCCGGTATACGGTGAATGATTTTTAATGATCAGAGAGGGTATTAGATGAAGTGATGGCTAGATGGTTCTATGACATCTAATATTTATGCTTCGCTGTACATTTTTATTTTTAATAGTACTGAATAATGCTTGGCATGCACCTTTCTATGTTTCTTTTTAGAAAAAGTGAACTTTGAGCTGCTGATCATGATGAGAGTCAAACATTTATTTAATGTATGTTAATGTTAATATGTGACTAACAGCACAAAGTCAGTTTCTAATCCACTACAAACAGATTAAATAATACTGATAATAGCTGTTTAAATTCAGTAATTCCTCATTGTGATTCCTATGCAAAAAACATTCTAGTTTTATCACACATCATAAATCTAACCTTCAAGAGTGTTTGCATGGATCCCAATACATATTGCAATGTGCATAATTCATAAATCAGTAGTTTATGTTCACAAAAAAGCCCTCTTTTTTCTTTTGAGATTCCAGCAGTAAGATAAAACCAACTTTAAACTATTCCTACCATGAAATCAAATGCTTATTAAAAAGTTGATAAATGCACATAAGGCTTTTGATCTAAGCTTCTCTGAGGCATTGAAGATGCTGATTAAGAGGTTTCAGAAATGTTCTGATTTTCTTAAGCTTTCTTAATAAAATGTTACAGTATTGGAATGTTTGATGGAAGAGCACCAAAAGCAAAAACTTCAGGAATGGCACAGAAACTTTCTTTCAATTTGGGCAGAGATCCTCTTTAATAATGTATTAGTTCTGGCTTGCTCAGCTGAGCCAGGCTTATATGAACCCTGCCCCCCAACCAGAGGCTAATAAACACTTAGCCACAAGAACAAGGTGGAGGAAATTATGAGGAAGATTAAGAAGAAAAAGGTATTTCTATTCAGAATTTTGTGTATGGCTGACTGATTGATAGGATGCCTAAACCCTAAACGTTAAATCAAACCTGTTTTGAAATTGAGCCCCAAGAGAGACTGTAATACTATGCTTAAGACTTTCATTGAAGTGTAATCCTAGTCCTTTGTATCTATGACTTGAACTGCTCCCTCATGGCTATAAATTGTACTGCTCGAGGCAAAAGACGTGGACACTGAAGTCATTTCTTATGGTGTTCTTTTTCCTGACCATAAGAAGATTTGGTTTTTAATTATGATGGATCTCTAAACCTGGTATGGGTTTTCTTACAAATTTACAGGTCTTCTTTTAGCTCCTGTAATACAATTACGATTTTTTAAAAAAATAATTGATGTTAAAAATAACCTTTGTATATAGTCTCTACAGTTGATATAGTCTTTGATAGATAGAACACCAGTGAAGATTGTTGCTGGGAAATTCTGATGGTATGGAACCAGAACACCAATGAAAATGAGGCAAAACAAATTTCCACTCTTGTATACAGGCAGATTTTTGTCTGTAAGTGGGTTGCATATTAATTTAGGTCAAAATATGAGCCTCGTTACTTTGTCATCCACTGAACTATTTTTGGTTTTGTACACAGATGCTGTTGCAAGTCAGCTATTAATTTAACCAAATTCAAAGGCAATTAGAAACTTAGCAAACTTATGACATAAGAGAAATATTTCTATCTTTAGTAGCAATGTGGTGTGTATTTCTTTACATTTTTAAATTATAGGGTTGATCTTCTTTTAACCAGTACATTCTTTCCCAAAAGCTTTGCCTCATGTGCACTGTACTGTCTTCTGTTTGGAAAAAAAAGGTTTCCAAATGGCTAACCTCCACAACATGGAGCTTTTACTTTCTGTTTCAGTGACATCAAGAACATTTCTTTGTTTCATTGAGCAGTATTTAGAAGTCACTGTACAGTATGTTAGGATAATAAACTTTGTGAATTGTGATAACACTTCAGTGTTACATCTGTCTATAAACAATCTATTAGCATGTTACAATATTAAAGATGTTATTAGCAATTATAAAACTTAATTAGATACCAAACAAGGGTTAGGGGTGTATGTTAGGATATGATCAAGATTAGGGTTTTGTAACTAACATGCAATTATAGTATAGAAGAGGTTTTTATTATTGCTTTCATCGCTGTTTTTATTTTAAATTTCTAAAATTTATATAAATGGCATTTTCAACCCCAAAACTTCAATATTAGTGAAATAAATTAACAGTACAAAATCACACTTTTATGTGTAGAAAATAGTTTTTAGAGGATTGTAGTGAATGTTTAAGAAATGAATGCTACTTCATTACTTTGTAAGAAGTATGAGGAAAACATTGGTCAAAAGTAGCAGTTATATTTAGGTAATATAACTTCAAATAATATTTCAGCACATAACTACATTTTCACCCATTTCCACATTTTAAATAACAATCATAAGAGCTATGTGCTCCTTATGTACAATATTTAGACAATTAAATAGAACAGAAAATGGCCACATTAGGTCCAAAGTTATGTAGCTCAAAGCTTTTTAAAAAATGTAACGTTTTGGTAAGCGATATGTGAATGAGTCTAGTAAACAAAAACAAAAATTCAAAAAGTGAATTCAAAACTGTTTGAATTAGTATTTGTTTACCAGACAATTCCTACTTTGAAGTTACGATAAATGTCGTTAACTGAGCTAATTACATTGTTTGGGGGTATTTCAGGAATGGAGTCGTATCTTGGCAAATTGTGTTTTCGTTTTTTTTTTAAAGCATATTTTTTGTCTTGATCCTCCTCACTGGTCCCTTAGCAGCATGAAAAAAAATATCTGTCTCATTATGTAATAAAGAATGTGTTCATCATCCCAAACAGACAAAAACAAATCTCTAAAAACAAAGTGCAAGAGGTGACATGTTTAGAACAATTGGAGCCACGAAGGTTTATCATAGAATTAAAAGAAAATGGAAAGTACTTTAAAGATCGCTTATTTCTTAATTCTAAATTCATTTCAGACATCAAGCCGAAGTTCTAAAAATGATTAATTTTAAAATTATAATGCATTATCACTGTGGCCTTCTTTCTAAAGGACACCTCTGTGTTCTGTGTGACATTGTCCTGCTTTAACGACAGTGGTGGCGCACTGTATATTGATGGGCGTTGTTCTGTGACTTAATTTCATACCATCCCAAAGCCTTGGGAGCTGGGTCCATCTGATTCTTTCTTTACACAAAGGGTTGTGGGAGTCTAGAACAAGCTACCGGGCCATGTTGCTGAATCTTAACACCAGGAATTCTTTCAAGTGGCAGCAGATTGGGCTCCTTGGATCAATTAACGACGGCCAGACACACAGGCCTAAATGGGTAAAATGGTCTCCTCGCATTTGCAACCTCTCTCATGTTCTTATTTTGCTAAGGGTGTCCTTTGTCATTTATGCCGACTTTTCCTGTAAAAAACATATCTGAAAACGATCCATTCAATTTCTGGCAAGTGTACAGGGACGTCTGCAATCACATAAAATAAAATGTCACATAAATAAGGTTTTATTCCATTCTTCATTCTTTTCCAGTCTCAAGGCAGTATTTTAGCCATTTTTTTTTCCGCCTTTTGTTTTCAGAAGAGATTTGCATGTGTTTGCCGGTGAAAAGTCAAGGGAATATTGAGAGTGCGTCTTTTGTTTTTTTGTTTTTTTTTTTCAAGAAAAGAACCATATAATTCTTTTCATTGTAAAAAAGTAGTATAAATATCCCAAATGGGTAAATTGTTTCCGAACAAAGACTTTATTGTCTTGAAAGCTCAGGGAAGGAAAATAATTACACTCTGAGCAACTCTGCAATGTGAACCCTCCATTAAATGATGGATGTTACACAAAAACATCCATACTAAAACTGAGGCTGGAAGACGAAAAGACACATTTTATTTATTAATTTCAGTTTTGCAAGTGAATGCATAGAAATGCATTGAATTTGTTTTCTGAGAATAAAGAAAACAAAGGTCGATTTTTCAAAGGAGCCGAAAGGGGCTGTATCTCTGGCACTGCATGGTACTTTATTCGCAAACTCACTTCTTTTTTTCTGGGCTGCTGTCCCTCTTTGCCAGGATATTTTTTATTGCTCCTCCTCTGTATTATTGTGGCATGTGTGGGGAGGGGGGTGCACTGAATGTTAACCCTCAGGCATTGTCTTGCACAGCTCGGCAATGTCCCATAAGTAAAAGGATTACTGTAACTAGCCGCAGTAACCAAAAAAGAGCAATAAGGACCAGGAATGCAGACACACACACTGGTCTACTTGAACACATTGTGTCGGCCAGTCCTGTTCTTTCCAGAAGCTAACTCTGAGGGATGGCGGTTGTGGTACAGACAGTGAAGTGTTATTTCTCCGGCCCAGGGGCATGGGGTTCATGTTAAAACCCCTTGCCTGTGGCTACCGGGTTTGCATGTAGTGTTACTTCTCATGCATAAGCCGGTGAATCACACTTATTGACTTCTGGCTGCTAAATGCATCCTTAAGCTCTGAAGAATAAAGCGGATTTCCCTTGGACCTCCAGAAAGCTTTGCCCTCTCAGCAAGGTTAATAGAGAAAAAGGCCTGGCTCAGCCACCAACGCCAGCAGCTGTTTCAAAGCCTTTTTTAAAAAAAAATGTGTTTCAGAAGGGGTAGCATTCATAATCCTTTGTCATCTAAGCCTCTGATGGAAATGGTTTTGTGATGCATCAAGTACAAAGATTACAGGCTCGACTGCATCCCTGTGTGTGACTTAAGAATGACAGAAAATCCATCAAATTAAAAATCATTCATCAGCACATTTTGTGTACTGTATTCATGTTACATGAATTACAATTTGGGAACAGTTTATTAGTTTTGAATCTTTTTGGAATTGCATGGGCATTTGTATGCTTATGGCCAGAGCCATTTGTTTCAGAAGTATGTTTACAGTCGACCATCTTTGTGCAACTAGGGACTTTTCTGTCTCAGTACTTTAGAGCATGCTTTGTCTGGCGTTTGTCTATAGAGGGTGCTGGCACTGTAGAAACACTAGTTGCCAAAAAAGCAGTATAGTTTAGATCTTTGTGAATAGTTACAGAAAAGTCTTTTGAATTTTAATTATTTTCTAGTGGGAACCAAAATACTTCAAGAACAACAACAGCAAAAAAAAAAACATGAAAGAAATAGCTTTTTTGGGCCTCTGCAGTTTTGAGAAATAATTACAATAGCACTGCAAAAAAAACAACAACATTTAGAGCTTAAAAAAGTCAGAACTAGTTTAAAAAGATCTGATATGCTGTCTTATATATAAAGAGGATATTTGCAAAAATGCAAAGTGGCATTCTTTTTATGGGGGCTTGAGCATGACACAGTGGGCTTTGAGATCTTTGCCTAAGCCACAATGTTCTTGGTTACCTGGGAGAATGTATGGGACCTGGGAGAATAAAATGTATTTATGCTTAGATGACTTGCTTCAGATGTACAACAGTCTCACAAAACACTGATATGGGTTCTTGCCCATAAACAAAGCCTTCCTGTTTGAAACCCCATTTGCCTCATGCCGCAATCCAACTAAAAACCTAAGACAAATTTCCACTTGTGGTGGACAATAAAATTAAATTAATCTGAACAGGCCTGCTGTTCCTGAATCCTGTCCCCTAGTTCTGTTCCAACTGAAGTAGTCAAGTTAATAATTTCAGTAATTAATTTCCTTGTTAAGCATATATAGAATCTTTCAATGGTCCAGATCTCACTTCGTTAAAAGTGCTGTTATCTCTCCAACATCTTGGAGCCAGCTTAAAAGAATTATTGTAAGCCTATGAGGTGTATTAGGTAATGGGACCAACTAATGGACCCGACAGCTCAGGTGAAACGACCACCAGCGGACACTGAAACCCACAAACAAAAACCAAATGAAGAATGTTTCACACTCATGTACAAGCCAACAGTTTGAGATGATGGCCACCAGAAGTTTACACCAGCATGGTGCGAGTCAGGTAGGCATCTGATCCCCCTGGCCAGCGATCAGGGCAGGAGGGGTCTCAGACAGCTTGCACATTGACATCTTCCCCCCATGATCGGACATGTAAGGCTGCTGAGGCCTTGCTGACTGTTTGGTTTCGAGTTCTTGGCTAGTGCCGAAATCCAAGAAGCAGGATGAGGGCTGGAGTGCGGAAGAGGTGGTGATAGGTTTTGTCATGAGTTTCAAAATGATGCCAATGTGTTTGGGCAAAGATGAAAACTCCTTATCTACTGATCACTTCCTAAAAACCAACTGACAAGCTTTTGATGGTGGCTTTTGATGAGTGTGTGGAATTTACGCTGCTTACTGATTTTGATCATGCCAGCCTGGCTCATTTAGAGTACATTAAAAAAGTGCAATAAGATTTGAGATTGATGGATGTTGTGTATGAAGTCACAGCTCAGATTAATAATAAACTTTTAATAAAATGGTCGAGTTCACTGGGTCACCAAGAAGTTAAATTCTTTTCAAACAAGTCAGCAAAGTCCAGCTCCCTGTTTATTCTGGTTATTTAAGCAGCTGGCAGGGTGAGACCTATCAAATACAAGTTTCTTTATCAAACTGTATTTAATGCTTCACCTGTCAGAAGATTACCCACAGGTCCCCATTATACTGCACACTCTAATTACATTAAAGAAACCCTTACTGCATACTGTTGAAGTTTCAGTGTTTGTGACACTTGTTTATGTGGAAATCGTAACCTTTCCTTCTTTGTTGCCAACTTTAGATCAGAACAAAAAGTTGTATCTAGGTATGTCCATTCACATACAACATGATCACCTCTGAGGCATTTCCTTTCTCTGGCACACAGAAGTAAGTAGTAATCACTGCAGTCTCCTGCACAGGCTTCTGATGTGATGTATGCAATCTGTAATCTAACATAATTGCCTGTTACTGAAAGACATTTTTCCACTACAGTAATTACAGCAGCATGTTCCCTGTGTAGCTAACGACAGTCCTCTCGAGCTAACAGAGTCAGAGATATAATGGTGCCTCAGATTATCAATAAACTGTGTGCTCTAGTATGTGGTTATGGTACAACATTGTAAGAAGATTCCCATTTTTTTTAATTCTTTGTTCTGGTACTGAGGTTGAAAGGTGTATCAGACATTTCTGTTCTTTTTGGAAAAAAAAGAACAGGTTTAGGGTTGGGATAGCACCTAGCACGTTTACTACATTGACCAGAGAAATGCAAGTAGCTACTGTATGGTTTCTTTGTCATTTTCTGTCATGTTCATAGGAACATATTGAACAGCTGCCATTATTGAAATTCCCATATTTTTTTCTCTCAATAATTTGTTTCTCCGTTAAACATCTCATTTGCAATCATTATAATGCAGAAAGATGCTGCTCAGTTTTACATATTTTGAGTAGAAGCAGTTGTGGACTTGGTTACATTTCTCATTCAAAGACCTGTCTAACTGGAACACTGCCATCTCTCTGGTTGGTCAGCACCATTTGATCCATCAACTCTTGAAAAGCATCTCTCCCTCATTCAAAGCTTGAAAGAACTTTGAAAGAACTTGTAATGTCCCATGTTCTTATATGAAGACTGAGAAATTATATACATTGATAAGCAACTTATACCAAGATTGTAAAACATTCACAGGGACAGTTCTGAATGAGTTGTTAATTGTGAAATGAGCAGCAGTCAACTGTTCATCATCAGGTATTCTGCTCCCGAGTAGAATCTGAAATCTTTGGTTCCCTGTAGTATTCGCTATCTGATACCAATGCCAACAGGGTGTACACTTGAATCCCTTGGGACAGAGCAAAAAGACATTTTAGAGTTCACAGACCAGTCTAGGACGCTGACATCAGATTAATCTGAAAGCTCAGCTCTTCATGTTTACAGTATGTGTAAATGGAGGCAATGGCATCCAGCTTCATCAAATCTTTTTATTTAAATTCAAAAGAAGGTAATTTTTGAAAATCATAGAAATACAGTACTGGTCCAACTGTAAACAAAGCACAGTGTTCTGCTGAGAAACAGATTCCACGTTCTGTGTTTTTCTGGTGTGTGAGTTGAAACGCAGGTAGTGGTTAGCATATTGCTTAAGACAGGACAGGCGCAGGGCACCTGACTGTCAGCCTGGCCATCCCTGAGCCCTCAGCATCATGCACTGACCAGCAGGAGGGGCTTCACATGGGTATGGTGTTCACCACTAAACCAGAAGTTCACTTGTGTTGTTTGCGCCTGCAATGTCACATTAAAATGACTGTTTTTGCATTCACAATGTTTGGATTAAAAAAAAAAAATCAGTACATCTTGCAATTGCAGTGCTGTGTTTGGAAGATATTGGTAAACACAAGTCTATTTTATCACAGCCATCTGATGTGGAGTGTGCCACAGATACTGTATACTGAATTATCTGCACAATAAACATTATAGCTTTTTACAAAGTATATAAACTTAATATAGTCAAAACGAGCACGTCAAAACTTTTCCAAAATAACCACAGTGAGAGACTGAGTTAAAGACTTTGATGCATAAAATGTTTATGAAGAAAGTGGAATACTTTTGTGTACTTTTTATTTAAGCTACCACTACCAACCATATACAGTTTTTTATGATACAGTATAAAGCTACTATAGTAGAATTCATTATATACACAGTATATATTGTCTTATTCATATAAAAGCAGCCTTCCTGAGTATCCCTGATAACACTTACTGTACAGTTTACTAACAAACTGAACTGAAATTACACTGGAGGTGATTAAAACAGGTCTTTTCTTTGCTTTGTTTTGTTTTTTTTTCTTTCCAGAATGCGAAGGTGTTATAAATGAGCAGTACTTGCCAACCTGTGCTAATATCACACAATCTCTGAAACTTAAAATAGTGATTCCAGTTTCCTAATGTGTGTGCAGATGAACAGGCGTTTCAGAAGCTCATTGTTTTCGTGTGTCAGGGAGATCAGACAGTGCAAGCAACTAGCAGGAAAAGCAGATTTAAAAAATGTGGATAAAATCACCCCAAAATACATTTTATGCTTTTGGTTTTGGCTTTGTTTTTTCTGTTCTTAACAAAATGTGATGGAAAGAGAAATCCTGTTTCATTACAGGACATTTATGTAGTGTCTTGAAACTGCGCTACAAGTTCCTCTCCTCTCATTGGGGAAGACTATGTTTAATGTGTTTTTAAAAGAGAGACAGCAAGTAAATATCTTATTTAAATAGTTTTCATAATATAAAGAAAAGCATAGTAAAATTCCAATTAAAAGTTATTACTGTCAGAACTATAAATATCAACAAAAGAAAATGCATTTGTGAATGAAACCCAGAGTAAAATTCAATTGCATGTGAGCCCAGTATTAGGAAGCCATCTCTTTTGGTTGCCAACAACCACCAGGCCATTAAATGCTGTCTGTAAACCACATTTTACTAGAAGACAATGCCCTATTGTGTTCCTGTGGCTGTCCCCCTGATTTAAAAGAAGCTTTATGCAATTAAATATTAAAAAAATGCAAAACTGTCAGTTGTGTTCCCAATCTAATTAGTTACAGTCCTATCAAAAGTAGGAAACAAGGCAGCCTGCCCTTACTCAGCTGAATGGCTCTTTGACTTTAATGTGGTCATATTTGGAATGCTGTTGTTCATTCTTGCCTGCAACAAAAGCCACATGTTTTTGAAAACATTGCACTCCAAAGAAAAATATGAAGAAACAATGAAATATGCTGTGTATGCCTGGTATGATTTATAAAAGATCCGCCTTTGGCAGGGCAAGGCATTTATAACACATTGCTGGTATTGCTTTGCCTTTTTCTTTTTGAAGACTGGCATATATGAACACCTTCTTCAGAACCTCTCAGTACTTATTTCCTCTCAAAAGAGTCCTGAAGCAGACAGGTTGGTTAAGGTAATGTCACACTGACTCAATACAGTAGAGCTCAAAACAAACAATTCCACCCCCCTCCCACCTCCCACCCCCTCCAAAAAATGAAAGGTAGATTCCTGGGATATCAATCTAATTGAGCTGATCTAGGAACAGCTGGACTACCACAAGCCAGAATGAGAACGAAGCTCTGACTGCATGTTGGAGATTTCAGATGCTGTTTCTGATTTAGCCTCCCTGGAGTGTGTGGAAGAGCCCTTCCAAAAACGTTTGAGTCGAGCCGTGTCACTGCAGTGTGTAGTGTATTGGATTTGTCATTTACTTAAAGCAAGTTATTGCACCACTGAAGATATGGAGAGCATTGAACAGTCAGAGCTGGCTCAGCCAAATCTTGAGGGTGACAATGGAAACCATATCTGATGGGGTCCTGCAGTAATGTTGGATTTGTGAGGAGTTTTCCATTTAAAGTTGAAGTATTGAAGTCCCAAGTATGTATAATCCTATTTTGCCCTTTCCACTGAATTTAGAATTCCACAGAAATATTGTATTCCTCTATACTGGTTTATAGTGATGTAATACTCCTGTTGCTTTGAGTAGACAGAACATAAGCACCCGCTATGAATGCTGCTGTCATAGTTACGTTTCCAGAATGTTATTTAATATAGTTTTACTCTGAATCATTTTGAAAGCTGGCGACGATCTTGTGATTTGTGTCTACATTTGAGAAACCCACTGCTTCCCATTGATAGTGGGGAAGTTCTAACCAAAGCAGGTGTTAAGGAATCACGTGACCTTTTACCAGAGTTTTCACAACGTCTTTTCAAAATGTTGCAGGTTTCCATGGAATAGAACATCGCATTGTTTTTTTTGTAGTTTGCTGGCTAATATTCTCTGTATCTGTCTGAATGTTAACACAGCAACACTATTGTGTGTAAAGAAGTGTCAGTGATTATTTAACTATTGAACTGTTGGATAAAGACATAAAAAGGTTTAAAGTCTTAGTTAAAATGTTTCTGGGATATTATGAGTTAGACCTGAGCCAGTTTTCATTTGTTTTTTCAAAAGCTAGTAAGTATCAGAGAATGCTCAAGAATATGCACCCTAGAATTTCTTTGTTAAAAATAAATTTGCAATCATTTCACATTCATTTATAAGTGGTGATTGTAAATCCTAGAGACCAGTAGTCACAGAATGACTGGATGGTTTTAACAAGGGTCAAACTGTAGTTAAGTAATGAGTGGAAGAAAGTAAAAAAAAACATATTAAAAACAATATGCTAAAATCATGTTGTGATCTAGTGATGCCATACAGTAATGAAAAGATAATTATTTGGAAACAAAATGAAACATATTTTCAAGAAAATACAGGAGTGTGGGAGCCCATCTAACACTAAATGTGAGATTATCAATTGAATAATAGTCATTTTTGGACTGTTCTTGGAGTGGTCAGAACCTTTAAGGTCCTGTGTTGATTGCTATTATGGGATGCCACAAGTATTTCTAAATTAAAAGGTTTTGCAAAGGTTTTGAAAAAAATGTCTAAAAAAAATAATGAGTTTTACCCAGTATCACCTCTTTTAAGAGGATCTGTAGGTTTTTCCTGAGAAAAATGAAAAAAAAAAAAGAAACAGTCACGTTTCAAGATTAATGTTTAGAGATTTTTTTAATTAAAGACTGATTCAAAACCGGTTGCAGAAATGAGTGTCTTGTCTTTGATCTTCATTTTCTCAGGGCTGTGCAGTCACTGAATTGATATACCCAGGCAAGCCTTTTATTGGTAGTTTCAGTTTTAACAAACAAAACACGCGAGTTGCTTCCCTGCTGGTGTATTGCCCTTGGAGTTCTTACTCATGCAATCCATTATAAGAACATGTTAGAAAACACGTCTTTTTTTTAAAAAAAAAAGCAAAGAAAGAAACTCTCCTCCTTTTCAAATCCCAGATTTGTTGACTCAGTATCTAAATCAATGAGGTGGGAAAAGGAAATTAAACCCATGTGGAAGACTCTAGCTGCTTTACTAACACAACTGGGTGTTATCTCAAATGCAATGCATGGGCATAACATTTAAGGGAAAAGAGGCTGATTAATTAAGGGCATGACTCAAATGGAGCTCCTTAATTCATCCCAGCCTCTGATTATTGCATTTGGCTTCACAGTCTCCTCTGCTCTAGGCACAGCAAGCAGTACAGTATGTGCGTCTGAAAGGAATTGAGTGGTGAATGGTGTGTTTAGATTAAACTAATCAATCCTTCAGATGGCTTTGTCGTATCATCATTCTGACTAAGAGGATGTTTTTGTTGTGTTCTATAGTACGGCAGCAAGACTGCCCTTTGGTGCCCTTCAGTCCCCGTCTTCATCAGCGATTGTGCAAAGATAACGAAAACCTATTGAGCCTCGGCGGTAGATATCGAATTTGAAAAAAAAAAGATATTGTGGTTTTTGCCCAGAAATCACTTTTGGTTCACTTATTTTAAAACAACAAAAACAAAAGGAAGGGTAGTGGTGAGAGTGACAATGATTCAGTGATTTTTTCTGCAGCTGAGGGTACTCATATTGGTAGCTTTGTAGCTCTGTTATACCTTTCCTGTACTTTTCCTCACTTCTGCGCCACAGCTTGCTTTCTTTTGCTTGAATATATGTTCAGTTTCAACGATAAAAACCCTCTGTCTTTTCTATTGGACAATAGACATGCCATTTTCACAGCATGCATGCACCCTACGTGATTGTTTTAGCCGTAGGTGCTACAGTATATAGCACCTTTTTAAACTAGTGATCTTGTTCGCAGGCTGTCCTTCCTGTGCGTGTTTTAATCTTGTTAAAAAAGAGTTTGCAATACAAAGTAACAGGACAGACAGGTTTCATCCATCTGACCATAAGTCTTTAATAATTAAGCAGTCCAGAATTTATTAATTCGGTGTATTTGTTCCAGGAGTTGCATAGGCCAACTTTTAGAGCTTGCTAATTTTTCTATACAGTATTTACTTATTCTTGTGCAATGCCTTGTACACGGTAACTATTGTTTACTGAAAAGTTTACAAGCCATTAATTTTTTTGGGTGAACAGAGAAAGCCCTTGTAGGAAACGGTATATATTGCGCAACACAGTCGTGAATCTGACAGATGTATGGCTATTATTAATATCATTGGCATTATTAATGTGTGCGCCAAGTTAATGTCAATTCAGCGAGTATCACGGGAGAAGTTCCTTGAAAGGCAGCATGTGGCTGTGCTGAGGATGTCTGTCTGGCAGACTCAGCTGTTCAACTACAGGCAGGCCTCAAAGCCAGACTGAAGACCTCAGACCAGACAGTGAAGAAAAAAATGCTTCTCCTTCAGCCCGTGGGAGACTGCTGTTCTGTTGTCTGCCGGGAAATAGGAGAACTGGAAGGAGCAGCCAGTGCTGTCCAGTCACACAGATAGGGCTAGTCCACACCAGGTCATGAGCCAGCTGTGAATCCTATTAAATGGACCTAAATAGACATGGTTGCCTGAAAGTGTATTTTGACAATAACATCTGCTCTGCAAAGAGGTCATTTCGCTTTTGCATGGTTGGGCTTTGCATATTTTATAGTCTGTTTTGCCTGACTGCATCAGAGATTATAGGTCAGTAATGAGTCACTGTGCTTCCTGTCTGTTGCACTTGTGTTTAGTCCAGGCCATGCTGAGGCTGTGGAAATGGATAGTGGTCTCACTGGCCTTTTTGTTTTTTGCTGTTTTCAGGACAGGTTGTATTTGAATTCTCCTGTAACCAGGAGAACCTACTCAAAATATACTAGGATACCATTCATTTTCAATTTCCTATTTGCTGTTTAATAGAACACTAAGGCATTTTAACAGACTTGAGCTACAAATGCTGTTGTCAGTATTAGTTTTCTATTTCTCTTGTTTTCTAAGATTATATGGCAAAGAGATTTACAGTTTCAGCCCATTTTCATATAACATACCTCTGTTTAATGTGCATGACCAAAAATGATGCTGTTGTGCAGCTTTTTCTTTTACACATTCTTTACACATTCTTTAAATTGTGCTCGCAACCTGATCACAGTACATGTGATTTATTTTTCTTGTTTGTGACTAGATATTGAACTGTAGGTCCTGAAAAGGAAGCCTCTTCAGATACCAAAAAATATCTTGAGGTATCCCCTGGGCATTCAAGTAAATTGGAAACTGAGGAAATAAACTGTAGCACTGCAAGGAAAAAAGCCGAATACAGAAACTGAAACTAAATAACTGAAAACCCAGTTTTAGTGCTGCCTAGTGATTATTTTTTTGAGGAGCTAGATGTGCAGGTTTGCTTGACAAGATAATGAATGCTTCTAAGTTTTCTGTAGCTGCATTGTTGCTCTTTATGACTTTATGATTTTTTTTAGTCCATTTTGATGCTAACCAGCACAAAATTATTGTGAAAGAGTACAAATTCATCAGAGGGATCAAATCTGCTTATTGCCAATTTTGGAGAATGAATTACACAAACAGAACAAGCCATAGGTAAACCTTTCATTGCAATAAAAAATGTCAAGTCTGAACCTTTGGAGGAAGCATACTAGTTTACAAGATGCTAAAACTGTTCTAAACAAGATGCAAGGGTATCATGTTTGACTATACTGAAATAAAAGAAAATATGATAGTGTAATGAATAAAAGACACCGTCCTTAAACAACATTTCTATTTTAAATACTGTCAAATTAAAAAAAATAAAAAAAGTAATTCAACTGCTATTTTTTTTAAGTGAAGATCATATTAATATACCAGGCTCTGCAGTACAAAATTTCACCTTTATTTCTGCATTGCAGATATGAATTAGGGACCAATGGCTTCCATTTAACAATCTTGAAAGAGAGGTTTCTTCTTCGTTCTTTGGATTGAAGAGCTGAGTTACATTACAGCAGGGGATGTTCTGTATAATAATAAGCTTTCAGTTACCATTTCCCTTTTGATTGCAATTCTAACATAAACCTTAGTAGAAAGAGACACTCATTACCAGTTATTTTCAATTAGTGTAGTAGAGAGAGAGAGAGCTATACCATTAGAGGTTTCGTCTCTTTTCTGTTGTGAGTCATGCTAAGCATCCAGTTAAAGATCCTTTTTTCCAGTCTTACTTTAATCCCTCTTAAATAGGTGCAGCACAGTGTTTCATGTTCAGATGATTTATTGGCAGGTCTGTACAGTAACTGCACTGGATATGTCAGAGTTGGTCACTGATATGTACCGATTTTACATGTAATTTAACATTCTTTGCAAGATTACAAGCCTTTCAATCCAGTTGTACTATTTCAGTGGGGTTTATATTTATACACCCTTACACAAATATTTAACAATAATTTAATATGTGTTCTCCGAGAAGCAGTACTTTAAACTGATTCCACTATGGTTACACAAAAATAAACCCCGACAATTGCTTCAATTTATGTGGTGGTTTGCTGTATTGTAAGCACATTTTTGCATTAGATAACATCAACAGAAGTTATTAAAAATGATTAATATTAATGCAGTACATTGGTAATTATTTTTAGCAGTTTTTTTATTAATGCAAAATACACTACAGACTGAGATCACCGAAACAAGGGACATTTTCTTAAATGATTTAATCTAAACCTGTAATAGCTACCTCACCGCTAAGTTGGGTGTGTCAGCAAACATGACTGTTGTGATGTTTTTCAATTTTTAAGGGTGGGGGTTGGGCTGGGTCACAGTCTTTTTCATACCAAATTAACCCCCACACATGTTTTGGGGTCATTGAGGAAAAAACACTATATATATATTTTACTAGTACCATAATTACTTTATTGCTTATTTAAAAGGTAAAAATAACACACCTAGGATGTCAAATACAGGATACACTTTTCACCAGGTTCTACAATGGATTTGTAAAACATTGAATATAATACCTGGTGGACATTTTAAGTTCCACAATTGCATATTGTTTTCTGTAGTTGATGCAACCCATAAAGAAATGAAAAAACATTCTACCTCATTTGGCCACGAAATGAGTGTCAACTGTTATCCTTCAAGGCCTGGTATTAATGCACCTCCTTATCTTCCTAATGGAACTAATCTGTTGCCCACTTGAAGCAGTTTAACTATAGTTTTAACCACCTAACGATCACCCTCAGACACATAGATACAGTAGTTTATTACTGACAGTGACAGATGATTCCAGTCCTCTTTGACATTTTTGTATTTTGAAATTAATTAGCATGCCCAGATAATTCCAGTTCTTGCTTTCGAAGAGGTAAAAAGCGAAAAATAGCTTTGTTCTTAAATGCATGCATTTGAAAAGAGAATCAATAATAGATCTGCTGGGGCTGCCAACATAAAGCTTTATAAATGATAACAAAATACTTATTGTATGACTTTTGGTTTTTAGTCCATTTTGATGCTAACCAGCACAAAATTATTGTGAAAGAGTACAAATTCATCAGAGGGATCAAATCTGCTTATTGCCAATTTTGGAGAATGAATTACACAAACAGAACAAGCCATAGGTAAACCTTTCATTGCAATAAAAAATGTCAAGTCTGAACCTTTGGAGGAAGCATACTAGTTTACAAGATGCTAAAACTGTTCTAAACAAGATGCAAGGGTATCATGTTTGACTATACTGAAATATATGACTATGAAATATAAAAAAGTATGACTTTTGGTTTTTGACTGGCAACTCAGAAAAAAGGCTTTAATGAATTAAATGTGAACAAGTAGGTGTCTGTGATGAATTTGCTTTCTGTGGTGACTAAAACATCTAACCTTAAATCTTGCCAGTTCTTCCTGGTTCATAGGCTTTGAGTTTGTTGTTACAGGTCATTATATTCTCGGATCTCAACAGAAATGGCAGAAATCTGACTAAAGAAAGTGCTTCTTCTGGTCTCTCACTAGTAAAACACCCTTTTCAAATAAACAAAGATAACAATAACTAAAACACTATTGACACAGGAGCTT
Source organism: Atractosteus spatula (assembly GCF_055471065.1). NCBI lineage: Eukaryota > Metazoa > Chordata > Actinopteri > Semionotiformes > Lepisosteidae > Atractosteus > Atractosteus spatula. The sequence goes on along the minus strand of NC_142719.1, from coordinate 4,361,186 downwards.
CAAAGCAGTTCAGTTAGAATGGAGCCCCCACCTGTCATTAATTCTCTGAAACTCTCCACCCAAACCACATTGTTGCTGTTAACAAATTGCTTGGAAGTTATTTGTATAGAATGTGGCCCCTTCATGGAAATTGCTCTTTCTTAATCTAAGTGTAATTTTGTATACAGTATCTGTCATCTTCATTTGCTTGCTTAGTACACTGCACAACATCTTTTAAAGACTGCTTTAATGAGTAGAATGAAGTACTGATCTTTGTGCATGATTGCAGTGGAGAGTTTTTAAATTTCAGATTTAGAAAACACAACGAGACATGATTTTTATTTCAAATAAATCCTAATATACATTACATAGCAAGAAACATTTCCCCTCATATAAGCTGTCCATTTTCTTTTCCTTTGATGCAAAGTTTTTATCAGGTTATGTTACTATGAAAAATACTTTTGTTGCATGTGTGTGGGGCTGTTTCACAAATGGCTTACACATGCTTCTTCCTCAGCTGTGCCTTGCCTTCAGGAGTGCAGCTCCTACTTAACAGGCAACATGATTCTGCCTAGATCAGGCTAAAAGTAGTGTTAAAGCAGGTAGTGACAGATAGCATTTACCACACTCCGTAGAACAGTAGTCACAATAATCTCAGGGGGCTTTGTTTTTCAGGAGACATTGTTGCTGTTAAACTAAAATGTTTTTTTTAATTTAAGCATGATTTTGTTATGCTGTGTGATATAGCTAGTCTCTAAGAGGAGAATGATTCTTGTCACCAATGTTTGCTTGCCTACACATTTCTTTCCATGCTTCTTGTCCAGCCTGTTTACATCACTAGTTACCAAATCTGGTCTTGGAAATCCGTTGTCCTAATGTTTTCATGTTTTTCCCAATTATCTGTAATTCCACCATTGTCTAAGAGTGCTGAGATGGAGGGAACAGACACTTTATCATGCATTCGTTTCATTTAAGATTTAAGATTTAACACCAGGATGGCCAGCCAATCTGTAATCATTCACAGCACTTTCAGGTCAAAGATGGCCAAATCCAGCCCTCAAGATGTATTTGCTTAATTGACTGTTTTTATATGCATGGTTTTAAAAATCAAGGCTTTGCGAAGAACTAAAAAGCATGCTGGACTCCACATCTCATTGGGCATTTGTGCTGTGAGGATTCATTGAAATCCTCTAGCACCCTTCCTGGTTACCCTGGTATTGCTAAGGAACATTTCCAGCACGATCATCCTCTCTGACAGTGGTGCACCATGAAGCTTGAAATAAAAGAAAAAGCGTATTCAGTAAGCGTTAAGCAGCTGTGCAATGGTAAGACTGGACAGCAAATAGCAATCAAGTCAGGAAATAAAAGAATTAGAAATTTATGTACAGTGCAAATATCTGATATGCCTAGCAAGGAAGAAATGAAGAACTGGAAAATACAGATGACTAACTTAAAGTCTTGACAGATCTAAAATCTTGTGGCTTCCCATAAGTTTCTAGCAAGAAAATTGTTCCTTTTTTCTGGTTCCGAAGATCTCCGCAGCAATGTGCCCTGTGTGTTTTGTAATAGATTATCTAATGGCCAGATGTGATAACGTTTAAAAAAATGAACAGCTCTTTTCTTTCTTCATTGGAATACTGGAGTCAGATAGATTCCAGATTTGTATTGACAAAAATCATATTAAGTAAGCGTTTCCATTTAATTATCCAATTAGCTTAATATGTTTAATGTCCACATCAATTTTTCCTTGGAAGTTACCATTCAAATATATTTTCCGCATTGAACATTGAACTCATGGTGAAGCAATCCTGAGCTCTAGGCTACTATAAATTTTGCTGACATTTCTGTTTATGTCAATTTTTTTTTCATTGCAGATTAAAACCTGAGTGTTCTTATCTACACATCTGTCTGATGCCAGTTCTGCATTTTTTCTTTATTAGATTCACATCATATGGTTCACATTTTTTGTGTGCATTATGTTTGTGAAGTTTTACAAGGCCATTGAATATAGTAAATTGAAATCCTCTAAGAGTCCCTGTTGTGAGAATGGATGAGTTCAGCTAAGCTTGAATAATATTCAAAAGCCTGACAGATTTGACAAAGCTGAGTTTAGAATCAGTGTCTGTGACACACCCACTGTAATAGAAATGGCCCAGTTAAGCCACAGTTATATAAGAGGCTTTAAACACCTGAAAAGCAAGTGAGGTCACGATCATTCTGGTTTCTTTGCTGGACTATTTTTAGGTGGTTGGTTCACCTCCAGTTTTCTGAAGTACAACGCATTTGGTAAAAAAATGAACTATTGTTTTACCCTAAGAAATTCAAGACGGGATGATGTTCATGTACGTTTACAACAAACTCACTCCATTCTTGCTATTCTCTTCCTTAGTTTTTCTTTCATTCCCTAAGACATGAGGAAAGATACCTGGTTGAATCCATTAAGCAACGTCTTTATTCAATAAGACATCACTCGCATAGTGCAGGTGAAAACAAAGTCCATTGCAGTGTAAGGAGACTCAGCTTGTTGTGGGTCAGTTTTAAAATAAAATCTCACTTCTCCGTGATTGTCATGAGATATACTGTATATCCCATCAGCAATTTATCAAATGCTTAAAAGTCTACACTTAACACTCAATAACACTAACTACAAATAACACTTATGACTGGTGAATCAGACTGCAAAATCAATGTTTATTTTTATGTATTTTTAATATTATTGGAACTATTATAAAATATTACTTTGATAATAAATTAATAATTTAGAATAATAATTCGATAAATTGGCTATCACCAAAATTAATTAGAAAGATGTTATAGAGATTTTTGGTAATAGATAATTGTTATACATTGTCTGTGTTCTTGGGTTTGGAAAGGCGCTTTATAAAAAAAATATTTTTCTTATTGTTGTATATATTGTATGTTACAGAGATAATTGGAAAATATTTTATAAGATCTGGTCTTTTCATACGAGCTAATCAGTTGCTGGGAAGAATCTAAGAGATTCGCAGCCAAACTTGAGGGCACTAAGTTTCTAAATTAGAGCTGAGCTTTCATTTGTACTGAAAGTATCATTTTGTTTGTTTCTTTTTGTTAATGGTTATCATGTTCATCATGTTTCTGAAAAATGTGTATAGATATATAGTATACTACGTACTGTATCTATAGGCTGGGGTTTTTATAATTTAGCTGAAAAGGAGGTTCTTGAGAAAGTTAGTAAAAACAGTATTAATGCATTCAATGCTGGTTGTTGTTCAGTTACAGTGCAGGTCAGAGCTTTTGTAACATTGCAAAGGAGGTAAATATTTAGTGGGTTGGTCTCTAATCAACCTTTTGGGGTGTACCACTGTATTAGTGCGAAAAAAGGACAGTTTAGATTGTCTGTGCTTAAGTATTTCAAAATAGGATTCCTGTATTTTTAGATTACACTACAAAATATCTGCGTTTAACACTTAAAAAAAACAGTAATGAATGAAAGTTCCGTTAGTGCAGCGCGGTCAGAGATAAATCAACATGTTTGCACCCACCCAACCTCATCCTAAGTTAGGTAAGGTAATAACTGAAACTGTCTGAAATTTCACAAGAAAGGGGAACTTAAGTTTTGGAAAACAACCCAGAAATTGACTGTTTAAATCCAGCGCCTAATGGATTCACCATGTTAAGATCCAGCAACTAGCCAAACACATCTTTCAGCATACTGCAAGTTGTTTCACATTAACAATACAGAGCATAGCATACAGCAGATTTCCATTGGCACAATATTTTCACAATGTTTATTGGACGACAACTTTCAAAGTTTAGGACTTTGGAGGCTATCATCTTTGCTCTACTGGAACTGATAGGAAAATATGAGAGAGCACTGGACGTTGGATGTTGACATTAGAGTAATTTCAGAGGTGTCAAGAGTATTTCCACTGATCAGTCATAGCTCACAAAAAAAAGTTGAATCATGTTTCCTTTTTGCAAACCTCTTACACATTCTGCAGTCCCTTTCTAACATGCTAAATCCTGGATTGACTATGAAAGCTTATTGTTCTTTGCAGTCATGATATCCTAGGAATCTATCTACCTATCTTGGTTTCAGAGGAGGTTAATGTGGTGTGCAAAAAATTGAATGAAAAGGAAAGAAAGGTTTTGTCTTTTACATGTGATTAAGCCTTCCTCTGCTCTTTTGAACTATGGATCTACTGGATTTATCTATTGGAAATTGGAACAGTGAACCGCTATCACGTTTGTGAATCTCAGATACCCTGAGATCCCATTGATGCCTCCAGCACTTTGACTATCCATCTGTCTGTTCGTGACAGTCATTCAAAATCATCCGCCTAGCACTTCACCAAGAAGAATAATCAGACTGAGGGAAGAACTCTGGGGAAAACGCAACCATCATTGTTTTACAAGTTTGTGATGTCCTTTTTTGTAAAAAGTGCTCTATGATTTTTAATTCTTTTAATACATTCTTAAAATCTTACTTGTAGTAGCCCTAACATTTTAGGACCGATACAAAACCGGATGTATTGTTACCAATAACGACATTTTGTGCTTTCAGTTCTTGAAGAAATTCAAACAGGTTTACATAACTAATCTAGGAAAAGCCGTCCTAAAATCCATCCCTCCATTTTGTGACCGCTTCATCCAGATCAAGGGTGCAGGGCATACAGAGCGTGGTGTGACAGCTCTAAAACTCTTGATTGGAATCAATGTGTGTGTAATTTTGAAAATATGTCTTGCTGAAACAATTCACACATGCCAACAAAACACATTATGAAGAAACCTTAAAATAATAACATTACTATTTGGATATTACTATCATAATATGGCAGCCTACCTTCTAAACACAGTATTCATTTTCTCATATCCCAGATCTAAAAAAACTTGCAGAAACCATGCTACTTCAGTGAAACACATCATCCTGATTGTTACTACATGTTCTTAATCAGTTGGAGAACATTGGAGAAATATTATTCGTATCATGACTCCACAAAGACCTCTAAAAGAAGAGATTTTTTCACAAGGAGCCCGTTTTCAATGAAAAAGTAGCTCAGACCTTCCTATTAGTAACATCCAGAGCTAGTGCTAGTGTAACAGCTTTTTGATCATTTGTGGCTGTTTTCTTTTTGGTATTTTCAGTGATAGAAATCTGTGCAGTCTAAAGAAATCCAGATTTTAGTCTTATTCCCAGTGCCTTTTCACTTTTTTTGTGAATACTACAAACTACTTGCCTCGATTGTACAAGTAGTGTAGTTTGTCTTCAAGTGTGGCTAAATGATCAATTAGGTTATTTTGCCTTTAAGAGGCAGCCTGTGAATGAAATAATGTAGAAACTAACCAGCAGCATCAGTTAAGTCTTGTTTTTTTAAATTCTTCTAACGTTTGGTTGCATTTGAAATGCATGTTGTATTTGACGTACCATGGCTTAACATAACATGCTAGTGAATTGCAAATCCTCTCAAGTTTTTAAACATTTAATACAGATGTATATCCATGTTTTTCATTACCTTAATTGTGCATTTTTTCTTTTTTCGTAAAGGAAGTTTAACCATTTAAGAATTAAAGAATGTCCATACTGAATATACAATTAACTTAATTCAACATTTCATAGAACTTTCACTGCTATTTGCAGCTAATTTTTCTCGCTAACCTGACTGTGGCACCTGTGTGACTATATTTTCAGTGCTGTTTATTGGGGGATAAATTCTTGCTCTTATCAAAATCAAATGTATTTTAATTTTGTGTAGGCACAGAGAGTGACGTCGGGCTGTTACGCACAGAAACAAAGCAAGATGTGTAAAAAAGAATGCTTGAAATGGGATGAAAGGCCTGTACTTATAATAAATAAATTCTGAACTTTTTTGTATTATATTCCCATATGGGTCTTAAAGCCATGTTACTGGTAATCCACTAAAAGGCTCTCATGTGGATGACAGAAAGAACTCCAAGCGTTTGAAAAGTATTCTGCAAACAATTTTGATGTAATGGTGTTTCTCAAGAGCTGCCTTTAATTAACTTAGAGCTAAGACCACATTTAGAAGAGTGCAAATGTTTTGAAGTTGCAAAATGTTTTGAAAGCTACTTGAATGTTGTTTCTCCAGTTCTCAGTCTGCGTTTTCCACTATATGTATAGTAACATTTTACTTTATGTTTCTAGAAATAAATCTTTTTCACTTAATTATTGAAATGCTTAAATATCCAAAACATGACTTTTAGCAGTAAAAGACGCTGGAACAATATGCAATATACTGTATCTGGCCATCATTTCACACTCTCTCTCACACATTCAAGCCATTTTCTGTCAGATAACTTTCAGAACACACTGTAAAACCTTATGTTTCAGCTTAGGTGGCAGTTTCTCTCAGCTCATCCATGCTCCTTGACAAGTGACAAGTTACGTTGTATTACATACTGTAGGGACTGCTAGAAACTATTAACTGGAGTTCCACTTCCCATAAGGTTCTTTTAATGCTTGTTTCAGATCAGCTGTGAAATTCCACATTTATCCTCCAGCTCTTCTGAGCCTTGCTGACTGATTTAGTAAAATTGGAACATATTTACGGAAAACAGTGCTCTACTCATCACCAAAAGCGCACATTTACAGTTAAAAATATTTAAAATTTCAGACTAGTCCTGGATATTTTCAACTCTCCTACAGAGTCATTTGAATTTCAGGAAAGTAAGTTTTATGTTGCTATGGAAACCGGGGGAAAGGCACACTGCCATATAAGATGGCTCTGAGACCTTTCTTTGTACAGGCCATGTTTGTTATAACTGCCTCCCAACTTTCCGCAACTTGACAAAAATGAGTTGAGGGCTGTGATCTCTTTTTTTTGTGCATTTGGTTTAACACAGAGATACTTTCAACAGTCCCAACACTCCCTCACATTGTACAGCTGTTAACTGGAAATAAGTGATTCAAGAGATTAATGTTGTGGTAAAAGTGACTCTGTAGTGTGAGTGCTATATCAAACATGCAGAAAGCAAGCCCCTTTACTTAACTGATAAGGATGAAATAAAGATTTTAATTTAGAATACTTTCCTCCTTTGCCATCAGATCATCAGGATCTGATGATGTCTAGCTAGGAGTGTCTTCCTTTGCAGGCAAAGTCTCACTTTTAAACGTGTTATTCTCACAGCTTGCTGACAGTGGTTCTGTATTGAGCTATTCTCACTTTTGCTACTAATTCAGGGAGGTACTGAGCTGACAAAGTGCAAACAAGACTACTAGAATGGTTTACAATTTGATGTACTCAAGATTGAGGCAACGACTTTTTCTTTTTGCTTCACACTGAGCACCACATCATCAAAGAGGAAAAAAAAAAGTTGGGATTCTTAACTTACCACGCAAGAATCCCGACGAATAGTTTGAGAAAGAGTCGAATATGCTATTGGACGCCATGGCTTTATTGAGCACGTCGATGCTAGAACCTTTTGTGGTTTGCGCCACTGTTGAAGAATGTTGTGCTGAAAAGAAGGCAAAGAAAAATCCCAGAGGAAACTTAGAGCCTGTTTGTGACCAAGAATTTGGGTTTGCACTGCCACAGGAATGATCAGCCACAAGCCTCCAAGAGCAGCATATGTTAGCAGCATCAGAAGCAAAAAATAAAAAAGAGTCAGAGGAGAGAGTAGCCACAGTGTAAGCCTGCAAGAGAGACGTCCCACACCAAAAAAGTAACTGAGGCTGGACTTACCAGACTTGGCCGGGATGTTGTCTGGTGGCAACTTGTTAAAAAAATTGTCCGTTGAGGTTCAGGTGCTCGTCTAAAATGTAGGTTGCACCACGCTTGTGGTTCTGTGGTTGTGTGTGAGGCCTGTCAAGAGTGTTAACTCAAAACCCTGCAAAAACGACTCAAAAAGTATCCAGCTAGTCACTCGCTGACTGGAAGAACCTGGGTCACATGTCATGTGAGGTCACCAGGCCTCCTCTCTGCGTCTGTTTTGTTTTTTTTTCCCCCTGACTCCTCTTTTTGATTGGCTACCCAGGTTTGGTGACTTTTAGGAACACTGGCCTACTTGTGTCACCCGTACTTTCAAGTGGTGAAAAATTTTGAAGAACTAGAAATAATTCAACTTGCATAAGCCGTCCGACAGAAGAAGACCAGTCTCAGTTTCCAGCCAGAGCAGGAATCCGCTTTGTGTGTATGATTGCCTCCTCACTCAGGGGTGTGACTCAAAGTGCATCTGTATTTGTAAGCACTCGTGGTTTAGTCCTGCAAACCAACTCTCCACCCTCAGTTACCACTTGATAGTATCATAATCTTAAGCTCATTAGAGTTAGCAGTGCCAGCTCTCATATTCAATAGATGTTTCTCTCTCTCCCCCTCTCTCTCTCTCTCACTCACACACAAACGCTCTCTCTTTTTATTTTATTTTTAAAGTTGATCCCATATGTGAGTGGAGGCGGGACTTGAAAGCCCTCACTGAAAAAATGGCTTCCATTCCACAGAACCATCAATGTTGGGAAAGGTGCACTTCTAAGGCAGCATTATTCAGTGTGTCTTGTTAGATAACCCTTTTAAAAGAGGCTCCATTCATTCACAAGGCTGTTAAAGAGGATAAACACATTTACTTTTCACAGAAAAGACTTTTTCTAAAGAAAAAGAAAGACCTTCGGGTGTGACCATTGAGGCATAGGTCAGACCAGCCCAGGGTTTATCTGTTTAAGTTAACCAGTGAAAGGTCATTTTCAGGTCTCCTGTTATCATTGTATCTGTAACAGGAGCATAGTTGTGTTTGTGGAGCCCTGTTCTTATTTTATTGACCACTCTAAATCACCAGTTTCAAAATTTGAGAATTATTGTTAATTGTCTATTGATTAAGCAAGTAATTTCATAATCAGATACAATACAATAATCAGGACAATCATATTCTTGCTATACATGTATTATAATTTGACAAGGTACGTTAATTAAACCATTCCAGGTCTTTAATGGCTACCTACAGTATCAAATGCACTGGATTGGAGTTTTCTAGGACCAGGCTTGGAGATCCATAGCTAAGAGTGTATTACATATAATTAGCTTCTGTATGCTACTGTATCTATATAAATGTTAATTATGTGACGTTTATATAGATACAGTGTCATTTCTTACTCAACGGTTTAGTTTTTAGAATGTGTGACGTGAACAATGACAATACTGACTCACTGGTCATGAATACGAACAAAGGCATTTTGTTACAAGGTTGCAGGACAGAGGGTTACGTGATAGAGAAATGATAAATGATTAATATTAAATTAGAATTACTGGTTACTCTTTCTCCTTGAGTGCCCCGAATTGGAACTGTCAGATGTAAATGACCTCATCCCACTTTGTACTTTGTACCAGCATGGAAGGAGAGCAGATCATGCAGGCTTTCGTCTCAAACAGTCACCCACTGTTTTTCTCACACTGCCAGACCCCACCTAGCCCACAGCAGACTTAGCATCAGCAGGAAGAGTGATACAGCCCTCTCTGAAAATGCTTGATTTTTGTGTTTCATAGCTGAAAAATACAAAGGGGTAGCAACTCAGCCCATCTGGTTTCTTTGATTGCTAATTGATCAAAGGAGGTTCTCATCCAGCCCCTCTTTGAAAGATGTCAGTGAATCGCTTCAGCACATGGTTGGGTAGCTGGCTTCCACATCCCTTTGTGCAAACAAGTGCCTCCTGTTCTCATTTTTAAGTGCAATTCCCCTTACTTTCCACTCGTGTCCTCTGGTTTGTGTTTATACTGTTAAGACATACTTTTGAAAATTTTGAATACTTTAAGCCTCTTGTAGTCTGCTCTGTTCAAGTCAGCCTTACAGAATTTTCTTTTTAACTTAATTTTGAGTTCACGTAGAGCTGGGAACCACTGATTCTTTTCCTGCGCTTTACTGATATTCCATCAAGTATTATTTCCTTCTACGTGATTTGCTGATTATAGAGAACTGATATTTTTGTATTTCAGAACAGTCCAGTCCTGGCTTCTGCGTGCAGCCATTACAATGCTATAGAGTCAGTGAACCAGTTGTTGTTTTAGGAACAGGGTTTTATCTATGCATCTACTGTATATATCTAGGCCAATGATTTATTAATAGACCAATGGTTAATATCTCCCCCCATTCAGGTGAGAAATACCCGTTTAGCAGTGTAAGAAATGGGTCATTTATGTGAAGCACTTCTGGAGCCATTGGAATTAAGTGTGCTGTAGAAATGCAATTGGTTACAGTTCCCATCTTCCAGACTTTAATTTCTACCAGGAGTTCCAAACTCTAGACCTCAGGGCTCAGCATCCAGAAGGTTTTCTAACTATCTCTAAATTGTCAGCAGCTCGAGGCTGTAGAGAGTAAACTGGACCAATTATACTTTAATTAAACCTTCAGTTTAGCATGTCTCCCAGGCGTAGAGCCGTTTATGTCTTAAATTAACATACAAAAGCCTGCTGGAGTACAGGCCATATTTTGTGTCTTTTAAAAAATGGTTATTGAATGACCCATTTGTTTTTCTATTACACGTGCACCATAGCCTTTTTGTTTAAGTTTTAACTTTCAGACGTTTGTGAATAGTAGACTAAAACTTTTACACTTCTAAATGACATTTGGAATTTGATGTTAAGGTGAGCTGCGAATGAATGGACTTGATCTAATTCTAGGGTATTTAATCGGTTCTTTTTGGTGAATTGTCCTTTACAGCCCTTTACTGAATGAGAAAGTGTCGATCCGTCAAAGTTCAGACATCTCTACAGTTTCTATTATGTTGCTGTTTTGATTTTTAAATTACAGTAATTAAACATTTCAGTCTATCCCTCTCTCCCACCTCCCCCCCTGTAAACTGTAAAGCACCATTCAAGTTTTATTTCAGTTTTCATTTTTTACAAGAGCCAGGAGGGCGATGATTGGTGGAGGTTCCTATTTCAGATTTAACGATTTGACTAGCCACCACACTCATGACAACTGTGCTGAGCGTTGAGGGTTTGTGCGTGACACAGCCCGACAGATCAGCCTCAGCCTCCTTCCTCCTCTGCTCCCTGCAGCAGCGTGTCGTTCTGCATGTCCCTAACCAAGGCTGGGAACTCCAGGCTCAAACCACTGTCTCTCCTGTCACAAGCTCACTGTGTAAAGTGTTGTTCTACTGACTGTAACCCACCAGGAACCTGTGCTTCTCATAATGGGAAACTGATAGGAGCACAGACCCAGTTAATAGCCCTTGTTTGATGACAGATTGCTGTGCCATCTTGCTGCAATGCCTTGGCAGTGAGAGAGCCTTCTTTCGGTTGAGTGGCAAGCAAGAAGAATAGCAGGTCACCATGTTCCTATAAAACAGAGCTAGCCACACTGCAGCAACAGAGAATAATTAAGATCTCCCTCTGCCAGGAACTGCAGTTGGTGGTTGTATAATCCCAGTATAAATATGGTTAGCCATTAGACAATTTTAACTGTCTTGGAAGGGGCAAAAAGAGTCATCTGGGCAAATAAGGATCTTGCTTATGCTTTGAGACATTGGACTTTGCTATTTTGGTCGCTGTCTGCTTTCAACCTCAGAAAATGTCTTTGAGGTTCTTTGTGATATAGTTAGATTGAATAGGCCTAAAGATAAATGTGTGCACCAAACTGTAATGAGAGGCCTTTGAGAAACAGTTCTGAAAATTTCCCAAACCTATTTCCCTTCCCTTTTCTAGGGTTCAGTGTCACAGGGAGTAGATTCTTCACTCTGCACTTGAATGTAAGAATTTCGCCAGCTATTATTCTTTGCACTCTTAATATTATTGTGATTGGAAAAGAAGCTGGTTCATTGTATGATTATGGCCTCACAGCAGGGTTTTGGCAGTTACTTGGAGTGCATACTGTAGGAGCAAGGATTTTATAGTCTAAAAGCTCATTGTACTTGTAATGATTGCTTCAATATGAATGTGGTGGAGTGTTGCAAAGACTGTAAGGCACTAGTTTAGTGATAAAATGTACACCGTATACGTTGCTATGTAATTACATATTATAATTTTAGGCTTTGGATTGCCTGCTGTTAAAGGAACAATTCAATAATGGAGATCCACCGATAATAGCCAGTAAGAATTGAAACATATTAATCTGTGTTATTGTCCCCTGTGAGATGAAATTGGTTCTAGGGTAATCATCAAGCTTGAATGTTCCTTCAATACATTTAGTTTTTTTTTGTTTGAAAAGCTCATGCACTGTGTATACAGTATATTAAATAAACAAGTAATAGGTTTATTCCATGCTGAGAAAAAAAAGAAAGAAAACACAACGTTTCGGCCGTGGAGCCTTCTTCAGGGCTGAAGAAGGCTCCACGGCCGAAACGTTGTGTTTTCTTTCTTCTTTTTCTCTTTTCTCTTGTTTTTCTCTTGTTCCTTTGCAGCTTACGCATGCTGACGCAGCTACCCACCTGAACTATATTAAATGAAGACGTGTTCTCATTTAGAAAAGGCAGGAGCAACACGCTTATACAGTTTAATACTCTAAAAAAGCTGACTACCCATTCTATAAATGCAGGTAGATTTTAAATGAGAAGCTAAAGTAAAGTTAAAGTAGACAGTTACTATTTATACAGTTTGAGGGAGAAAAAAACAGTTGTTTCTTTAAAATCAAGACTGTAAAAGATGTCACTTTATCAAAAGTCTTCCGTGTTTGAAAATAATGTTCTTTTATATTTATGCAGCAAGGCAAATAAGGTTAGCTGTTAGTGGACCAGTAGGAGGTGCTGTTTCATCTGGACCTGAATATCCAAAAACCAATGCCCTAGTATGGTGGCCAATACCCAGAACCCAATATCTTGACTACTCTGTCATTAAAGATCCCATGGAACTGTTTGTAAGACTATCCTGAAATTCTACCCTGGGTATGTACAATCTGGCCTCAATAAAAATCCGCCTTAATTCAACTGACAGGAGTTCTCACTTTTCTGCTGTGCATTGGGGCAGCTCAAGCATAATGATATCTGTGTGTCACCCAGGTGGGGCTGCATCTTAGTGGTTAAAAATGAGGGTCCCCTCTTATATTGTATGTGAAGCAAAGAATTATTACACCCCATCCTTTCAGATGAAAAGCACTGTAGAAATGCAAAGAATTATTACACTCTATTTGGGTAAAAATACCAGATGTTTTCTGTTATAGCTGGATCCTCTTTGAGAACATTTTAAGTAGATATCTGCGCAGATTGTCAAAGGATCATTGCGGTCTTTCTTTTGAGAATTTCATGTTTATCAAGCCCCTGTATTTAAGTTTAATATAACTTATATTTTACTTAGAAACCATTGGGCTTAATCACCGACAATAGTACTCCTCCATTGGGTGTGGCGTTATAGGCTAAATACACTCAGTGTGGTTGTGCATTTAACTGCAAGGGTCTTATTTCGTGGTTTAAAAATTGATGGCTTCTCCATATGTTACCCATATACAAGGAATGCACTGTGTGATTGCAGAAGATTTCATAATGAAATAGTCATTGCATCAAAAGTATGCAAATAGGCTTCATCATATGTTCCGGGATAATGTTGGTCTGAGGAACATAGTAATTAAAGATATTGTCAGCTCAGTGCATTTAAACCTTACCGTATAATCGACAAAGTTCTTTGACGATGAATTGTTCTTGGCTGGTGCTGTCTCAGAAGGTCACATATTAAAAAACAGGACATTCTGTATATTACAAAAAAACAACCCTAATGCAAACTTTATTTTTATGTGAATGGTAATGATACAAGAGATTAGTTTTTAATAGTACATTAATACCTTTTAAGTTACAAAACGAGAATAAAAACAGAATCTGGTCGGGCTTTGTAATCATGAATTAGTGAGTGATTGAAGTACCGATCTGAAAATCAGCAGGTACAGGGCACATCTTTGCTCTCCACAAATTCATCAGAGGAAAGTGACAACAAAAAATGTTTCAGAGCAGAAGAAACTAAGGTTGTGTAGTTCAAATTAAAATGATATTTAAACATGTTATTTGATGACATCCAATAACTGAAATCTTAAATCAATACTCAAAGGCTAATTGCTTCATTTCAAGAAATAAAACTGAACCTTTGTGGAAAACGGTAGCAGCTAGCTGATGCTGATGTCTCCCATGTGTTCACGGGATACACTGTAGTCCAAATCTGAATTTGATTGCTGTGGGTGGGGGGATTACTGTGTTCGGTTAGAAAAAATATTGTGAGGGGTTTCCAAAAAGGGGTAATGAGGCGTATTGATAAGAAAAAAAAATGTTTCTGATGAACATACAGTATGTGGCAGACCAACATTCAATTGAGAGAGGGTAAAAGTGTGAGCTTCCACAAGACCACCCCTATACCACAAGCCTACTGGAAAGAAAAACAAAGTTGCACGGTTTGAAGGTTAATCATAAAATAATCTTTGAAGTGTTAGGTATGGAGGTTAGACAAATCTGTAATTTGTTTTAAAACTTGCCTTTAAAGAAAAGAAAGTCTTATATTCTAAAATAAGGTTACAAGTTAATCTGTAATTAAAAAAAATACAGATGGATACTACTTAAATTGTAGTGTACTGTATACTGTATAGATATATATTTTCTCAAGAGCCATTGACATGTAAGACTTCAAAACAATATATACTGTAAATATACTACAGTATATATACTGTATGTGCTCTGAGCGCAATAATAGCGACTGCATCCAATCAGGGAAGCAGTGCAGAGGAGCAATAAAAGAATTTGTGTGAGAAAGCCTCTTTGAAGATAAGCAGACTTCCCTGCACTTATCTGTGTAAAAATCTAGCACTAATGTTTCAGACTCATTTAGGCTTGGTTCATACACTACATATCACTATCTTAAGTGGTTATTTTTTATAATTTCGAATCCCCAATCTGCACAAATAACAATAATGATAAATTACACCCATGCAGTTTGACTCTGACCTGAAAGGCCTCTAAGCAGGTGCACATACAGTATCTCCTTTAGGGGTGACTGCCCCTGTATTTACTTTGGGTCCAGACTAGTACCTACTGTACCTCACACAGGTTTAAAACAATCGCCTCAAACTGCTTTACAGCACACTGAGTGTTTCCAAGCACCTTCTGGTGTGGGAGATGAGTGTTTCTTCTCTTCATGATTTGATTTTTAATTACATTCCATAATAACATTTGAAGAATAGTCATCAGGTGATTTAAAACTAGTAAATGTGTTTTACCTTCTTATCCAAAAGAGGACTTTATCAAGAATAGAGGCATTTATAGAGAATAGAAGTTCAGCTTTCTGAATCAAGGCCTTTGGAATAATTTATTTCTAGCACGTTTTCACTGGCAATATTTTAAAAAAATATATATTTAAAGTCGTGCCTGCAATGAAGAGCAGACCTTATCTGTCCTTCAGATAAGGTTGTGGTATGAGAATTGCAGCACTTCTTCCAATGTAAGAAAAACCCCAATATTTCACACTTTAAGCATTACACCCTGCACTACAGCCTCACTGTTACAAAGCATTTGGGCAAGACTGAGACACAAGTTAAGAAACTGATCTAACCCCCTGTCAGAGACTTGAGGCAGAGATGTGCCTGTGTCTAGTGTGACCTGAAAACGAAGCAGAAAAACTGTACTTAGTCGATTCACAACTTTCAACAGGAGAGAGCAGCTCTGTAAAAAGAAAAACATTAAATATTAAAAATACAATTAAAAACCCATTTGAAATATATGAGGTGTGAAGATACCAATATTTCTATGCTGACTTTTATCCCTTTATTGAGAGGTGGTAAACAGTTACATATTTAAGTTCGAAACTTATGCATTTTAGCAATAATGAGGGCAAATTCTTTTATAAGACGTCCGTCTCAGAAATGTCCTGATTTGAAGTACAATGTAGAGGATTCTTGAGTTTGGACGTTACAGAAGTATGACAATCGCCATGAATATATATATATGTCTGGTCTGTGGTTCGATGTTACCTTGCAATTAAGGAAAGTATTCCTCCACATGCCCAAAGGAGTCTATTTATAGTTTGTAATCATTGCTTGACTGTTGCACTGCTGAGGTGATTTAGAGACACTATGGAATGTAGAAATTATAATGGAGAGGTACAGTTCTACGACAAATTTACTATTCTATTCTTTTAAAAATTCAATTCTTTTTTTTTATTTGAAGAGCCAAAGAATAATCTTTTGCACACTATATCTACCATTGTCACGTTTTGGAAAGACGTGAGTGAGTGTTTTGTTGATTCAGTTACATGACCCTGTTTTAATGATGATTATTGCTGTTGTGAAGACTTGAGCCATGGATATTAGAGCTTTGTTCTTTCCCTTCTCCTCATCATTTTCCCAGAAGGTTCCTCCTAAAGTTCCTATAGATTCCAAATAGATGACAGTACATTTTTGGTGGCAGTCAAATGTTTATAAATTGAAAGTTGCAAATAAAGATAGAAATGAAAAGACATATCATAGTGTAGGAACTTTACATGTAAACAACCAGAAGGACAAGGGACCATCAGAAATAACAGTTTTGCAAAGAAAAAATAGTTGTTCTTTAATACAGTCTCAAGGGAAATTATTTATAGTAATAACTGGTTATAATATCCTGAATTTAAACACAATTTTTAAAAGATGGCTAACTTATTGAGAAATAAATATATTCACAATGTTTATTTTCTTGACATAGCAAAAAATAGAATTGTGAAATGCTTTTTGCAAAAATAAAAAAGAAATAGCATTTCATAACTGTGCATCATGTTCTGATTTGCAAAACGAAAAATTCTGAATTTTCTCCTCTTGTTTAGGTGCTACCAATCTCGTATAACCCTGTGTCATTATGTAAGTTAATTAAGGCAAAACAAAATCCTCAAAAACTTAAATGTATCATATGTCCAATTAATTGTTTATTCATGTATTTATTCATGTCCATTACTTATTTATTCAAATCTAAGAACCTTTTTTCTGGAAAAAAAATATGCACCCAAATAATTCAGATGCAGATCAACATAAGGACATTCTGTATGGACATTAGACAAAATCACATCTTGGCCTTGCATCTTTAGTTCGTTGTGTTTGTTGAAAAACAAGGGATCAATGTGGTCACACAGTGGCTGGCTTAAATCTTAAAGCTGCACTGAATCATATTTTTGTTTTTCCGAATGTTTCCTGTTGTTGCTCCAGATGATCAAAGGGGTCGATCAGTCGGGTCTCCAGAACCTTGGAATGCCACGTTCCTGGTAATGTTTACAATGAGCAATGAGAGTGTCTCAGTCTCTTGCTGAAGACAGAAAATATTACAACTCATGATTTCAGTCATTTTCTAGGTAAAAAACTCACGGAATTTCAAATAGAAGTTTCCAAACACATTTCATTTCGGACATTTTGTTGTTTTGTTTTTTTAAATCCCTCTATAATGTTTTACTGACAGGTCATCATTGTTTGTGATATTGTTTATTTCTTTATTGTTTTTGTGTTTTAATGAAGGATTAAAAATATGTATAATAATAGAGGACATCTCCTCTAAGATCTGTGTAAAATTAAATGCATATTTGTAATTAGCAAAAATTACTGCACTTTTGTTGTAGCAGCCTGGGTAAAAACCGAGGATAATTTAGGGACAAAATCAGTTCCTTCATGAGTGTTCGCCTCTGCCTATACTTGGTCCCTCTCATGAAGACTCAGTGCTGTGCAGTGAGGTGGTTTCTTTCCTCTCTCCAGTTCACAAAAGCCAAAGCAGTTAAAGTGTTTGGTACTTTAGTCATGAATACCAAAAGCAATGGAGAGCAAGCGTTTGGTTGCTTCATCTTTGGTTGTGTGACTCAGCCAAGAGTGAGCATAGATACCCACAACCACAGAGAAGCTTGAGAAAAACTTTTTTCTTCCTGAACTGACTCATTAAAATTAGCAAGAAAACTAAATGAACCTGTCTTTTTCTCAGTCCTAATCCAGTGCTACCATATCTTACCGATTTTTTACCTGACCCTCCTTTGAAATTCATTCATTCTTGAAATTTTGGGTTCCTTTTAATTTTTTTATATAGTTCAATTTTGTGTTCAGAGACTAACAATTGTGTTCAGGTAAAAGGATCATCAGTGAGGTAATCACTGAGGTAGTAAGGTCTCTCTATTTTACAAGCCTGAAATGGGGCCAATGTCAATTGTGTTGGAATCACATTCTGACACTTTAAAAGTCTGTTGTTCATAGTTCCAGTAGGATTAAAGACAGTTCTTACATTCCACAGCTGTATAAAAAGAGGGATATTCTAATACTACCACTTTATTTCAGCATTTCCAACATATCAAATCAAAAAGTGAAAATGCAGAAAGAGAAAAAGAGTACAGAGGTAGAAACAAAGAATAATATCACGTCATAAATGTTATGTATTGGGATTACTTTGGAGCATGCAAGTATATACCCATTAATATAACTGCTGTCTCATATAAGACTGATTTTTGTAAAACCTGTCAACACGTTTTTAAAAATGCACCTTCGGTGCTTTTTTAAGTCTATAATGATTTGCTGGACAGCTTATAGCATATGAATTTATTTTGTTTTTGTTCTAAAACATACATGTTAAAAGTAAAACTAGAACAACAACATATCAATGCCGTTATTTTTACAGTTATTTTAGCGGGTAAATTCTGACCTAAAATATAAAGTTGCTACGAATTTCATTCAGCTGCGCTGTGCAGTTCTGAATATTTGCTCTAATAGACGTGTTTTTGTTTGATGGGTGCGGGTGGGCGCTTCTGTGGGAGTAGGCTGCTTCTTTGGTTTCCAGCCCCAGAGTCTATCAGCAATCATGCCCAAGCCACTTAAAACCCAAGACCTCAAATACACCAACACAGGCTCCAAAACCAAGCCCAGACTACGGTCTACCATGAAGACTACTGCTTGTACAAACCTCAGAGACTGCAGAGCTCTTGTGTGGAAATGTTGCATGCAGCATGCTTGCAGATTTTTATAGCTTGAGCTCTTTTTTTTTCTTCTTTGGTGTACTACTTTCTGTGAAAATATTTGTCACATTGAAGCCTGATTTGGATGAATTAATTTATGATTGCATACCTGTATGTGCAAAGTAATGCTGACAATATCCTGTCCAAAGTTTATTGCCTGCCTTTGAAATTTTTTCAGCATTGATTTCCTGTGGTTCAGTCATGGTTTTATATGTGACAGACATGTTTGTACGCTCAAGATACACTTGGTATCATTGCATTTATTCAAATGTAGTTCATTACATGCTAGCATCTATATTTTTTTGTTGTTGTTAATATTTTTTCATTTTGTTTAAAGTACTTAAAAAGGGCTCCTGAAATCCAAATTATTATCAGATCACAAGCCGTTACATTAGAGTTGTGGTCAGGATATATTAAAGCTATTAGAAAGATGCTGGAAAGAAGTATGATTTTCCCCTGTAATACCACACAATAGATTTGGTGCTGCATTGCTTCACATCATGGGTTGTATTTATTGAGCTTGTGTAAGGAATTAAAAAAAATGTGTTGCCATTTTTGGATAATTTCCAAAATTAAAAACTGACATTTTAAAAATGCAAAGTTTGTGGATTTTTAGAAATATTTAGGATATGTATGTCAATGGTAATTATTCCTGACGCCTGAGAGTCGCTTTGCACATGGACATGTATGAATATGTGTGTATGTATTTTATTGTGCTTGCACGCGTGTTTTCATGTCCATGTCCTGAGCACATGGTCAGTAGTGTCCCAGCTTGGGAAGCCTGAGTGTGGAAGTCGCCATCATTAAATAGTTTTTGCTAGTTGATGGGAAAAAACAGGTTTTCACATGTTGCCCTAGAAGCTGTTTCATTGTTCAATACTGAAGTGAAAAGGATCTTAGAACTGCCACTGCTTGCTGCAGGCCTGTATTTTAATTTAAAATTTTACTGAACACAAGAAAGCAAGTGATATGAATAATCCATTACACCACTCACTTGCAGTAAAGTAATAGGTTATGGTTTCCAAATAATGTCATTTGTAATGGGATTGCAAAAGGAGACCCCCTCCCTTCCCAAAACCATATGGGCGCATATATGTGAGTATAAACCTATGCATGAGATAACGCCCTAACCGTCAGACAAAATTAAACTTTCTCAAGCTGCAAACGAAGATCTGATATTGTGAGAAGCTAAAATAACAAATGAAAAGTTAGCATATGAAGCTCATTGGCCAGATCTAATCTGTCTTAACGTACAGCTGGGTTTATAGGAAATAAGATGGCTAATTACACTCAAGTAGGTCTGAGATCAGGGAGATAAATGCAGGAAACTGCTGTAGACTACGATCACTGGTTGTCTGCTTGTGCAGAAAAATAATTTAAAGAGAAATTATATTTCTTTTTAAACTTTTTTTTTGTGGGGGCAGTTTGTGGTTTTCCGGAGTTTTCTTTTTCTAATTCGTTCTTTCTGTTGTTGAGCTGTTAACTGATTGAAAGTTTGCCAGTTACCCGTTCTCCTATTGAGCCTTCTTTCTTTTCCTTTCCTCACTGATAATGTTTTGATTTAGAAAATTGTTCTCCTGTGTTAAACGGATTAAGACCTAGGTTGACCGGGAGGGTTGATTGGTAGGAACCAAAAGCTGAAGTTTTGAAGTTGCCTTTGTCCAGTTAGACACAGCTTTGACTGAGATTGAGCACGTCTAAATGAAAACCATACCTCACACAGAATTCAGCAAGGCAGCACAGGTCTACTTCAATAATATAAATGTAAATGGCCCGTGTTTTCTCATCATACAGTAGCCTACACTTTCCATTCTCAGTGCTTAGCAGTAATCATGACAAATGAATTACTGGAAATTAAGAACTGACATAGCTGTATCCCAGGTAATTCAGTTCCAATATTAGTCAAAGTTTCTTCAGCATTTCCACAATAATTTTGTCTGTGTTAATGAACACAATGTTATGTTCATTAACTTAATAATTAACTTTGCTTCTATAAAAAGAACTTCCATCTTCTTGTGCAAAATGTTCAGTTACATTTAAAGTCAAAGGGTATTGCAGACCTGGAATAGGGTATTTAAGGTGTTTATTCAACACTTTAGTGACAAGTGTCTTTTTTTCTGATGATTGTGCAAGAGTCATGGATGAACCAAGCAGTGGTATGTGTGCACAGCAGTCAGTTAGTCCACTTCCTCAAGGTTTCACGATGGAATGGAAGTTACTGTATGTGTCTTTTTTCTTGTAAAACGACATCGTGCAGTATAATTTCTAGTTACATCTGTTCAGCTGACAGACTTGCAACAAAATGCAAAGAAGTGCATTTCCGATCCCAAAAAGGATGTTTGTGTTACGGGTGCCAAAAAAGGATAATGACAATTATTTAGTGTGAAGTGAATGGTAATACTGTCTCTAGCATCTCATAAAAATGTAAGTTAAGACAGCAGGTTACAAGTTGTTTTAACAAGTATTGCAAGTATTGTGCTAGTCAGATATCACTGAAGGGATCTGTACATTGCACTTGTATGTTAACAGATTCATGCCTAGTGAAACTCTGTGTTGAAGCAGTGAGGAACGAAGTGCTCTGTAGTTGCAATGGGCTTTCACAATACAAATGTTTGCTACTTAGACAGCTACTGTCCATTGGAGAGTCAGCTATGATGATCATTTCAGAGACCTACTGCAATGTGTAAATTCAAAACTGCAGTACGTCAGTGCGGAAGGCCAATATAATCGCTGACTGTCATGACCATCCCTTGCATAGTGAATTTGAGCTCCTTCCATCTGGGCGTCGATTCAGACTAGCCAGATTCAAATACAAACGAAGTTATCTTTTATTCCTACAGCTTTTAACCTGCTTTACTGTAGTTGGACAATTGATTGTATATTTTAGTCCATTGATATTTAGTTGTCTATTTGTGTTTTCTTTCTCATCATACATGTATGTCTCTTATTTGTTAATGGCTTCACGTTGTGGTAGATGTATTTTGTAATGTATTATGTCTTTTACCTGTCTGCAAAGCAAATTTCCCATCAGGGACAATAAAGTAAGTAAAACTAGTCCATACTAGTTAGCACAGAGCAAAGAAAATGCAGAACAACAGGACGCTGTCATGTAGTCAAAGAAAGGCATACGGCCTACATCCTACTCGATCTCCATTGAGTCATTTTGAATTTCTCCTACTCTTCCCTGAGATTAGTTAGTTGAATTCAACAAGCTTTGAAAATATTTTGGTGATAACAAAGTAAACTTTATTTTAGAAACTTTTAAAGCTTTTAAACTAAATGTGCATGGAGTTTGCAAGTGTTGTTCTTCTTCATTGGCAAGTGTAAAAATTAGTTTTTGAAGATTTAGAAAGCTCTCCGTCATTTAAAAATTCAAATGTCTTGTAAATGTCAGAGGAGAAAGTAGCGCTACGATAGACTACTGCATGTTTGTGTGGCAGAGAGTACGTGTTTGTAGTACTCGCACCCATAGTTATGGGGGAATGCAGACTCTTTAACTAAGAGTTTATGGTAGATATTACAAGATTAAACGAACTTTTTTAAGTTTCCTCAGAGTGCACTTTCCCTTCCATACATCAAACTCACTACCATTCTGAGGTTTATGAGGTGGCAGTGACACGGACCTCCATAGGCCTTTGACAGGGCTGAAGCGCTTTTTCAGCTCTCTCGCAAACTCTCTTTGAACAGGCGGCACATAAGAAGGCAAAACAGCATCAATCCCCCCCAGCTCCCGATAGGAACACAATCCCCTTTTTCAGGTAGCTCCCCACTTTTTAATATCAGAACTCATCGCTCTTTGTCAGCTCGCCCCGAAACACTCCGGCTCTGAGCATGCTCCTCTGTTTCAAGCGCTGGAGACAGACGCAGGTTTGTTGAATTCCCACCAGAGCTTTGCTGTGTTAGCTGAGCCTTCTCTCCTGGGGCTCTGGCATGGACATGCGGTTGATATATTGCTCACGCCTGTGTTTTATTTAAAGAGACAGTGCTCCCTTTGTCAAAGCTGTGCTTAATAAAGGCCACCGGAGGCAGATTTTCACATCATCTTTAATGCGTTGCAGATTTAGTGGTAGGCCGGTCCAAGGTGTATGTGTTGGCACCGCATACAAACTCTGGTTTTGCTAAAAGTTACATAAATGGAGGTGGTGTCAAAGGCTGCCTTGAGACTCCACAAATGGGTTTACTTTAAATGTGAGTTACAAGTAAAAAGCGTTTTAATAGTCGGTGCACATATAGAAGAGTAACCTGAACTGGAGTTGTCTGATCAAGATGCTGTGAACCAGGATGGCAGAGTGGAGATCTAGCAATTTGTGAGGAGAGGCAACATAGAGTGTGCCGACAACAACATAGCCAGGCCCTCAAGCTGAATTGCTTTTCCACAGTCATAACATGCTTCAAAACTGTTTCTGTAACTTTCTCCCTATGATTCTAGGACATTATTTTAGTGAAAATGATATCCATTTTCTTGGGCAAAGGTAATGTAGAAGAATCAGACATGACCCCAGTAAAGTGACTGTGGAACGTGCCATTCTTGTTGGCTTGGACCCACTGGCTTTGTGGTACCACCGCCTGGTCATAGGACAAGAGAGTTGTAAACCCCCCTGAGAAAACTAGAGGTTGCCACATTGGTGGTAATAGTGGGGTTAGTGGGGGGTGTCTGTGTGATGAACACTGGGTTAGGTGATCTAGTTACCAGTATTTATATACTTGAGCCAGTGCAGGACTGTCCTCCTCCTGAAAGCTTTTTTTAATGACCTGTGTTTAATTTATTACTATAAATCAAATACATTAAAAGTCTCTTTTTTATGCAGCTCACACGCGTGATCTTTGCTCACACCACATGCTCCAGCTGGCATTAGATGGAGGGCAGATGCAGGTCTCTAAATGCAAAGCCAGCTAGCCTTGAGCATGGCAACTGTGTGGCATAGCTTGTGGGATCAGCTGGTCACAGCCCTGACAGAAACTGCTGTTGTCTGGACTGCCGGGCTCGTCCTACACCTACAGTACACCTTGAGTGCAAACAAGGCCCGTGCACGAGAGATGCTTTTGGTGTTGGACAGCAGCCGCTGTGGCGTGTGCTCACGTCGACTTTCTGGACCGTTCAAATCAAGGCGGTCAGTTCAAGTCGACTTCCACCATGGCCAAGTCAGTAGCAAAGCAAAATGAGCATTCACAATGAACCTTCCTGCTGCAAAACTGTGCACATTCTACACTGTATTTACCCGTCAAAGAAAAAAAACAAACAAATGTGGTGCACTTCCTGTGTAGGGCATGGCTCAAACTGAAAAGATGAAAAGGTTTAACCATGCATTCCCTTCGAATGGCCTCTACTCCGCCAGACTGCCTTTCCTTGCTGCACCACAAAAGAACCTGCAAGACGTTTCACCAACACACCTGAAAACACATTCAGAATAAGTCTCGTGATCTTTCTGCCAGTGTATCTGGGGCTGCCTGTTGACCTACTGTAGCAGCAATAAACTTGAATGAATGTAGAAGAGTTGTATGCTTAATTAATTTCTTTATTTTGTAACCTACTTTTAAATGTAAGACCATCAAGGAAAGAAAAAGGTCATATAAGGCTTTGGACTTTTTCTTTAGGCCTTCACGGTAGAGATGTCACATTTTAATTTAGTTGGGATGATCAGTTGATGACACAAAAACAGCATCACTTACTACATCCCTCTCGGTGTTGCTAACCACACGTTTGAGGTAGTTTCCCACGGTCTGTTCTTTAAATAGACCTAGAAAGAAGTGGCGAATCTCTTGTAGCAGAAACAACTGGTCACATAGAGCTCACCTTTGCAAGCTTTCAGCAGTGCAGAACCATTCAAAATTAGCTTGCGAGCTGTGAACGTAAAATCCGGTGCATGAGTATGTTCAATAGAAAAGAAAACTGTGTTCATAAATTGGGGGTAACAGAAAAAAGCAAAGACTTTTTTCTCTTGTATTTATATATATGAAGACATCCAGGTGCATGCAGACTGTGAGGCTTTGTGGTTGTGGTTGTTGTGGCTTACAATGCAGTGTCGCTCTTTGCAGACAAGAGGGGAACTGTCTTCTCTTTTTTTGACAGAACGAAATGTTTGCAGAGGCTGCCGAGCTGAATTCCATATCACCTGACTGTAGCAGCGCAGCTTTCGTGACAAAGCTCTGAGGTTTTGTTTCCGGCGCTAGTATCTGTGTGTCTGCTTGTGTATGTGTGTGTTTGAGAAATAGACAGAGATGCACTATGACGCTCTCTTCGTCTCAAGGTGCAGATGGAGGAGCTGTGAGAAAGGAAAGCACGTTGTGCGTGTTTCTGCTGTCTTTCCAGTAAACGGAGACCAGCTGCTTGCGCGCTGCTGCAACTGATAACATATTAACTCATGCAGCTGAAGAGAATTGAAGAGAAAAAAAAACACAAACAAAAGACTGTTCTGAAGGTTTAGTTTTCTCTGACATTTGTCATTTTTCACATTTACACCTTTCTTTTTAACTGGCGCTTTGAAGAAGTGAATTCTCGATTTCTTTGGAACTCACAAAGTCTCTGATGACATGAAGACCCACGGGCCCTCTCTGTGCGTTTAACCCCTCTGTGGCCTTTCTGCCATGTTGCCTCTAATGAAAGAAATACAATAAATGAAACAGCAGATATCTAGTATCTGTAATTTTTAAAAAAAGTGCTTTTTGTATGCAGTTTATATATATGTGCGTGTGTTTGTTCATGAGGACTTTCCTGAAGTATATTACAATTCAGTAATTGTTAAGCAGTGCCGAGAAACTAATATAAAAGTAAACTAAATGTTTCATGAGGAAGTTCAGAACAATAACATTTTCAGACTCTGACATGCTGAAAGAAAGGAGTCTTTGAACCTTGAACAAAACAGACCATGAGGGGACTTTATTCACGATTAAAAATTGATTGACAAAGTCAGCAGAAGACTACGCATCTTCAGAATGAACAGTGAAACAGGACACAGAAATGAAAATTACAGGGAAGTGCATTCTAAGCCAAGAACGGGGAGACGCTATTTTACCCACAGGGTTTGGGAGTGTGAAACAAGGTGCCCAGCTGTGTTATTGAAGCTGGTACCCTGGCATCTTTCAAGAAACAGACACGATAGGCCGAATGGCATCCTCTCTTTCGTAACCTTTCGTATGCAATCAGAAATGTTCTGTTATTTTGATTTGTAAATTCCTTGTACAAAATTGAGATAAGATTCTAAATTACTTAAGCAAGTTCATTGGATTAATATGGTTATAAAATGATTTTAGGTTTTTCTCTTTTTGCATATTTTAGCTTTAACTAGGTAGTAAATTCAAAGAGTTCCATAAAAACTGACGCTTCTTTTGCAAAGTGTAATATCCGTAACAAGACAAAACATACCAAATTGGTCGATTTAAACTTTTTAAATGATGGGTTCTTAGAAGTTTTACAAATTAATAGTTGGGGTTTCATTATTCTTCCTGAAAAGAAGTTGTTCAAGACAGGGCCATTACTTAGAAGCTTTTGAAGTGTTCGTTTTTCTTTCATCGTTTTTTTTTTTACACGGGTGTCCTTTTCATTGGTTTCCTTTCTTAAAATGGCTCATGAAACAGGCTAACGGTGATAAGAGGCCACATATTCTCCCGGTCCTCAACAATAAATGTCTAAAATTGTCACAGGCCTTGACAGACATGTTTGTGGAGTACAGTCAAATTGATGTTGTGTGTTGACCGAAACAAGATTTTAAAGACAAAAAACGAGTCTGTTTAAAATCTGGTATTTGTTTTCTGGCTGAAGGGAGGGCCAACTCAGTTTCCCGTTCTTGTGTATTTTTTTAAATCGCACTGGTGCACACCCCCACTCTAACCTTTGCTTCGAAAATTTCCATTGCTAACAAATTAAAGGGGGGGGGGGGGGCAGGTTTGTGTGGGTTGTATCTGCAGGACCTTGTGATTGCTACGTGAGTAGATTGCCATAATCTAGTGTGAAAACAGAATCAAGCCTGTGAAAAAAGTTACAGTGCAAAAAGAAGTTTCATTCGTCACTTCAATTCAGCCACATTTTTTATTTATTCAGATACTGAGATCAACATTCTGCACATTTTTTTGTAGTTTATATGCTTAAAAGTTGGTTTTCTTTACTTACTTTTTCAGAAGGTGGACGTTTTCAGAACGCAGCAACATTGTATAACACTGTAGATTATACATGACAGTATTTCAAAGTAAGAAAACTTGATGTGGATTTTATGTACAGTGCAGATATTATGCAGATAACATCAAAATTAAGTTTGTTGGAGGAAAAAATGTTTAGAATCTCATTTGATTTTGCTTGTGTAGCTGAAATTGTATCCTTTCTTAAATTACTATTTAAATTAAATAATACAAATAGTATACTATATACGTACAGTATATACATAATATAGTGTGAATAAACTATACATATTACTTTGAAAAGCCAGGTTTCCGTACATGCATAGGTTTATCGTCATCATCCTTTAACAATGGACTGCTATTAAAGACCTTCCCAGCAGTCTTCCCTGAACAGGAAGTTCTCACTGAACAGGAAGTCTCCTTGGACCATTTGTTCATCCTCTCTTGAGTTGCGGTCCAGCATGTCTTTGGGCCATCAGTGGTCTATTGTTTCTCTCCGTTTTCACTCTCATAAAACAATGTCACCTTCTCTTTCATTTGTGCTGAAACAGAATCAATTGCAGACGACACTACGGCAAAAAACACAAAAAAACAGAACACTGCAGCAAGCACAATGACTTGAGCTCCACAACAGGCAGTAGATAAAAGGAATGTGGAAAAGCAACTAAAATTAAATTCATGATTAGCTACATTACCAATATGACTCTTCCATTTCAAAGCCTAATTAGTATATTACAGTGCCAGATTCATGGAAATAAATTAAGAATAAATGGCAGCTATACCATTGACAGATTTCAGCACATGTTAACAGACTACAATGGGCAAATATAAAGGAACCAAGTAGTTGTCTGTATTTACTAGGAAATGCTTCAGAAACAAAGTAGACTAGTATAGCAAGATCAAACTAACAGTGCAGTTTGACACAGTGTTCTCATAGTGATCTATGGAGTGTTTTTGTATTCATACTTGAGTACCCAGTTAAACGTATCATAACATAACCCAAAATATGTGCAGGTTTGTTGACTGCTTCCATGATTATGAGATTATCAGATGTATTGGTTGCCTCTTCGTTTTCTTCCTAGCTATCCACCGTGTTGCAGTTTCTGTCTGGATCCATGGTTTCATACACACTCTCTTCAGGTCTTGCACATTCTACATTACATCCATTTATATTGTCCATCTAGTGTCCATTTCTAAGGGATGTAGGCCTTTACTAGAAAAGCTGTAATAGCTTTCAACACCGCGTTCATGTGGAAACGGACAGGAGTTCCAGTGAGAGACAGAGAAAATGTCTAAAAAGTTCTGCGGGTTTTGATGTCTTCGCAGAGACCTGTTTCTGGAGAAAGCGACAAAAAGCATTTGATATCAAATGTTTTTGATTTGTGTTTTTATCTGATGTAGAAGGACTGAAATAGAAATGGATTTAATTAGCTTTTTTTCAGAAGTTTTATGCAGGCGGAAAGGCTGCACATTGTTTCCTGTTGCCTGTTGTATCTTCAGAGATTGCTGGACACATGTGGTCAGGGGTCTCATTGCCCTCTGCTTAGGAGAGTTGAAATGTAACACCTGCAACACCAAGAGTTTGAAGTAAAAATCACTGGCTTCAACAGCCCCTAGTCGTTAAATAAAACTCCCATCTGGAATTAAATTGGGATTAAACCACAATTTTATGTGCTTATTTTTGGAAAACTGGCGTGAAGTGGATACCCTCATTAAAAAATGCACAGTTCTGTGTGTGTTTTTGGCTAGCTTCAGGAAATGTACCACTGGTTTACTCAGTTCATCTTGTTAAACACGCACTCATTCATTTTCACTCCCTACTGGTATCAACATCCCTCTTGGGCTCAGTTTACAGGCACTTGTGCCGTATGGCCTTCAGTATATACTGTACATATTGACCTCTGAGGAGGCAAAGTTATCACGAGCGAGATGTGGCTGTCGTGGTCGAGGCTGCTGAATTGTAACGGATTAGTAGATTAAAGTCGGGCTGGTGTTTTGAGTACTAGACTTGGGCTACAATAACCTTTTGCTTGATTTTTAATTGAGTTATGCCTATATGGCTTTTTTCCTTCCTGATTTTTTTTTTGTCCCATGTATTCTGATATTGTACAAGAGAACTGAAAGTTAAAAAAAATTAAAACACAGGAAAAATGCATTAAAATACCGTAACGGTGAGAAATCCAACCCAAAAGTATACATACAAAAATATGTTTTGTGTGTACATATTTCTCCACGGCACGTATAATTCCTGGCACGCTAAATCTGAAACGACTTCAAACTATATGAGAGAGGGTGGTGTGTTGGTTGTACGACTGATTGTGTTACTTTTGCAGTATCATACGATTATGGTGATTTCTGTGTAACAGAACTTGTGTTCCCCCCATTCAAGTATGATGTTGTTTTACTAACTTTTCTTTTTGGACAGGCTTGTGGGTAAGTTAACGAGCAACAGAAACAACAACAGAATTCAGCAGGAAAACAGAACAAAACACAATGGTTGTCATGGTCCAAATAAATACCAGCATCTTGAGTAATGCATTCTGAATTCTGAAGGTATTTTGAGACGTTCGCTGCTTTGGTTTGCTGTTTGCTTGTTTGTTCTTATGATATTTAGACAAGATATACATCCATCTTTTCAAAATATCAAGTCATGATTGAGCAGTTTTGGGACAAAAGGTGACGATACGGTAATTGACTAGGCCCACATGTACCTCATCTCCTGAGGGAACGTTGTTGTTAACCTCTGAAAGAGGAACTGGTAACCTAGGGGAACATTTTCAAAAAAACAGAGGAAAATATCCCTAGCTGTTATAAAAGCATGCATCGAAATGGCTGGTTAAATTTAGTACACACGTATCATGTACTGTAGGTCATCTAAAAAATATACTTTAATAAGAAGTGGGTCTCCCTGTTTTATATTTTTGTAAATCCAGAACGTTTGTATGAAGCGTTTGCCTAGAACCCCTCTGCTCAACAGATTCTCATTCTCACACAACTGTCACTGCGAACACTGTTTCACGCACTAGAAAAACAAAACAAGCACAGCCAAATGACAGTAGCTGAGAAATATCAGTTCGGAGGCTTAAAACATGTATTTAACTAAATTCTTCATGTTTAAAAATAATCTGTTTTCCATCTATTTTCATGATAGATGCATGGATTCACATTAAGTGGTTTATAGGCTTGCTATGTTTTTTTAAACGTCGTTCTCATATCTTGAATTAAAGCCTAGAACCCCCTTAGTACAAACAGGCTAAGAATGGAATTTAATGCAAGGATGTACCATATGAAACAAAGGCTGAACAAATCCGATGTCTCCTTTATTGGTGTTAAACCCGTACAGTTAGAAACACAAGACATAAATGAGGCCATTCTGCCTGTCTAGACTGTTTGATAGTTAGCTACTAATTGATCGAATAGCCTCAATAACATGGCTGAGTGGCTTGTTCCACACTCCCACCTCCCTTTGGTTAAAGACATGCCTCCAGTTCTTAGTTTTAGATGCACTTCGGCCTGTTGCTTCTGGTTCATCCTTCATTGTTTATTGCACTAGGTTGGGTTTTGAGGGTTTGAGGATTTTCAATATTCATATATTCAGCCCTGTGTTGTGTTGTGGTTCATCAGCATTCTTTACAGTGTATATAAACCAATGTTTATAAAGACGCTGCACTGGTGTGTACTGTAGGTGCAAAAAAAACAACATTTGATCAATCAAAAAAGGGGACAAAGATCCCTTATTTTGGTGAATAATGAAATATTTTTGTTGATAAGTATTTGTGTGGATCCATTTCATTCAAAAAGTATCTAAATACCTTCCAACACCTAGTGGTGAAAATAAACTCTTTGTGGTTCAAGTCATGGAAATCTAACAGGGCTGTTAACATGTTGCAGGTCACTGTAAGGTCAACTTGAAAACTTTAATCAGAGGTGATTAATTGCGAACTCTGTGCTATTGAACCAAATCATTATAACAAGAATGGGGTCATTTCTAGAAACTGCTCTTCAAGTACAGATAGCATAACGTTGTGGTATTGTTGCCTTATATACTGGATGCTTGTCCCAGGAGTGTGTCACACCCCCTCCTCACACGCGCTCATATGCGCTGAGAGTCATTTTTCTGTCATTCAGAAACCCTGCTACTGAGAAACACTCCTCAGATTCTTGTAACTCTATCTTCCAGATGAATCATTTGCATAGCAGTTTAAATTCTATGATTCACCTATCATCAACCACTGTTCTTGCTTTTAGTCACAATGTACGCTGCTTGAGTCGAGATTTCTCACATTAAAAATTCAAGCTGGGATTGGATTTTCAAACCGCATGTCACAAATCAAACTAATTAAAATTACAAGCTTTGCTTAGTTAATTAATTTAAAGTACATTTTACATTCAGAGCATCTCTTTATTGAACATCAATGAAGCAGGGGATTCCTATTTGCAAAGGTATTCCCTTAACCTCTCATTGAGAAGAAAGAAATTATTTGCAGGCTTTTCAGGAACTATTTTCAGCCATTTGGTCAGAGATCCACTAGTAGCCCTAGCATGAAACAGATGCCATGTCTTCATTTTATAACTGATCTTATGAAAAAACTAATGCGCTTGATTATAATAAAGCAAAGATTCAACTACGGTAAAGAACAGTTGGTGATATACAGGAGAATGAAAAAAGATATATTTTAAGAGCTGGCCATAGAAACAAAGTTAATCAAAATACTAAGCTACCAGACACCATTTCATACATTTAATTTTATTGAGACTTTTTACATTCAAGATCATGGAAACCAGCCAACAAACACTGGGTTTGAAATTGCAATTTTCCCAGCAATTCTAGGGTGAGGGACTACTCTGGAACAGTTAGAAACCAAGTTTCTAACAGCCTACAACCAAGGGGAAAAAAATAACACAAACTCTGAATGGCAAGAACTAGAGTAGATTACTCACAGCTTGTTGTATGGTAATTTGTCCACAGCAGCCAAGACTTCACGCTATGATCGGATCTCTAAGCAGGCTGTTCCTTAATCACCATTCTCCCATGAATCACTCCAAAAGTCATGGGTTACAGTGGCCAGTGATCCAGGAGCAGTCCTGTCACAGGGCTTGTGAAATCCAGCTTCTTGGCTTCCACCTCTTTTAGGGACACCTCAGTCCTATCCACAATTCACATTAACCTCTGCCCTAGGGGACTTACCTGAGGCTGAAACATCCCTTCTCCCGCATACTACAAAACATCCCAGATCCAAAGTCTCATACAGGGTAGCATGATGTCCACACGGTCTCCAAACGAGGGCTCTGGAGCTACAGGAAATCCTGAGTTCTCCAGGGAACTCAGCACAATGCTCTCCAGTGTTGGGAATGAACACTGGGGAGTTTCCTGATTCACTCCATACTCCAGGCTGGATCTCAAAGGAATACTCCTTCTGTCAGTTGCCATCTGTATCTCCACAGATCTTAGTGGCAAGTCCTTCATCTCTGGTGCAAGAATAAATCCTTGTAGAAGTACTGTTCTATAGAGTTATTAGGCCAGACAGGATCCCGTTTATTGGCTTCTAGTTCATGTCCCTTTGGAAACTTGGCTGGTGGATAGAAGGGAAGGAGAAGGGGGGCGGATGGAGGAGATGCTTCTGTTCAAATATGGTGCCTCATGATGCCCTTGGAAGCACAGCATGAGTTGCCTGTGGTGCCCAGTTCTTACCATTTCCCTGCACTCACTGGCAGACAAATGCTGTCTTTTAGTAGCAAGGCATCTATCAGTGACATGGCTTGGCCTACCTAATGGATCTCCTCCCACTGCAAGGACCAACCGCCTTCTGCTTCTGGGGAGGTTCACTTGCTCCTTAGGTATAATTTCCACAATATGCTACTGGGGATGCAGTCTGGCTTGTAAATATAACTTTGGAGTCATGTACTACAACACTGATTACTGGCACTGTCATCTGCAGTGCTTCCCAGAGAAGAGTCTTCTTCCCATGGCAGAGTCTCTCTGCAGCCACTGACATGACGTGATGACAGCTTCCACCCACACCAGTCGACTGACATCATCTGCCAATGGAAGAGTTGACTGCCTCCCACAGCAGAGCTCCTACACAGACGTCTGGAAGGCAACTGCGCAGCGAGTTCTCCATCTCAGACTGAGATGCTAACAGGACCTCCTGCTCAGTCTCTGCCACTGGAGAGCTATACTTCCTTCCCCTCTGTGGTTTCCCTCTGGCTCAGCCAGCTTATTTAACTCATGTCACCATTGAGTCTCTCATGGGTTCTCTCATACTCTTTCTCCAGGGATGAGTATGAGCCAGAGTGCCAGAGTGCTTTTCTTCTTAGTCCAAGATGTTGGGGTGCAAACTTGCTCTTTTATAGCTCTGGGCTCACACTGGACACACAGGAAAACCCACCAATGACACTTAGACTAGTGTGAAGACCACTGTGAACCAAACCAGAGAAGGTTCCCCTGTCAGTTTATTTCCCTAAGCTACCTGATGGCCCTGTGCACTCAAGTGGTGATTCAGGCCTTACCAAGACTTTGGTAAGTGGGTAGCTCAGCTAGTGGTGGTGTTTGCAAAGACAGGGGAATGAGGTAGTCCCGGAAAGACCTCAGGAGATCATCTTCGATCTTGTTTGAAGGTCTTGCAGAAGGTCTCTGTCTGCTACCTCCTCTGTTGCAACTCCCACTTGAGTGGGTGCTGCATCCCTCTGTAGCAATGCTTCCCTGATCACCACTCCTCGCTTGTCCATTGACCTCAGGCGATGGATTCCCGTTACCACTCCCCCTTGGCTTGTGCCCAGCCAGTGCATCCTTCTCCCTGTGCAGCTCTGTCCCTGCCTCGTGGGGACAGGGGTCTCTTTGCCACAGCCTCCACAACCTGCTTTTGTTGTGATAGGAATCTGCATGTCAAAGACTAACGCCAGCGGTTCCCTAGTGCACCTCCTCTGCTCCTCACCTGGTCAGCTAATGTTTTCTCATACCTTTGTCCCAGTTTTGGACACCACAGCAGCCCTTATAAGGGTTTGTGGGGATTTTAAGGAATGACAAAGCAATGGATTTCACTCAGAAAGCATGTATAATAAAACTGTGTGTGAGATGTGCAACTGCGCCAAGAGTTAGGTCAAGAACATGTGAAAAGGCAAAAAACTGAAGAAGCTATAAACTGTATATTTATGAATATATAGCTATACTTGTTTTACTGAGAAAGAAGATTGTCAGTTAAGTTCAGTACTTTATTGCCATGTCAACAAGATTGATTGGAATTGGTTCTAGTGCAGCCAAAAACAACAAAAACATATATTATATTTAATATATAAATGTATAAAACACATTGAGGGGCCTTAAGGCCTCTAGTTAGGTGCTATTTTGGGAGGTCAAACCGTGGTGAAAATATATGACTTTTCCCCCCAAGAACTGAGTTTCAGATCCCCGATTTGAAGGTTTCTAGAACATAAACCGTTGGGATGTTCAATTAAATCTGGCCTATTTATGAAGTCAATGTGCTCATTTTCTCACTACCTAGTGATAAAACAGAGCGGTTCAGTTCTTGAGTTGCACTGCATTCATGCAACAGTGCCCTGATGCAGCCTGTTGAAATGCACGGGTGGGATTTAGTCCCTTAGTTCAGGCAGCACATCTCTGTCACGAGAAACTGTAACTTTCACTTTCAAATACGTAGCACAGTGAGATATACAGTGAGCGATGAATCAATACACACTCTTTTTCAATGGAGTACACAATCTTATGACTCATGACTTGTTTCTCATACCCCGATTTTGTTTTTTTGTAAAATGTCCAATCTATAGATTAATGGATAATAAATGAAAATATGCTTTTTGGTGTTTGTAAAAATGAGAATTCTGCTTTCAGATGCCCTAACACAGACCTTTCCCATTCAGTGGAAAATACAGCTAATTTTGTTAAAAACTCTTCAGTGTACCACAGTATTCTCAATGAATTTTAAATCTTCTTTATACTTTGGAAACTCCAAGTACCTCCAAAACCAGCATAATCTAGGTCAATTCTCAAGCAGGACATCTTACCAATGAGGTAAAAAAAAGGCTATGAAGGCACTAAAATCAATATTGTATTTTGACATTTTGACATTTGTTTCGTATTTTGACATTTACAGACATGATCTTATAAAATATTTGCATGAACAAATCAGTCTGAATCAGTAATCATATGCACTAACCTTGTTTATGGTATGTCAGGCCTCATACGGCATACAATACACATATACCAATAAACCGGATTGTTCTATCTATGAACATGTTTATGATTAAACGTTTTTGCTGCGCTGTAACTTTATTAATTAGATTTACTGTTTTTTAAAAAAAACAGCATATCATACATTTCCAGGAAGGTCGCTCAGAAAGCTCAACTGCTGGGATAACTTGGCATAACAAGGAGAATATCAAAGACAAAAGGGAAATGCAGAGAGTAACATTTGACTGCTTTCTTGTATCTTCTGGCCTAATGCACCTCCAAAAGGGTTGGTTGTTCACAGGACAGCAGAGCGTGTTTGTAAAGCTTCTTCTTTTCATTGAACAACTTCACAGATTCTGTCACACAGGTTATAGAATATATGAAAAGTCATCATGAAAAAAAAGAAGTTCCTTCAGCATTTGGCCATTTGAACTGACTTTGTTAAAACTGCAGTTCTTTCTGTGAGGTTTTTGACAAGTTAGCAGCTTTGAAACAGAGGTAGTGGGCTTTTTGCATAAGGATGCATAAAAACATGGTGTAGACTGCACTTTGCAAATCAGAAAATAAAGTGCCTTCAATCTTTAAATAAAGCAGTGCAGTTCTATGTCTATTTGTACTAGCACAATACATTTCTTTACTTGTGGTGTACAGGAAGCCCTCTGTGTGGGGTCTGCACCAAACATCATCAGTTTCTTCTTCAGAGCAGAGCTGTTGTAAAGTATGATTCATACAGTCCTGCTCTGGTGAACTGCTAATTTGGTTATTGTCAATCCACAGCTTCTTGGATCTGACATATACTGTAGACATTGACAGTAAGTGAGCTTCGCTGTACTTCATGAATTTTGTTTGGCTTTCAGCAAGATATTGCTCTTTAAATCTAAATGACTTTCAGATGTCTCAGGTTGAGTCCATGCCAGTGCTCATGTTTTTATTCTTTTTAATTTTGAAAGAAAATGTAAAAAGCTGTTCAAATACATGTATATACCGTATGCACGCAGCAGGAAAACTTCCATTTATAAAATATTCATAGAAAAAATGCAGATTTGTACACAATCCTGTTGACTAACAAAAATTAATCATCTGACCATTACACACACTTTTCCAAAGCTTGTTCCTGCAATCATTGGAATGTCACTGGTTTACAGAGCACTGTACGTCAAAGGTGAACAGCAACACCACTTCTTAGTGAGTTCAATTAAAGCAACCATAAGCATATACATATATGACCCCTGCTGGGCATGAAAGTCATAACAGTTATAATAATCAGCACAGCAACAAATATTGGGTGAAGCGCAATTCATCTAAACATATTTACCATTCCAATACAACCTACTCTATTCGAAAATGGTAAATTTCCTGATTTGCAGTTGGAATCCATAGGCCTTCTGAGTAACTTAAGCAAAAATTGTGCTGATTGGGCCTTAGAACCCCATTAGTCCAGTCATTGCCATTACAGATTTGAACGATGTCATCAATCATGGTGTCATCAGCCTGAAATTCAGCCCTGACACCCGTGTCTTGATGGGTTAATCTATGCACTCCATAGGCACTACAGCTCTTGCAGTGTGAAATATATGTATATATGTGGAAGAAAGCATGCACAGTCCTCACACTTTTATGTTGGTCAAGGGTCATAGGAGTGAAATAGGGCATTGTGTTTTATTGCAAGAATTGGATTATAAATTGTGCATCAAATTAGATTTCCCAGCAGAAGCTGAGGTATGTGCCAAAAAAAAAGCTACGTGTTTTCTAAGACTGATGAGGCAATTATTTTTTAGTTTGTTGATTTGGAGGAAAGCGTGTGAAATTAAATGTGAAATGTAGCTTTTGTGGTGCACGTTTGCACTGTGCAGCTCTTGTTGGAGCATCTCTTGAACTCCACCCCACTCTTATTTCTGTGCTCAGCCACCTCCCCCCTCAAAAAATGTAACTCAAGCTGAAATGTATTTGGGAGGATGAGTGGTCTGGATTCATATCTAAGAAAATGTGCCTATCCCTGCTTAGCAATTAGCTTCTTAGCTGTCTTTTTAAACTTTGTTTTTCAAATAGCTCTCTTTGTCCTTCATATTCAAACTTTTCTCCGCCTTAGTTTCATTATATAGTACAAGTATTCTCTCCAGTTTCCATGAATTCAAACCTTATGGCCTAAAATGATCCCCCTCCCAAGCTCTGCACATTTCTTTAACCTTGTCTTTTAATACTGACTGTCCTTGCATTGAAACTATCTCATCTCCTAATTTCCAGAATAATAAACTGACATAACTGTAGGAGCTGTTGAATTATCCCCATTGGTATCCAGAGAGGTTTATCATCAGACTTTCTTGATTTAGAAGATTGATTTAGGTTGAAGGAGAAAGGAAGTTAGTCATGCAATAGTAGATGTATTTTGAAGACCACATATTAGTGTTGTCGGCCATATATGCAGTATTATATAAAACTGAGTTTCTGGAAATCGTGTTTTTCTAATTAAATTACTTTTTTGCACTGAGGATGCAAGCAGATAGAGCTGACATGAATTAGCAAAAAAGAGAAATTGTAATATTTTGACAACAGCAATGTAAAACAGGGCTATGCTGTAAGTTTGTTTCCCAGACCTTCCCCATTCGAAAAGGCAGAAGTGAGAAACGGTTTTAAGCACAGCTAATGTCTTCCGGTGTGCACAACTCAGACAGAATTGGGACTAGCTCTCACGCACATCAGCTTCTCCTCCGCCATGGTGTCTACAATTTTCAGCAGAAAGCGGAAGTGTGCAGACGACTAAGGAAGTCATTGGTTTTTGATGGCCATCAGAGTGGTTTCTCGACTTCTGTCATTTTTCTTCACCGCCAAGCTAAATGAGACGGTCACTGTGCGTGGGAAAGGATGTAAAAAAGACTTAGCGTGAAAGTACATGCAAGCAGTGCTGAAAGGGTGCTCACGTTGCTCTCTAGATGACTGTAATTTCATTACTCAATTTGAGCTCATTTAAGAGTTACTAGAGCAACTAGTAATTCTTTCAATTTGATGCTGATGCATTTATAAAAGCACAGCACATTTGTGTAATTATACTCTTAACTACTGATATTCAGGACTTCTTTTCAACATGTAAGCAAATACAGCTCATATACACAGTACATAAGACATTTCATTTGTCTTTAAAATGGAAAGTACTAATTTGACCACTTCTAAAACTATAAGCAGCTGTTAGTTATCTTGCAGAATCTTGTGTATTGCGTTGCCGAAGTCACAATAGCTACATATATAGGAGAAGTCTTATTTTAAAATTATGTAAAAGCTGTCTTCTCAGAGCGTTCTTTTGATTAATAAAGAAAACATGTGATAACGTAGAAACTTTGCACCTGAGCCTGTAACCCTCTCTATCCCGCATTTTGGCAAAACTGAAGTAAGTTTTGCCCTGTCAAGTCCATAAAAAGATACATTCAACACTTGGACCATTAGATTTAGCTTTCTGACTGCTCTGCTAATCTCAGTCTCTCACCTTGTCTTGGGCAACCACATTCTTCTCCACACCAACTGTATCCTCCACCAGATGCCTCAGCAATGAAAGTAAGATGCAAACATGGTACAGTGCTTATGGTAATATTGTGATCTGGTGGTGGTTTAGGAGGTTAGAGTTAATAAGACAATCTGAAAAGATCTTTCATATACAGTACCTCATGACCAGCCCCCTCATGTAGGGACACCTTTTGCATCTGTGGCTGGAAATACAAGTAGCGTCTGAATTCAAACCAGGGATTCCTCTTGCTCAGTGCGAAGTGTGCACCGCCCTGTCAACCACAGACATTCCAGTTTACAGTTTCTCCTCCACTGTGTTGGGGTTTGACGGGAAAAAAAAAGCCAACAGTTTGCAAATTCCAGACACCACAGGTAACTCTGCGACTGCATGGCCAGCCGGCATCTTAAGATCTATAAGGTCTCCCTTTTGGGTTAACCCCAATCTGTGGAGGTTCCTTCAGCCACACCCGCCACGGAATTATAAGAAAAGAAAAGACGAAAAGTCAGAGAACCCATGGTGAGCCCCCCTGGAGGTTTTCAACGCTAAACACCAAAACCCGAACAGATATCATTTGAGGCCTATGGCGTCCGTTATTTAACCAAGCTGGTCCTCCAAATGCCTGTGGTGTTCCAGCAGCATGTAAACAAGGCTGCTGGGTCGGTGCCAGCAGTATCAGTGCAAGCGGCGCACTGCAGAAACAGACAAAAATATTGTAGAGAAAAAAGGTTTCGGAAAGTCGGGTTTTTGGGTTTGAGTTCTAAGCAACCAAAACCCAAGGCAGACCACAGGTGCAGGTTTCCCTGATGACCTAAATACTGCTGAGAGAAAGAAAACCATAAGTATTGGGCTTTCATTCAAATCTCTTCTGGTTACTGTGATAACCAAGATGATGGTAGCCAGATTTCATTCACTTTTGCATTTTGTCCACAGAGGAGTGGTGGTTTTTATGCAATGAGATTACTGCTAATGCTGTGGCTTGCGTCCTCAATTCTAACTCTGTGGGTTCTGAAATGGAAGGAATGAACTTTAAATTCACTTGCTCGGCAGCCTCTTCTGGTTTCACCTAAGGCATTCCTGGAATTGACTCCTTTCTCTGTGTTTATTAATTTATCTGTTTGAATTGATAAGTTATTGTTTTTGAAGTGATTTTAGACAAGGAAATGAATATTTTACAGTAGATGCCTGTATGTCTTCAAATACTGACCAAACCTCGTATTTGTACTTACATGAAATCTGATCTTGTATGTTTTTTCCATCATACTTGCCTCTGTGCAAACGAAGGAGTCACACAATTCAGAACAAATGGTGTTTAAAGTGCAGGTTTTTGGAGGTACAGTAAGCTGGAAAACCCCACTATCTGCTATCTGCTTGGTTATTTCTGCTGTGAGAATGAGCCGCTTGTTGCAAATCCTGTTGTACTGCAGGTTCTCTTATACACAATTACATAGGTAAAAGTTTGACTCATACCATTTAAAGAAAGAGAAAAACAGCAGTTTCTGACCTAAATATAACAGCTGGAAAATTTTCAGGTTTTCCAACGATCACTCAAAACCTGAATATAAAATGGAGGGGAACTTTGTCACAGTACCCCTAGTTTAACAGACCACCTTCCTGGTTTCCTTACTGTGCAACTGTGCAAGGCTCTGAATACTTTCACAAGGCACTGAATATGTAGACAAAACATATTGTAGACTGAGCTTACTGAGAAAGCTCAACACCCCTGTGTGGTGAAAGCAAAACTTTAATACCCACGAAGTGGAGAACTCAAAGACAGGCCTGTACTATTTTGGATCCAGAAGAATACTGAGCCCCACCCTGGGGCTTCTAGGGAAACGCCTGAATCTAACACCAGCTGCCTTCACCTCCTTTACATACCTGCACATGAATGTCAAACGAATGTATTTGACAACATTGATTTGATTACGGCAAGTCATAAAATTGAAGGTATTTTCCTTGCATGTTGCATGGATCCGCATATTCATAAACATATTCATAAACTAACTACCCAGGAAAAATATTAAAAAGTTAAAGTTATGTTCATGAATGGGCAGCTCATTTGATTGCACTGAAAAATTTATTTCACAAAGACCCACAGATATCTTACCAGTATTCAATTAATCTAGTTCCATAATGTACATTATAAATTAATGAACTGAATGCAAGAAACTTTCACTGAAGTTCACAAAATAATGCAAGTTATGTCTCTGCAGTCAGAATTTAATTTCAGTTTTTTTGTAATCTTTTTAATAGCATGTAAACATGTCTATCTTCTCAACTTCATCAAATATTGTATTTGAATTTATTTCAAGTAGTTTTGGCTGCTTAAAATAAATAGACTAAATTTCATTGTTTGACTCCTTTCAGTCAGCTTTATGCAGAAATAAATCCTGTGAAACTCTATTGCAATTTTAGTCTAACTTTAGTTTTAATTGAACAGTTAAACCTGCTGGATCTATTTTACATTTTAAAGTCCAAAAGGATTCCCTTAACTTTATGGGTGATAAGAGAGGGACAAACAACATTGATGACAATAAGAACATGAGAACGAGACAGTTTAATCCGAGTGATAAATGTGCTGATTACCTACTACAACACTTCACTTTGGCTGCCTATGTAGAGTTCACCTTTGTGTTGTGATCCAGTGTGTGAAGAATCTGCTCACAGCGAATTTGAGATTGCATAATGAATAGCCTTGTCACCCAAAATAAGCTGTATTAATAAAAATTAAGTTTATTCTAAACATTAGTTTTAAACACTAGTGCATAGACTGGATGCTTATAAACCACATACATTGTAACTTGTGGTTGAGTCTGAGATGTCTAAGACCTCTACACAGCTGTACAGTATGTCTTACAGTTTGATACAGGTGTATGATCCTGTGTTCATGCTCAGCACATTTTCTAACACATTATGGACCATGTATGAACGTTTCCTACAGTAGTTGTTTTTTTTTCTTTCAGTTCTACATACAGTACATATAAGCAAGCGATATTCACCCGTTTAAGTGTGTTTTTAGGGCCTACTTAAAGAAACAGTCCCTGCTTTTAGAGGTTCTAATGAGGAAAACCACAACCCTCTAACAATAAATATTTCACCCTCCTCAAACATTACTGTTGTGTAAGTGACCACAGTGGAAGTTAAGTGTTCCTGGCCAAAGACTCGCGCACTTAACAAATGTGAAGTCCAGCCCTGTACAGTATTCCATGGAGCAGCAGGCAGAGGCTGAAGCCCACCAGCAAGACAATTTGGAGCACTCAAGGCTCTTCAAGCGTAATAACCCTGTTT
Source organism: Atractosteus spatula (assembly GCF_055471065.1). Lineage (NCBI taxonomy): Eukaryota > Metazoa > Chordata > Actinopteri > Semionotiformes > Lepisosteidae > Atractosteus > Atractosteus spatula. The sequence continues at coordinate 4,319,287 of NC_142719.1, read as the reverse complement.
AAAATGTGACTTTCAGCACAGAGACCCACGGATCCCACCTACCACCTGACGCCATTTAAAACAGATGGACTTTTTTAAGACTTCAGAGAAAGCGTTTTTAATCGTTAAGTTCACAGAGCAACAAATATGACTCCCACTGCAGAGCAGTTGGAAGCATTTCACAGTTTACGAGCTGCAGCCACTTAAGTATAAGTCAACACCAGGTGCTGGACATTTCAAGCTTGTAACTTGATTTTGAGTAAATTTGCCTAGACAGACGTGTGAAGTTAAAAACGGATGTTAAATGTCAGGTTTCTGCTACATCAGCACAATGCTTGTAAAGTCCTGAAAAGGATCCAGTTGCTTCGCAGTGGGAGTCTTACAGTATGTGCTTCCCTGTTTTTATTAACATTTATCCTCTGTATTTTAGTGTTCTCTCTTCCTGTATTAGAAAACATGTTACGCTTACAGATTGCAGGTTCTAAGTTCAAGACGTAATGTGTGATGGGAATATGCAGTCATTTATTGGAATTAAAAATCCCATCGGAAGAGAATGTTTTCAATGCCAGGTTTTTATATAAGTGAATATGTGGGCAGACCTGAAACATTCCTTTGCCACAGGACTTTGGAATTACACCTTATTCATGGTTGTTATTTCCCACTTTCCGACACTGCAGGGGGTGTTGTGCTTTATCTAAAAATGGCTTATTTAGATAATAGACATTCCAAGCCCATGACTGAAGCTCACAGGAATATATATAGGTCCACAAAACTCTTACCAATATTCCATTAATCTAGTTCCATAGTGTACATTATAAGTTAATGAACTGAAAGTAAGAAACCTTCACTGAAGTTCACAAAATAATGCAGGTTTATGGGCAGACTGTTGGGAGACCTCAGGTGCCGCACCAATAAAAATCTTTACAGAAGCAAAGAAAAGGTTACTGATTTTTGAGACTTTGCACTCTAAAATGGCAGATGTTGGGAATTGCGCGTAACCATTTGGAAATCTCCTGTTGTGGTGGTGGTGGGGGTGGCTGTGTAAACTAGCAAAATGAAAAAGCTCCAGTAAAAAGATGACAAAGCCGGAGAACACAGTTTTCAGGGCGAGTTTCGAAGTTTTGTTACAGTTAAAAACCTGCTGCAGCCCAACAGAAATTAAAACGGCAGCTGTTTACAGTTTCATAACAGGAAACTGCCTGCAGAAGCTTGTTTTGCACGACTCCCTTGTCCTGCTCTCTGTAGTTCTGCACCGTAAAGAAGGTTACACATGTCAAGAACTTGCACATGGAGGGGTTGTATTTCCTGCTACCTTACAGTAAAACCAATTTTTATTTCACGGCATGTGTCTCCTTACAATGTTTGGAAAGGGCTAATGGTCAAGTAAAAAGTTTAACAGGTGGATTTTAGAAAGATTTTAGAAAGCATGTCTGTATTAATCCCCTCCTCTGATGAATACTCCTAAACGTTTACCATTGTGAGGAAAAAAAGGTCATAAATTGTATGAAACATGCTTCAGAGATATGGAAAAGAATTTTATTTTCTGCAAATTCTTCAACATTTAGTGATTGTGAAAAAAATGTTTCTTCATGTTCTTTTAGTTTAAGATCATGAATTTGCTTTGAATATTCAAGCAGCTTGAGAATAATCATTGACTAATGAATGTACTGTATAAAGTGACTAGAGATTAGTAATAAACTATTTGCTTTAAGTCAGCAATATATAAATATTATGCTTTGCTATCTTTTATTTAATAAAATAAAAGCTGCTTAACATAGCATGACGTGTACCCAGCAGGAAATTGAAAAGCAGGAATAATTATTTGTTTTGGTGATGCTTGCATTTAACTTTCAAGTGCTACATAATGAAACATACAGGTGTGCAGGAGATGAGCAGGAGAGTGTTTCGACATCCCCACTTCACAAAAAAATATGTGTATGATTGTCTGGATGATAAGGGAAGTAAGCTGAAAGAATTGAGTCAGAATTGCTTGTTCTTGTAAAAAAAATGGGTCTTTAGTTTGCAGAGATCAGAAATCATATGGGCTTCATCTCATAGACAGCCAGATGTTTTACTGGTAACATTTATCTTTGGTCAGGGACTCACCTTGATTCCTTGGAAGGAATGTGACTGTGCCAAGGTAGTTGTTAAATGTTGCCAATGCTACAAGTACCAGAAAAGCATCTGGAAAAGACTGATTTTCATAGGTGCTCTGTGATAACATCATGTAAGCTTTGTACTTTTTCAGTGGGTGTGCGTCCATTGTGTCTAGAAACACTGACGCTGTTCGGCTATTGAAGTGTTCTGCTGCTGGTTTGACGTGTTTGTTAATTCTTTGGTGCAGTTTGCTAATTTCTAAAGGCTGAAGGAAGATTGAAGGAAGATTGGATACACCATTTCACATTTTCTGAATCTGTGAACGAAGGCTGTGATATTAAACATAAATGAGGTTTTTCAATACTTTTTTTGGTCAGTAATGTTGAGCACTTTTTTATACAAAATATAACATATATTTATATATATATAAAATATATTTATTTAAAAATATACAAAGATGCATTGCATGGTACTGTATTATATACCTAATACTGAACTGATAGCTAGGCAAAATCTAATTTGCTTTTCAGCAGGGAGTTTTGAATGCAGCTTAATTGCAGATAGGTAGTATATTCCAGGCTTAGTGACACAATCAAAGGGTTTCAGATGACATCATAGCTCCTGTGAGAAAAAGAGGTGCACATTCTGGTCATCTGAAACCTGCCGATCATATTAACAGTCTCAAATGCCCATCTTCGACCAAAATTACACAACTTTAAAAAATGCATTCGGTTTACGGGAGATTTCTACGATATAGACTGCAAAAGAGGTTCTGCAAAGTCATCTTCTCTTGCTGATTACCAAAGTAATAAAAAAAAATCCTTCTGCTGCCACCCCCTCCCAAAACAAACAGGTTCAAAACGTAAATTAAATTTTATAATAAAAAAGTTCAGTCATATGCTCTTGAATGCAGATAGGTACAGTAGCAAGCATCTCAAAGAGAATGACTGAGCTGGAAATTAATAGTGCATACAAGGTTATCAGCAGATCTGAAATCTCAGAGACAGGAAAATGTTAATCTCCCCAGCTTGTTGCACATTATCTCTTACTGGTAATTCGAATTCTGTGCAATGCTGAAAAGCTCTTTCAGTGAAGCTCTTTTCATGGGAGAAAATCTGCAGCAATAGTGAGAGTACCAGCTCCCTTGCATGTGCACTGGAGGGGGTGTTGTGCTATGTGGTCCAGGGAGCACATTCTGTTTAACTTGCATTAAAGTGTTTTAAAGTGTTACAAGTACATTAGTGATCCAGGTCACATTTTGCTTTCATAACCCCTGACCCTGTCCAATCAATCTTGCTGACACCCATTAAAATGAGCTCATGGTGCCATTTTTACTGCCGGATTAAGTGGTAGAACTGCAGCTCAGCCGGCTCAGGGAGGGCAGAGCTCTGCTAATGATTTCTTTATTGATCTTTAATGATTTCCTACTTTAGTACAAGCAGCATTAGCCTCAACAGCACACTCGTAGTAGAAGGGTTGTCTGAATGATCTGAATTATTTACAATGCCAAACTGTGATCACACACACTGTTCTCTTTATATATTAGTCTTAGAAATATATGATTGTTAATTGATTACTATCACTACAATTACTATCATTGCTGCTACTGTTGGTACTCTACTACAAGAATCACTTCTAATACTGCCAATAATAATCATATAGACTTTCATGCATTTTTCTCCTGTGATCTATAGTATTCCAGCATGATTTATCACTTTAAACCTTACTGGTATTTAATTTACTATAGACATTTTCTTTTCTGCGGGCAGTCATATTTCCATTGTTAGGAATTTCTTAAATGTATTTGCTTGTTCACTTTACGTGTTGTCTTCAATTCATAAAGTGCGGAAACCCCTTGAGATCTGCTAAATACAAGTAAAAGCAACATAACAAGCTAACAATGGTAAAGTTTGTACTTCTCTGTATTGTCAAAACCATCTTACTTAATCCATTTTCCTTTGCAAAAACTTGTCTCTTTTCATTTAACCACAGATGACACATCAGAAAGTTTCATAGGATTCTCATACAGCAAAAGTTAATTTGTTTATTTTAATTTCTTTTCCACCTGTATCTCTGGATATTTTTTAAAAAATAATTGTTTTTTCAGTGGAAAGCAACATCAGACAGAAATAACTTATCATCATCTATACAGATTTTGTGCTGATTTCTAATTCAGCCTAGACGATTATGGGTATTAAGCTCTTCAGACTAGTGCATGAATGTCAGTTTGATGAGTCATTCTGAATATTTCCAGAGCAAAAAATTAAAAAAAAAAATCTTAAGCCGGCAAGTTGTATAAATACCCAAATTCATTTTTTAGTTTACCGTTTTCTTTCACAAACATGGCTGGGTAGGTTGTTCCATACTCCCACAACCATCCACCCATCTGTTTCCTAACTGCTTCTCCCAGTCCAGGGTAGCGGGGGAGCCAGAGCCTGTCCCGGCTAGCAACGGGCTCAAGGCAGGATACACCCTGGACAGGACGCCAGTCCAAACTCCCACAAGCCTTTGCGTAAAAATGTGCTTCCATTTCCCAGTGTTAAATACACCTCCATATAGTGGCCACTTGTGTCCAACAGCATACAGTGCTAGGATTCCGGATGTCATTCTGAATTTTTTCTTCCCTTTCATCATTCAGGGAATACAGTTGCTCTGACGTAAAGAATTGGTCCCATGGCAAACAATTTATTCTAAATTATTTTAACAGCCATTGATCTGTATTTTGTACATTATTTATACATGTCTATATACATGTATATTTGAGTTAGGCTTCTGTCACACTGACGAGGTCCTAATAAGGGTGAAACATCTGCCCATTTTGACTTTCTGTCCGCAAAGTGGAAACAGACGTCTGTTTTTAGATGGTTCTGCTTTCTAGCGTTGTGAAACGGACACAGCTAATTAATATTCAAGCAGCTAACGATTCACAACACCTTCTGCGTACTCTGGAGAGCACCTGAAAGTGTTTTCTATGAGCTACAGATGCACACAAACAGTACAGTATGTATATAATATAAATGTGTGCACATTTTATATGTACTGTAGCTTTTCACCCAGCGAGAGAGCTATTCTGTGCCAAGTTAGTCCAAGGTAGTCTAGATCAAGACCACATTTACAGCACTGAGACCCTCTTTTAGGTTTGGGAAATTGTTTAAAGTAGAAATAGAGTCTAAGTGTGTATGCACAGGGAGTGACAGCTTTCGAGAAGTGTTGTTGTTGGTGCAAATGTGGTGTGAGAGGCATTAGCACTGAGCACGTAAGTGTTTCTGTGCAGTTAGCTGGGGGACTGAACGGAAGCAGAGGCAGATGAAGAAAGGTCTTACAAGTAGAAAAGAATTCTTCTTGAACATTATAAGGCAGGCAAATGACTTAAAAAGAAAATTACAATTATCATATCTCATTAATTTACAAAGATTTAATATAACACATCAATGTTTTCCAAAGTTCTTCATAATGTGACATACAGTACATGTAGCTTAGAATTGTAGCTGGTGGATCTTTTCACAAATGGATGACCTGCAGTTAGATTTCATCTGTAAACTTAGGAGACTTTTGCTATGCACTGCGTAAAACTTTACTAGTTAGATTTTTCTTTTTATTCCTCCTCGATTTAATTTATTTTTGTGTCTTGAAGATTGTGACCAATCTAGTTTCATGTTGTTCCACTCTGACCAAAACCTAATACTGTAGGTATATAAACCTACAAAACGCAAAGGCCAAACAGGTGATGTACTGTATATATCTTTATTACAAACCACAAGTCAATGTGTAATATACTTTTCCATTTTTGTTTTGAGGTATTGTCTAATATATTGATGTTTTACTAATTTCATTCAGATGTACATAAACATACACTGACCTCACATCATTACAAAACTTCTCTCACAGTATAAAACAAAAATAAATCTTTAAATTCACTGCATCTGTTGAGCTGATTGGAACTAGGAAAGGTTTAGGAGGGTATTGTTTCAACTGCACTTTCTGATGTCACAATAGTGAATCGTGACATTCCTGTTTAAAATACAGCCTTTAAATTGAGCTCTTTTTAGACTCAAATTTTTAAATTGCTTTAGTTAATATTATTTTGCACACAGTCCATGACTCACTTACATACAATCTGCAAAATTCTAAATCTGTGCTGTTCAGCTCCAAATTCGTTCTTCTCCTTATCTATAATTTCCTGCAAGATTTTATCTTTCATAAAAAACATGTGCTTTACAACATGACATGTGATTTTGGGTTTGCTTGTACAGTAGTAACAAGCCTTGCTTTCCCATTTAACCAGTAGCAACATGTAGCCTTTACCTCCTCTAACATTTCGTCTGCAATGATGGGTTCAAAAAAGCAGTTTCTGGCATCTCATGGGTGCTGTCTGGGAATTTTGAACACTTCTCATACTGATGCCTGTTAAACGTGTGCTGCTGTGCATTAGCGTGGATTATCAGTGAATAGTGTGGATCCTGCATGTATAAAACCCAGCATGGAAGTGCTGGGTGCTGTGACTGCTAGATGCAGTCATTAAAATGTATGCAGTGTTTGCAAACACAAGTTAGTGTAGGAGGATGTCATTTGATTGAACATAAAGCTTACAAATGAGGGGAAGCTATTTGACACATCTTGCTCATTTTGGACAATTGTAGCTTATTGATCCAAGAATCTCATCCAGCCATTTCCAGAAACTTCAGCTTCTCTGATTTGTTAAGACGTTATTTTTCTTAGTCTTAAATGCACGTTTTTGTATCTTCCACCTGTGTCCTGGGGTCTTTGGGCTTTCCATAAGCCTAACAATCCATGGGTTGATGCTATCATTGACTTTTTCAGGATTTTGAATACTAAGTTCCATTTACCAGTCTGTATTGCATTCTGGTCAGAATGATACTGGTCACTCCTCTTTCAAAACAGGAATGCCCTTATTTAGCATGGTGAATATCTCCTTTCAACTATCGGTACATTTGATCTGTCCAAAAATATGTATTAAATTTTGCACTTTTATTTCCTGTTTCTCTCAACACACTAAATGTCAACCCCAGCAAAGATAGCTGCACCTCCACTGACCATTAAAAAAACAGACTGCTGAACAGACGGATAGATGCTTCGTTTTCGATGCCTGTCAGCAGCTGCAGTTGTGCAACCTCTTAAACAAAGGTTTTTAATTGAAAAATGTTAAATAGACAGGTTAAAGTCGAGCTGGGTGCTGGCACTAATCCAGCAGGATTCAGGGCACACCACTGTCTTCATTAGTGGAACTTTAAAACCACAGCTCCTGACCTACGAACAGAAAAGATTCCCTCATTAATGGAGATGTCAACTGCAGGGAACTTGTGGTTTTTAATGACACTGTTGTTTATGTGGCAGGCAGAGTTTTCCTTTCTCCCTCAACATCAACAAATGCCCTTTTTGGCAAAGTAAGAGTGAGGGTGAGGGGTGAAAGGCCAGAGGAACATTTAAAATTTAAACGCATGCATCACACAACGACAGCTGTGATCTTTATTTCTCAGTTTTTTTAGCTCCTCTGTTCACCCACCTACTCCAGTTAATGAAATAAATTGCTAGTATCCAGTTTGCTTCAAGTCTCCATGGCTGTGTAACAAACATGCTAATAGTCACAGGAAACAACAGGCCAAACAGCAGGTGTCTGGCTAGAAGTGTCACTGGTTGAGTGTGGCTCCTGCATTTATTTTCACATGCTGTGAGTGCATATCGACTTAAACTTAGATTTAGACTTAGACTTAGACTTAGAAGAAATTAATTTTTCCACAAGGAACTTCATCTGAGTTGCTGTATACATACTGTATAAAACACATCCTACAAAGATACATATAAACTTACACAAAAAAGCACCCCTCCTACTCTACATGTAACATAAAAACAGATCACACAATCATTTGTAAAACCAGGGTCAGCAGTCCAGTGCATTACAGTATACAGTACATATATATAGGGGAATGGGGCACTGTTCACTTTCCTCTTCAGACGAAATAACTCAACAGCTAGGCCCGGAGAAAAGAACTGCTCAACACTTGTCTTTGTTGCTAGTTTCAGGTGCTCTCATCATTTGGGTGATCAACAGTGACTTTCCAGGGGACAGCAACACTCCCTGCGTTACCAACAAAACATCACCCAGGCTCCCCAACAAGGATAACAGCCCATGAGACACCGTCACATCAGAAACGTTTCTTATTCTCTGATACTACACTTGCTCCATAATTGACATGCCCATCTTTTCCTCACGCTTCGGCAAGTTTAGGAAACCTCTTCTCTGCCTTTAACATGGAACAGTTAACATTGTTCTCTGGAACAGTCACTGACGGGCAGCAACTCAGCACAAGCCCATCAGTCTGCAAGTCAGAAAGCCTCTGGATCTCTGGCAGCCTGTAGCTGGCAAGGCAGTATTTCCCACAGGACTCCCAGGGGCGAAATGAAAGGAATATTCATAAACGGTCTGTATGTTTAAGAGAAGCAAGTTTTCAGAACACAGCAGCTTCTTACTGTGTGGCATTGGTCATCCAATATAAAAAAAATACAGTCCTGTACTGTTACGCATTAAAACTGCAGTAAATGCTTTGGAATCCCATACTTATTTTATTGCCTCTCAGTTATATCTATGTCAAGTAGTGTGAATATCTTTTGAATTATTTTCCTTTAACACTGAAATGGAGGGACTAGCCCAATAGCACAACAATCGTTCACATTTCAGCAATTGAGAGCAATTCATAAGGTCAATCTGTGTCTGAGGACTGTTTGTCTAAACACGTGCCTTCTCCAGGTTCTGAATTTTTTTGACATTAACTCCCTCTGTTCCAGCAAGTCTAATATTTCATGTATTCATCTGTGGCCAGTTTAAGTTGTGGTCTGCCTGTATGCATTGAAGTAGGACTCCTTTTTTTAAAAAAAAATTAGCAATTTTAGTTTTGTAAATGGGAAAGTGAGGAAAGTGAGTTGTGAAATGTATTCAATATCTAGGAACAAGGAAGGTCCAACATCCAGTATGAAGCTACAGAGCCAGTTTTTTCAACAGAATAACAGCAAGCCTTTCAGCTAGTTTGGGCAAGTCAGTATATCTGCGCAGAGTCTCCAACATGTACGCTCCTCTTAGCCCATTCATCTGTTATCTTTCATACTAACTTAGGACATCATGTTCTGGCCTTTAACTAAATATCCTGGCAGACATACAGGTGACTTATTATCATAGCTTTACAGGCTCTAATTGACTGACATGGCATATGCATTATTCATTTATTTTGTATTATTCATTTATTCGTTGGCAATTTAGAGGCAATTACCAAAAGGTGCTCTTTGTCAGTCTACTATAAAAGCTTCTATGATTCAGACTATTCCAAATATAAAGTTGTCTCTGCTATAATACATTAACAACCCATTATTTCCTCATTTGTTGTTGTACTAGTATATAGGGGTGCCTTTGGAGACTCCCCCCATTAATATAAATAAACTGTTACTTTGGTACTGTTGATTTTAATGTGCTCATTAAGACAAGGGATGACAGAATGGGATTTTTTTTTGCACTCTGAATTCTCCCAAGGCCATGCAACAGTAAGTGACTCTCACTAACAATCTGTAATAATTCTAATCAGGCTCGGGGCTCTTGCGCAGATCTCCCAGAAAAAAAAAAAAACAGTTTAGAGGATCACATATCACACTGAACAATTCTTTCCAGATCCAGGCAGCCACGGGCATGCCTGTGATTAAAAAGTAAAGGCAAATGATATCAGTTTTATTCTTCTCTGGGATCAGCTTTCAATCCAGTTCTGTATGACACATGAAAAAAAAGTCTTATGTGTGATTTGTCAGTCAGTTCTCCACTCATCACTTGCTGTGTAGATTTGGCATCACAAGTCTAACTTTATTCAGTTTTGCTGTAAAGCAACATTTTTCCTTTTGCTCTACAAAGGCGCTAGGATGTTACTACAAAGTTCAGATACAGTATGAATTGCCAATAGTTATATCTGTATAAGAATAGGAATGTAATAAATTGTAATATGCATGAGAAAAAGCCTCAGTCCTACCTAATTTTCCATGAAGGAAAGAAAAGGCAAAGTTTGCACTGTTAGCATGCAGTTTAGAGAATTTCTCTTTCTGAGTTTTCAACAGTGGAAGAATTTTGTTAATGCTTCTCAGAGAGGGAGGGAGGTTGAAGCCAGCAGCCTTCTATTCAAATATCCACCTGTTAAAAAGAACCTTCCTAAAAACCTGCCTCCTGTGTTTTCTGGGGGGGGTTGGAAGAAAGAGCTCCCAGCTGTGAAAGTGTGGCAGAAATCCTGTTTCCAGTCCCTGCGGTAGCTTTTGGGACCAACACGTCCGTCTGCTGCTCAGAACTCCTCAGTTCCCTTCAGTCCCGGCCAGCACTCGAATGATTCCCAGTTTGTGGGAGCTGTGCAGATACATGCAAGAAGATTGCCTGAGACCCTCCCGAGTGATTCCATATGCGATCTTAGTAATCATCAAACGATAATGATGTTGCATCGTGTTCGGTTTTTTATTTAACTGGAACCCGGCAAGATGACATCTGTGCACCATTTGCCACGGCCCTCATTTCTCTCCCGGTGACATAATCTGGAGTGATGTGAGTGCCAACATCACCTTACGAATGAAGAAAAAGCCTTTCCACATGTGCCTGTCCCTTTACAATAGCTTAACCTTAGCTATGACGTCACTGATGTGTGTGAGCTGGATCGCTACTAATTGGTAAAGTGCATAGCTACACATTGTGGAGCGAATAAACTACTGCTGTGGCTCTGAGAGCAGGGACTTAATTTCTTTCCCAATAAGTCATGGCTTGTTAATATCTTTAACTTTCTTAAAAACAGATGGCAAGATGGAGGTTACAGAGTAGAGAGATGAGTGATCTTGCCATTGGCCCCGTCTGTCTCTGTACAGTATGTAGGATGTTGCTTCCAAGCATTTGAACTGTTGCATGTGCTTATACAGTACTGTATGTGTGTGCATATACAGTATACTGTAGTTTCTGGGTTTTGTTACTGAACATTTACTTTGTCTAAGAATATGGGCCACAGGCTCAGATAGGATGTGGGGTGAGCAAACGTATGCCAAGTGCTATGTAGATGGACCACCCAGAACGCCGTTAGGACTTTGGCTTTTTCTCCTAAGAGACTGCCAACCTTGCCCAAGTCATATTTGGTGGTTTTGCAAAGTGGACAACTATTCATTGGGGCCACAAAAGACATTTCACTGGGAACCTCAGCTGACCCTTAACTTATGCCAACTGCAAGCACAGCCTTAAGAACACAGACTTTTGGCTGCAGAAGTGCTGTATTTTTAGCTGTGAGGCTCATTTGGACACATATGTAAGGAAGTTATATTAAACTACATTCACTCGAGAAAAAAAATATTATATGCTGTGTTTGGCTGTGGAATTATACCATTCGGATGTCTAAATTTCCTCAGAAAGCTGAAAATATAAGAAAAAAATAAGCTTATAATTTAACTTTCACCAAATATTCACTATTCATTAATCACTATTTTTCTTTTTGCAAACAGGTTTTTTGATTTTGTGCTGAAGTTCAACCCTTTCTTCGTATAAATTCTCTTTGGGAAAACCAAACTGTAACATAGCAAAAAAATCTCTTAAGTAAGAGAGTGAAAACATAGTAAAGGTGCATGAGTAGAATACAGTAAATGTGTGGGTAGTATTGTTTTTTTTAATTGTTTAATCAAACAGCAATTTGTCTGAAACCTATTTAATAAATTCCAGAATGAATCCATCATGAAGTACAACAGACAGAGCTTTGAAATACTGTAACAAAGCATGTGTGAACCCTCGTAGTGTCTTGCAAGTTTCCTTTTGACAAGGCTGTCTGTTATGCTCTGTAGTTAACAAGTAATTAAGCTGATACTACACAATATAAAAGCAGCAGCCTGCCATGGTTACAAAATAAATTCCCTTTGTTCACAGAGTGTAAGGTGACTTTTCTGGCAGGAGTGATAAAAAAGGAATCCCAGAGGAATGGCAGAGTTGATCGTGTGCTGTGTGAGTGAGGGTTTCATCGGGTCTTCTCTTGAGATGGTGGAACTCGCCTTTTTTCTCATCTTCTGTTTCTTAAAGACCGTCAGGTACTGTACACCTAAATGAATTTTCTATCCTTAAACTGTGGCAGTACTAGCACCCTTCTGCAGTGCTACAGTTCTATGTTAGCTCTCATTCTGTGTAGGGTCCAGTGTAACAATTATATATGAAGTCGCACATAAATGTCTCAGGCTCTCTCAGTTTATTAACATTGTATAATGCAATGCAGTATTCAACAGAGGAAAGAATTGGGGCTACAAAGAGAAGAGGTGTTAACTTTGCTGCCCTGGGTGAATTCCATGCTGGGCTTCACCTGATCTGTTGTGCAACAGAGCTGCTGAGACATAATGATTGCCAGCCATCACCCAGGTATCTTCAGTTTTTATGCAAGTCCCTGTGACCCTTGACAGAGCCTAATTCTTTACTGTAGCTATCACTACCACTTTCCACCACGCTCCAGTCCCACTTTCAGACAAACTATTTCATACAGCTGGTGCTCTTCTGTAAACAGGATTTTAACAGGTTTGATCATCCCACTATCCTTAGATCTGTTTCCCATTTCAGTTTTTTGTTTCATTGTCCCAAAACAAATCCATTGAAGCCACTCTGCACTTCACTAGGAGAGATGTGACATTAGGCTAAGCCAACTCTGTTGTGTTCACCATAAGCCTCAGACTCAACAATTGTATTGCTATCTACACTTATCTATCATGTACAGTATACTTTGCATTATATGTCCACTTTGTCCTCCGTTTCCATATCTTACAAATCGTTCTATACAGCGCATTCATGAAAATAAACATTTGATAAATATTCCTGAAAAAGAATGTAAATTTCAGCAATCAAAAAGAATGTTCCCCATAACAATTTTCAATGTAAAGCCTGTCCATTCTCAATATTTGAACACAATAATTGCAACATATTATTCAAATCAAAAGATTGTTTTTTATACTAGTGAAGTAAAAGGCTCTCTTGCGCAGGTGAAAGTTTTGGAAGAGGTAGAGATCGTTTTTTTAATTAAATGTCTGCACTGAAATGCTCTGCAGGGTCACTTGAAATTAAAACGGTATTCTTCAATGTGACTTTTTTGAAGCTAGAAGCTCTGAAGTATGTATGCGTTCTTTGTTTTTAACCTGGAGTGTTAAGTTGTTTTACTGGCTGCCTCCCGTGCAGTAGTCAATTTAAACAGCACAACAAGAATTACTTTCTATTTATCTTCTCATATGACCCTGCTCACTTCATCTCCTGCACTTATAGGTTATAAATTCACTTTCAAATCGCATTACCCTTTAGCAGCTCTCAGCAGTTTTGAAATTTCTGGTAAAGTATCATTTATCACTGTGTAATTCGTTTTTATAGGTGGACTTCGGAGACTGGGGGGGGGAGGGGGGGTTGAAGAAAAAGCCAGCCTGTGGCTCCCTCCATTGCAGAAATGGCGTTTACCAGAAATTCCACAATCGCTCCAGACTCGGACATCGGGGAGTGGGCTGTGGACAGAGCCCTGTCCACAAGCAGGAGCTGGTTCGTGAGCGAGTGGTAGAGAGAGAGAGCTCTCTGCGTGGAAGTTGGCCTGTGCACAGATGAACAAACATGAGAAAGGTTACAAAAAGGAGGAGGCACCATCTGGCCCGATTGGCCACTGGTAGTTCATTGATCAGAGGATCTCATCCAGCTGATTCTTCAAAATAGCCAGGGTTGCTGCTTCAGCGATGTAGCTGTGCAGCTTGTTCCGCGCTTCCGCCACCCTTAGGGCAAAGACGCGTCACCCGTTGTCTTGTTTTAGTCGCACTTCTGTGTAGTTTTCTCCACTTGAGTTCTCTGGCTCGTGTTTCACTGTTGACTGAAGAAGTCCGATTACCCTGAGTAATTTGAACACTTGTATCGAGTCTCCTCGTAGCCTGTGTTGAGTGAGGAGCGTATGTTAGAAGTATATTACCCTACACAGGTTTATTGGCCAAGCTTTTTTTAAAAAGAAAGTGTCAGCATTCAGTGGAAGCTGCACTGTCCACATGCATTGTCCATCACAGTCCACTCCTGCAACTTCAAGTTCTTCTTCAAGTTATAGATTCTGCTATTTTATTATTATTTTTTGTTCTTTTACCCTGCAGTATCTTTTATTTCTTTTAGTAAATGTGTGACATAACATGTCTTCAATGCTATGCGAGTGTAATGGTACCCTACAGTATGTATTGTGTGGTTCACAATTTATTAACTGGCTTTATTTTAATACCTTCACAGAGCAAGTGGTTGTGTTTGTAGTATCAGAAAGAGTCTCCTAAAAGTCCTGTGGGAGCGTGAAATCTGCTTTTGATTTTTAGTATTTTAATTTCCCAGTTTCACACTGTTTCATTGCAAAGAACACAACTAGCAGCTAAAATGTAACTATAACTGTATAGTACAGTATGTCTACCATTAATAGTGCCATTTTGGTGCTTGGCAGCTGTTGGTGTGTATAGTGCATACAGCTGATATGCCAAAATCAAGGCAGACAGACATTATTAAAAAAAAAAATGTTGCCTGTAAGTCTTTATAAGGTTGCAATAAGAGATCACTTTATTGGCTATACATATACAATTTCTTGCATTAGGAATTTGTCTTTTCACATACCCCAACTTGCTCTCCATGAGACACACAGACGGGGAGAGAGAAGCTTGGGGTCAGAGTGCAGGGCCAGCCATTTATACAGCGCCCCTGGAGCAGCTGGGGTTAAGGGCCTTGCTCAGGGGCCCAACAGAGTAGGATTGCTCTGCCAGCCACGGGATTTGAACTGGCAACCTTCCAGCCACAGGCACAGATCCTGTATAGTGTATAGTGTATAACTGTGATGCATTTAATAGCTGGTTCTGTGTTTGTCCTCAACATTATTTTTCATTTCAAAGGAATTTTTATTGAATTCCCAGTGCACATCCTATTTGAGCTCCACTGGATCTTCAGTTTGTCAGGCATCAGCTGTTTTTCGGAACATGGGCAGAAACATCAGTACTGAAGGGCTGGATATCCTCAAATCTCTCCAAGCTCAATAAAAACCTCTCTTATAAGCCCGAATCTCCATTCCTAGACGTGTAAAGAACATGGCCATTCTTTACATTCGTTCTGTTTGGCTAATTCCATGTTTCTGTTGCAGTTTCAATCATAATAGCCCGATTAAAACATTACACAAAAGATATCTGCTGTCAAATGTGATCAAATTATTTATCTACAGTCATAGGTGAAGTGTTTTAAAGTGCACATTTTCTGCTGTGATTGACGCCTCAGTCCGTTGTTATATGATTAGTGGACTGAAGTAGTTGTAGCCTTGGGAGCTGCCTGTACTGTATTCATGTTAATGTCTGTTCTTGATGTTCTTATTTTTTTTCTGAAGTCCAAAACAAAAACATGTTAGCAACCAGTAAAGAACACAATGTTTGTCTCACACTGCTGACCATGACAATAATAATACTGGGGAGGAGGGAGAAGAACTGAAACAGATACATATTCAGCTGTTCATAATAAGTCCTTCTGGCCTCTCTGAGAGAGCTGCAGTTAAAACCTTATTCACCCTGCTCGACGCCCAAGATAAAATCTTCTTCTGTACAGATGGCTAGAGATCACTTTGTTGCGATGGCTGTATTTTCTCTTTGGTTTTTTAATGCATTGCTCTCACAAGCTTTTGCTTTGCTTTCTCACTGCACCAGTGGGATTAGTCTGTGTCTGACATTTGCTTGCTTTCTCTGTGATACATTTGCAATTAATTTAGATTACTCAATTTTATTTACTTTTGTCTCCTTGATCACATTTTGAAGTCTGGAACATATGTTGATGTGTTGGATCATGTGTGCAGCTGTATTGCTGGGGTATTTGCAAAGACTTATTTTTCATTATTAGTTAACGTCAAACATTTATAATCTTATGCATACATTTAGTGAAAAAGTATTAGTTTATTTTTTATATTTTCAATTTGTAAGTAAAGCTTTTGCTGTAGGCATTTTCAGCTCTTAAATATCAACCTCAGTACAGTATTAATTCTTATTTTTTAAAGATCAATGCTTGCTGCACCCTGATTTCTGCTGGTTTCCTACAGTAAGCGAGGCAGAGGGTTGATGTGGTGTTCTGGGCTCATCCTGAGTTCTGGTTAAACAAAATCAACCAGTTGTGCTTGAGGTTCTCACAGAAATGTGTCTGACGGGAAACTCACACACTGCTGCCGGGTCAGTATGACTGAAGTAAGATTTAATGCGAGAGTCACTTGCTCACTTTCAATAAGAGCGTTGCCTTTCTCTGGAACTGGGTTAAGGTGACCAGAATGCAGTGCTTTCATCTTTGACTGGCATCAAACAGACTTGTTCTACTCAGGAAATCACAGCACTCAGCTAATGAGAATGGTAAAGCTGGTGGTTTCATTAACATCCTGTGCCTCTCTGATTTGTAAACTACTTTGGGTAAATCAACAGCACTGTTTATTTATTAACAAATTCATCTTGTATGCCAGCACTCTAATAACTAAAACTCAGTGAATCGCCCAGATCCCCTGCCTTTGGGCTGTTTGCCAACTCTACACCTCACCTGAAGGGATTACTCTGCTTAAAAAATCATTTTCCATTACGCTTTGTAGAAATTCTCTTACATTCGCTGATCTTCTGTCTGTCCGCGCTGTAGAGGAGCTGGCGAGGGGAACAGAAATTCTGGGGGCCTCACCCTGCCCTGTGTTGCACCAGCTGTGGTTTCAGCACTGAGAGTTTTGCAGGTAACCTGGGTTTAAAATACACTTTTATTGTTGTATTTACCCTCTCTTTTTATTGACTCACTATTTTAAAAATTAACAAAAAAACATGAAACGTTAATGCGACTCTTGGGTCTGCTGGAACAATTTTAGTCTTGCAAGTTCCATCCAGTTTCTGCCCTGAATGTTATCAGCTGTTTTTTGAATTACTGTGTGTATTCTTGGAAAAGAGAGTAAGATGGAGAGGAAAGGAAGTGACAGAGACTTTTAAAAGGCCTAAAATAAATTAACAAGCATGTAAGTAAATAAAGCACTGAATTGCCCTCCTTCTTCCTTTTGATCCACTCACTTACGGTCTAGTAATCCTTCCTGTCAGACTGGAAGGAGGATATTTATTTTAGATTTTTTTTTTCCATTTTGCTCCTCAGTGTGGTTTCTGCCTCTCGATATTGCCTAGCCCGGGCTTTGTGGTTTAAGGGCGCTGTGGTTGGATGCTGCAAGGATTAGAATATCCTTCACATCGTTATTTCCAATTTAATTAGGACGGCCATTTTGGTGGCTAATCAAGAGCGCGGCAGCGAGCCTGCCAGTGTGGATAACCATGGGCCTCCACAGCAGGATTAGGCTGGGGATTGTCTGGAGCCCACATTCATTCATAAAGCCTGGGGCTGACGTCATGCCTTCCCACTCCCGACCTTCCTAGGAGAGATGCTGGAGGAGTATCTATCAAAATAGATGAAAGACGTGACACAGGTTTTATCCAGGCTCACAAACAATAAATAAATACACATTGATTGACAGAGACATACTGTAGTAGATTTTGCATAATATAAAGGGTATATTCCTGTAACCTCCTTCCTTAGATGAATTTGATGAAAGTAGTATTTGTGTATTTTTTATAAATATATATATATTAAACAAATGTAATATATATATATAAACATTATTTTATACTTATTAAATAAATATTCATATTTGTATTGGTATTTTCTCTTTATTTCCCTTGCCTATCCTTATTGTTATTTCCTCACAGCTAGTGCGTCTGCATCCCGGTCTCCAGCAGCTTCTCTAACCTCTCAGGCTGGCCGTGTCTGGGGTCGCACCCGAGTCTGCAAGTCGCCACGATGCCATCCATCATGCTGAAGTGGCGCGCGCTCCTTGCTGAAACCGTTTGGGAGAAACGGGCTTCTTGACTGCGGAGTCACAGTGGGGTGACGTGTTTTAAAGTGGGGGGGTTGCGAAAGGCCTCAGTCTCCGGGGTTTGGCGTTTCCGGATCAGGTGACGCTTTAAGAGTGCCCCCAAAAACTGTCCGGATTCTGGCTCTAGAGGACCTGGGTTAGAGATAGCTGGCTCAATTCAAGTTCTTCCTACCGTAACTGTCATCATTACCGTGCAACGTGATTCTGTATTTCCGAAGGTACATTTACTGTTTTGCTGTGGTTAAATTGGCGCAATGCAAATTGAAGGACAAATTAATTATTTGGTATGGATGTAGACTTGGCGTTCCGTTTTATTGAACACTAGTTCCCAGTTGTTACGCGATCATTAAGTGGCTCTCTCTCTTGAAAACCCACAATTTGCCCTTCTTTTTCCATAACCAAATCAGGTCAAAAAGCAATTAATCTCTTAATACTTCCAACAGGCACGGGTGATACAAAGCCAACGATTCCTTTTTCCATTTTTACTTCACCTGTGGTTTCCTCCTTTTTTATTTTCCAGTGCTCTGCTCGGTCACGTGTGGTTTTAGGGCATAAGGTGCCGTATTGTGGGCAGGGCGCACTTGGAGAATTAACTACACGGCCCCAGCCTCGCACTGCAGTTAGCAAAGGAAGACACAGTCCTCCTCGTGCTGGAGTCCTTCTGGATAATTCATTTCTCGGAGAAGCTCTAAGGAGCAGTAGCATGGTTCCTGTATTGCTTTGCAGAATTGTGCTGCCATCGCTCAAAAATATTCTGGGGTCGTTAATGTCAGAGCTGTCAGCTGTCATAATCTAACCCCATAAACACCCCATCTTCAGTCACCTGATGCCAGTGGAATATAGATCCATAACTGACGAGATCAATAATGAATAGGCCCTCATTTTTCTAATGTTCTTGCCCGGGTCCCTGATGCAAGCTTGATTGCGAGAATTGGCTGTTATTAAGGAACTGCGTATGGAGTTTTTTCTTTAGAAGCAACTTTGAATCTGGCAGAGACTGTATAAGGTGAAAGACCACGGCTATTCTAGTTACTAATGGGGACCAGATGTAGGAAACCTAAAACAAAACTCATCCTTGGGTTTCTTGAACTGTTCGTCGAGATTTTAATTTTGCTGGCCATGGTCTCAGGCTCCTGGAAATAAGAAACTGGGAGACTGTACTTGAACTGGCAGCCCAGTATGTGATCTCCTGTCACAGCCTGAGGAGAAGTGAGTCTGTCTCCCTATAATGTTTACAGTATATGTAAATATTTTATGATATGTCTTTGTTGTAAATGTCTGTAATACGTCTGTAGATTTTATTTTATTTTAATTTTTTGTTTTGTTTCATGTTAATTTTATTTTTATTTGCTTTGGCAACACTGATTGTACTCATCGGTCATGCCAATAAAGCATCTTGAATTGAATTGATTTGACTGTAGTGACTTTGTGGTGCTTGACAAGAAAGAGATGTACTTTTCCTTTAAAAAAGTTTACTCTTGAGGAAAAAAAGAATCAAATTTGCAATGTATAGCAGTTTGATCCCTTCCATCTTTTATGAGCAGCGGGCTGCTGTCTAGGTTAATACTATGTGCTGGATAGTTTAAGGTTGTTGCCTTATTTGAAGAGAATGTGCGTAGGTAAAAATTTAAGGTTTTAAAAATGTTTAAATTTCAATTTCATCAATTTAATCTGAACAGGCGTTTATGGTTATTAAAACCTGAATTGGATTGAACCTGCAATGCCAGGGAGTCATCCATGACAGTGCATTTAAGGTGACTGAAATTTAATATGAATTAATATGTAAAGAGCTGTTAAAGGGTTACTGGTTGCACCTTTAGGTTAGATAGAAGAAACCTGTCTATTTGTGTTCATGATTTTTGAATTATATGCCAGAAGTGATTAGAAACTCATTATTAGCAGAAAGGTATGTAGTGAGGTGATGGAGAAACCCTGTGTTCGTTTATCAGTTATCTCTAGATCTGATCTTTTTCTACTGTTCCAATCCAATTGTTCACAACCACTGCACAAAGTGTGCCACATCACAAAATACCACAAATTGTCATTTTATGTTCTGTTGATGCTGCTTGATGTGAATTGGCTCTTCTGCAGAAAAACCACAAAAAGAACAAGCTGTTGTTTTTTTTTCCTGCGGGGCAGATGTACCCTGTTGGAGAGTAGGGTAATGTAGGCAGCCAGGACCACCAATAACCTAAAACTTCCAGAACCAATTTTATTTTGTTTTTATATTTCACCTATAATGGCCTTTTAAAGGGGCCAAAGAACCTTTGCTGGACTTCTTTATGTTTTCACTTTTTATTTAGCGATGAAAGGATTTACTAATAAAACATACGCAAAGTAAAGTAATTTACTGCTTTCATGTTTCATTTTACAATTATATTATGTTTTTATAGAATTAACTATTTACATTATGCCAGTAGAGATGTATAGATGGGGGGCTATATATCGAAAAACACTCAGCAAAAACACAACAAACAATCAACAATCCAGATTACATCATCTTCTTTCACTGAACAAAATCAGGTCTCGATGGGGCCACAAACCCTATTCAGGCTTGGCATCTTTACTAGTTCCTTTTCAGCCTATGCATGCTGACGCAGCTCCCTGCTTGAACTACCACTTGCTTGGTAATATCTGTACACTATGCCCCATGTGCTAGTGTTTCATCTGTCTACTGGAAATGTCCACCTGGAATAAGAATCACTTGTTTTCACTATCTTCTTTCTTTTGTCATTTGTAAATATGACCAGCAGAGCCATGTGCTCTGCGATGTTACTGGCATCCCGCCGAGGCTGTATCTCGCCATTGAATTGGATGGTGCAGTTAGCACATGGATAGAGCAGGAAACAAAGACCAGACATAGTACATCGACCAAGCACGTCTAACTTTACAAACACCATCTGTAATGCACGGGGTTCTTTGAAACCTGTCTTTTTCTGTATAAACACAATCCATTACCCCATTTTGAACCCCCTCATTCCCCTGACCCTGTCCTGAAAGAGCTATGCCTTGCTAATCACATGAGATTGAGACGCAGTTTTTAAGACAAATTTTAAGAGGAACGACAGCAGGCAAGTCACACTTCATCTCTGCTGCTCTTATTGGTCATCCTCCACGATGGCACTTCCACAGCTGCTATAGAAAATCACAGTGAGCCCTTCTCTATCTCACACTTATTTTTCTTTTGCATCCCTCCTCTACCCCGTCTCCACCTTTGCAGCCCCCCCTTGGTTAATTTCCCCCTGCATGAGGGACCGCACTTCTTCTTCCCACAGCTCGGTGGCTGGTCCTCAGCCAAGCTGATTACCCAAAAACTCTTTATGCCCGTCTTTCCGATAAACATTCGCATGTATGTTCTGATAGGGCGCTGCTATTCCTTGTGAAGCGGAGGTAAAGAGCTCACTGTTCCAGACAGGGACAGAGTCCTATTTCTAAATCCAAGGGAGTGGGCCTGGGGGTAGGGGGGTAACCATTAGACACCCAAAAAAACTTTGGAAAGAGCTGCCTTCTTGAGTCAAATCTGACCACGGGAACTCTTAAGGCGAATTTGATCTTTGCAGTTTTAGAAGAAGAATCGTGTCTTTCAGCTGGCTGACTCTCTTCTCCATTCTGGCTGTTGAAGTCCCTCAGCCTGACTTTGGAGAACTGGTTCATCATTTAACCTCCATTCCCATTAAGATCAAATCTTGGCTTCTAGGCCCCCGCAGAAGCCAGGACTGAGTTTCATAGTGGCAGGAATCGATTTTGCCCAAAGGGAGGCAAATCAAAAATTGTTATCATCGAGTTTAATTTTTCAAGAATCGGTCACCTATTTCTGCCATTTACTTTGAGTCAAGGGAGTTCCAAAAGAAGCCTTTAGTTTCAAAGCAGGGAAAATCCACGTTGAAGGGTTTTAGTATTCTCCTCTGTTAACCTGTCTGAGAGACCAGCTGAAGCTCAGATTGATTTGCTATTTATCCAACAGACAGCAAAGATAGAAAATAGTCATAATTCTGTGCACTTGGGAGATTAAATTCCTGTATCGCTGTCAGCTACATTAACTTACTTCCTGGATCTCAATTCAATTAGAGCACCATTGCCTAGCATTAATAAATCAATAGTGATGCCGTTGTGATATATTTTGAATGTTTTTTATTATTATGTTCTGCAGTTGAGAGATTGATGTTGGATTACACCTTGACTAGACATGATGGAACAAGCTGTATTATTTACGTGCAGAAAGTGATCTGAGTATAATTGTACAGTGTTGCACAATACTGCTGAACAGAGGTGTACACAATTTCACTTTGTTGCTGTTAAATTCAATAAGTCTAAGCCTTAGACTATTTCTGATTAACTCTTTGGTCTCTGGATTGGGCCAGCTGTGCTGAAAAGAATAGCTGTGATTTGAAGGCTAACCTTTAACAGCTGTGGAATAAATCCTGACAGCAAGCAAAAATGTAATCCAAATCTCCTTGCGGTAAGTACAAAACTAGATAAGATACTGTACCTTCCTCTGTGTTGTATTATTAACAAAGCCAGTTAGCTAAAAGGACATAGAAATGATACAGAACACGCACTTGAAAATGTAACATTGTATGCTAAGTACAGAGCCTGCCTTCTTTTTTGTCTGTGTTGTAAATTAGGAGCATATATTTCAATTTCAATTTTATCATCATTTTTTTTTCCCATTTGTCATAACTTTCACCATGAATCTGAATGGACAATATGGGATTTGGTTTTGATTTCTTTGTGTAATGAGATGGATCAGTGGAGTCATAGTAGATGAAAAGAGTAGATAGTGGATCGAAGAGGTACTATTCAAGCACTCTGGAATCCTATCCTTGTTACATTTTCTAAACACGTCACTGGTTCCTAACCAGCTTCAAAATGGTTAACTTGGTTAACACAGCAGATCAGGTGGAGAAGTGATCAATTGTTTCACCAATTAAATTGAGAGGGAGCTTCAGGGATGCCAGTGTGTGCAAGCCCAGAGTGGAATTTAGCTAGGACACCAGGATTAATATCCCTACTCTTACAAATAGTGCCCTGGGATCTTTAATGACCAAGTAATCAGGACCCCAGTTAAATGTCTCATCTGAAGGATGGCACCTCCCACAGCCCAGTGTCCCCAGTCACCATACTGGGGAGTTGAGCTGGAGATCCCAGTGGATGAGTGCCTCTGGAAAGCCTTTTAAGAGGAAATGAATATTGAAACAGACCAAATTACCAATTGGAAAAGTACTACGTCCACAGGAATGAGCGTAACAGAGCACAACTGACAGTTGCAAACCAGAAGCTTGTGTGTCCCACCTTTTCCAGAGCCTTGCTGTTGCAAGACAGAAAACATGTGTGGGAGTGAATATGTAGGAGCTGGAGTCCTGTTCATTGTTCACAGAAGCATATCAGATGTTACCGAGTTGCTTGGACAGCATTCTACATACAACACTGCTCTATCCCCATGCTTTGTACAATAAAAAAGTATTTATTATAAAAAAAACATGCTCAAAACATGCTCTGTTCTAAAGAAATAAGCATGTTAATCTAATCCAGTTTCACACAGCAATCTGGAGTCCCCAGCCATATTGGGATGAAGTTCATGTAAATTAATTTTAAGTCTAGCTGTCGAGCTAATGAGGACTGGTGCTACAATGTGCACGTCAGACCACCCGTTGCATGGCTAGCTGTGCACACCCTGGACAGCTCACAGTCTTGCAGCATTGGTCGTTAGCCTTGCACAGGGAATCTTGATCACTGATGACTCATGACAGACTAAACGTGCACATGCAATATTCAAACTACTGCATGGGGTTCAAACTGCATGGAGACCCCTATCCTTTTTAAAATCTTATACCATGCAGAGTGCCAGTTGACAGTTCCAGGAAACCTTTGAGAGGTAAACCAGAGAGAAACAGACACAAGGGCACTGTGCTGTACCAGTGGGTCTTAAAGAACTGCACAACAGCAATTTACTTTCCCTGCACTCTTCCGCTCACAGGAACTTTTCAGAAGTCTTCTCTTCATGGGTTGATAGCGAGTCAGCATGGAAAATGGCAGTGTAAGAACAAACAAAATCTGACGAAGTCAAGCAGAGTGCATGATAATGAAATAAGAGCGAAAGGCAGATGGAACAAACTACTGCTTCAAGTTTGATTGTTTTTTTTCTCCAGTGCGAGGAAGAGCCACTCTTTATAGTGTCACATCTAGTTTCCACAAAGTGCCACATGAACTACATAAACAAGCTGGGAAATCCGAAGATATTGGCCATGTTAGCAGAGCTGTGGCATTCCAAAAACACATGCAAAATCTCTTCCAAAAAGTGCAGTCCTCCATTATGATCTTTTCAGCAATTTGGGAACATAATACCAGTACCATAGCCTCCATTCTGCCTGGGGTTGGTTCGGAACTGTTTGAAAAAGTTGGTTTATCCTCTTTCAGGCATATGTTGCAAATTTTATAAGAAATATTATTTTCTTACATGTCGCTTATAAGAAAAATAATGCAAGCTGTAAAAATTCAAATCAAAGTGCTTCTGGAAGCTATTATGAATAAAAATGAAACAGCTGTCTAGTGAGCTCAAACTCAATCAGTATAGGTATATTATACATACAGTACACATCTATTAAAACAGAGAAAATGTATTGAGAATGACTGTATTTAATGGACAGTTAAGAAAGGTCCACAGGAGTAGTTAATAAGGAGAACTTGCTCCCAGAATTACAATTATATTTGTGTATGCTTGTCTTTAAATATTTATGTGCTTATGGAGAATGCTTTTGAGCGTTTCAGGCTTGCAAATGTACATTAGTGCCCCAAAGAGATTTGGACTGTTTTCTGTTTTCTAAAAGGCCGAATGTATCATTTCAACAAAGCAAACTACCCTTGCGTTAATGATTGCGTGTAGGCTACATAATCAATTTGACCTCCCTCTATTAGTCAGGTGCCTAAGCCAAAAATTCCAAGTATGAGTTCAACATTTGAAACTTATTCTTCTGTGAATGTGCTTCAAGGTGCCACAGTACTGTTGCTAGGCTGTGTGGGGGTGGTGAGGGGGTTCATTTTTGGGTTGCTTTTAGAACAATCAGACAATAAGGACACCTTTTTGTGATCTGAAAAACATAACATAGATCTGTATGCATATTTTAATAAAGTAATCTCTACTGAAAGAGGGTAATATATAAGTGATTTTTACTATATTTCCAGTGAATCAAAGTGTTATAAATACATTCCAGTCCATATTAATCAATAAAAGCCCATCAGCCCATGATGTAGACAATACTTTATTTTTTGGTTTGCAATGCAGATCTGACCTTGATGTACTGTAAAAAGGTGACACACATGACTTAGTAGTAGTAATAGTAGTAGTAACTGTTTACTGTTCTTTCCTATCTTGTTTTTCTGCATTTGAGGTATTCGTCTTTAAATTATTTTTTCAACTGTTGTTTAAATTTGATCTGGGGATGTGAGAACATGACTCATAACAGCAGTGCAAGAAGATTTCCCAACAAGCCTCTGAAACACTGAGTTTCTTAGAATCCTAGGTGCACTACTGTAACACTTAGAAAAACATTTGATCCCCAACACCGTAGAGTTCTGTCTTTTCTTGTTTTGGAACCCATGGTTTAAACCAAATTAGATTTACAGAACAATTGTAAAATAGAATTATGTAGTAATTGATGTACTCCGAAGTAATTTGGAACTTCCATTCTTTTAAAAACAAAGGGTACAAAAAAATGAATGAATTTCTTTTTTGCTGTGGGTCTTTTCATTATTTAATTTTTTAAAAATTGCACAAAAAAATCACTTTTATTTTGAGCTTGCGTTACAAAAAAACAAAGGAGGGTGCACTCTTGACCCTGCAGGACTATGGTAATTTTCAGCTTTCTAGGAAATCAAGAAGATTTAATATCCTGCTGTGATTAACTCACAGAACTTCACTGAAATCTGTGCGGATCCCTCCAGCTTTGGTGACTGACTCAAGCTTCAGTTATGATAGTGAGGCTTGAAGCATTGGTAGATACAGAAAGGCTGATATCAGAGACACAGGGGCACCATACATGTATGTTTTCTTGTTCTCCCAGTCATTCACAGTCTCAGTAATGACTTACAGTAAAGTAGTGCACAAGGATCTAAGAAATGCATCATTGCAAATCCAGGGTCAGCTTACAACACCATAGACCATAGCCCATGTACAGAGAAAATCGACATACTGTAGCTCAAACAGAAGCTTTGCACTAAGCTAAATGCACAGGTGAAAAGAAATTCATAAGAGTGACATATTATGATTCCACTTTTTGGTCAACAGCTTGAAGATGTTAAAAAAATGTTTTTCTTTGTTTTATGCACCTGTTACAGTTGGCTTGAATGAAATCAAGTAAAAATTAGGATCCAAGCAATCTAGAATATGGATTTGAAAGTTCGATGATACTCTGCATGAATACTCTGAAGCTGTGTCCTCTGACGTTTACTTCTGCATTAGGCCTCAAATACGTAGAATCGCCCTTGCATGTGTGTGTAAGCTATTGTGTTTTCACCGATGTCTTGACAACATTTCACTCTAAATTTTCGTAGTTCCCGTTCCCCTGTTCTCTTGTGTCCAATTGACCATTCAGTAAACTCTTGATTGCTTCTTAAGTAAGTCACTTATATTGATCCAGAAGCTGCCCATCACTTTTTTAACTTAATAGATATTTGTAAATGAATTAATCAATTCCTATTGGCCTGCTAGAAAATTGGGCACCTTGCAAAGTTTAGGCTCCAGCTAAAGGTTCTCAAAATCCATTCTCATCCAGAGTGCAGTGATTACCACCTCAGCAGGAAGGTGGTGTCTCATGCAGAAAAATAACAACATATATGGTGGTCTTGGATTCTATTAATCTTTAAAGATGTAAAGTACAGTAGTTTGCACACATCACATCAGAGACAATATACCAACGCATAGAAATGAAATAGCGTATGCACTGTAGAGAGCTAGGATCAATTCCATTACCAGCAGAGTCATGAAGAAGACCTTCCAGCCACAAGCTTCTGTTCCAGTCAATGTCCACGGCATGCCCTGGAAAGGCTAAGGTCAAGTTATGAAATGACCACTACAGATGCCTCCAAAATGCGCAACATATGCTTATGAGCAAAAAGGTCTGCAATGTAGCTTTATTTTTCATTGCGTTTTTTTTTTCAACCTGACCTTGGTCTCCTATGTTGTGTGCACAGTGTGCTTTTAGGCGCCCACAGATCAAATTAAGGCCATTTTCAGTGACCTGGTGGCTAAAACCTTTTACATCCAAGCTGCCAGAATGAACTGAAGCCAAGACCACTGCTGAAACCCCATGATTGTTTTGTCGAAGGAGCCCAAAGTGGTCTCCTCAGATTACCATCCTTGGGTCAGGAGTGGGCAATTCAGGTCGGTGGTTGTTCTTCAGTTCACCTATAAATATGTACTAGACAGGCTTTTCCCCTCCTCTTGCAGGACAAGATGGGTCCGGGATCATTTAGTAAACATAGCTGTTTAGTCATGTCACTGGTTTATTGTGCTGGGTTCTGTTTTTTTTACACTTGCTTGGTTTTGTGTCACATTTCCAATTATTCAGAATTGAAAACACAGAGGTGAAATTATTGTAAAAATCCTACTTACGTATCGCTCTACAGTGGAGTGCTGTGCTACTTTATTATACTAAAATAGTAAAGATGTAGAAATGAAGTGCAAAAGCAGCATTCTTGTAAAACTGACATACAGTATATCTTTCTATTCAAGTTGCAGATCATTGATTAGTCAATGCTATTAGGTGCTTGTCTTCACATGTGTAATTTGGATTGTATCATTCAAGATACCAGAATGATCCCTGTTAAGAGCAGAAAGAGGCTGTTGAGCAGCTCCTTGTCTTGGAAGTTTCTTTATCTGAGCAATATATGATCCGCCCCTTTCAAAATGGGAGAACAAAAAATGTTTAGTTAGAATTTACTGAATGTATTTAAATTCTATGTACAGTACATGCATGCAAAAAAACAACAACATTTTATTCTGTTGATGTCTGGTCACAGAAGAATTTTAGCTTGCATTCCTGGCAAAAGAATATAAATTTAAACATCTGTTGTTGAAAGAAGCCACCCACAGTTTTTTTTTTTGCCATTTTGCTTTAATGTAGATGTAGAAGTGTAAGTCAGATTATTTAGTCACAAATGGTTTTGGAAGTAATCAGAGTACAGCAGAGATGACTATGCCAGTAAATTGGCTTTTCCCATCTTAACTAGATTAGGACCACCTTGGACTTGTTATAGTTGGAATGGAAGTGGGACCAAGAACAAGAACTATTAAAAGGTCTAAAGAAAAACAAAACTTAAAACAATCTTTTACCTTGCAGACTTTCAAACATACCAGTGTCTGTAAATGCAGAGTATATTTTCTTTACAGATTGAAACCACCTTCCTTTGTTTCTGGATGGGGTCGGTCTTAATTGAAATCTACCTGTTTTAACAGACGAGTGCCGCCGATACGGTATGTGTTTTCACACTAACACTGCATTAACGTACTGAAATGTGTATTTTTTTTATCACCGTGCTCTCCATCTCAATGACTTCTGTAGCTTTCTTTATTGTGGGCTCACAAAACAAACAGCTTTTCAAACAACCTAACAGTCCTGAAAACTGAGTAGGTTTTTCAAAGCATGTGCACTGATGATTGCAGTGTTTTATTGAAGGTTTTGCTGGAGACATTCTTTAGTGTTACAAAACCTTGCAATTAACTCCTTATCTTGTTTATAATTCACATTAATTAACAGCATCCTTTTTTTTCTGTATGTTTCCAAAAAAGCAATAATCAAGCTCATTAATAAAATAGATCCATAAAATATGCATGTACAGAAATACAAATGAAGGCGACCGTGAACCCAGGATGCTATGTATTTCTAAAGACATTGTCTGTATTCAATTTTTTTTTATTGTGTAAATGGCACTGAGTCACCAAATGGTTATGGAGTAGCTTGACAAAGAGAGGATTTAATTGCTGAATCCATATAAAAACAGCTGTCAAATGGGTTGATTGATCATGGCAAAGGAAATGTTCCTCCTAATACTTCTAACCACGAAGAGGACTGCAAATGTTAACCTAAACATAAATGGGGCTAATTGCTTTAAAGAGATACACCCAGTTATCAGCCTCTTACTGCTGGAGGCTACGGGGGTGGGCATCGGTGGGGGGGGGGGGACTCTAGTGCATATTCTCTGCCAATGATTGTAGTTCGACTGGCCCTTGGGAACAATAAATGTCAGGGCAGCTCTGTGTTCACTTGCATTATAATTGGGAGCCTTTTCTCCTACTCTGCTCTGGCTACATGCCCGCAACAGATTCGTGCTAGAATTTTATACCGAATGTGCTCTAACACATTAAACAATTTTGAAGCCAGAAGTAAAAAAAAAAACAACATTCTAATAATATTAAGTGTCACTCTTGAACAATGACTTCCTGATGTAAAAAGAAATTGTCGGTTATTCCTGTTGAAAGAAATATGTGACACAATCCTGATTATCCTGGAAGTTAGATTCTTTTTCCTGTTGAATGTCTGTAGCTTGGTCCACATTCCACCATGATATCCATGTGAATGACTTGGATCTGTATTAAGACATTTAGAGTCTTAAAGAGAACTTTAGCCCTGTAAAGACCACACTTTACCATGGATACAGTTTACAGGTACAGTTATCTGTAGGACTGTAGCTGACTACAGGACCACACAGTAGCCGAGACCCTGGAGAACTATGACTTACAGTACCAGCACGCATCTCTTGGGATTTAGCTGGTCAAGACACTACAGGACTATAGGTCACCAAGATCATGCAGGATTGTAGGTACCAAGATCCTATTGGACTTGTAGGTGACTGAGATCCACTGGGACTGTAGCTGGACCCTTCAGTATGTACAGTAGATGACCAGAAATCTGCAGTAGCTGACCCTGACCCTGCAGGACAGTAGCTGACCAGGTGTTGATAATTACAGCTCCTGTAGTAACTGTAGATGTGCAATATCATAACAGGTTGTGATAACTGATATTTGTATTTGGAGTGTAATAAGGAAAAATAATGTCTGATACTTTGGCAGTCAATTTTTTTTGAAAAGAGAAAAGATAATAGGAGAAACTCTTGATTAACCTTGGTGTTTTGTTATGTCAGGCTGTGGTTTATTGCTTTGTGACACATGTCCTAATAAATGTGTAGGCCTGTGCAGTAACCGTGTTCAAGATTAAGAATAACAATCCCCTGTATCTCTATAGTACTTTTCAGCCCCAAGAATTCCAAAGTACTTTACATAGAGGAAGGAACCCACTTCATTCACCATTGAGGTGTAGCACAAACTTGGGTGTCTCACAGAAGCCATCGTGTATCAACTACTCCACTACACAGCAGACTACATGGAAAGGTGAGAAACTGATTCACTGGTTGATTTAAGGTGCACCTTAGGGCGGAAGAGATTGTACAAACCCAGAGTAGTAGTTAGTCAGGAGACCAGGGTTAACTCTAATACCCTTTCAAAAAGGCCAATGCAGGGCCTCACCACCTACTGGTCTTCCAACACCACTTACAGCATCAGCCTAGTTTTCCATGGAGGTCTACTATCCCAGTACTAACCAGGAACAACCTGGCTTGGATTCGGAGATCTGAGAAGATCAGGCTACAAGGTGGTGATGCTGCTAAGATAAGGGATCAAAGCCTGAGTCCCCAACTGAAGCCCACCATTAATGGCGTGAATTGGCTCAGACACTACCAATCATTTTACATATCATTTTTCTAAAAAGAGAAGCAACAAGATCTTGCTACAACACCTCTCTTGCTTGCAGCCAAGATGGTTTTAGATTGCATTTCACTATAGCCTTCAACGATCATTACACTCCATCTCCTCTGGCCTTACATCTTCTCACACTATGTAATAAAGATAAAGCCCATTCTGTGAGGTCTCTGAGAAACCAGAAGGCAACACCCTGCAAAGCGGTACAGTTCTTTAAGAACATACAATAAGCTGTAAACAAGAGAAGCTACAATCAAAGCTACTATAGTGAACCTTTGGCGTCTGTGATAAGGCAGTTGAAGTAACACGCTGATATAATTATCAGTACTGTCTTATCCAGTTGGGGTTGTTGTATTACTTACTGATAATTCTTTGTTGTGTTTCTGTTTTCATTTCATGGCATCACGTTTCTGAAACCATCATGCTTAATGATTGTTTACAGCTTCAGACGCGATTGCATCAGCGATGCAAAGATGGTGAGAGACAAACAGGTCTGTTTTCATACCTTCCCTCCGCACTCAGCAAGCAGCATTACATTGGAACAGCACAACCTCCCTCCTGCAGGACAATCCTGTTTCAGCAACACTGCGGGAAAACAAAGCTCTAGCAAAAAAGGAGAAGATTCTACTTCTGCTTTATTGGAAATTGTACTTTTTACATTGCTTTCATGCCAGTGTACTTGTGAGCTGGGCATCTTGGATCTGTGTCTTTGGTCCCGCTGATGTCATATCCAGTGCGGGGATGATTCAGTTGTTCAATAAATTAGAAATTAGGAACACATACGAATAAACATAGTTGAATGAGTGAAGATTTGTGTTTTACTTATAACTTACCAATGCATATATCGGCTGTTGTATGGTTATCTTCTTGTTATCAGATCATCTGTAGATGAGCTGTCTGGCTTGCATCACAGATCATGCTCCTTGTTGTTCACCCACTTAATTGAAATCTTCTAAACAGAACTTCTGAAAGAATTTGTCCCAACAGCTATGTACAGTTAGCATTTAGCCTAGGGTTTATAGATCATCATTTCCTGGATTGCATCTTACTTTGTCTGCAAATTAAACAGGAGCCCGCAGTATGCTGTTATCACAATGCAAAGCTATTGTAAGGAATTTGTACTCAATTCCCCCACTGCTGATAAACCTGATCTAAACTGCGCAGCTGCATAAGTCTGTGTTCAACTCCATCTGTGATTTCCCTGCCCAAGACAATTGAACTGTCAGAAGTGTGAGTCTCACAGTGTGTCAAAGAGGCTTGACTCAAGAAATCGCAATAAAATATTTCTTGTGTCTGTCCTGATTTTCTCTTCTATACAGGCAGTCTCAGTACCCTCCATTATTAAAGTTCACAGAGACCTAAAGGACAATGAATTGTTGTAGAGCACAATGAAATCATGTAAAAGGCTTGGTGAAGTATAGTATTGTTAAACTTTGTGAAGTCAGTGGAAACTGTGACAGGGCTTTGGAAATGCTATGGTACAGAAGTGGATAAGTTATATAAGGGTGGTAAACTTTAGTTTGTGTCTGAGCACTGTAAACCTACAACAACCCCAGAAGATCTGTAGTAGTTCACATTTCACAAAGAAAACCACAGAATGTGGAAATATCAAACATATTTGAGCATGTTTTTCTTTTCTAATGTCTTCTTATAAACTATATTCTTTCTGGGAAAGAAGGAAGATGTTAAAGATAAAACCAGCTCTTCTCAGTTCCACTGCAAAATCTCACCAAGGGCGGCATAGGATTAAAGAAAGGCAGTGTTAAAGAAGTCCGCCATGTTGGAACAAAATGTGAACATCAGTACCAGATGTCGGATTATAACTCAAACATCGAAAAGCTCGTTGAGAGAACGCTGAGCATCTGCAAGCTTTCAGATTAAACGTGAAGTTACAGTAGGAAAAAAATAGAAGCACTATACTGTGAAATGCCTGCCAGCTTTAAAATTATACTTAAAACATTGCATTGATGCAAACTTTTTTCTCCCCATATGGGATGTGGAATATTTCTGGCAAATACAAGACCTTGGATAGAGATCTCTGGAAGCTGAAACTGGTAAACAGCCTTATAAAGGCTTACAGCAATGCTGAATGTCAAGCAAAATTTGGATGGTGTACTTGTTCTGAAGGCTCTGTGTTCTTGCTACTGTGCTAGCAGTGGTACATATGTATACTGTGTGTTAGACTTGTAAGTCAGATAAAAGTAGGTTCATATAGTGATGCCACATTTATAACTCTTGGAAATGAGTTTCTGAGTTTTCCTGAACTAGTCCTAAAACGTCACGGAAATTGGCCCTTTTTCTCTGGATTTTACAGATAAGTTAAAGCTTGTGATTTTGAACAATAGGTATATTCCATGCCGGACAGAGAAGAAAGGAAACATAACGTTTCGGCTGTGGAGCCTTCTTCGGGTGTGTGGCTACCGAAATGTTGGGTTTCCTTTCTTCTCTGTTCAGCATGGAATAAACCTTTACTTGTTCCTTTGCAGCCTACGCGTGCTGACGCAGCTGCCCACCTGAACTACTTGTGATTTTCAGCTGTCAAAGCTGACCGGATACTGCAAACTATTTTTATTTTTTTTAATCTGATTATTCCCTCTGACTTTTAAACTGACAACAGTTCATTCAAGACAAATTTCTCCTTTTTAGACAGGGTATTCACAGCTTCTTGTACTACATTGTCACAACTTTCGAAATGTGGTTTCTCTCAGCAGCCTATCAGCACACTGGGGGAATTTCACACTCCCATCTTCTCCTGTGCCTGTTTGCACCTCCTCACTGAAAGGAGAGAATTGGCTGTTTGACACAAAAATCTTGAAATGCCTAAATGGGGAAATATTAAGCTCCTGTGAGAATTTCATAGACTTTCATCCTTTTCATAGTGATTGTAAGTGTGAGGAATCAGATGGTTTTTGTCTTGTAAAGAAACAATGTTAATGACATTATAGATTTTTATGTAGGAGGTGTTGAATTCTTCTATTAAAATGTTTTGATGTACTGTATATACCCCCAACGTGGAAGGACAAAATGCATTCTTTCTATTGGCGTATACAGTATATGGTGTAAATTGTATGGCAGTTTTCAGATTGCTGAACCTATAAAATTATCACTGCCTTTCAGGAGCCCCCAGAGACCACTATAGGCTGTGCAGGTGTTTAACCTTTCCAGCCTTATTTTATTAGAATGTAAACTCTTTACTGAAGCACTCACTGGTTAAAATATTAGGAACCCCCTGCAGAAACAACCGAGGAAGCAGACTGAAGGTTCCCGGAGGCTTTGTAAAATGTGAAGCCGCATCCTGTCCCTTTCCAATAGCAGGATCTATATTTGAGAGGCTGGACTGCTCTTTCCCCTGGTTCCACCTGTTTTTTGACAGGTTGGAAACCTGAGATCAATGGAAGCCCGCTTCATGTTCCTCAAGACAACCATTCATTTCCTACTAGTGAGGACCAGCACATGACAGGGGGGTCCTAATTTTCTGGCCATAAAGTGTGTCTGGATTTGCTCTGAAAATCTTCAGGAGGCCTTTTGACTTCTATACTAGACTTTTGATTAGTATAATACTAGAATTTGTCTAATTATGTTTTAATATGTATTAGAAATGCCTTTAATTTGAATAATTCTATATTTCATTTTGATTTTGTGGTTAACTCTTTGATTAAATTTTTTAATTTGACTCTTTTAATGGGTCCCCCTACCAGACAAATCAAATCAAAGATCTCCTGCATGACACAAAGGAATAGTTCATTTTTGGCATGCAAACTGCTTTTGTTCTTTTTACAACTACGGGGCTGTAATTGAAAAGCACTTGTACCGGCAAATATATTTTGATTTTGTTCTTTTTTAAACAGCTTCGGGTGCTGAAAGCAACGCGTGCTGCTTTCCATAACACATAATGAATCTTAAAGGCTATGACCGCCTGTAGTTGCACTCAAACAAGTCCGCGGAGCAGACAGAGAAAGAGTTCCCACTTCAGGCGGCGCACAAACTCACACACCCACCCACACACACACTCACTGCAACCATAGACCTGCCTGAGAACGCACAACCCAGGATCACACTGATGCAGGCCTGCTTTTCATCCACACCAGTACTGCATGACTTTATTACCTCCTGCTAAAATATTTATCCAATGTAGTGGGTCCTTAGAAAGCCACATCCTTATATAAGCACCCAGCCCAGGGGAAACAGTTTACAATTCAGGGCACCAGTCAAAACGTCAGAGTGGCCAGCGAGCCGAACAAAGAAATAACAGCCCAATTCAGTCTTACCGATTACAAGATCATTGTTATAAGAGTCCTTTAAACAGTGCTATTAAACTATCCGAGTGCACCATCGGCGCGCTGTTGGAATGTACATTACAAGAGAAGATAAAGATGCATAGTTCTGTTTATTTCTGTTGAGATTGCTGTAGTTGAAAGCCCTTTTGTTACAAAAAGGAAAACTCTGCAAGAACAATTTCTGTAGACAAAACACTGCCATCTAGTGCTTTATTGCAAACATCTTTCTAGATGTATTTGTTTTGGCGAATCATGAAAACCTATCTATTTTGAATAGTAATACAGTAAGGAATTTGAAAACATAGAAGATTTTTTTTACAAAC
Organism: Atractosteus spatula; assembly: GCF_055471065.1. NCBI lineage: Eukaryota > Metazoa > Chordata > Actinopteri > Semionotiformes > Lepisosteidae > Atractosteus > Atractosteus spatula. The sequence continues at coordinate 4,283,919 of NC_142719.1, read as the reverse complement.
AAAGCTGCATTGCTAATAAGTGGTTTTTGGAATGCTTTAAGGGCCCTGGAGCTTACTGTACGCCAGCAGTGGGCACGTTTTAGTGATTTAAGTTGCTAAACTTAAGTACACAAAATCCCTGATCCTTTCAAGTGGGTTTTTGTACCAAATGTTGGTACATGAGAAAGCATACTTAGAATGTTAAATGTTATAATGGCTGGATTGGACAGCTAGACTACCTACATTCAATATTTATCTTCGTTTCCACCAGAGAACTGGTCTGATGGCTTCTGTGTACATGTATTAATTACATTAATAAATAATGATCACCCTGTAGCTGTAGTATTACAACATATAATAGGCTAGGGTTGCTTGCAATGCAGCACAGTGTGTGATTTATGAACCTTGCCTTTATAAAACTTTGCTGTGGTATTTTATGTGTGGTGTATTTTAGAGAAAGAAAGCCTTTTTCTGTGAACACATGAGAGGAGAGTAGAAAAGGGGCTTCTGATTAGCCTTCAAGGCCAATGTGAAGAAGTGACGCCAGCTCACAGGAGACTGATGCCCAGGACCTCCTGGGAAACAGGGAGACTGTGCTGTAAGAATCCCAGCTCTTCCGATCAGGAGGAGGAGAATGTGCTAGGGAAGGGCAAGAACAGTATTGTAACGCATACGGCCTCCATTGCTTGCGAGAGCTGGCTTAACAGAGTGGTGACGTCACTGCCCTTCCCTGTGGATAGCAGGGACCGCAGCCGCCGGGCTGACGGGAGATTTCCCTTTGGCTCAAGAAGCTGGGTCCCTGTTGAGTGACGCCAGAGGCCCGGGTTCAAGGGGGACCGACCTGATGCAGCAGCGGCGAGGGCGCCCACGTGAACCCTAGACCGTTACAGTATGTCACTGACAAAACCAGCCATCCCTTCTGCACAGAAACACATACTGTATCAACAGACCGTCTCTCCTGGACTGGCCTCATCAGCCATCTTCTGACCCACAGATAAGACCATTACGAAACCAGGTGAAGAAACCCGAGAAATCAAGCCCAAAGCAAAAAACAGGATTAGGGGTTCGGGTTGGTAGAACCGGGAGGAAGCGACAGAGATGCAGCAGAATCGTCCAGGGTCACAGGGGGGTCAGAGCCTATCCCAGCAAGCCCTAACAGGCACAAAGTAGAGCACAGCCTGGACTGGATGCCAGGCCATCACAAGGCACACACAGGCATGCACTTACACCAGGGCCAATTAATCTAGCAGCATATATTAGGACTGTGGGAGCAAGCTGGGGTGTCCAGAGGAAACTCACATGCACATGGGAGAGCATAAGAACTCCATACAGATGGCACCCCAAGTGGGGAACTGAATCATGGGGCCCCAGCTCTGTGAGGTAACACACTGACCACTGCGCCAGCATGCTTCCATAGAAAGAATACAGTGTAAATATATATCACAATAATAGCGGAATACCCAGAGTTACAAAGTTTGTTATAAAGAATTATCTTTATTACACTATAAAACGGAAGGAAAGTAGCAGGATTACATGGAGCAGCAGGATCGTTGGATGGGTGTTTAGACAGGGCTTGCTGAGATGCAGCGCGTCTCTCAATGGCACTGGGGAGAGTGGGCAGCTATAGCAGCTCTTGCCGTTTACGTTTCTGGGGTTCTGCTGCTTCCTTTCCAGAAACAGAATCACACGGCCCATGGCCCAGTAGCCCACAGCTTCAAGAAGGCAGATTCCCTGCTGTTAAAGAGGGCCAAAAACCGAAGGCATTTTACATTCGGGCTTTTAGATCATTCGTACTATAATATGCATGTAGAAAGATTCAGCTAGACACTAATAAAAGAAAGGCACTGAAGGACATCAAATTGCTCCCTTGCTTAATAAACATCAATTAAATCAATTTCTCTTGCTATGTCCTCCCCATCGGAAATCCCCAGTGCTTCACTTTTCAGTACTTTTAGCAACAAGCAGGCTGGGCTTGGTTTCAAAGGTGTTAATGTCTGTTTACACCTCCAAGGCAGTTATTAACCAATTTATAGCACTCAGCACGTTGGCCCACATTAACTCTGCTATAGCCTCACTGAACGCTAATTAGAATGTGTAGGGGAAACATACATTATGAGTTGCAGCATAATGCCTAACAGATATAGCCTTCCTCTTGAGAATGTGCAGCTCTCGAATGTCTGGTTTTATAAGAGCAGAAAAGTTCAAAAGGGGTTTTCTTGCAGTGTAGAAAACTACCACGTGGAGAATTGCTGGAGAAGTGCAGAGATTTCGGTTATATATTCCTGGTCAGTTTTATCATGTGATGTTTTTTGTTTTACTGTATGTGCTGATTTCATATACAGTATACATGGGGGTACATGTGAAATGTCATTTTCCTGCTATTCATAGGGTTTCAGTAGTGTTTTTACCCCTCACTCATCCTAATACATTAACTTGCCATTTGATCTCAGTTTATCATTCTCAGTTGGACATGCAAACCAATTAAGCATTTCATTCACCCATCCATTTTCTAACCGCCTCATCCAACTCACACAGATACATACACAGACACACAAATACACAGATACACACACAGACACAGTGAGAACGCACAAACACCACACAGACAGCACCCCAAGTCCCCAGAACCCCAGTGCGGTGAGACATCTATGCTAACCTCCACACCACCAAATGGAGAAGAAAGAAGTATTCGTTCAAAGTCGATACAGATCTCCAGAAGGTGTGAATTAGAGAATTAGAGTATATTGTGAGACACAATAGCTCCTGTCACAGAGACATCTCCATCCTCACCACATTGTCAACAGCAATTGGTTTCATTACTCAGTCATTCTAGACAGAAGTTTAAATAAACATTTATGGTACCCCTTACATGTTTTGAAGGCAAAACACAACTTTGTGAGGTGAACTCCACTACACAGGCCTTCCTACATCTAAACCACAGTGCAAGCTTTCTTTATCATGCTGCACCTATGACAGTAGCCCTTCTCTGTTCAAACAGGTTATAGGGTCAATCCTGTGGTTGAGGTCATTTTTTCCAGAATATAAGCCTAACAATGAATAGTCATCATTGAAGTTAGCTTAATGCCTTTATTTGTGGTAGGCCTTTAAATCCTATTTAGTTGGATCAAATTGCCATAGAGACCACTTAGCCTCTGAATCCTGTATCTACAAATGGTTTGGATTATACAGTCTGTTGTGAGTGAACTGCAAAGGCCCTTTTGCATCTTATAGCCTTGATTCGAATGGGGCACTACAGCCTGTACAGGAGGCACTTTCTCTGGTGTTCTTTGTGTTTTATTGAACAGTATTAACTCCAGCAGTGTCTTTCCAACTATATGTCCATGCCTCCATATTCTACCCGATTGTTCCGATACAGGGCCACAGGGGAGCCGGAACCCAGGAGCCTATCCTGGCCAGCAGCAGGCACACCCTGGATAGGACACCAGTCCGTCACCGGCTACACACAGATGCAAACACACAGTCACACCAGGGCCAGTTTTCCCAGAAGCCGATTAACCCACCGGCATGACTGTGGACTGTGGGAGGAAACCGGAGCACCTGTAGGAAAGCCACACAAACACAGTGAGAACATACAAACTCCACACAGCTGCCATTGAAACAACGTGTAGTAAACGAAAACATCAGCCTGATGCCTGGAGCACCAGGCCCAGGTGCAGGAGAGCGGCAGTCCACATGGAGCAGTGCCAGCTTGGGAAACCGGGCAGGACGTTGTGTCTGATGTCGACATTTGCATTGCGAATTAGCTCTCCAGAATAATTAAACATATCTGCCTCTTCCCTGTGGAACAGTTAATTATGCTGTCTGTGGCAATGATGAAGAATGTCTGCGGCACCAGTGTGTACAAGACAGCAAGTAGCCTGTGGCATTGTGGAGCAGGTTCTGCATGTCTTTAAACTCTGAGGTTCTGAGGAAGAATGTACTGGTACTTTTCCAAATAGCCCTGAATAGCATTGGCAAAGGTTCAGAGGTTTTTAAATGAAAACCGACAGAAAGATGGTGTGAAGGGACATTTTCTATTTCCACATTCTGTTTTCTCTCTTTCTGTGAATTATCCATCACATTGTCATTGACAGTGTTCACAGAAGTATTTTCTAATTTGCTGAACGTTTGGATTAGTTCAGTAAATGGTATACTGTTGCATACTGTGTAGTGCATTCCTAAGGGGTATACAGGTATGCATACTTTCTGCACTATAAGAATATTTACGATTTCCTGTTCTGATTTCTAGGTGTTTCAATGAGAAGCAAAAAAGTGTACATTTCGGCTGTTGCATTATGACATTGTAGCCAGATCTCATAAGATCTCAGAAGCTGAGCAAGGCTGGGCCACGAAAAAAGCAAGATGCTGCTTCATTAAACACTGTGGGTGGACCAGTAGGGGGCACTCTTTCCCCTGTTCAGCCTTTTCAAACCAATGCAGCAGTATTGTGTTAAGGAGGCACCATGTATTGAAAGATGTTGAAAAGAAAGATTTGATTATTCGATTATTTGGTCATTATGATCCTGCGGTACTGTGCTCATAAACGCAGGGGTGTTCACCTTAGTGTCTAGCTCTGAGATTTCACAATCTGTGCTGCTCAAACTTTCCTCTTTAATTCAAACGGAGATGCAATTTCATATGTGTAAAGCTGGTTGGAGCTGTAGTGGAGTTTCTGGCACACAAAGACTCTCACATCTCACTCACATGGCTGCTGTATTACAATGATGGTGTCCCCCTTTGAATAAAGGTTTCGGGATTCCTTAAACTCTGTGAGGGTCTAACTGATCTTTCTGCTGCAGTCCTTTTATTACAACAATGTATCATTTATAATTCTGATATACACAGTTGAAAACAGAAATGCTGATACTGTGTCTTCAATTAGTTAATGTATCTCAACATTTTAGCTGTTAATTGCTGGGAATAAATGAACATTAAATGAACTTAGAAAAAGCTATTACTTAGAAGTAAATATCGTTCAGCTAACTATTTATTGCATTTAGTAATTAGTGAAAAGCCTTGTCAGATTCAGGATGCCAACTGTTTATTAACCCTGTCTTAAGCACTTAACTTAAAAAAGCAAGCAATGTTGGCATTACATGTAATATTTATATAAAACGACCTTTTAAACTGTTCAGAGCTGATCACAGAAACACAGCAGTAGACATGCTAAGAATATTCTCACTGACTGTCTGCAGAGGCTGGATTCCCTCTCTCACAGTGGGGTCCATTATGAAGTGTTTATTAACAGTGTAGTGCAATGTATAAATAGCAGTGATGTGCACAGATCCATCTGTTTTGCTGTATACAGAACATGTGCACACAGAATTAGCTGGTGACAATGAAGTATAGCTTATTTGAAGTGTCCTTTCTGGCCCTCTCCTGGAGCCTTAGTAAAGCCTAAGGCTTGAATGACAAAGCTGACACACACTGATTGGCAAGGACATGGGTGAGGTACATTAGCTTGCACAATTTGGACCCGGACTTTAAGGCAAGCCAAAACAAGCAATGCTTTTGTACATGCATGTGCAGGCAAAGTGGATAAAAAGCTACTTTATTATATAAGTCTCCTGTCGTGATTTTTTAAAATGTAAAGTTGCAGCAACACAATGAACTCTTCTGAGGGATCAATAGATGTAATCAGTTACGTATGTTATTATATGAATCTATTCTAGAATTAATGTCTAATAAATATAAATAAAATACATCTGTTACAGCACTTAAATAAAGTTAGTTTATGTTTAATTTAGTCTAGACGCCAGCTCTGTTACATATGACTACATGATGGGGTTAACTCTCCAAACAAACAAGGATCTGCAGATCAAAAGCAGACACTTCTGACGTTTGCCAAATATTCTTTTCAGTTTAGCTGTCTTAGTGCGTTTTCAGTCTTCCCTTTGAAGTAGGTCTGGTTTGGTCTTCTTGGGTTTACACTGGACTTCCTTGGTAATCCAGTGACTAGATTGAAGTGAAAGTTGAAAATTACCACCACAGCTGACCGACAGGGAAGGTCCTGTTCTTTGTGAGGCCACGATCTCTTGGCTCAGTTTTAAAGCTCCTCAGCTGTTTTTTTATGATTTCACACAACAACAACAAAAGGCATCTGGTGTCCTTGATTTCTAGTTCAGAGATGACACAAATTTGTGCAAAATTGTATACTCCCATTTTTGTACAATGTTCTCATCAACGTTGTGTTATTTTTCTGTGAGGTGTTATTAGAGAGTTCTCCTGAGGTGTATCTTAAATGTAAAAAAAATGCTTTACATGGTGTGTATTTCAAACATACACATCTTCACCAATGTGTCTATCTCTGTGATTTGCATTGCATATTCCTACCTTGGTTAGCACATCGCCATGCCCCTGTGGAACAGAAATCTACATTTGGGCTTGTGGTGCAATCTTTTTCTTCTCTGCTGTGTGTAGTCCATTGGCTGATTCAGAGAGAGGAATAAGAGGAAAGCATCAGATTGACAGCTACAGTAGTGCACAAATGTCTGCAGGCAAATACCGTATCAGATCTGATAAAAGTATAATCACTCAGATTTATTTCATTTGATTCGATTACACAAGAGACAAGAAATGCCTCTCCAAAGATAACCCCTCTTGTTTCAGAGCAATAGATCGTTATTGCTTCTGTGCAGATGAAAAGCAATTCAGACAAGCAAGAACGAAATCCCTTGCTAAGAGCAACAAAGCGCTAACGTTTGTTCATAGCCAGTCAAAAGAATTATATACAGTCTTTATTCATAGTAGCAAATAAGGATGGGAAATATTTGAATAGTTGGGGCCAGAGTGTGAAAACATCTGTAACTAAAAGAGAATTTTACATTTTTAAATTTTATAAGAAACAAATCAATGTTTAAACCACAGATTTTTATACATACTGTATACGCAGTTCACCCCCCACCCTGTCCCTGTAAACTCCTGCTAAATTACTTTTATTATTATTTGTAAACGGAAAACACACTGGTAAATGAAAAAAAAAAAGATGCAGACATCTTGCCCTGACCTGCAAGGAATAAAGCATGTACTTCAAATGTACCTGGTTTCTGAAAGCTCATGTTTCTGAAATTCTCTCATCAAAGCTATGTAGCAGGGAAAGCAGTGTGTACCGGATGGTCTCAAGTAACTCTCTAGCACAAATACACTTGTTTATTTTGGTCTTGACCCTTTGATTTCTCGGGTATAGTGTAAATTACATGTCGCCAGCATTAAATATTAAACCCAATCTGTGCTTAATTATTGATGCCATTATCTATTATATAATAGTGGCACTGGTGAAGGAGCCAGTATGGTAAATAGCTTTTTTGCATTAGAAGCTCCTTGAGGTTAGAAAGTCTCCCTCAATTCCCCCCGTTTCTTTTAACTTTATGATTGATGATTACAGGAAGTTCATAAAAAAATCTCCTAGAACTGTATTATCTAGGTACTAATGCCAGAAAAAATGAGCATAAGTGCTTCTTAAACCACAACTAAGTATTTGTTTGGACCAAGGATGCTCAGCATTGACTACTTCCCTTTCCAAATCAGCTTTTATTATTGGAGGGTGGATACCCAATGCTGCTGATGTCTGTAAACAGTCTTGACGTGCAAACCAAGCTCGCTCACTGCTTATTGTAATCCGCCACCTTGTTCCAGGCCAAGCTGAGTCCCACTACGAGCAGGGTGTGGCAGCTGAGTCCTTCTTAACTGAAAACATCACCCTGTCAAAACTAAAGCTCACACAGGCCCTCATTTCACAGTGAATTCCCTCAGTCAAAAGCAGTGCTCTCCTGTACGACAGAAAGCGGGAGGTTTCTTTTGAGCGGGGCAAGACTGAACGTGCCCTTTGAGGCATTGTTTTGTATTTGTTTGACTTGGAAAAAGGCAGACTCTCTCGGCGTTCTCACAGGCCAGAGGCATTGTTTGCCAGCAGCGTGTTTAAAGACCCGTTCCTCTTTTTCCTTCGCCCTGTCCCTCACTCTTTCCAGAGCGTGAAAGTTTTGCCAGGACATTTTCCAGTACGTGCAGAGGCAGAGGCTTTCTGAGCCTCTTCTCGGATCTCTCCAGTTTTATAGTGGTATGTACAATATTCAAGCCAGCCAGGGAAATGGGGGATTTAAATATGTGACTGTATGGACATTGTGCAGTGGCAAAGCAGAATAGAGTTTACCAAATCACTGTGAAAATGATTTGTGAAAATGTGGAACTTAATGCATGATAAATTCTGTGGATCAAAATGATGTGGCACATCAAAAACAGGAGAAGCCACTGGAAATTTGCCCCAGTGCTGTACTGATTTACCATGGTAAATACTTTAAGTGTAAATAGGAGAACCAACAAGCTGATTTAGCGCGGCTATCATCTCTGAGTCGATATTCTTCAACCCTCCTTGGTCAAAGAGCAATACCTGAATTAAGAGCCATAAATAATGGTTTTGGGCAGCGCATTTTAAAATGGGAAAAGACAGCATTGCTTTGCACAAAGGGATGTGGGAGTGTGGCACACTCACTCACTCACCTGTGCTGTTGAAACTGATACCCTGGCTTTTTTCAAAAAACAGCTGGATGAGAACCTTCAATTAGGTATAAAAATGCTAAGTGACCTCCTATGATTTGTAACTGATCTTATGTTTTTAACTAGAAACAAGTGACCTCACTCTCTTAGGTGACTCGTTGGTGCAGTACAACTAAAGGTGAGAAAGCGATACATGATCTAATCTTTTATCTAAAAATAAACCTGTTGTTTTAGGTACTGTATATATAGCACAGCATTTGGGGAAAGCACCTGTAAGAACAATGTAAATTATAAACAGAACTTACAGTATACACAGTGGCATGCAGAGAAAATGTCACATCTTTACCACAATCTCATTCTGTTTCTAGCCTAGTGGTTAAAGCAGTTTTGTACCTTCTGCTTTTTTATGATGTGAATGAGACAAACAGAACAGGCCAAAGAGCCCGTTACTCCAACAGGGGTTTATACAGTTAAACCAAAAAACAAATAAAACAAATCAAAGCACCGAATGCACTCATTCTAGATTCAGGGACGGCTCAGCCTGCATTGTTCGAGGAGGTTCTCTGCTTTTAATGAAGGAGATCTGGCGATCGGACTGCGTGACAGAACAATGCACCCTAAGTCGACGTCTGCCTGCTTTTGTGTTGCTTTTCCCAAGATCAAAAGCAAAGGCTTGAAATGGTTTATCCGTCTTTGAGGGTTCATCCTGTACAAATAAAGCAACGAGATCTGCAGGTTGTGTGTTTTATATTAGTAAAATGATGGTCCTAGGACTTGCTTTCAAGAAAGGTAAATACAGAGTATCACATAACATACACCTGTCTCTGGCCAATCCTGGAGAGCCACAATGCAGCAGGTGTTAAAGGTCACCCTGAAATTGTCCATTTCTGCTCCCTTGAGCAATTTTATGTAGACTGGACTGGTGAAGTATACTGATTCCACAACTCATTTGTTGTTTTACATGCCATTTGAGTATACTGTAGAGCATTTGAAATTAAAATACTAACACCCCGTATCTCTCTAAAACTGTTGGTCGTTCATTGAACTAATATACAATAATATAAACATACCAAAACACTATGGCAATAAACATTTGTATAAATAGCTTATGTATATAAATTTACACTTTACATTGTGGTGAGATTTTAGAGTTTTACTTCTGTTGCCAGTGAACATTGTGAGACCTTTGTTGAAAGTCATCCCCGTACTCAGTCCCATCTACAGTGCACTGAATATTTCTCAGGCTCACAGAACAAGCATTAAGTTTTGAAAATATCTCCTTAAAACGGTCATCAAACCAAAAATACGAGTTTTGAACCTCATCTGCAAGTTTCATACAGGGCTTTTTCCTTCCTTGCCCACCATCCAAGACAAAGCAGTTTTGCTTTTCTAGACTTCAGTGTCCTTGGAAATGTGTGAGTTTTTGTAGTAATGCAACAGTTTGGCCACCATTGAAATATGTAGTGTGCACTTTTAAAATCATTTCTGTAGTTTTGGCTGGGGGTACTGTTTGCATTTATCTTCAGAGCAGTTCCTTCATTCTAGTTTGGACTTTATGCACATGTACGTGAAACTATGTTGTGTATTGCACATTTCCGCCTATGGGAACTGTTAAAACAGCATGAGAATGAATTGAGCCATAACAGAAATAAAGTGCTTGTCTTCGTAGACAGATGCAGATTTAAAGGGACTATTAGCAAACTGAGACTTTGAAAAAGCAGGAATCAATAATGTAAAAAGTACTTCACAGACGCGTTTAGTGATGAATTGGATGTTTGTCTGTCTCTTTCAAAATGGGCCTGGAAATGGGCTTCGGTGATGGATAAGTGACAGCTGACTGGCGTTAATAGAGATTCATTGATAAAGGCAAGCTGTAAAGCTTCAAAAGTGCAATTAGCTTTGCTACAATAATCAATACAGCTTAATAACCTATAATCACGTTGTGTAATGTCAGATCAGAGATCATGACGGATGACCAAACCAGTACCCCAAACAGTAATGCACTCTGAGTAAAGGACTATTTATTGCTCAATAAACTACTAATGATCAGTGGTATTAATTATAAATGCTGTTCCTTTAACAATGTCAAAGGTCCTGATATTGTTTTACAACGGATCCAATCTGTATGTTTTACAGCACGTTTCGCTACCATTTACTTGAAGCATACTAGACAAGCCTGAAATGTGAAAAATGTGTCTCTATAAGATGGTTCAGGTATTTTTGAGCAAAAGGTGCCAGATATTGTTTCTAAAATTTTTGTTGGTTCTAAAAGAATGAGATTCTAAAGGATTCAGTGGTGTTACATATGGTCTGTTCTATATCAAGCAGAAACTATCAACTTTAAAGCAAAGCACAGTGTGATTTTAACATTATGAAAAAAATAATTCTGCCTAATTTGCAACTGCATAACCTAATTCATCACCAGGTATAGCTATAGGTTTGTGCATCTATGGGACTAGAAAGATCAAAATGGCTGCAAAAACAAGACATCTAGGTCTTGCAGATTTCACACCACTCAGACAGCAAGCCAAAAAGGATGTCTGGTAGCAGACACAAGGTCACAGATTCGGTACCAGGGTCTTTCGTGTTCTCGAGCAACTTTTTTCAACTGCGAACACAGAAGGTAAGTCAATGCTGACACATTTAAGGTCCTTCCGTACTGTCCAGGCAGACCAATGTAGCATGTGACAGATAATGTGAGTGTAGGGGACTCTATTTATCTGGGGGTCAAATACTGTAAGTGTCAGCAAGGCACTGTCAATTACATTAACCAGATCCCAAAGACCATTCTGCTGTCAAGTGACAGTCATGCCTGGTCCATCCAAATCAAACCAGGAGAGGCAGCATTCTGGAGTACGAAGGGATAGAGCTTGCAGGTCTCAGCCTCCCACCCTAGAGTCTTGTATGGAGCTTAGAAATTGCAACTGTACCACAAGGTGCATGAGTACACTTTGCAAGTGACAGGCACATCATCTGCACAGCACTCACTCGGCCTCGCACACAGCTCCTGCATGAATGAATAAGGACTTGAACGCTCTAAGTTGCTTGCAATCGTAAATTTTCATTGCGATTGAATGTTAGTCAGGTAAAGGTCTTGTTAAAGAGAAGGTGCAAAGAAATGGTTGCTGCATTAAAGCATTATTCACCATTATGTGAGCTCTGTAGTTTATTTAGCTTGAGAAAATAATTTCTATATAGGACTGTGTACAGTAGCAGCATCTTTATTAGGGCTTAACCATTAAACATATCATACAGAAGTTCTGGACAAATTACAAATTATCACCTCAGACTATAAAGGGGCTCTGCTACTTTTGTTCATTTTGCTGGGGTGCAGTTCTGAAATTCAAACTTTTGCCTATGGATTTCATAGTCAAGAATGCAGGATTCTGCATTTAAAAAAGCATGGAGAAAACAGAAGATGAAAAAGTCTATCAGTACAGTTAAACAGTAGTATCAAACACTGGCTCTTATCCTGTTTTCTGGCAGTCATTGTTTTTTCAAATGTTTTCAAGGCTTCAGGGATACAGCTTGGCAAACAGGAGAAATGGATTCAGCACCTAAATCCTTTGGAAAATACTGTCTGCCAACTTCTAATCAAACGTGCCTAAGAGAGTTTGATTCTCTGAAAACTGGACTAATCTATACACCTAACAGATTTGTTGTAGCCACAGTATTAATAAGAGCCATATATCAACAGAAGAACAGACAGGATGATAACAGGAATAATACAGATGTTCTTGGGTTCTTGGGTCCTTTCTAGGTGAATTGTAGCAATACTTCTAATCTATTCTGTATCCAGAAATGACATTATACTGGAAAATAAAAAGACTAGTTTTCTTTTAAAAAACATTTATGGAGTTCAGGGAGCAATTTCCTAACATGGTGTTGCACATTCAAATGAATTGCAATGAAATTGTCGCGATCAGGATCCCTCCTCTTAAGGGCGCTCCGACCCTTTGGTATTTTGGTTGATTATGTGCAACTGCCACCTGTTTTGTCTCCTTATTTAAGCCTGGTGCTCTCACTATTCCTGGCTCAGCATTGGGAGATGGACGCCCGGAAGCCCGCCTACCAGCAGGTCCAGGAGAGACCTGACGGCACAGGCTTCATCACGGCGTCCTGACCATCTGAGTCCGGGGCTCGGAGCACCTGGCCTCGTTACTTTCTTTTAACTTCTTGTTCCTGTTCCAGATCCCCTTCCAGATTTTAATCCTGTCTTGTCTCTGATGGATCACCCGATTTTTGGACTTTGGAATGGACCCCGGATTTCCTTTCCAGGACTAGCTGTCTTCGCCATGCCCCCCGAGCACCAGATCACTGCCGTCACTGCCCCCTGTCTGTCAACCTGTCCTATCCTGCTGTACCTTCCCCGGATGTCCTTCTCCACTTACTCCCGGTTTATACCGTCTGCACAGGGTCCTGAACTACACTTTGCGGGAGCTTGGACTGGCTCCCATTACACAAATACATATTGAATGGATCAGTAATTTCGTTTTATCAATGATTCCTCAAGTTAATAAAATAGGATGTAAAGAATTTTCCTCTAGTAATGATGTTCTTGATTATTGATAAATACCTGGAGTTCTGCATCATGAAGATATGATGACCAACTTGATGAAATAAGCAGTTAATAATTGATTGCATAGGTGGTTCATATACTAGAATCCACAACTAAATTGCCGGGTGACGATGGCAGCCATTAAGGATCAGTAGATGAAGTGGAGGAGAGAGAAATTGCTTCATAAGCTGATTTAAGGAGGAAGTTTAGAGAGACCAAGCTGTGCAAGCCCAGAGAGGAGTTTAGCTAGGACACTAGGGTTAAAACCCCTACACTTAACAGACGTGGGATCTGAAATGTACAAGCAAGAAAGTCCTCAGTTTGTCTCATCCAAAGGAAGGCACCTCCAATACCATTATAGAGGTCACTACAGGCCACCAAGACCACGTGTAGCAAAATCTTGGTTTTCCTTAGGACTGGAATATCAACTGTATATTACATAATATAAGAGATAAGATCACTTTATTGGCCATATACAATGTCTTGCATCAGGAATTTGTCTTTTCATATACCCCAGCTTGCTCTTCATGAGACACACAGACAGGGAGAGAAGCTTGGGGTCAGAGCGCAGGGTCAGCCATTGTACAGCGCCCCAGGAGCAGTTGGGGTTAAGGGCCTTGCTCAGGGGCCCAACAGAGTAGGATTCCTCTACTGGCTGTGGATTTAAACCGGCAACCTTCCAGCCACAGGCGCAGAGCCTTAGCCATGGTGCCACTGCTCCACCCTGTATATACTTTATATTAACTGCTGTGCTTATATAAATTCATATTCAGTGAGTGGTTTTTTAAGTGTGAAACCTTATTTCTAATTAGAAAAACATATCTCCTAAAAACATTTTTTTAAAACGTACCTGTTGTCACTCATTTCACTCTTTGTATATTGTCAAATGTGTACATCTCTGTAGGAACGTTCTATGAATGCCTCTTTTCAAAATACATTCAGATTTCTAAACAGTGAGCACAGACCGTTATTAAAAAATACAACTATTTTTATACCTTCACAAAATATTTCTTCAAGCATAAATAGCAGTTTATTTTTAAAGAAGGGCATGTGTTGTGTAAACTGGAGCTGACAGGCAATGGTTTTGACAAGTTGAGCTGTTGAAATTTCCTTCTTCAAAAATGCTCATCACCGCAATTCGAATCCCCCCCAAAATAAAATCGCCCTCCTTCACCACATTTTATGAGACAGATCACTGTTCTGGACGAGCCACTAAACAGAAAGAAAAATTCAAGGGACCCTACCTCCGAGGTTTCCTGGTGGTAAACTGAGCGCCAGCACCCACCTCAGGTTATGCCACAGAAATGAGTGAACCTATTGGCACCGGCGCGGCCTGTACTTGTTTTTGCGTTTTTCCTTTCTTACTATTTAGTTTACTTAAAGTGTGCTTTTAAGGTGCCGCAAAGGTGCAGCTGAGAACTGAGCGTCTTCTATCTATTCACTCTCCGAGCACCACACGGGCGGTCTCCACGAGCTCCTCCGGTACGAAGACCCCCGGACCGATTCTGAAGGGACCACCCAGACAGGAGCTGAGAGGGCACTTCAGGCTCTGCATTCGTCTCTCCTCCTGGCTCCTTCTCCCAAAGTGCTCTGCACAAGTGCCAAGCTGCACTAGTTTTTTATTCCGGGTTTTTTTTTTTTTCATTCCTCTCAGGATGATCAGCAGTTTCGTGAGCTGCCAGGGGGCGCAGACTGAGGTCATCAGACTCATTTTCCCTGGATAAAGGTTTGCTGAGGCACAATCAGTTCAATTCAATTCAACGACCTTTATTGGCATGACCGATAAACTGCAGTTATTCCAAAGCAGATACATTCAACACAACTTCTACGGACATTTACCATACAAGCACATCACAGGACATTTACATTTACAAGCACAACATACAGCACAAAAATCATTATTGAGAGACAGGCTCAGTGCTCCTCCAGTTGTGACAGGAGGTTAATCACAGTTAAATGCAGCAACGCGTTGGGTTTAACACAGTATAGCAGGAGGTAGCCTACGGAGATGTAGAGGAGTTTGACTGGGCCATGGGAAACCAGGATGAGGTCGTAGCACAGTCAAATCGTTTTGGTTCCATGAACAAATATATATATATATTATAACGTTTCTTAGTACAGTATGTATAACCTACAAATGAAACTAATGAGCAATAGAGCCAATAGCGTTTTTTTCCCCTTCTTAACATGTATACCAATTATGAATAGACATTTGCAGGAATTGAAAAATAATATAGCTTTAAAATCAATACTTAATGACAATTGTGATTTCAGTGTGTAGTCATATCACCCTATATGTTGTCTTCGTCTTTCCATCCGAATATTATTTACCATATGTCTTTATCCAAGACAGCTGAGATAAAGATAATTGAATGAGCTAATTCCAGCAAACAAACAAAAATTCCAGAGCATGTTTTGGGAATGTGTGCATTGATTCTTCGTTTGTATTGAGTGAGACCATTTATGTGGCTCTGTTGGGATTGCATTCTCGGTTGTAAGCAATTGTGTAGCTAAAGAAGAAGACTCTAATCCATACAACAAAAGCAATGGAACAATTTTCAAAAATTGATTGGTGGGGAAATGGAATTCCATCTGTTGGCTTCTAGCAAAATGTTTTTAATATATGAGGTATCTCAAAAATATCATAGATTGGTGCTCTCAGTTATTAATCACCATTCCTACCAGTTCGATTGTAAAAAAAAAGTGTAATCACATGAAAAATGCTTTTATTTTTTGTACAAGGAACAGTCACAATCCTTAATAGCTCTAACTGGTTACCTGATGGCTGCAGTAGCCTTTACAGTCATTGAATAATTTATATACTATAATGTACAGTAAATTCCAAAGCATAATGTTTTCAAGGTACAATTTATAAGTGGTTTCCAGGTATGGATACATTAACTGAGTATCAATAGCTTAATACTACAGGCTGTGATTTTTAGACTTATTAACAAAATAAAGATTAATAGCATTTAAAATAACTTTATGTTATTATAATTAATGGTAACTCTGGTGTTAATGGCCATATTAATTAATGAACTACAAACACTCAGTCATAGATGTGTTATATAACCAGTCTTCATGAAAGATGGCTTTGCAGCCGTTCAGTCATTCCCTCAAGAAGCCACAAGTGCGACTGGTACAGGAACTATTTTTTGCCCTCCTATTTATTTTTGTTTCCTCATGTCTGATTGGCTCAAAGAGATTCACAGCTAAGTGCAGGCTTCCCTTCCTTTCCCGCTGACAGATCTAAAGGATAGTTTTCTATCCCCTTGTTACAAATAACTTCCTTTGACATGTTTGGGCATGCTGACAATGTTTTGAGTGAAAACAGCTTTGAGCCCTGGCCTGGATAGGAGCTTTCAACCCCCAGGGTGGGCTGCTTCTTCAATTGGCATTTTATCCTTTAAAAACCCAAGGAGGAATGAATTAAAGACTTCTGCCTTGCCGTGAGAGCTCTCCAAAAATAAAAAATAAAAAACAAATCTGGACAATTAGCGCCAGCAATCTGCAGAGCACAGCTCCAGTATTCAGGAGTGTGTTCTGCACGATTCTGCCCAGAGAAGTAGCACGAGGTGTCATGCTGTCTCTGGATGTGCACAGAAGTGTGCTGCGCTCTCCCTCACATTACTGGACAATTGCCAGGAATGTGTCTAGAGCCTCACAGAGGACACTAATTTTAAACACCAAATTAGAGGAGAAAGAAAAATCAATGGAATGTATTGTAACAGGAATTTGAAATTAATATGTTGTTGTAAATCAATGAGTGAACTGTGACCTTAAGCAGGACAGAACGTTGTCTGCCGATATCAAATCTCGAGTGACTGAAGAGTTTGGATGGTAGAGACGGGGGGTGGGGGGGTGGAGGCTGGGGGTAGGGATTTGGGGATGGGGGGCAGAGTGGGGCAAACATGGTCGAGAGGGGCCTGGGAGTTGGGGTTGCAAAGAGAGGGGCCTGGGAGATGGGGAGTTGGGGTTGCAAAGAGAGGGGCCTGGGAGATGGGGAGTTGGGGTTGCAAAGCCAAGAAAGAAAAGACCCTTTCTTCAGCTCTTTCCAGAAAGCGACAGAGTCATATAAATAATATGTATCCATTCACTTATCTTTATGCATATGTAATGTATATATGCATATATACTGCACATGCATATATCAATATAATTACGTACATATTGAAAGCATTTAAATTATAAATATGCATCTGAACGTAATCGCATGATAATAATATATTGTTTGTATCTTCAATAAACTGTGATTTCATGCTTCCAAATGTCAAAAGTGACAGATAGAAAAGAGTTGAGAATGACTTTTTTTGTGTGTGTGAAATAGACAGGTCTGAAATATATTATGAAGTTGGATTTGTTGTTTTTGGTTTTTGCACCTCTGATGTTGAGTTTGGTGTGGCTGCAGCACAAGAGAGGTAACGATGTCCATACTCTTTAATGTCTGAGAACTTTGTTGAGAAATAAATAGGCAATTGTAGTAGCATGCTTCCATAAAACATATCCAAAAGAGAACTGCGTAACATTTCTTATCGATGATCTGGGATCTAAATCTGACTTGACATTTTCTGGGAATCAGCAATGAGCTCTGCATCCCTAAAGGTTAGGAAAAACATGGCAACCCTGAAGAAACTCACGAGATTGCACTTTCTGAAGTGTTAAGATTAACAAAACGTTGTGCATCTTTGGTAAATCCAATCCATACTTCTTTTGAAGGCCCTGATCTGTATCAGGGTTAATGCAGTCCATCAGATTCCAAACACAGCAGTGTGTAGCATTTGAGAAATGCATTCAGTATGGAGGCCAATTATTAACAGCTTATGTGACAATGATATCACCAGGGCAGCACTTTATGATGAACACCAGATGACCTGTCACAATAACGTATGACTCTCACTTCAAACTTGCACTGAATATACTTTTTTGTGTGTGTATGAGTGTGTGACACTCTCTAAGCCCATTCAAACCAAACCTCAGCCCAGGAGGAGGGAACAAAGATTTCTGTTTGTCACAGCAACTCCAATGCTTATGCCATTACAATAAATTATTTCATTTATACTTGTCAGGATCAGGATAAGTCTGCTGTCTGGCATCCTTCTTCTGCTTGCTTCTTAGGGGAGGGTTAGGGGTTTGGAGGAAAGCACAAGAAACTAAGAGAAAGTTTTTTCACAGACTGTAAAAAGCTTGTAGCTTTGGAAAAAATGAGTAGAAAATGTAGAACTCAACCTTTTGCAAAAAGTGTAGAATCAATCTTTAAATAGAGGAAGGTACTGCAGTAACAGTACCAAAGTAATGGGATTTCCATCCTCCAGCAAAACGATAAAACCAAGGATAATCCAAATTAGAAAACTGAAAGTCCACAATAACAAAATACTGACCACTTCCTCACAATCTACTAGGCCTGTCTGTTTGTCAAGCTGCATGAATCCAAAAAAGTACCTTAGCTTGTCCATCAGATTTTGAGATTTCAAAGCACAACAAAAAGGAAGGCCAGTTTACAATTTATTGAAGATATGGACAAAAAATTGTCATCATTCTAGTATTTTCAGATACATATAAAATATTGGATATTAATTTTTAATGCATTAAAATATTCAAATTATTGGGTGATGTAAAGCAAACAACAAAAACTGAATTGTAGCAACAGTACCAGCCTTAGTCTGAATGAGACCAGGGATGCATTAAGGATTCATGAACTTGTTTGAACATTTAAAGATAACTCCTGCTTTTGCAATGCTGTTCATTTTATGCTGTACTGCTGTTATCTCATGATCATTAAAGAGCACAGTTTTAACTTTGGAATTTCGTTCAAAGTTTGTCCAGAGCTAAATAAGACAGACCCAGCTTGTCAGACAGGAAATGACCCTGAAAATTACAATCTTCTAAAGAATTCTGTCAGTCTTCCACTGCAACAGTAACAAATTCAATGACGCTGCACAAAACCTAGCTCCATAGGAAGAATTTTTACGGATCCAGTAATGTTGCAGACAGCTGGATTCAGTTTTGACAATGTCCTGGTGTCTGGTTTTACGATCAGACATTTTTTAAAAGCTTTGCCATTTCTATGGATCATCATATAACCATCTTCTCAACCAGGAATTCAGTAACTCATCATTTTTATGATCAGTTTGGGGAAAAAAACCCTTTCTGTTCTTCTCCAGTCATGGGTTGCTTAACAGTAATATTTTTTTCTATACACTTATTAATAGAACTATCACGCACTCCCTGGGAAATTTCATTTATGGTGGTTTGAAATATGGACACAAATAGGGGTGGAGGCCTTTTGCTTGTTAAACATGATACGACAAGCCTTTTTGAAAATGAGTAATTGAACATAGTATCCCAAGAATCCATGTCACAGACATGCATAGCAAAAGCCCAAACTGTGATTTATCTTGCTCTTAATTTCTTCCACATACTGCACATACATCTTGGTGCCGTGAAGACAAGACCAAATGATACAGTATGTTAAAGACCATGTGTAGGCCTAGGTGGGGTGCGTACTGTACGTTGGCAAGTTCTGTATCCCCGGTTTGATTTGTTAAAAATGAATGCTAATTTCAAGACAAATTACATCCATGTCAGTTTCAAAGTATGTGGGCTTTCAGTGATGTGTTTTTAAATGATGGCATGCTGGACAGTACAGATTTATAGGTACACGAGTTTTTGGTGTGTGTGTGTGTTGGGGATGGGGGAGTCTTCTACAGTGATGCTGTATTGCTTTAGACAGCCCCCTTTCACAACTCCGAACTCAAGTGCATTACTCCTCCCTAGGGGCCTTGTCAAAAGTCTACCTACCCCTGCACCAGCACAGCTCAATTTGCTTTTATGAATGAACTCCTCTTTCACAGTAATCAATACAGGTGTCATTCAGGTCAAGCAAACAAACACATTTAATCTGGCATCAGGCTTCCCTTACAAAACCCGTCACCGGAGAGAGGCCCTTCCGAGAATGCATATCGGCCGGATTTTTTTTTTCAGCAAGACGAATAAAATAACACCACGCGTTTGCAGCTGTATTCCCGGAGTTTAAAGAAAATTCCGCACGCACGCAGCTTTTCAGTGCTGCAGGGTCAGTAAATTAAGTGTGAAGTTCACTTAAATTTAATCTAATTCTTCCCGTAAAGAACCTTAGAATGTATGTACAGTAAGTGGCATTTATTTTAAAATCAGAAAGCGGTGCGATATCAGTTTTGTGTTTAAAGTTTCATTCACTCCCATGCCACCCTGTGCGGTGTTCCCCACCAGTAACATGCGAGTGTTTGTTGCGCTAATTTGTCAGAGAGAAATGATTTTCAGTTCATGTTGAACTGACTCTGGCACTTTATTCTTGTACAGTTCATGACGTTGACCAGCGGAATTGAGAGGAGTTACTACTGCTTACGCGGTCAGGAGTTGGAAGGTATGAGTCTTTCACATCCTCGTCAACGAGCATAGATCATCGTGGGATATATTTCGCCAGGCTAATTATGTCGGTCTTCATTGCGCAGTGTGTGATGAACTGAAAATTAAAAGAGTTTCCGCTGGGGTTTTTTTGGTTGTTGTTGTTGTTGTGACGAAATGTTTTGTTATGACTGCGGAGGAACAAAAGCCAGCGTAATACCGCTAGTTAATACCAATTTACTCATCGCAGATTCATCAGGTGCTCCAAAACCGCTCCTCCGCCCAACGCCGACTCCTGAGCAACACCTCTGAGAAGAAGCGGCCGTGTCGGGCGGTGTAGTACAGGGCAGGCGACCGAGAGAACAGCAGCCTTTTGTTACCGGTTAAAAAGAGACCTGTCGGTACCAGAGCTTTAATCATCGCAGACTGCCAAGGATTAGCGCTGTAAAGAAAAAAAAAATCACACACACCCCCCGCCCCCACTTTACTCCAGAAACGGATCTCGTTAGTCACATATTCTGGGAATGCAGGCCAAAGAAGGTGGGCACCTACCATTTAAAAGTTAATTACCGGCACGTCATTCGATAAGTACAAGAGAAACTTGTGAAGGAGCCCACGGGATTTGGGATCCACAGCATCTCTGTTTACGCTGCAAAGGAACAAGTAATAGGCTAATTAATTCCCTGCTAAAAAGAGAAGAAAAGAAAAACAACGTTTCGGCTGTGGAGCCTTCTTCCCTTCTTCAGGTGTCAACAGCCGAAACGTTGTGTTTCTTTTCTTCTCTTTTCAGCCTGGAATAAACCTGTTACTTGTTCCTTTGCAGGCTACGCATGCTGATGCAGCCACCTACTGTAGTTGACCTGTCTCTGTTCATGTCTCAGTTTGAGTGTTGGGCCGTCGCTGGGCCACACGCTTTTTGTTAATTTCATGAGCGGAGCGATATCAATTTTGTGTCACGCAAAGTGAGTAATTGATGTTTTTTCCAACAACAAACTGCCTATAATACCCTGATGTGGCTCCTAGTACCAGCCAGCCTGTCAGTGTGCGTCCCTCAGTTTTAACCTTTTTATAGTGAGAGCCCTACGAGGGGAAACAGTGAAAAGACACTGGGCCGTGTGTCAGTACCCGGTGTTGAATGCATTATTAATTGCAGACGAGTGGAATGCCTCTCCTGCAATGATTTATTTTCTTTTCCATATCTCCAGCAGTAAATAGCACTCGGGGAGCGCTGAGGGCCCATGTCAGATTGAATCAGAGATCTGAACAGGGCTTTTGTTCCTGTCGGATTGCCTGCCCAAGTGCCAGGTCCCTCCTTATTAAGGCCAGGAAGGAAGTTGTTGTTGTGATACGCCTGGAATACTTCCCCGGCTACATCCGTGAAATGTAGGTTAAAAGAAAAAAAACTTTTAAGAAGGGACCATTTTTTTGGAACACGGCTTAATAATTATACAATTTTTTTTTTCATTCCCCTCTATCCAGCTCCATGAATACAAATGTACTCATAGTGTCTGCTGTTGTGCTGGGCTCTCCCCCTCTCTCCTGCTGCTGCCCCCCTCTCTCTCACTGTGTGTGTTTACACAATGAACATGTTGAATTTGTTACTGAAGTGAAGCCTTCAGAGCACCACATTGGGTAAATAAATGAATACGCCCTTTATTAAAACATATTTTTAAAATTATATGATAATTAAACTAATTGCAAGATGTTTACAAGAGCGACTGGTTGGTTCATAACTGCTCTGGGCTTGGTAATTAAAAAATACAGAGAGGTTTACCTGATGGTCAACCAAGAGGTTTTCTAAGTGCTTTCACTGGCCCAAGATAGCAGCTAAGGCCAGCTTGAACAGATCAAGCTTTTGCAGATATGAGTGTGATATTAGAAAGCTCAAAACTTTGGTTTTCCAAAACAGGCGCTGAAATGGAGTGTCTGCTAAAAGAAAGCCAGAAGAGAAATGTAGATCTAGGAAAAAGTTAATAAGTAAAACATCATACCCTGTGATCATGGTTTTTGATTGGTAGCATTTTTAATTTCTCTTCTCTTGTGCTGTATTTTGCTTTCCTGAGAGCTCTGCTCAGGCTCTTTACTTTACAAAAGATATATTTTCCTTTTGTTTGGCGAGGACACATAGAAATCACATTCATGTTTGCAAAAGTCATGATTTCAAGGAGGTCTTTCACCGTTTGCCAAAGTAAAACCAGAAAGAATAAAAAGAAAGACATTCAGCACAATGAAAGCTTTAGGCCCTCTTCATGTGGTTATATAGTTTATGGTAGAACTAACCGGCTTCACTTAAAACCACTAATTTGCACCAGCTTGTACAATGTGGCGTTACTGCCTTGACCTGAACTTGGCCAGATGTTTTCTGTAACCCCACTGCTGTCGTATTAGTTCAGAAGGGTCTCACCACATCAGAGAGGCCGACTTTGTCCTGACATAGAACTTGCTGCTGTGGTTATCACCTGCTTAGATGACCGAAGTGTTTAGGTTAAGTATAAAACAAGTGGAGCACAGGACGTTTCTCTCCTTATTAGAAACGTGCAGCTGTTTACATGACATCTGAGGTGGTTTGGCTGAGGAAGAAGTATTTGGTTAAGAGTTTTTTTTTCCAAAACTTTTACTTGGGCCTGGGTTTTGCAACTAAGCCCACTTTGTATATTTCCGAGATTTTGCCCTTGACAGACAACACAAAACATACCTCTGCGTTACCCTAGAAATACACTGTGACATATGCTGAAGTAAAACAAGCAATTTCAAACACTGAATATACAGTAAAGGCATTTGCTCAGAGCTCAGCTTACGGGCTGACATCAGCAGTTCGAGGCTGGGCTATGTTGTCAGTCAGCAATGATCAAGATTCTCCAGGAGGCAGGGTACAGTGACAGCCATAAGAAGAAGAAAAAAATATTGCTTGAATTTGTTTCCCACTGTTCATCCCAAAGGATCTCTACAAGCCTGGCATAAAGGAGGGACTCACTTCATCCAGCAGTGAAGTGCAGTCTCATCTTTGTGATGCGCAGTAGCCATGCTACACAGCAGATCCAGTGAAGAAACAAGAAATTACTTCACCAGTGGAGTTAAGAGTGAGCCCTAATTAAGCCACACAGCTTAAGCATGAAGTGATTAACATACCTACTCTTACAAACACCACCACATGATCTTTAATGACTAGGTACTCAGGACCTCAGTTTAAGTCTCATCCAGGGCATGGGTGAATGGGCAGTTCTGTCAATGAGATTGGCCACGCTCTCCCAATTGATGCTAGCTCCACTGCAAGGCATTGTGGGTCACACAACATGTACAATGCTGGTTTGCATTTTAAACTAAAGCGTGTGCTATACTCACCCCACCAACCCCCTCTTTTATATGATGCATGTATTTCCTGTGCAGGGAGAAAACGTTTGTTACTGACAAGCATGGAACCAACATATGTTTCCTAATCCTGCAGCTATGAAATAGGTTGGGCGTCTAACCTGTGATTACGAATGTGATCACTAGCCTTTACTTGTTTTTTTTTCAGGGTTCTTTCACATTGATCCATTTGCAAGGAAGCACTCACTGGCTCCTGTTGCAAAACCTTTTTGGCCTCTCTAAATGGGTGTGTTTTATACGGACACAAATTTACACTAGAGACCTACTGTGATACAGAAAGAGCACTTAGCATTATTACAGCTGTGTACACCAAGCCTAACATTAGATCTGCTCGAAATTAAGTAACAATATTTAATTCCTAAGCCTATAATAAGATTTGGATGAAAGTAATCTTCCAATCAGACAGTTCCTTGCCTGCAGGAGTTATAACTTATTTACCGACTTGCTATCAATTACAGCCCCGCCAATGCAGATGTTTTAAGGACAAAGTTAATTTCATCCTTTAAAGACTTCAGTAAGCATTTCTGGCAATACATCCGGAAAACCCCAAAGTCAAATTTCAAAAAGAGTTACATTAAAGGAGAAGGTGCCAAGAGCCATGCCAAGCAATCGAAGCTACCTAATGAAAATCTTATCCCTTAATAAACTTGACTGAAAGCTAAATCACAAAATCTGCCATGAAATACAGTAAGCCATGATAATTGTACCCTGAGCAGAGTTTACAGTGGTATTTCAAGATATAAACAAGTATGGTGGAGAACCTAGCTTTTCATTACCATTTCACAGTGTTTCCAAGTTCAATGTCAAAACAGCTCCAATAGTAGAAAAGCACAGCACAGCCCAGTCAATGCAAAGGGTAAGCATGGTAAAACCAAGCTGCTAATTTCACACTTGTATCCTGTAAGTACCATTCTAACTTGTCTTAAAGGGAAGATAATAATTCTGTATGGTTTTTAATTCCTGCAGTATTTTTATTTGATGTATTTTCGGTATCTGGTTTTTACTGGTATTTCTGTAGTGTAATACAAGTTTTTTTTCGTGAAGGGCACTTGCAGACATTATTGTTGTTCCGGTACACTGACAGTGTCTTGTATAACACAGATTTCCCCTCCAGGCCCACTGCACTTTGTAATGCACTTCAAATGCGCTTCAAAATGAAATCCAATGAAACAGTCCTGTGTCTTGTGTGTATGTGCGTGCCTGCGTGCTTGTGTTTGTTAGCACATGTGTGCATGCGCACAGTCTGAGTGTGTCACGAGGCAGTGTGGTATGCCCGCAGTGCCACCCACAACAATCCTGCCGGAGTGAGACAGCCTGTCCCCACAGCCACGTTCTCGCCTGTGCTCAGGGCTCAGTAATAAATCCATGGCTTTAGTGCTATCAGCTCCTGGGTGCTTGCGGTGCAGACGCTGTGCAGCTGGGTTTTGCTCTCCCTTCAATCATGCAGCCTGCCTCTCTGTTCTCTGTCGATGGAAATACAATTTGCATGGGTTTCACAGCACACTCCCTCACGACAGCACTCGAGGTTTTATTGCAGGGCAGAACTGGTGTGCTGTCAGATGCTTTAGCAGTGCTTTCTGAACAGGAGGCTGCTCTGTTCTTGGGCTTGAAGGGTGCTGTGGAATGAGGCAGGTAGCCATTAGCAGTGGATCATGTTCGTACTGTAATTAGAAGTGGTTTATTTTGTTACTTTTGTTTTGCCATTTCTGCAGCACAGCTGGAAGGTTTTGCAAAGGCGGTCTTTGAGACCACTTTCCAGAGCAAATATCAAAGAGCTGGGGCCGGTAGGTGCTTTTCAACTCAGCCTTGGAAGGACATAAATGGGAGCAGTAGCACCTCTGTGTTCTTGCGGTATTCCGAATGATTCTAATTTTGCCTCTTCCTGTACATTAAGCAGGACTGTACTCTGTATAAACAACCCTTCCCTGACTATAGACTCTGCTCTGTGGTCCCTCTTTCCTTTATCCCAAAAACCACACAGTGGTATGTAAGACCAGACCTTTTACAAACCCCTGTGTTTGCCAATGTTTTTGTGTACTGTACCAAAATACACAGACAACTGGAGACCAACAAGATGAACGGCTATGCGTATTTCCTGATGTCACCCCCCCCCCCCCACCCAATGTGAAAACAGAGATGAGGTCTTTTACCAAATAATCACAGGTCTTGAAATCTGCCTAGAAGATTGTTTTGTCCCATACCAAACCTGACTCTTGCTAACGTGGACTACCAAATGTGAGGACCTAGACTCGTGACGTTCTGATCAAGACTGAAGTTATATATGCAGTCCGAAAGGCAACAGTAAGCTTCATGTGTTCATTCCTGGCTTATGTATTTATTACAGCTCATGGGACTTTTTCACAGACTGTGTTTACAGGGCATCCAATTTTAGGCCTGTAACACGCTAATTAAAATGCAGTTTCTTAACCTTTGAATGTATTGACTGATTATAACCTAACACTGTAACTATACGTGTTGTAATGATGCTCTTCCTTTTTGGGTGCTTTTAATTGGACTGCCATGTGAGGGCATAAAAGTTATTATGAAAATGGGAGGCCATTTGGGCAGAATCCATTGCCAACTGGGAGTGCTGTCTATTTTTCATCTCAGCAACTGGTTCTGACACCACGTCTCTCCTTCCTCAGTCAGCAGCTGTGAAAAATGTAGCTGTAAATATAACTAGCAGTAAATTGCCTGCATTAAAATATTTAAAGCCTGGTTTGAATACAAACAATAAAAGATATCTTGGCCCTGTCCAGATTTAATAATCAGTTCAGTGTGGTTTGAACATTTTAACAGTCTCCCTCTACACCTCTAGTGTTGTACACTTCTGCAGTTTTGCTGACGTAATTTCTGGCAGGTCGTTAAGATCTATGATTAACCCTTTTAAAATGGAATTATCTCCTTTGATCCAGTTATTATTTCAGAAAAGTAGAGGAGTATTTCATATCGGTGTCTGTGTTGAAATTAAAAGATTTACTGTCATTTTCGAATGTAAAAGAAACTTCTGTATTTGTTACTACTACTAGTTTTGGAAAAAAATATTTTCTCTATTCAATTACCTTTAGGTAAAGCTGAACACTATTTCAAGGGAATAAGATCATTTAATATTCAGATAAAAACTTAGTTTTAATATCAGTGTAGCTGCCTGTTTACATTGGCTGGGATTCTGAACAGGTAAAAAGCTGTGTTCAGCTTGTTACTCCCCTGTTTTTTTTTTAATAAAAAGCCTCTGCTTGTTCTGTCTGAAATCCGTAAATCACTTTGACAGCAGAGAGCTGGAGGCTTTTGCTGGATCAGTCTGTGACTCCAACACAAGTTGTTATAGGAAGCAAAGACAGAAATAACTTCTTCACCTTAAAGGTTGATGGTAACATTTGAAGCGGATATTGTTTTTACACGATAACCTCAGGAATAAAAACACTTGTATAAACTTTATAAGGAGACTGGAGTTATGTCAATTGACAAGAAGAGGTTGAATATGAAGCCAGAGCTATGGTCTTGAACTACTGTTCCTATTTCTAAGCCTTCTAAGCAATTTCCAACTCATTAAACTATCCAGCATACAAAAAGAAACATATTCTTCTGTATAAAACATTTGCCAGCAGTAAGTATTGCACAACATCTGAGGTATTGCACAAAGCCTGGGAAGTGTATAGTGAATGAGCTCTGAGTGATGAAGAGGTACAAGTAAACATTTTTTACATTTAGACTTACCTTTACTTATTCTTTCCTTTTCATATTACGCTCAGATACCTCAATTATCATATTGACAGTGAGTATTACAGAATAGCAGCAGCTAGAGAGCCACACCCACTCATAAGTAAAAACTCAACCAAGGGGAAAATGAGGGAGTTAAGCCCTTCCTTCAGTGAGCACCACCTTGTTGAAGGAGAAACTCACTCCTAGAAATTATAAACATGCTGTTCAGTTGTGTTTTTCTCCGTATTGAAGATGAAAACCGCATTGTAAACCTCAGTGGTTTGCAGGTATTTATAATCCCCAAAGGAAGTTACTGTAAAGATGCCCTAGAGAAATCAAAACCTGTGTCTTTGGTATTACAATTGGAACCCTAAACGTCATCTGTGGATGGGTTTTCACCACTTAGTGCATATTTCTTTTGAAGCCTACTTGGATAAGAACACCCAGCCACCCATAAGGTGTAGGGTGTGGATGCCTAAGCTGTCTGGTATTACTGTATAATATTGCTTCTTCTTTACCATTGTTATTATTGGTAGTAGTATTGTTATTCTTATATGACTACAAAACAGAAATGGCAGTAGATCAACCTAAGCATTAGATAAAAGTGAGGCATGTTTATCATGCACAGTTCTGGGGAAAGAGTAATTTATCAGAGTCAAAACATGATAAGACAAATAGTTATTAACAATATAATAACATAACTACATGACACACAAAATTACACAATTACACAAATGTACCAATCTATGTGTTTCAGAGGTCTACATTCTTCAGACCTATGATTCCAGAGTTCTACCCCTGTAATTTGAAAACACTATGACCTTAAACAAGCCAAAATGAGAAAAAAAACCTGCATTCTAATAAATGAGTGTTATTTAGAATAAAATCTTCATCCCTGCTGTACAGATGCTCAAAAAGAAATGGGAACAGATTTCACTTTCCTAGAAATGCATCGCCAGACTGGGAGAGAATGTTTTTAGTCTGAGGATTCCACAATTCAGGAATTCAGAATTTCCTCAAATCAATAAGATAGCAAGCTCTCTATCAAATCTTTTTAGATGACTCAGATGGATTCTGGTCTCCAAGAGAATCGTGGAACCAGAATCTGGTCTTCATTAGAAAAAGACTTTGCCTGGCACAAGGTTCAAGGAAGAGGAGTATGATGATGATGTCCTTTCTTCTCTCAGTGTCTTCTCTGTTTCTTTCTCTCACTTTCTCAATTTTTCTTCCATTTTTGCCCATCAGTCTGCATTTATGCTGCATTCTGTGGCAGTTGAAGGTCCTAATTATCTGCCATGAAGCTAATTAATCAGAATTAAACACCTTTAACCCTCTCTTAACACACTTGCAACTAGGCAAACACCTACAATGCTACCCTTAGATTTCTGAAAAAGGCCTTGAGCAGTCCAATAAGAATGTGAACTGCAAAGGTTATAGATGCTGTGGTCACAACCTGGGTTGTAACAATATTATATTACATTTTTTAATGTAAAATTTTTTACTATTTTACTATAATATAAAACAGTAATAATAATGTTGTTGTTCCATTATTACACTGTTAATTGCCAAGGGTGTGTGTCTCTAATGAGACAGTGTGTTTGTAAATTACTGTTACTGACATATTAGGCACTGCATATTCCATTTTATTAATGCATACAACTTATTAACACTGTTATATCCATAAATTAAGCACTCAAATATGAGACCAATCTGTCTTTTTGTTAACAACAATACAATTATTCATTAGTGTGTCATAATTCCTACTATGTTACCAACACTCTTTAGACCCTAAACACTATATTGTTGCTGTATCTTGCCTTTCTATTGCAAGAAAAGCAAGATATAGATAAGCAAGGTGTTTCTACAAGACCCCTGGAATACCTTCTTCCAGTTTTGTAGCAGTAAATCCTTCTTTAGTATTCCAAGAAAACAATATTCTGGGAAAGAATTGTTTTCTTCATGACTTCAGGAATTTAAAATAAATTAATATAATCTTTTGATATCTCCAGTAGATACAGAGAATTAGAAAAAATGATAGTGTTCTCATTTGCTGATCTAACTAACATAAAGGTTAAAACAACAGACAATTCTAGTCGTCTGAAACGTAGTTTCGGTACTGTTGCCTTCCAACACTGCTTCAAAAAACCATGAAGGCCACAAAATTAAAGGGCTCCTACGCACCTTTGAATGCAACGTTTAAGACCTTTACCTACATGTTGGGATCCCTGAATTGCTTAATTGAGAAAGTAAACATGTGCCTGTTAATGTGAAGGCGAAGCACGCTCGTTCGCCCTGGCTAGAGGCAAGGGGGCCGCTCTCGGAGCCAGGCTGGTGACTGTGAGCAGACTCGCTGGCCGCACGTGTGGAAGAGCTCCCTGCCCCTTGCAGGGGGAGATCTTCCACACATCCCAGAGAATTCCATCGCCTCACCGCATCGCAGGGCTCCCGTCACGGCCTGCTGTGCTCGCGGTTTCCCTCGCAGGCCTGCCCTCACCTCGAGGTAAATAATTTCAGACAGCGAGCTGCTCAGCAGGCTGCCAAGAGGAACAAATAAGGTCCCCGTGCAACAGGAAAGGTCACCCACAAAGAAGGAAGCGTTTGTTTTTCGCCAGCCTGCTGTTCCAGATGGCATTTCAACTGAGTACCCGCTTCGGGGGCGCTGACATGATGTCGTCACAGTCCATGCACACAAAGCCAGTTTGCTTTTTGCAGCCCGTTGTAGATTTTCAAAGAGCTTGACGGCATTGTATCTATTTATATAGGACATCTTGATACTTTTCAGTTTAAACGGTATTAAAAGTGGTTACGCATATCTCACGTCAATTAAATCACAGTTCCGGGTTCCCTTTGTAATTATAATGTTGTTTAACCAAGCTGACAGTGCTTGTAATGCAGGATTCACCATTGCCACCCTGAGCCAGATCCATCCATAATACCTTGTTGCTGCTCTTTTTTTCAAATTTTGTTTTTAGTTAATCTTAATGAACTAAACCTTACCCATCAGCTTGTTGTGCCAATCAGTTGGTTTCTGATTTTATTCCGAAAAGAAAATCTTTTTTTTTTTGTGAAAGAAAGGAAGGGAACTGTAAAATGAATGTAATATTTTATTACTGACCACTGACAAAATGAATATGCCCTGTGATGGACTGGTGTCCCAGCCAGGGTGAATCCTGCCTTGTGCCATTGTTTGCCAAGGTAGGCTCTTGCTCCCACCAGATCCTGAACTGGAGGAAGCAGCTAGAGAATGAATAGCTGGATGGATAACAAAATAAATGAACGCCTCATAGATTAAAAAGAAATAATATAACATTTTTAACAACCCAATGGAGCAATAAACAGTGTTTTCATTGAGACACAAGGGTTTTTTTTTATTTCAACCTTTAAACTAAAAAAAGGAACGTTTAATCAAACATATAACAGAAAAGGTTTAATCAAGGTCAGAAAAAGAGTTGACTGTTTCAAGTGTCTGTAAAAGGCACTGTAAGAGTCACAGATCTAGAATGTGGAGTCAAGACACAATGGGATTTGAGAGTGATATCTTATCCTTTTTTTATTCATATCATGTAATAATATCATAATTTATAACTTGTAATATGAGTCTTGGAACCTGAATTCTGTAAATCAAAACCTTCAACAGCAGTGTTACATGTTTTGAAAATTGGGCAGGATAGAGTTCAGCTGGAATATTAAATGTCAGAGTCATAAACTTCAATCAAGATGAGCTTATTAAAAATCGGAAAACATTTAATTTGTTTATTAGCAGTAGTTATACACAAGTGTCAATGACAGGATGGTTTATTATCAGCCAAGCAACAAGCAAGCGCTGGCTGATTCAGGATAAAAGGAAGTAGCAAGATGACCTTTATACAATGTCTGAAGGGTATTTCTCTGTCTCACAGAGTACCTTAAACATGCACATGATTGTCCTTTTCCATTGTTCAAATGCCTTCAGCTATGCAGAGACTCTGACAAATTGTCTCCCACGAAGACATTCTCACAGTTTCATGATTTTACATCCTCATTTTCTGCCCAAACGTAATTCTGCTGGTGACTCTTAAACTGGCGCTCAGGAAGAACCAGGATGTTTGGAAATCGAGTAGGTGGAAAGGAATGTAGACTAATAGCAGTCTCTATTAAACAATATGGCTGTAATTAAAATTTCTCAGGCGCTTTTTATTTACCTGATTGTAAAGATAAATTGCTATCAGTTGCTTCATCAAATGACTGGTGCATGACTGGGTAATGAATATGATAAATGTTTCTCACTGCTGTATGCTTTATAGCTAATAAATTAGTCCCACATTTTGGTACAATAAGAATGTGGAGAACATTGGCTTAATCAAGTGCAATTAAATATAGTGCATCATTTGGGGGAGTGGGGGGGGAGTTCTGTTCATAAGGATTCACAAAGACTGGGAATAAAGCTTCACGAGTCTGAATGCTCCTCTTATATTTTTGACGTATATTTATGGAAGATTTCAGATCTCAGGAGATTCACGTCTGTGCCTTGTTCATAATGTTGGCCACACCATCACCGTTTATTCAATAAACTGTGCATGATAGTCTCTGCAGTCGGAATTCCAGTCCACACATGATGGGCCACACAGATTCACAGACGGACACAGACACATTTGTTCCTTATGAAAGGAAGCTTCTCGCCAGAACAGAGAAACTTCAGGAATGTCCTTTGGTGGTATATACCTCTGAATTAAAGCTTTTTACCATTTTAAAGTTCAACTAACCTGCCCGAGTGCAGAATCTACCTTTGTAATTTGCACAGCTTTTTCAGGGCTAAGTTTACAAAAGACCCTGTGACCAGGGGTGGCCTCCGCTGACTTTAACTCTCATTCTTTGTAAGTGATACATGTTAAACCTACATTGCCTATGAGACATCATAAATGTCTTGCAAAATCCATCTCAGGCGTTAAAAAGAAATTAAAACAGAAGGGTAGTGCTTTTATATTGCTCATCACTTGCCAAGAAAAAAAAACTGAAGCCTGTTTTCCAGCAAGATTTAATCTGTAGTAATTGGCTGTACACATCAGACAGTAAGACGTTTTAAAAACTGGCAACTCTGTCCCAAGGTAATATACAATTATGCTGCTGCTTTGGCAAGTTCACAAATTACTCATCACTGCGGAAAGTTGGACTGGCTCTGTTTGTGTTTAATGCTTCAGTTGTGTAGCACCACACACTCATAAAGCCTACTTCTATTTGCACAATCTCTGTGTCTTTCAGTGCAACGTGTTTTAATTCACATTGGTGTTATAATGCCTGGGGAAAGTGAATGGGTATTAGGATATGGGTGAATTTTCATCTCAGTGTCCATAGTTTTCCAACAGGCTGTGTAATCCTTGCACTGTAAGATTGAAACAATGAGGGAAACAAAACTGTTTTACAAAAACAAAGTAATTTTCCTCCATTAACAGCCCCTTTTTCTTAAATTAAACCTGTCTTGTTCTAAACCAAAAAATATTGAATAGAATAAATTGAAGGGTCTTCTTAAATTTATATTACAAATTTACTGTAATGCCGGCGATGGACTGGCGCCCCGTCCAGGGTGTACCCTGCCTTGTGCTCATTGCTTGCCAGGTAGGCTCCGGCGTCCCGCGACACCATATGGTATAAAGCAGTTTGGCAAATGACGTGACATTTACTGTAATGCATTGTCACCTTACTATCACCTGAAAAATAAGAAATGAGAGAAACTACAAGCAAGTCCAAATAAGTTTCCTCTAGTTTCCCCTCCGACTGGGGACACTAATCCGACAGTGACCGGGGGAATTCTTGTAAATCTTACCAGTTTACTGATTAATCTGGTAGAGCACCGTAATGCTTGGTGAAATGGTAGTGTAGAGTGCTGCAATAACAAGCTTAATTTTATGTAGCACCTTTAAAAGCAAATGATGTAGCACCATGTGTACTGTGGAGAAACATAGCAAGCCCTAAGTAATTGCATGGTTTAAGCATGGAGAAAACATTGGAAAACCACAGCACTCATAAGGAGGGTCAGGACAGAGAGTTGGGACACAGCTGCAGTAGTGGTGAATCTTCACGGCACTGTAGGCCTGCCTCCGGCTACAGCTGTGTGGCAGCCTAAGGACAATTAACCTCATCCAAGGAAAACCCTTGCAAAGCGAATGGAACAGCTATCTGTGTGATGTATTAAGTTCAGCCTGTTTATTAGTTTTGACAGACAAAGAAATTCCGGCATCCCCAGGAATGATGATTTCAGCCACAGTGTAAAGTTGGTTTTGTGATCAGATCCACGTGGAAATAACCAGCCTGGAACAACAAGAAACCTTGAAAGTCTGTAAAGCAGAGTACGAATAGGCGTTGTCAAGTTGCTCCAATCTCAGGGGTTTGTAGAGTGTCCCCTTCTGCCCTGCTCAGCTCAACTGGTCGGCCTTATGAAAACAGGGCCTCCTGTTGTCTTGATCTTTTTGTTTAAAAAACTGCTATAATTTTGATAAACTGACCTATCAGGGTTTATAAAAAGCTGCAGCAACTTTGTTGTAGAGTGCAGAGTGTTGTAGAATGCCAGGGTTGTGTTGTTTCAGTATGATGAGCACACAAATCAGCTTTGGATTGCACAAAAAATATTTTTTTATTTACTTTTATTTCATGACTGTACCTTCAATTGCCTGTAGGTCTCTACTGTTTGTGGTTAAGTCTTATCGCAGCTTAACGTTTTGTTTGTCAATCAGCACACTTGTAAAGGGAGTAGCGGGAATGCCACTCAGTATTTTTACTATCAAAAGTAGGCCCCTGTCTTAGTGCATTTCACCTGGCGTCTTCATTACTGAGTGAGCATGCATCATAGCCTCTGTCTTAGGCTTCTCTGTCTCTATTATTGACAGCTTGCCTCTAAAATAACTCTCATGTCGTCTGCAAGCAGCTACTATTTACGGATGTTTCCAAAAGCGGAGGGCAATTTTATTTCTCTTTGTTTAGTATGAAAGAGCAATTTTCTGCTAAGAAGCAATATGCAAAGAAGTACAGTAATATGCAAACTTGCTAAGGAGCAATATGCAAACCTTATCTGAGGCTAAAAGGAAGTTCTCTGGTATCTGTTTGGCCCTTGAGCCGTGGTGACAATAATTTCGGTTGACAAGAAGAATGACAATAACTTCCTTATTGGTTCAGCTCTCTTGGCTCTGTGCTTTATTATTGTTCATATTCATGCCGAAAAGATTTACTTTGAACAGCAGCACCACCACTAGCTTAAAACCTGTATGTAGGAACTCCAGGACAGTATGAAAAGTCCATCTGCTTCCAACACACTGGTTCTGGAAATGGCTGGGGTGAATAATTGTTTTAAAATCCCTAACCCATCGCTTTTCCTAACCCAAAGGATCCCAAAGGGCCTCACTTATAATAAGGGGACCACTTTGCCCATCACTAAAGTGCACTGAATCCCACCTGGATGTCACCCAGCAGCCAATCTGCTGCACAGCAGATTCCTTAGAGAATCAAGAAATCACTTCACCATTTCAATTAAGGGGGCAATTGGAGGTGGGCTAGCTTGTGTGAGCACGAGAAAATACTTTCTGTGAGCTGGAAAAGATCGCAACTCTTCGGCAGCCAATGATTCTAAATTTTGACAGTTACTAAACCACCCAAAAGGTAACTGCATGTGCACTCTTGATTTCAAATATTTACAGTGTGATTTTTAAAATACTGGCTGTAGGGAGTATTACTTAGCAAGCTGTAAATTACTTCCTTTAAAGAAACAAGCATTTTGTTTTTTTTAAAAAAAAGATGTTGATTTGCTGATATGTTTCCATTTCAATTCGCCCACTGATTTGAGCAATTTACATTCCAATGTAAGAGGGATACAGCTTTCAGGGTATAATTCCCCATTAATAATTAATTGCAATCAAAATGTGTTTTCAAAGTATAGGGTATCGTTAGATGCTCGTAGCCAGGTTACAGTATAGCAAACACAGGACAGAAACAGCACACGGTGTGGTTCTGCAGAGCCTATTTTTGGTCATTTTATACCTTTTTTTTGCTGGCGAAGGCACCTGTAGAACGTTTCCAGCAACAGTAAATCACATGACCATTTCCTTGAGGAGATCTTTAAAAGGCAGATCTGTTGAGGCTGAATAACATCAGAATGAAGACGCAGTGAAACCTGAGGCTATGGCATTAAGAATTAAAATGTTGAAAAGTGGTCCCTGCGCTCACCATGTTTTGTCATCAATGATCCATTAGTGTCACTTTTTTCCCCCTTCATTATGTTTGAGTCAATATCGGGAATAATACAGCCCAGCTCCTGCCCAAATGGTTACAATATACTTTCTTCACGCCTGCAGAGCTGACAAGAGTTATTACAGTGACCGGAATTTAACGATAAAAACAAGCCCCTTTTTTACACTAGTTAGTAATGTTACACTTCAGATATGTGGGGTGAAAACACTTTATTTTGTCGTAGTTGTACCTCAGTGCTGGAATTAATTAATTACATACTATAAAATTAGATTAATGAAAGGCTGTAGGCATTTTAGGTACTTTAAATTTATCACTATGCAATTAGTCTGTTAATGTTTGCTTTACAAAACAAATTTATATTTTTAATTTTGGACAGATTGTACCGGTTTTAATGTTCCTGGTCATTTATGATATATCCTGTATAAACTGCTGATAAATGGCTTTATTTAGCATCTGTTTATTTGTCATATCTCTTATATATCGGTGTTGTAGTATCCAGAGAAACCATAGCATAACATTTGGCTTAAAATGTAATACAGCACATTGTGTTGATACATGTAATTTAGATCTCATATTTTTTCCATTGCTTTTTGACTATTTTCCCTTTCTTTTGAAATGTATTTATAAAAAGGTTTCCGTACCATTTCTGAATTCTGCTTACATATAATAATTTATGAGGATGTATGAAAGGAAACTAAATTATTGTTGCAGCTTGGTTTTGTTCCACATCCTTTTGGATAAATACATGTAGAAAAGCTGT
Organism: Atractosteus spatula; assembly: GCF_055471065.1. Classification (NCBI taxonomy): domain Eukaryota; kingdom Metazoa; phylum Chordata; class Actinopteri; order Semionotiformes; family Lepisosteidae; genus Atractosteus; species Atractosteus spatula. The sequence continues at coordinate 4,247,461 of NC_142719.1, read as the reverse complement.
TATAGAGACGAGAAATAGAAACACATGACTGTTTAACCCTGAGGTTTAGCAGAAAAGCAGTAGCTAATGAGTGGGATTGTATTTCAAGCCATGTACTACAAAACTTAATAAGTACGTATTGCACAGAATTCCTTAAGGGTTTAATGAAAACATTTTTTTAAAACCGTCGGCTGAGTTTTTTTCATGAGCATTTAGTCAATAAAATTATGATATACAGTCGTGGTTCTTTGGGAGCAGAAGACGTATGAGGCCAATGCCCTTGTAAGCTGGCATCCCTGCATCATTGATCCTTCACAGGCACCTCTCTCTACATTAAGCAGAGCAAGGCAGCGTGCGGGAGACCTACCTGCATTATGGGATGCCAGCAGCTGCCGCGGTTAACCCATATGTTCATGGAGGTAGACCTCTCGTAATGGTGGATGGCTTTTACCAGCCTTCCTTCCACAACTGGCAGGCTGAACCACAGCCGGCATGCCCTCGGGCCGTTTTCCTCTCAGATATGCTTCTGCGATTCATTGCCCTAGGGTATCGTGTTTTACTATACATCTCCGTGCTTTACTGCAAAGACACACTGTGTCACTCCACTTGACTGTGCGCCTCACATTATGCCACGCTTAAACGGCATCAGGGTGAAACTTGCTTCATCATCGTGTCGCTGTTTTGAATTACCACCTCTTAACCAAATGCACATCATGTTCTCCTAATGAATCACCAGTTTCTTTGAACAACCTGTAAAAATGCTCGTCACTGTATTACAATCTGTGGTTTATTTCCTAAGCATTCTACACAATCCTAATTAATGAGATGTATGAGATGGTGTTCCTTCTTATTATCATCCCTGTTTACCCTTGATTAACAGATCCTCCTTTCAGAAAGACTATCCCCTCGTGTTGATGATAACATTTTTCTTCCGTGTCAGTGCTCACTGGCATCGTCCACATTTTTCATTCTAGGTTCTTTGAAGTGAACGCCCTGAAAGACTGTAATGTACCACTTTCATTTCCAAATGAATTCAGGTATTTCCAGAGAAAAAGGCATGAGAAATGTTGGCTCCTGATGCTTGGCTCTATTTATTAAAAAAAAAACGGGTAAGTTATTCCACAAATACCAGTTAGAACAATGCCAGCAGGAAGGAATGATTTGGAAGACTGTTGGTCTGTATGATGTGGCGTGCCAGGGAGTGACAGTGTCTGTGCCCAGACTGAAGCAGGATCTGTAACAGCTGGGCTCACCCAAGGCCCTTCAAGGGTACAGCGCCCCTCTGTTAACATCTCTTGACTGTATGACCAATGGTTTTCTGTGTTTTTTCCCTGGGGATCCCAAGTACCAGAAAACAGACAGAGAATTCAGCTGAGAAGAGCTGTGACCACAGAAAATGAGGTGTTGTGTCCTTCCCCTTTTAACACAACTACATAAAACAATAAAGACCTGGAGTCAGAGCTGTAGTCATAACTGTAATTGGAACTTTTTGCATGCACGTCAGACATTAATCCACTCGATCCCATCAGCATAACATGTGAGGTCTACATCTACTGTAAAAACCATGGCATGATTTAGCACATTCATTAAACTCAAACTGAACAGTTCAGCTCATTTCTGTCGAGGAAATCAAGTGGATACGATTTTAAGCGAGACCTAACTTATCGCTCCCTGATGATGCTATTCATTTTGGATGGAAGTGGACAGTGACCTGTGATAAACCACAAAGGTGGTGTCTATCGTAACAAAGAGAGGGTTGACACCAACATGTTCTGCATAGCTCTTAATACCCAATTCTCTTTGTTCTGTCAATAACAGTTGAGATTTCCAGCCTTGTTTATCCAGCTCTCTCAAATGCTTTTTCCCAAGTAGAGTGATTTGCTTTCTGTGGGTTAGCCGTTTCATAATGTGTTTTTAATATTGTACTGGAAGATGGGGCGTGCATGTTTCTGCTTGCAGTAGAAACAGTTCAGAAATTATCCCAGCCTCTCTCTGTCTCACACACACGCCTTTATGATGCTCAGAAACAAGCAGCTTTCTCCATCTGTCTATTCATTCCCAGTCTTTCTGCCTTGCTATTATAACAATAAATAAAGAAAATAACATTAACAATAACTTGAACTATATGATCAAGGGCATAATTTAATAAAATTAGTATCAGTGTTTTAAGGTTTGGCCATTTAACTGAAATCCTAAGCCGGGTGAGGAGTAATTTGGTCGTAAGGAAATTGATTTTGGCCATCAGCACTTTCTCATTTTCAACAGAGCCAGCAGCTAACCAGGTTAATTTCTGTTAAATACATTAGTCAGGTAGCTTCTCCTTTCCACTCCAATGATTATGTGTCTGAGTTGAGGGATTAAAATTTCGAGCAAATCGGACAATTATCATATTCCATGACTCAAAAGAGAAATTAGACATGGAGATGTACAGTACCATTTGGCTAACATTTAAGGCCTTTCTGTAATCTTTATACATATAAATAAGGGAATGTGTTTGTGTGCAAATACAGTATATAGTGTATATGTGTTACTACAGTAATGCTGTAAGTTATATTCAAGATTCTAAACATAATATGTCTATAATATTGTATGAGGTATCAAAAAATAAAACCAGAAAATGCATACAATGAGAAACCCGGAAGCTTTTTTAATGACAGGTTGGTCATGTGACAGCAAGCTTAATTCATTTCCACCTGCTTTTTTATTTCTGTCTCCTGTAAATAATTTTCTTACGTTACTACAGTAGGTGAATTGAACCACTGCTGTTCCAAGTAATTTCAGCTAGTATTTTTACTTTCGCATTAGAAAGTGAAAGGCAGGTGTGCACTGGTGCAGATATATTCTGACACTGTGACGCCTGCGTGTCCTGTACTGTGCACAGAAGCAGGATCTTTGCCCTTTGACCTGTCCCAGGATTCCTATGAGCAGGGCTGTTTCAAGGGAATCATAACAGACACCCCTAATTTCATCCGCAGTGGCACAGTTCAGGATGCATCACATCTTCAAAAAAGTAAAAGTGTTGAAACTATTGACAGTGCAGAGTGTGACTAAGCCCTTCACGGAACTCTGAGAATCCTGCAAGTGTGCAGATAGAGGCCAGATGCCCTGCAGGCAGCCCAGCCTTTATTGAGCTCAGAAGTCAAAGACACAATGACAGGGCTTTAAAACCACAAAGAAACGTTTATATGAGAGCTGCTATTCTTGGAGTTTTTTTTCTCATGCCTTCTTTAACTTATGCAGAAAACCAAACTTGGGGAGGCCGAGAACAGATAACAATGAACTTGCCGGAAAACATAGTTTACAAGCAGCAGTTTGGCTGTCTTTAACACTCTCCTGAGCTACAGGGGTAATAAATAAAGACAGAGAAGAGATTCATTTCCAGCATTCCAGCACTGCTGATGATCAAGCCAAACTACGCCGCTTGGGTTTGATGTTCTTATTTGAATACATTTCAATGAAGAAAAAGATTTATTGCATAACTTTGTGGTAAATGGAAGGGGGCATCGTAAAATAATGGACAATAATATTTAGTGCCTGGCTCGTATCTACAGTATGTCCATACAATAGAACTTGCAAAGTTCTAATACAACAGACAAACTGACAAATGAGGTACATAATTAAGGTCTGGTAATTAAACAATGAATGTTACACCCATTCAGGAGACACAGACAAAGACAAACACAAAGTTGGACAGAACAGAACACTTATTGTCAGCCATGGAAGAAGAGAGGATCTATACTGGAAGATCATAAGTTTGACTGTAAGTCTAAACTGGCCAGACAGCTTCCATCCCTAAGATGGGCTCTCTGTCAGGTGTGTTTGGCACAGTTACTTTGAAGAGCTCAGCTAATGAATTAGTCATATAATCATAACCAGTTACTCAGAACAGAGGGAAAAGGATTGGAGCACAATCGTGTTCAAAGTGTTAATACTTAAAAAATAATAAGTACATGAAGCGTGGTATTAAAGTAAAATGTGTATTTTTTTATCCGGTTACAGTGCATCGAGAAACATAAACATGTAACAGTAAAGCCAGCCATAAACATAAAGCATATCTTAGCAGAGACGTGTAGTGTGTGCTTTCGTTACTGCATGCTTTGTTGTAGGCTGTATGCTCAGTGCTCGCTAGAGGAATATTACAGAGCCATTGAACAGAGTTTCTTCCACAAAAAAATCATTTAACTGTGACAAGGCACAGGTTTTGCAATTAATGTTTAAGTTCAGGGATAGATTCAAATTCTGTACAGGATCAGTTTCCTGTCACGATAACGAAAACAAATTCTCCGACAGCCTCTCGCCAAAACGCACTGACTGCAGGACTGCCATGTGATGCTCAAAAACCTAGAGGCCACTGAGCCACTGAGTGAAAGGCCATCGTTTTGAGTCACAAGGGCAGCAGTGTTTCATCAGTTCACACAGGAGCAGCATCACGGACACCTCACCGCGCTCGGCGCAGTGACCCTGTGATGCCGCGGCCTGCTTGAATCCACCCTCACGAGGTTTGAAAATGAGGCGAGTGCGAGCTGTAAGTGGGTTTAAGCTATGGAAGCGTGTCATAAATTCTTCCTTTCCACCTTGCTCAGCTCTCCACCTCCACTAGGTCACCCCAGTTGATCTGCTAAACAAGGGCTGTTCCAGTGAAGGGGTCGCTGCTCCTTGAGCGCCGTGCTCCGATGATCTCAGCATGGTCGGCCCCTGGCAGAAGTGAACTAGGGGTCCGCCAGGGGTCCCATCAACATGCAACACAGCATGTTTTTATTCTGCACATCCAAATGTGAGCGAAGAATTCCCCATAGTGGCTCTTTCTGTTGACGCTGTGGATTATCCTAATGGAAACCCAAATCGAAAAGCTGACCAATCATAATCGAGCCCATAATGTTTCTGAAGTGCAGGAAAGAACAGCGGGATGAGCGATCTGGAAACAGAGGTAAGCCGAATCAGGTCATTGTAATAATGCACAATATGCATGATTATGTAATCATTTGTATTTCATTTGGCTTTGAGTCTGTCACATCTATAAGATAAGATCACTTTATTGGCCACATACAATTTCTTGCATTGGGAATTTGTCTTTTCGCATACCCCAGCTTGCTCTCCACGAGACACGCAAACACACAGATGGGGGAGAAGCTTATCTATGTAACTAGCGAATGGTAGGCATGTGACATTTTCAAGCTCGAGACGTAGACTATGGGAGGTCTTTTTACTAGAAGATAACAGATTCACTTTTTCCACAATTGTACACACTCCATGTGAGTCACCTGCTAAAAATTGGTACTGCCCAGCCAAAGAAATTACTGTTCATCGATTATGCATAATCCACATTAAAACACATTGTTTTCCCTGTATTCCCTTGAATGGGGGTATTGTGAACTCAACCCGTATCCCTTCGGATTGCAATCTCTCTCCCAAATTACACGGCAGTAGCAGAGAGGAGTTTTTCAGAGTTCAAGCTGATAAAAACACTCTTGAGGGCGGAAATATAGTCATATTGATTTAGACTTTCTCATCTGCTCATCCTTACTGAATTATTGAGGGCGTTTTGGCCTTTTTTTTCTTCATTTCATAGTTTTTCTACAGTTCCTTTCTACAAAGGTTCCAATGCAGTGATTTGTACGTTCTGACTTGCTCAACTTTGGAAGTAACGGAGAACCTGTTTATCATTATTAATTCTCACTTAATGCTACTTTTTATTACTTTCAATGTTAAAATACATCGTCTTTGTAAAACGTGTGTCCACGTGTTCTTGTTTATAAGTTATTTATAACTGGTTATAGTTCACAGCTGGTTAATAAAAGTTTACTAGTTGTATGATTAATTCTATTCTTCTAAGTTGTAAAATAAGGCTGTTGGGAGCTACTAATCTACTAATCGTGGTCCGCAGGGGCCTGCAGGGGTCTTGCCTGGGGCCCCCAAGCAGCTAGGGCCGGCCCCGGATCGCAGGGGGACAGGGCTCGCTCCCGCCGGTGCTCTACGGGAGGAAAGAGCCCGAGAGCGAGTGAAAGATGAGTGCGGTGGAACAGAAAACCATGCTGGCTGACCGCTCTGCTTTGCAGCGGTCGTTGCGGAGTTTCCTTGCAAGCTGCGCACACTGGATACTGTAACGCTGATTAATGGGGTCTTGTTGCCTGCGATCCTGGGGCTTTGTGGTGAAAAGGGACATCCAGAAGAGTGACCCATTAAAATGCATTTACCGTATTTGAGCTAGCTCTAAAAAAAAAAAATCTATGGTTTGTAATACAAATATACAGTAAAGGATATACTCCTAGGACTTCATAATGAGAGGAGATGCGTGCACATCTCTCTGCTCTCTTCCAGACGCCACTTCTCGTTTGACTTTCTAAGGTCACCGTCCAATTAAATGAAACGTTGTGCTTCGGAAGCCTTACTGGGGAAAGTTTCAAGATCACAGACGCAGCAAACACAAGCTGAGCGGCTGGTTTGGTGGGTTTGCTCGTGGACGGGTCAGCGGGATGTTTAACTAATTGGGTTCATTCATTAATGCGTGTCACTTCTGAGAATGGAATTTGTAAATGTAGTGGTTCTGAAAAATAACTAGAAAGAACTGCCGAGTCTTACATCATGGCACAGTTTTACTGCGTTACTGCAGATCTTTGGCATTAATTTAGCTCAAACATGACAGCAGCTTAATCAGAGGTACATCACGCTTGATTTATTTTTCTGATTTCAGTGAGAGGAAGTGAAGCCGAGCACACGACACTCTCCATTTTTCAGTACTACTAAAGTCGTAGCTCTGAACAAAAGTCGTCTTCCCGTAGTTTCTGAACTCCTACTCAACTTTTCAGACACACCAAGAACTTTTTTTTTCCATTAAAATACTCGTCTCAGTCTGCTGTGTACCTGCGATAGTTTATATCTGTTCTAGACACTGGTTGGATGGTTCTCTGAGTCCCATTGTTTTCTGAAAATTGCCCTGATTTTTAACTTAACTAGGAATGGGAAATTTGCTGCTGCCCCTACCCTCCACTCCCTGTTTGCCCACAAAGAAAATAAGGCCCCTGTCTTCTCAACACCTGGATGAAGAGCTTTCAGGGGGTCATCGGGTATGTAATGTGGGGGAATGAGCAGAGACCGGAGCTCATTTTGTCTATGAACTGCCCTGAATGAAGGTATGAAAGCCTCATAAAATGAATCCACACTGCGTTGCTGCCCTCAGTTGTTGAAGATGTCATGTCCTCATAAAGATGAACCTTTTGCCATTTGTCCGGCAAAGGTACTGCATAAACCATTCTCCATTAGGATCTGTAAATATTTAATTTTGTCTCTCCCAGTATGACGGTTTTTTTCATGTGGACGGAGCCCTTGTCTTTCTGGAGTGAGATGGATTGTTTTGAGGTTTATCAGTCAGCATATTCACCGGGCACCACATAAACCTGCTTTAATGCAGAGTGGACATGTGGTTTAACTTAAAGCAGCACTTGGTTCAAAGAGGTGTAATGTGTTCTACCTGCTTGGCGTACTAGGATTTTCTGCTCATTTTCTATCTGCTGTCACTGTGTTTCATGATCATGGCTCCTGTGTTACACGAGGACAATAGGGAAGATCAGATAAGATCCTCAGACCTGCCCACACATCAGGGACTTGCGTTGTTTGATGCCCCAGAGCCATAGTGTGCCCTGCCCTGACAGGAGCCCAGGCAGTGGCAGGAGTTGCTTTTTCCTGCAGTATCCAAGGAAGCTCTGACTGACTCATCCCACACTCTTCCGCTCTGCTGGTTGTGCTCCACAGCTTGCAGACGTACAGTCACAGTGGTCCAGTGACACGATTCAAACTCAAACGTGCCAACATCTCACAGGGCTACAGAGCTCAACCTGCATTCAAATTGAGGGTCTGTACTGGTTAAGGCACTCCGAAGCCCCAAACAGGTGAATTAAACTGCACACAAAAACCAAATATTGTCCATTTACAGTCAAGCTAACGAATAGAAATTACTGTGTATTGCTATTCATATCATTACTTTTAATCTGCCCACAAATAAAATTATGCTGATGATGGAAAACCGAAGAACAAGAACCCCAAGAACGATACAGACAGCAGTGTGGAATAGGGGTTAGAGCTGCAAAGCCTTCCAGCTGTGAGTTCAAATTCCAGCTGGGACACTGCTTTTGTACCCTTTGACAAGATACGTTACTCACATGGTTTTAGTAAAATGCCGAGCTGAGTGAATAGAACGTATGAATGTAAGCTACTTTGGATAAAAGCATCAACCGAATAATAAATAATTACGCATTTAAAGTTACACCAGAGACCTAGTACTTATTGCTTCAGTTGATTAGAAGAAAAAACAATTCTTAATGGTTTGCATCCTTTAGATGAAAAAGGTAATATTCTATGGGAGTGCTCTCTTTTGTGTTTTTAACAACCTGGAAAGAGTAAAATAAAAAAAAAAGTCATTTTCCTGTCTCCCAAATTGCCCTGGTGATCATTGTCTATCCTCACCAACCATCTTCCTCTTCCTCTAAAGGGAAAAGGATTCTGGTCGTGCCAAGCTGTCTGTGTAATGTATATATATATATTTTTTTTATTTTAAGGACTATAAAAAACATAATAAGAAGAAAATAAGTCAAGCCACTTTAAAAAACAAATCATAAAAGTGGTTCTGACTTCTGGTTCTTGTTTCCTCTCTGAATCCACATTAATTAATTTCGCAGACGTAGTGTTCCTCACTGCCACACAAGTCATATTGGCATCCCCATTTCTTGACATTAAAAACCCTGCTTGCTGTTTCCTGGCAACTCTGATGGTGCCTTTTGTATTGAGGAACTGGGATCTGTGCCAGTGCATTTGTGAAATCAAGCAATTCTTTACCCTCGTTGGGTTTAACGAGTATGCATTGTGATACAAACTGATTTGTAAAAACAGATGTGAGTTTCTGTAAATGGTTCCATTCCTTTTTTAAACTGTCCAAGAACAAAAAATCAAATAGATGTTTTTCTTTCCAGATCAAACCTAATGAAATGAATTACAGTGCAGTTATTAAGTAACACAGAGTCTCCTATTTTCAGAGGTTTGAATGGCAGTGGAAAGGCAAGTCTGCTTTTTCTCAAAATCAAAGAATTATAGATAAACACGGTTTATGTTTTTAGAGTGTTCAATAAGCAATGGCTTTGAATAATGACTGGAATAAGATATGAGGAAATTAAATTTGTTTTTTTTATTAAATATGGTAATATTCCCTTAAGTTGAATTGTCACTCTGTGTTTAGGACCTGTACTTTGAAAGGAATACAAGCTTCTCAGTGCCCAGCTAGTGAGAAATTTCTCAATACTGTCTTCTTCACTTACAAAAGAGACCAAATCTGGTAACAATAAAAATCTTTTTTTGTTTTTGCTTTTTTAAACTTTCACATTTTACTGTTAACTAGGGGTAATAATTTAAGAAAATCTGGATGATCGTGAAACTGTCTGAAATAAGCTTCATGGGGATATAAACTCAAAATCAAATTAAAGCAAAGCTGAAAGATGAAGTGGTATCTTGCAATGGCTTTAATAAATAATAAATATCTAAATAAACAGTAAGTTGAATATTTGGGGAAAGCATAAGCAAAGAAACATTTCCTAGATCTTCAATGTGTTAAGACTCCCAACTGAACTTTGCATGTTAACCAGAACCTTGTATGAAATAAGCTTTAAGAAATGTCTCCTTGGAGTTCTTTATTTGTGAAGGCAAAAGTACAGTTAAGAATTGCAAGAAACACACATCTGCACATGGGAAGGAAGCTCGTTTGGTTTTTTAGGTGTATAAACAGTGAACTGAAACTTGCAAGTCATTACTCATTACTACACAGCCTTTGGCCCCCTAGCAACACCGAGGGTGACAACTGGCATTTTTCTCAAAAACACAGATCACTAGTTAAGTCCACACATCCCTAAGTTTGCACGAAAGGAAATCTGAAAAAAACATCTTATACTGTACAGTATGTGTATCAGGAAGTTAGCTGGTGACTACTCATGTTAGGGTATTATAACATTCTGAATTACACAATATAGTAGTAAAATTACAAAAACAGAAACGTTATGTTCTGGGAATGACAATGTTATATGGTATGTATTTAACATTGCTTTATTTTAATGAACAGAAGATTAGATCTGGAATCATTATTTGTGTGTGCAAAGTATTGCAGTATTAATTTTTAAGCTGTTTCATTATGGATCACAATGCACACAAATCAAGCTTTTTTAACATTAACAAAAAATAAATCATAGCTTTATGACGTTTAAAATTCTAGGCTTCTCCACCTATAATTCTTAATTAAACACATCTTCAATGAAACAAAAATGTGTCCAGACACAAACTACAGCCCTGAGTGCTTTTTTTCAGGTTTAATTTTATTTTAACAAACATTTTCCTAACTTCACCCCTAGATTAAAGCTTACTAAATCTACCCCTTTATCTCTTAATTGGAAGCACATTTTTGGCTCTATTGAAGCACAAATACTCTGACTGAAGGAGTGTCTTTGACTATGAGTAGCAGACAGATAGTCAGACAGCTAGACTAACACCCTTGAGAGATAGACCAGCAGCCAAGCCATTGTGTAATTAAGGCTGGGTTTCTCTGAGTTCTGCTGTATGGAGGCTTGGAATGTACACATGGTTGCAGGAACTACACTTGGAGACTTGCACAGACACCAAGACAAACCAGACGTATTTCAAAATCATTCAGGAAATATTTCCATGTTACTGAGCCACCCACGAAAAAATGTTACAACTGCCTGTTTAAAAGGTGTTGCAAACTTTTAAAAAATCCACGTCAGCTTTTTGTTATTGTTGTCAAATTTGTGTTCTTATTGCGTTGCTGTTGTTTGGCTCACAGTATTGTAACATGCAAGAGTACAAAAAGCAATGTTATGAAAACAAGTATTATGAGACTATACAGTATATTTCACTATACTGGGAGGCTGAACCAACTCAGTTGACATCTTATTCCACTTTTCGCATATATAAAGTCAGCTCAGGGACAGCTCTTTCACTCTTATAGGGACACATCAGCATGACACAGCTAACCTTAACCAGTGGGACAGATGTACATTTACTGTATGTCATCCTGCGATCACCATCAGAGTTAAGGTGTGTTTTATGAAATTGCTGTGTGAATTGGGAGGCTTAAAAGTAATATTTAAAAAGATTAATTAGAATGCTTTTTATTATATATCTTATTAAAAAATAAATACTTGAGAAGACTAAATCTGATCTGCTTATCACAGACTTAACCTTTTAAAAAGATGGCATGCCTTTTTTTCTATACCAGCTACTGCTGCTCTGCATCTCTGTATGCACTAGTATCTTGTCCTATACTGTAAGCCAGAAGTCAAGCGAGATTTAACACAGAGGACCACCTACTGTAAAGAATGTTCCTCTACAGTTACAGTCAATAATATGGATTACAGCAGTAAACTGGATGTATTTTACTAAGTGTTATTAGCTCCAAAGGAAATTGATGTTTTCATTCACTTGTCTGTGTGAGATCTTTGACCAGGACAAGCATTGCATTCAACAGTAACATTAGTACAAGTTTATTCTCATCAGTGCTTGTGCCTGTGTGCTACAGTATATGGATAATGCTTGTTATTACTGTGTGATAGATATCTAATCTATAGGCTACAGAACTCCTTTTTTGTATTAAACATCAGGATTGTGTTAGACAAAATGGCAGCTTCATTAGGGAGGGTAGGAGACAGTGTTCTAAATGAGCAGAAGAAGACTTCAATTTAAATCTGTCAGAAGCCTTCAGAGTACACCCAGTAACCCTGCAAAGTGAAGATTGCTGTGCCTATTACCCATCCTTAATGGATCTCCATTCGACCGCATGTTGCATTACTGACCATTGAATGTGAGAATGGCAATTATCAATTCTAATTTCTGAAATTGTCTTTATTACATTATCAGGCTCTGCACATTGCTTGAAACAGACTGGTGACATGCAGATACGAACACCTTGAGAATGAGCACAGTTTCCAAAGATGTGCTTGAGTGGGCTTTTCAATTATAATGGCTTGAAACTCTGAAAAGTGTGGGGGAAAACACTGCTTATCAGTATACACAAGACAGCATAGTAGTTGATATATAAAACAATAACATAATAACGTTTACAAACAACAGGAGGCCATTAGGCCAATCTATTCCATTTGGTAGTTACTGTATTAGCTAATTAATCCAAGGATCACATTCAGTCTTTTCTTGAAAGAATCCAGGGTATTGGATGGTTGAAGCAGTTGGGTAGGTTGGATTGGGATGGGTAGATTCCCACAAAACTTTGGGGTGAAGAAATGCCTCCTGTTCTCACTTTTAAAAGCTCTTTCACGTAGTTTCCCCTGTTTTCCTCTGTCCTCAGCGTATTTCGCAGTTCAGTCTGAAGAAGGCTGCTGGCTTGTCTTTGTCAGTGCCCTTGAGGATTCTGAGTATTTATATCAGGTCCCTTCTTAATTGTCTCTGTTCAAGACTAAAAAGGCTCAGTTACTTCGGCCTGTCAGAGGACGTTCCCTAAAGCCCTGGTATGTAAGCTCTGAAGGCTCTTCTCTGGACTGATTCCAGAACAGCAGTATGCTTTCTATAGCGTGATGACCAAAATTGTGCACAGCATTCTAAAAGAGCTCTTACTGGTGAGTTATACCATTTTAACATGACATCCCTTTATTTAAATTCTATGCTTTTAACTCTATATCCAAGCATTTTTGGATGACATGTTTGATGGATGAAAGTGCAAATATATTCACTCTCCATAGTCAAATCCCAGCACACTGGATCTTGTTGTGACAATAATGACACTGAGGCAGAGGCAGTGATACTGTTGGTTATCGCAAGGCAGTGAGCCCTGTAAGTTAACATCATATTCACAGCTGGCTGTTGTAAGACTGGGGTAGTGAAAATTCAGTGTGAGTAGCCTGGAAATCTGATTCTTGCCAGTCGTGGCTCCTGGGCTGGACAGATTCCTGTGTTTCCATGTCTGCAGATCAGCTGTGGCCTTTTTTTATGCCATTTGATTTCAAAAACATTTATACAGTATATTAGAAGTGCGCTAAGATCAGTCAGCCTCAGTCCTGGCCCTGCAGATCCAGCATCACTCTGTATGGCAAGAAATATTATCAAAGAAGGCAAAGATTCAAAGCTACTAAGTCCTGAAAACTAATGTTTAGAAAAAGAAACTCCAGCTCACTTTTGTCATTTAAAAAAAAAGTGGTTGGATGTCAACACTATCACTTCATGCAGAATTTGAGAATATTTAAGAGACTTTGAAGACTCAAGAAGGGGGGGCAGGTCCTGTGGGTGATCGATCTGAATGACATTACTCCCCTTCCCAGCACCATTCAGCTTCGCTATTGATTGTGTAACAACTCAACAAGACTGTTGTTTGATCTTCGCCCTAATCCCTCTGCCTGTGTCACAAACTGGCAGCAGAAGAAAGGGATCTTAAAAGAACGCAGAGCTGGAGTGGGCCTGCCAAAGGCAGTGTGCCATTAACACATTTCCACATACTCTCATCACTTGTACAGCGTTTCCTTTCTATAGGCGATCCATCAAACTCCAAACTCCCCTTCCCCACTCTTCCTTCTTTTCTGTGACATAACTACAAAGAATGGGAAGGGTTGGATAATTTCAGCTATATACTGGAATGACAGGCAAAAAAGAAGAAATCCCTTTATAGCATCCACGAGTCTCTGCCATTTAAGAGGCTTTGACCATAATTTGCCATTAGTTTGGCAGAATGCCGCTTCAAAACAGGGCAGAAGTTGTCACGACACCAGCCAAACCCCAACCACCAGAAAGGGAAAGGAAGTGACATCATAGGCAGTGGCTTGGCAAAGAAAAGAAAATTGCACTATAATGGCCATGGCATCATTTATAGGAAAATTGTAGAACCATTTAACTGCTGCAGGAGTGGATTTTCTGCTCACTACAGCTCCTGCCTTTTCCTTCTGGCGAGAGAGTGGCATCTTTTAAAGTATCCCAGAAGTCCCTGTCCTGATCAACAGTACTGCTGCAGGAACCAGTGGCTTGATTATTCAGATTGGGCTACTTATCTTCATTCAACTGTGCTTGATTAAGGCTGCTGAACAATATAACAAAAATATTAAGATTCTGTCAGTCATGGGCAGAAATGTTTTAAAGCAGCATACTTTTGAGTGGAGCAATTGGATATGAGACTGGAGCAGCTGTTCATCAGTAGAAATGCTAAATCACTCCAATACAGGCTCTGAACTCCTCCAGCCCTCTCCCATAACTGGAATCATTGATCACTGCAGCCCTAACCAACAGTGAGCGATGCCTGTAAATGTTTAATCACGACAGATAGTCCCTATCTTACTTGAGCCTTATTTTTAGCCACAGACGTTTTTCCATCTTATGAAAACAATTTGTTTTTCTTTTAAATAGATCAAATGCAAAGTTGATTTTTTTTTCTCTGAATCCTCCATTGTTTACCTGGGATGGTGTTCCTGCAATGCCTGATCTTTTTGTAATGTAATGCTTTTCTTATATCGTGTTGTAGAATATTAATACAATTTAGTTTTAGAATTTAATGGTACAGGGTAATGTTTTAATACATGGGATCCTGGAAAGAAACGGAAAGTACTTTTTCAAAATAATTTATCACAGCAAGGACCATTTGGCAGAGAAAATGTACTTGCTACAATAATATTCACATGATTTTTGCTAATTGCTGTTTTTAATTGTCCCTGTGTGTTTGCATGTGTGAGCCCTGTGATGAACCGCTGTCCTGTCCAGGGCGCCTTGTTCCATGCTTTTCTGAATATACTCATACAGGGCCAGTTTTCGGGAGTAAGCAGCTTTCTGATAATGGACAAAGTTGGGTGGATGGGCACATTTCACCCACAGTATACACACCTACTTCTTGCTCTTTTCTCTCCCTGTAAACGTGAGTCACCAAAGCTTGTAATTAAAATGTCTTGATTAAGTACATTTTTCCACCAAATTGCCAACTACTAAGTGAGGGATCGAGTTTCTGGGTTCTATAAACACATTTTTTTATTGCCAGCACAGACACAGCCTTTCATTTTAATTCTGTGTATATTTTCCAAAGAACAAACGTGCATTTAAAGACACTTTATCCCCTTGAGTACTCTTTGTTATCTTAATATGTTACCAACAAGGGCTTTCTAAGTAATGGGAGTCACTTTTCTCAAAGGATACATTTATTGAAGAGCCTAAGCTTTTAATAGGATGCTGAAATCAAAAGAATTTATCTTTCAGATCATCAGTGCGCTGAGAAAGTTTCCAAAATAAAAAAACAGAATTAGCAACACTGTGAGATATCTTTCAACAAATAAAAGTAGGAAAAAATATAAAATCCCTGATGGGATGACAATGTTTACTACAGAATATTTCTTTCTTTGTGTAAGCTGTGGCTGTTGGTGCGCTTATTAGTAAACAGGGCTTTGATATTTTCTAACACGTACATCTATGGACACAGAGCATTGAACATGAAAATGTCTCAGACAGGCTTTTGTTTCTGATAAAAAACATGAAATAAGAAATATAATAAAAAGAAAACATTTGACTGTTTTCATCAGTAAACAACAAAGGGAATAGCTTTTGCTGAGGAATACTTGAAAGTGGAGCTGAATCAAATAAGGCTAATTCTAGATTACAAAAATAAAACCTGAAAAGTAGCAGATGTAATAAATAGACAGCCTGCAGTACAGAGGTATTCTAAAAAGTCTTATGAGTAGAGAGAGAGATTAGTGCACTACAGAAAAAAGTAACTCATCTTTGAAGATATAAAAAATAAAGCTGAAAGTCTAGCGAGGTTTGAATAAATGGTGATTTGGTGATTCCCAAACAAATGTTCTGTCTTTTTTTGTTTAACTTTTATTTTCTAGACAAAACCTTGCCTCTCTTCTGCAAGATAGCATGAAGACAATCACCATCTTGCCTGGGGCTGTCTCATCAGACTCATCATCTCAGGAGTTTATTAGAGGATATGTCATATACATACAGTCTCGAAATGAGTTTGTCTGAAATAACATGCTGAGGGTAAGCAGTATTGTTGAGTAAAACTGCACATGACTGTGGCTAACAGCCGCTTTGCAGGGCTGTCTCCTTTAACACCTCACAGCAGGTCTTGCTTCATTCTCTCTGAATAATATGATTTATAATATATACCTTGAAGTCAAAGGCCTCCTGCTCTCATAATAGCTCTTATGGACTCCAGCCAGTTATTCCTTACTGCCACAATAAATCCATTTATACCTTTCAGAAGCTTTTTCAGTGTGTTAACACCCTAGATGTTTTAGTTCCCATCCATTCAATCCAGTTTAGCAAGATCCACCCAAAAACAGCAGATTAAACCACTGGATTTCATGAAGGTGATGACAGAGCAGCAGAGTCTGTGCACTACAAGATAGTGCCTTACTGTACAAGCAATGCCATTTTTCTACTCTAGCAAAAGTAACCGAACTAATTTTCATATTTTCTCCGTCGTTGATTAGCAGGGCAGTATTGTTTCTGCTATCCTCACGTGTGACTTGATTTGGATTGTAAGCATAGTGGAAACTCCACTCCTGGGAATGTTTCAGAACCATATTTCTTCTTTTGAAAGAAAAAGAAGAACAGAAAGAGAAAAAAAAAAGCCAAAGGCACACCAACTCATTTTTTGACAATTTATTTCCACATTTCCCATTTCCAGAGTGTAAAGATGGTTAATCACCAGTGTCTAAACAGAACCTGTCCATTTTCCTCAAAACAATAACAAATCATATGAGAGAATTATTAGAAGATGCATGTTTACATTACACCTACCAGCAATAGACTGGAAGATTTGGAATATCGGCTTTCAGTTCCACTTTAAATTATATTGAATGTATATATTATTGTACTAAAATTGTATTTTGAGAACAATGTCAACCTCTATACCTTCTCAAGTCCTAGATTTTGGATTTAAATTATAAATGCATGTTTCCTTCTCACCTCAAAAACAATTCTCCAGATTAAAACCCTGATACTGGCAGATCTGATTTTTCTTTTGCAATGTCATGACTTTAAAAGGTCATGTCTATACAAATGAAACTGTTGGCTGAATCTAGTTTTTAAATCTCTCTTTTGCAGAATTTGTCGTTAAGAAAAAAACGAACTTAGAACCTACCTCAGTGACTCTGGTTTGGTTTAACTCGGTTTTGGAAAACCGGTTGCAAAGATAAAATAATTATTTTTTGATCGTATGATCTGAAAAAAAAAAGGAAGATAATGGTGTGAACACAGCACGTTCATAAACAGCCATGCTGCCAGAGGCTCTACACAAGTGCTGCATTTTCCCACAGTTATTTCTTAACAGTGGATCATTGTGCTGTGAAGTGGTACCTTCAATATCTAATTATAATGAAGAGAAAGAGAGAAACAACAAGATCAGAGCTGCAACAACAAGCTGAAGAGAGCAATTGAAGAGCCAGTGATCTTGGCCTGACAGCAATCCTGTATTACCAATGGCATCGATATTGGCATGACTGCATTCCCAGTAGCACACATTCCCTGCGAAGGTAGCTGAAAACTAAACAACATGCCTTCCACAGTGCAGCTGCATGTTTAACTGTAAAAGAAAACAATTAGAGGTTCAAACATTTAACCGAACTCACTGTGGTCTTTGGAGAAACAGTCTCATTGTTAGTAAGATAAGAATAATCTGAAGTCCTGTGTACAATCAGTTCTTTTCTGATGTAGTTGACAAACAGCTTTTAGGGCAGACAAAATCCTGTGTGTGGCAAAGGTGGGAAAACATGAATAACTTTAATAATATTAAATAATCTTATCCTGTGGAAGAAGTGTCTGTACCTCACCCCTGAACAGAAACAGACAGAAAATCATATAACAGGTAATCAACCACAGTGGCCTTAGTTTTATCTTCTGAATGTTTACCACACAAAAAAAAACTTGGCAAGTTGATCATCCAGAATTAATTTTATTTTCAAAAATGAGGAAACAATTGCCGCAAGAAAGAACAGAACTAGTCCACCTCTGCTCACAAAAACATACTTTTGTTAAGTTGTTGGCCATTCACACTACTTAAGGCAATTTTAGATACAGGGCCTACTGTTTTTTAATGAAAATGTATAGATTTACAAGAACTGTCAAGACAAGAAGAGTGGATGATTTGTCACTCACAGGAATTAAGAATCCCAGCAGCTACAGTATAAAGCTTCGTTAGGCTCTGTTCCGAGTCTCTGGCTGGCATGCACAGATGGAACAATTAGAAGCTCCTTATGTATTCACTTAATTACCTTGTTTAATCTAGAGAGATTGGATTGATCTGTTCAAAAAGGGGTAACGTTGTTTTCTAAATGTCAGCTTAGTCTTTGGTACAGAAGCTTATCAGTTATTATTTTGTGTGTGGTTTTTAAGGTTTTTCCAAAGCTCAGTATAAAGCTTTTAAGTAAAAAAAAAATTGTCAGCAATGATCTAGTATAAGATCAATATACTATACTGCAGTAAGTAATACATAATAAGTAGCACATTTAGATGTAGCATTTAGATGTTTCCAACAATACAAAAGCATTGTCAAAATGTTTTACTTTATTTAAACATTTACCAAAACAGGAATGCAAAGTATACTTTTGTCCTTCAGTCTTTGAAGTATCAAGTATAAAATACATGTATGTGTGTCTACATTATGCTACAGAAATGAATAAAACCGAATAGGTGTTTTTCATTATGTGTTTTGATTACTACAATGGAAAAATTATTATGTAGCTCCCTCTGGTGTCTATTCAGGTATGGAAATGAAATTCTGACTTCTGCGTAACTCAGCACATACAAGATGGCCAACCACCCACACAGCAAAAAAAATAAAACTTTGCATTAAAATCATCATGTTTTAGTACTGTAATTCACCTCTGGGCAAGTTGACTTACATCATTTATGCAGTTAATCAGTTTCTTATTAACCTTAAGCCCTACATTCACTTTAATCATAAATTCAATCTGTAATTTTAAAACACTGTGTAATCCCTAGTTTTAATTTGAAAAACTACTAATAATAAAATAACAGATTAGTTGGATTCCCTTTGGAAAATAATACAAGAAACAGCTGTTTGAAAATGCATATTGGCATCCAAAGAAATCGTTGGGGTGTCCTTTGAAACCCATAATGGCTCTTAATTGTGAGTTAAATTATCCGTGTTGCAGTCTGTGCCATAGATTCATGGCTTGTGGCATTAGAGTGCATAGATCTGTTTTCATATATGTGTGTCTCCTGTTATATGATTGTTCAATAAAAGATAATACCAAGGGATATCCCGACTTACTTGCAAATCATAACTACACTCGTTTTTAGTTATCTTACTTGTTTAAAGATGCTTGTTTTCCACACATTGGCAGCCTTTACCTTGCATTTCATATATTTTGAAATATGAATAGTTTTTGTGTGTGCTGGCGCCAGCTGATATGTTTATAAAGTCACATGTTAGAAGGGCTGGCCATCTGATCCCAGTCAGTGAATCAGGATAGTGAAGTAAACTTGAGCAGCTTGTGTTTTCTGACTTCTACAACAGAATGATGACAGTACTAACAGCCTGCTGTATCTCATGAAGTCACAGTCAGGCAAAGTCCAGATAATAACACTGTAAAGATGGAGTTTGGGTTAGCAGTAGCCTCCACACACATACACCTTGCATAATTGAGAACATACAGTACTGTACTTAACATCTTGGTGTGGACAGCAAAACAAATAAGCAAACAGCCAATCGAACATAAGATGTGAAGCAAGAGACTTGTGTAGCCAAGATCCAGAAAAGAGAAATCCCTGCAGCTAGTGGGAGGAGACCAGACAGACAATTATCACCCAAATCTATATTAAACCAGCAGTGAGCAATGGAAGTTCTCACCCCAGAGGATTCACACCCCAGAAGCAGCACGTTTTCAGGGTGTGCCACTTGCATGTGGTGATCTCTGGCTTTGACTCGGAAAGACTGGGTTTTCTCCTGTAATTGTGGAATTTGTTGGGGGGTTTTTTGTTCATTCGTTGAAGTTGCACACAATGGCAGTAAGCGGACGGCTGACTGTAGCCTCTGCCTGGGCTCTCCACAAAGGATTGGCGATGTGTGTTTGGTTTGGACGGGAATGAATAACTTTTCATTTAGGGCGGAAATGACAGGAATAGTAATTAAGGAAATGGCATGATTTTATAGGCCATGATGTTTATATTAACTGCCAGATGTGATACAGCTGGAAGCTAACTCGCCTTGCCCGGTGTGTGATTGGTTAAATTCTGCTAACTGACGTGCTGGTTTTGCAAACGGGACTTCATGAGAGAGAGATAAAAGTGGGATGTTGCAGGAGCCAAACAGGCTCTGACTGATTAAATTTTAAATGTAAACATAAGTACCAGGGGCTTCTAAGGCATGTGACGATTTTGAAGACCTGCATTATTGCGTGTGTGCAAACTATATGTAGTATGTACTATCTCTAGCAGGCTTTAATATCTGAAGGCTAATATTGGAGCTGATCTGGTTCGCCAATTAATAAGATTGACGTCAACCTCTTGCATCATCTCAATTTATTATACTAGTGCTAATATCATAACTTGAAAGTCTCAGGTTAGTCTGGGCCCACTGTGTCCAATTTGTCTGACTAATTTAATTGACTAAAACAAGCTGTTTTGCCAGAGGGTCTTCTAGTCAGAATTTTTATGAATTTGAGGCTCTGCTGGTGGTGAAAACGGGCAGCTAGCCAAAAAGTGTCTGCAAACCTGCAAAGCGATATCTAGAACCTGGAGTTCTGTCTTTCAGCTAGAACTGAAATAGCAAAATGATCAACTGAAAAGGATCCCTTATACACAGAAATATTTAGACTTTGTTATACAGTAGCTAACTGGCAAATAAAAAACAATCCCTTGTCATTTTTTTTTTATTGTCTGCTCGGTATTTTTAGTTTTCATGTATTTTGGCCATGCTAATATTAAGCGTTTACTTTGCTAAGATTTCCTATGATTTACATCCTTCTTTGCTACACTCCTCTCTGCTTCACACTGCCTCCACTATACTTCCCCTGTGTTCTGGGCCCAGCTCTCCAAACCAGTATAGACTGAAGATGAGCAGGATTCCAGGTATAACCAGCTGGCTAAGAAAACAGGAGAAATGTTGGAAAAAAATCATTCGACATTGAAACTGATGGCATAAGATTTTGCAAACCTTTTCCATCCCTGTTTATTTTAGGGTTTCACCAGAAGTCCACCACATCCATCGTCCTACTGTAGCTACACTGCGGTTTCCTCCGAGTCTCCCACTCCAGCCTCCCCCAGTTCAATTCTCCTTTTACCTCCTTTGCAGTGTCTCACCCAGGGAAGACAGGAAGAGCTGTGCATGTTATAGATTACTCTTACGATGGCTACATAACTTGCTCAAAGAAGAAAAAAGATTGATGACTCCTTGGTTTCAGCAAAGCAGCTTTCCCTTTCAGAGTATTAAATACACATGGAAAGGAATGAGCCATCTTCATCAATCTACTGGGGATCCTGCTGCTATCATCTGGGAGAGATGAGACCCCATCACTTTCTTATGATTAAGACAAATGCTGCTGAAGCTTGAATTCCCTGTTGAAAAAGATTCAGACTCTCATTCACTTTGATGAAGTTTTCTGTGTTGTTTTTTTTATCTTTGTTCCACTTTTGTAATATCGAGAATCACTATTTTTTGTCCATTTTTGTTTTCTTTCATGTCTCTCCATCTGTTACTCGGTGGAAATCAGTACCTCATTAACAACGCCTGTGATCCTGGTATTCTTTAATCTCCAGGCTGTAAGCTCCACAAGACAGCACTCTTAATTATTTCCAAAAAGATGGCTATGAATTATAAATAGGCAGCACAATCAAATGAAAAAAAAACACATTTGATTAGTAATCTAAACTCAAAAGATGAACCTGTTATTAAAGTACAGAATGGCTATTTGTGCGACAGAGAAATTCTATCTTGTAAAGAGTATTGTAGAACATGCATTGTAACAGCTAAGTTCATAGCTGAGGTACACACCTTAGCTGAAATAAATACTACTGATAAGACAGATTAATAGCTGTATTGACATGGTATATAAAAACGATTTTAAAACTAGCTAGTTTAAAACTGTTTTTTTAGCTGTACGTTTTTTTAATATGTAGTGTGAATGAAAGAGCTTTGACTTTGAATGAACTTCACCTTGGTTTCTCAAGTTTTTAATTTCTGTAAATTCATGGGACAGGTTGGGATCAGTATAGACTTTGTGTTATTTAACAGCTAATAGAAGTGCTATTGCCATTTGTTTTCATTGAACTTTCAGAATATGATGAAAATGTTACCTTTTTATGTATGTATGTTATTATAAAATGTTATATAAACGTCATTGTCAATGATAATTTTAATTATTTACTATAAAAATCATTCTTTGCTCTTGATTTTATGATCACTGCCTGACTATTAAGTGCTGTATTCAGGTTGTGCAGCACAGTACTAGATTCTCCAAAAAGCTTCAGCTGCATGCCTCTGTAAAACATTCACACTGTCATTAATTATCAGTAAGACACCAGTTTGTTTTAAACCAGGAAGAGGAAATAGCTGGTAAATATGCTCCTGAAACAGGAGATTCGTGGTTTCAGCGTGAATTCTGTGCTTTTTTGCTTTAAACTTTTTAGGTGGTGGTTGGGTGGGAGAGATAATTGTGCCGAACACCTAATATTCCTTCCAAAACATGTTTTCAGTACAAAAAATATATATCAAACACCAGACCTCATTGAGCTATCCTATTTAGGGTAGTTTGCATTTGGTTTATATTTTAACACATAATGCAGGAGAAATTCAGCTACAGATTACCTAATGGAATAATAGCATCTCAAATCATAAACATAACTTCGACATTAAACATTTCTGATAAATTCTAAAATTTAAAACATCTGCAATATAGAAAAACAAGTTTTCTGTCATGCCACATATCATAACCCAAGTGGAAATGAGCAACTGGTTTCTAAAGTCTGAGCTGATATTTATAGGTATGCACTGGTTTAAACTGTTTTTGTGTTTTCCTTGCCTTTTATGTAATTTCCCAGAAAATAGCTCTGATTCTCTCTAAATGAAGTTGATGCCCACTGAGAGTTTAGAATGAATCCCAGGCAACCAATCTGCTTAAAAATATTACCCATGGGTACTCTCTGAAATATTCTACAACATCATTTAGTCACTAATACCTGATGGATCTATCAGATCTTGAGGGAGACAAGAAAGGGATTCACTAGCTGACTTAAAAGCTATTGATAGCTTTTTGGTACCTCCATCAGAAAATCAGAATTACACTTGCAGTGACTAATCACTTCCAAATTGATGCTGAGCTGCACTTCCGTTATATTTTAAAAATTATTAATTTTTAATTACATCTAAATCAGTCAAGGCAGTTGGAAAACAGCATTGGATAAACTCATTTCATTTTACAAGCACAGCAGCAATTTAAGGACACTTATAAATTAATATTTTCTTCCCTTGTAGGAATTTCACTAGAAAAGAATTCTCTGGCATTCACTGGTGACTCATTTCATGGGGTCCAGATCAGTACGTTCCAGTTTAGAGCATTTCCAAAATAAGCATCTTGGCTTATTACAGCATTATCTTTTTAAAAACATAGTTTAAATTAATTAAATTGATAAGCAATAGAAATTAACCGGTGAGCAGTTTAGACATGAGCATAACTATAAACATCAGTTCAGACTTAAGAAACCAGGTACTCATTTCCACTTGTGTTATGACGTTTGATGTGCCAAAAAATTGTTTTTCTATAATGCAAATGTTTCAACTTAGCATTGACGAAACAGCTGGTGCACTTTTCTGAATGCTATCGTCAGAGATGAATGAATAACCTGCGATACCTATCTAACATATCATATAACCCCCGTGGCAAAATACGAAGTCCAAAAAGCATATTTGCTTAATATGACAGACATCTCAAATTTAGGGAATTTGCAATTTTGTGAAAAAAAACGTCCTATGTTCCAAGGATACCTGTATTATCATATTTGGCTTTTAGTTTCTGATTAAAAAAATAAGTTTGATCATATCAAGAACTGCTTATTCTTTCCCGTAAACAAATATTTTGTATAATGTACTGACTGTGCACTGCTTAGTATTGCCAAATTGTGTGTTAAATGATTCTACTATATTTAAAGCAGATGGAATGAATATGTATGTAACGTTGAGGTAAATTCTTTCGCTGCTTTAATTTACGTATATATTACTTTTTAAAATGAATTTATTTAACCCCCACCCCCAGTTAGCCCAAAATAACATACATGTATACCGTAACAAAAATTTAAGGTAATTGTAGACATTTTGCCAATCCACAGATATACAATCATCAGAAATGAAATATTTTATTTGCGTTGTCGTGCATGACTACGACACACAAAAACCGACAAAAAAAATGACAACAGACATGACAGCTCCCTTTAGTCCTCGGGTACGGACTGACCTCACTTCCTTTTGCAACAGACACTTCCGTCAAGATGGCGTCGGGCGTGGAGGTTAGTAAACAGAGAAATACCTTATTGAAATGTTCGATTCTGTCGCTAAACTGCCAATTTTCTGTTTGAACTTTTTTTAAACGGACAAGCTACGGTGACCATCTTGAAACTTTCTTATCTGGCTTTGGAAATGGTGATTCTTAAGCGGTAGTCCAACGCTGTTTAACCTATACAGTATATATCACGGGAAATACACGCCTGGTATCTTTTTTGTAACTGAAGCTTTAAAAAACTTTTAAGAATGGTGGTTTTAATATCCTTTTTTCCCACTAGGTCCTTTACAGAGGAGCCAGTGTGTAGACTTAAGTACTTCTAATGCACTGCTTGTGATTGTATGATTTAACTATTTTCTGATTGTTGTACGTTTTATTTGGTTTTGTAACGACAAAGTCATTTATTTAAAACCGCAACAGGCTCCCAGGGTGGGCTAGTAATTGGAAATGGTTGTACCACAGCTTTCTATAGATACATAATTATATAAGACAATTTAGGTTTTTGGTTCAGACACGTGAGAAAATAGTTAAGATCACTTTATTGGCCATATACAATTTCTTGTATTAGGAATTTGTCTTTCACATACCTCAACTTGCTCTCCATGAGACACACAGACAGGGAGAGAAGATTGGGGTCAGAGCGCAGGGTCAGCCATTTATACGGCACCCCTGAAGCAGTTGGGGTTAAGGGCAAAATTAGTAAAAAAAAAAAGAGTAAAATTCCTCTGCCGGCCGGGATATGAACCAGCAACCTTCCAGGCACAGGCTTCACCTTGGTGAAGTGATTTAACTAATTAAGGTTTAAATGGGCCACTAGATCGTTTCACTAGAGCCTTCAGCTGTTGCCAATTTAAAGAGACATGGGGCATGGGGAGACATGGGGCTGAGATCCCAGCTGAAATAGATTGTCTTTTCTCGGTTCTTTCACGTGTCTCGTGAAAATGGTCTCATTTTTAGTCAGCTTAATGTTTTGTTCCAGGTTGCTGTTGCAGACACAAATGAGGAATCCTCAGAAAGCACTGCAGCTCAGAAGAGAGAAGACAGACTGCGAAAGTTCAGAGAGCTTCACTTCAAGAGGGTTAGAAATCGTTTCATATTCGTTCCCCCAGTGTTTGGCTCATGAGTTATACAGAAGCTTTATTTCATTTGTAATTCGCGTTGAAACTGCCAAGCCCAGAATGGCTTGAACAAGGGAAATGCACAAAGCTCTGAGAATGATAGAAATGATCCTCTTTTGTTATTCGTCTGTACAAAAAAAATAATAAAATTACATGGGGACATAAGAAAGAGAGGATGCCAATCTAACAAATATGGTTGCTGAAGGTTAATTGCTTCAAGAATCTTATTCAGCTGTTTCTGCTGACAGAACCTGGTTATTCTTCTCTGCACTGACTCAAGAGCAACAATGTTGATTTTTATAATGCGGGGACCAAAATTGTACAGCGCCTTGATTTAAACGATAGCTATGGTAGCTATGTGTCCTGCCATTTTATTGAGGCATCATCCTGTCATTAAAAAGTAATATCGATTCTCCGCCACTAGGGCAGACATGGCCCAATTCCAACCCTTTGTCACGTTGGTAAACAGTTCATTGAGTCGTTACAAATCAAAATCATTGTGGTCATTGCGAACTGGCCTTTCATTACCCCTCATCTAGTGCAAATAAAATACTGAATGAAGCAAGTGATTATTGTATTAGAATCTGCTCTGATTTTACAGTGTGTTACTTATAAAATAATAAACTGTTACAAACTTGAGCTTTTACTCTTTCATGAAATGTCCATTATGCTGGGTTATCTCATGTTAATATTTGCATTGAAAACTTATGCATTATCATGATAATGTTGAAACAGAATGAAGCTCGCAAGCTCAACCATCAGGAGGTTGTAGAAGAAGACAAGAGGCTTAAACTTCCTCCAAACTGGGAGGCTAAGAAAGCCAGACTGGAGTGGGAACTGAATGAGAATGAAAAGAAAAAGGTAACTGAAACTCTTCTTAGTTGGTTGTGTGACCCTTAGCATCCAAGTGTCACTAAATGTATTATAAGAGCTTATATTGGAATGGATCTAATAGGTAACTGAACCAAAGGACTCTCAGAAGGGCTGCAGAATCTTCACCGTTTAGAGCATGGGCTTCATTCTTCTTGAAGACTGACAATTTTAGGTCATATATGTCTATAGTGCAGAAATATTCACATCTGAGATGCATGTGAAACTGTGCGTGCATGTGTATGCACATACAAATCTGGGATCTCCTTTTGCTTATGTCTTTCCTTATTTTTTGCTTGGGTGAAAGAAAAGGGCAAAATCTTTGGCTCTGGATAAAACTCATAGAAGCAGATTGTGCTCAAAAAGACAGGGATACTAAAGAACATGTTCAGGTCAAGACTACGTTTGCAAAGTTGTGCTGCTAATTCCTGACCACAGTGCTTCTACCTTATTATATTTCTAACTGAAATCATGGGGGCAAAATCCTTAGCCGTTCATAGAAAGCTGTATAATCCTCAGCCTCCCAGAGCCTATCCCAGAACTTTGCCCTGAATGGGATGGCACAAGACAGAAACAGGTTATCCTAGCCAGCATTCTTTGCAAGGTGGGAGGAAGTTTGAGCATTCAAACAAAAAGTACTTCACTAGGGAATCAAACCCAGGACCCATGAGCTGTGAAGAACTAACTCCCACACCACATTGCCACTATGGAAAAAATACGCAAACATTACTGGGAGACATGGTGGCGCAGTGGTTAACATGCCTGCCCCTCAGCTCTGGGGCCCTGGCTTCACCTCCATGGGTGCTATCTGTCCTCCCCACCATCACGTGGGTTTCCTCCCACAGTCCAAAGACATGCTCATAGGTTAAGTGGCTTCTGTGAAATTTGCCCTCGTGTGAGTGTGTGCCCTGCGGTGGACTGGCATCCCGTGCTGCCTTGCCTTCAGTGATTCCCAGGATAGGCTTCAAGCCTCCGTGACCCTGAATGGAATAGGAGCTCACTGGGCTTGATGATGACGACAAGCATTAATAACGTTGAGGACGAGGCGTTCGGTTTATCCCAGCGCTGATTTTTTTTTTCCAAATGAAATTTTAAAAATGTCATTTTCAGGAATGTGCAGCAAGAGGAGAGGACTTTGAGAGAGCTAAGCTGTTGGAGATCAGTGCTGACGAAGCAGAAAGATGGGAAAGAAAAAAGAAGAAGAAGAATCCAGATCCAGGCTTCTCAGGTGTGCGGTTTAGTGCTGTTATTGTCCTACCAGACACATGCCCGCCCTTCTGTAGCACTCACCTGCTTTCGAAATTCTGTCCTTAGATGGAGCCTACCTTTCATACCTAACTTTCATAAGACTGCGTAGGTTTCCAACATAAAGAGCCCATTCACCGCATCTTGCTCATGTCATAGTCATTAGCTCATTGATCCCAACATTTCATGGAATTTTTTTTTCTGGTGGGATTTGTAACATAAAAAATGGAGTTAACAGTTTTAGTTGTCAGTGCTATTTGGCAATTCAACAAAAAATTAAAAACAAACTGCACTCTCTTTATATATTTTTAGACCCTTACCTTTCAAGAAGAAAGTACAGAAATTGGCCTATGTCTGAATAAATGTGTACTGCTTCTAAATCCATTCTTATGACTTCTGTTCTCCAAAGCGTTGCGGTACTTATATCTTGAGTCCACAAAGAAATAACAATCTGAATAATTCCATTTATATGTGACACACCTTCTGGTGGCCACTACAGCTAATTTAAGGAAGCTACCAATTCTGTAGTTGGGAAAAAATCAAATCTGTAGGGCAACCTAAAACAGAATATAACAGAGTTATATTTATGGTCTTCTTGAAGGGCATTGCTTTAGTGTTTTCCTAATATTAGCTCCCAAAGTTGAAGGTTTATAACACTCCCATCTCAAAAAAAAAGTAAGAAGTTGTTAGCATGGTTCATAAATTTGAGCTTAAGAAGCACGGTCATTTCTGTACAGGTATAATCTTTTTGGAGTAAGGTGTGATCTGTGTAAGTTGGTATCATATCTTAATATGAGAGCTCGGTGTGACTTTACACAACTGCCATTTGCTCAGTAAGCTTTTCAACTACATTAACTGGGTTGTGTATTATGTTCACAGTTCTGAACCCTCTTAAAACATGACATTCCAGCCAACAGCTTTGCAGTACAATTAAAATATAGAAACAAAGCTGGAGGCTTATCATGCTACAGTATTGTTACTGCATGAATGAGGAATGCAAAACATTAAACTAAGGAGTCACGATTTAATTTATAATTCAGATTTAGACACAAAGGCAGTGATGCATCACAGTTTCCTGTTACATCTTGATCCATGTAAAGCTGTTCTTATAAATCATTTTTAATTGACTGCTGTAGAATGCGCTACCATGGTTGTGATGTTATAAATATGGCAACCATGTGTTGCATCAGAACACTTTGGAAATAAATGTGGAAAATTCTTGTACTGGGGTTGCACTAAATTTTCTCCCCCTTTTAATGAGATACAGCTTCTGTTGCTTTTTTTTATCTGTGTCTCATTTCTTTCAGTAATTAAATGGCCTATATGACAAAATGCTATGATTCTGAAGTTTTCATTGATTCGGCAGGTTATGCTGAAGCACAGCTGCGTCAGTATCAAAGACTCACCAAGCAGATTAAGCCTGACATGGAAAGCTATGAAAAACAGCGGGAAGAATGGTAAGATAATGATTGTTGATCATTTGATGTTTTTTTTTTCCCATTGTTTTCAGTTGCTGAAACAGTGGACACTCATTGATGCATGCTCTTTATTAGATATGGCTTGGGGCAAGTGTAGGTCAGTGCTGCTCGTTAGCAGAGCACAGAGGCAGAGCTAGAAGCCATGTGTTGTTTTCATACAGTATTAAGCAGTTACTGTGCCTTGGTCCACAGTATTGGGCTGTGCTGACTGACTCGGTGTTCAGCTGAAAATGTGGTCTCTTACTTGTAGTGGCGATGACTTCTTCCCAACATCCAACAGCCTGCTGCACGGCACCCACGTGCCGACTAAAGAAGGGATGGACCGGATGGTGGCTGATGTCGAGAAACAGTGAGTAACAAATTCATTCAAAGTCTGCATTAATTCTAACCGCCGGTTATTACAGGGTGTGTAGTTACTGTGGGCAGTGTAAAGTGAATGCTCAGTACCTTAAGGGTTTAGTTGTGATTGGTAAAATGTAAAAAAAGATTTATATTCTATGTGTGAGATAATTTAGCACATAACAAATATGGACTGATGGGTTTGTCCTAAAATAATCCTCGATAATTGCAGTGTGGTATCCAATTTCGTCTTGAATAGTCTCGGTGTTTAAAATCAGATGGATTCATCTGATAAATTGGACCGTGCGTCAGTTACCATTGCCGTGAAGAATTGCTTCCCTCGCAGGGCTTGAACGCATCTTCAGTCTCCGCAGTGTGCTTTCTGCTACATGCTTATCATGCTGTGTTTTCGTACTGTCAGGTTTAATTCTTCCACCTCTTCTCAGCTTCCTTAGGCTTATTTGCTTATTTTGTGTGAGAGCAACATGCATAGGACATCTTCCTGTTGATGACTGTTAGGGGAGCAGTGGTCAGGGTTCTGGACTGGTAACTGGAAGGGTGTGGGTTCAAATCCCGGTGAGATGATGCAGTTATATCCTGGGAAATGGTGCAAATGTAACTCGCTTTGGATAACAGTGTCAGCCAAAATAAAGTGCAGAAAAAAAATAGCAAGGGGCGAAGACAAATAGATTCTACTGTATCTTGTTGTCATGCTCAGATCCTCTTTTTGCTCAGTGAACCAAATAAATGGATATTGACTAGCTGCTGAGTGCAATGGGTACATGGCTCATATCTGGGATTAGTAGGCAGCTGCTTGGTAGAGGTCTCCACACGTGATGAAGTGACAAATCCACAGTCAAATTCCAGTCCTCAGCCCAGTGCAAGGCTGGCGCCATGAGTCCTCAGTTCTGATCAGCCATTCTGTGTGGCTGGGACTCCGACCAACAGTATACCACATGCTTGGCTCACCTTACTCGCAACAAAATGAATACATTGGGTTTCTTTTAATATATTACTGAAGATTTCTCATTGGAGAGGTGGAGGGTGAGAATAGGATTCTTTGCAAAAGAGCTGTTACGACTTGAATTATATTTTCGAAGGGGTCAAAAGATACTTGACTTTTTACGATACAATAGGTAAGATAACTGCGTGAGATAGTTAATTGATATTTGATGGGTATTGGTGCCATTACTGAATTATAGCATTCCAAGGTTTGAAGGGCTTTCTTCTTTTCTGAATAAGTTTTTTTTTTCCTTTTCTTTTTTTCAGGATTGCGAAGAGGTCAAAATACAGCAGGCGCCGGGCATACAATGATGATGCCGATATCGACTACATCAATGAGAGAAATGCCAAGTTCAACAAGAAAGCCGAGAGATTCTATGGAAAATACACTGCTGAGATCAAGCAAAACTTGGAAAGAGGCACTGCAGTTTAATATTGTGTGCATACATCCCATGAATTCAGTGCACATGCAGAGCCTTGAAGGTTTGGTTCATTTGTTGTCATCGGGGATAGCATTATGTTGAGCAGGAGGAAAACATTTTTTCTGAATGTGAAGGCGAACCATGGGTGCATTCTTTCCAAGTATTAGAATGATCCACACCATTTAAATAAGGAGCTCACTTTCCTTGAACCACAAAGACCAAGCATCACAATAAGTAACACATGGGAATGTTTCTGAAATGTATGCAAAGTTTTTAATCTGTGCATGTAGGAACGATGAAAAGTTTTTTTGCTGCCCTTTTTAAGTAGAATGCTTTTTGTAAGTTAAAATATGTCACTGTGTAATCTTTTGGATGTGTCTTCTCATTATTCAATCATGTTTATAGTTCAATAAAGTGTTTAAACAATTCCTTGTTATTCTGTTGCTGGTAGTTGATTTTACAGATATTATTTCATAACTTTTGGTCTTTCTATAGTGAGGAAGAATGGAAAAGATGATCAGCCTATCACTGTTAGTTTTTTTTTTTGCATTACTATCCTGATGGTACAAGATTTTCCAGTAATGCTTGTGTTCACCATCGATCAGGAGGTTGTCAATAGATATGGAACATGACATCTTTTGTTGACTTTTGGATGGTTACTTCATACATTTCTAACTAAACTGGAGAAATATGCATGGATTGTAAAACTTTATCTTCTCAATGATCAGTCTTGTAAATAGAAGATGTTTTTCAAAAATGTTCTAATTTTCATTTATTGCTATTAAATGATTTTTACCAAAGATCTGAATGATGCTTTTTTACTGTAAGATTCTACAGACTGGTTAGTTTGTACTCCAACTCTAGCGGATATAGTGTAGCAGGACCATATACAACTGTCAGGTGAAATACAATAAAATTTGATCTCCTTCCTTTTGTTGGAGCAGTATCAAAGTGAAGTATCTTCTTAGTATCCACTTATCAGAAGAGTTATCAGAAATAATACTGGGTGTTTGGAGGGAAAAAAAATCCATCTTAGATCTTCAGCCAGAAGAGGGAAAACAATTTAGGTATTCATATGATCTTTCAAAATCTCAGTTTCTGCCAGTGGGCTTAAAGCAATATGATACAAGAAAAGACTTGTGACCTGTCAGAAGATCAAAGTTTAACGAGAGCATGCGTTGACCATTTTGTTCTTTGCCTGATGTTTTCGATAATTTAAAGCTTGGCTGACTGCTCCCTCTAGTGGATTTAAAGACAAAGGCTTAACGGCTGTGAGGTCCTGGAAAGTGTCCTTGCATGACAATTGAAATGCAAGACTTCACGGGCTTCAGCGCAATGTAAGTCAGATGTCCTGGTCTTTGTATGCCATCATCTTGGATGAATGGAATCTTTTTTAAGCCTGCTTGACCTTTACCTTAAAAATGAATTCTCGGGCATCGTACCAGGGGGATTAGTATAGTATTTGACAGTGACCATTTTAATGGGGGGCACATGCTTTGCGGTCCTAAATGTGGGAGTCGGACGTAATTAAGGGTTTTTCATTGAACATTTCTCTGGTTTCTCTGATGTAGAAGCCGATGCGAAGAGCTCTCTCTTACTGTTCTCTGGAAACCCTTCTCCTCCACAGATGTTTCCCTTCCAGCTATGCAGTGACCCTACCATATTTCATGACAGCATCATGGAGACCACAAAAAAGCACCTGCCACCAACAGTAAGCAGCCTTTTTTTTTCTAAAATAACTTCTTCCCATCACCGGTGATAACCGTTGCCAAAGGTAATTTGTTCTGTGAGATTACTAGACT
This sequence comes from Atractosteus spatula, assembly GCF_055471065.1. Taxonomy (NCBI): domain Eukaryota; kingdom Metazoa; phylum Chordata; class Actinopteri; order Semionotiformes; family Lepisosteidae; genus Atractosteus; species Atractosteus spatula. The sequence goes on along the minus strand of NC_142719.1, from coordinate 4,214,715 downwards.
TCAAACATCGAAGCATCTTTTATTTTAATTTTTCCCCCCCAATTAGTCTGTGCCTCCGTCAAGAGTGTTTTTTTTCTCTATGTACAAAAGAAAGTTGTGGGGTTAACTCCGGTTGTGAATGAAAATTAAATTCATGTGACAAACTTAAATAATTGCTTTGGTGTCTGTGACATTAAGAGGAAATTAAACATCAAATAGTCTGCCTGGAAGGGGTAGCTTCTAACATTTTTCTCAAGCTCTGCTGAAAAGGGCATTTGTGTTTTTACTTAATGACTCCTTTGTGTGAAGCTGTAAACATGAAAAAGTTTTTTAAAAAGTGACAGGATGACACAAAATGTGTGTTTATGAGAATGTGCCCAATTTAAGGCTGGAATTGCCTCTTGGCAATAGCAAAATGCTTATCTCATATTCCATGTAAACAAGACACAACTATTCCAACCAGAGGTGTAGCTTTCATTAACTGTGCCAGATTCTAAACTTATAAAAAGATGAATGTCTATGCATACAATGTAATGAACAACAAAGAGGGGTTCAGGTGTTAACTACGTATCATGATTCTATTAACAGTTTTTATGTTTTAGTGTTTGTCATTTTATTTAATCAGACATAATTGGCCTGCTTTAACATACTATCAATGAGCAGCTTTTTAGAGGAATCTTAGTTTAATAGAAACACCTACCACTTAAAAGTTTGTCACCATGCAATGCTGATCTCTGAAGTATCTTGAGGTACAAGATTTATTACAGATACAGACAATTTTCCTGTGATTCAGTGAAAAACATGAGATTATTGTGCAAGTACTTTACCATGGCTAGACATGGTGTAACTTAAAGGTGCCCATATGTATATAACAAATGCTTCAAATTCATTAAAAGCCTTTTCACATTTCAGACCTTAACACATAAATACCATTATCCTACTGGAGGTCACACAGGAGAAATATATATGGCCAATAGCCTGTCCAAGTGATCTTACATTTGTTTATACACTGATCTGGGATTGTTGTTTTTTTCCATTTCAGTGCATCTTAATCGTTAACGTATTAAGTTCCTTGACCAACAAATATTTTGAATAGGATTACAGCCAATGATCACATTTCTAAAAATACCCTGTGGAAAAGGTTACAAAGGAGAGAACTGGCTTTGAAAATGTGTTTCCCTAGCTGTGTGAGAAAGCGTGACTGGATGGTAAAAGGGTTTGATCATCCAGTCTCTCCTGTTATAGGGGGGGGGGTTCAAAGGAAACCAGACAGCAGACACTGATTCATTCTTTTAACTTTGATGACTTTATAATGCTTCATTATTTCTCTGTTTATTTTCAGGTAGAGTTTGTAATGATTAAACAGCTTTTAAACTAGGCGTTGGAATTCAAACAATTTTTATTGGGACGGGGGAGTCTGAAGATATCTAAATGAACATTGCCCATCTTTTAGAACCACAGAGGTCTGTTTAATGAGCTCTAATAAGATGCTAAAGTTTACCTTACATCAGGAATGAACATGTTCAAAAGACTGTGTGCAAGTTAAACCACTCAACCCCATGTGTACTTAATGAACAAAGAAGTTTTAGTGTAGCTGCCAGAAGCCTAAACACCTCTGTAATTTAACAACTGGATGATATATGGAAAATGTAATCAAGCATGAAATGTGAAACTGTGTGATCTTTCAAAGAACTAATTAAAATCACTGTTCAAAACAATGTACCATGCTCATTGGTCCACAGACGTCATGCAGCCTGTATCTGTATTAAAACTGTTGTCTGGGAAATAGTATGTTTTTATATATTGTAGCCAAAGACGACTAAAATATACACATTTTCTCCTTAAGTAAATAAGGCATATACAATTTACTCTCTACATGAGTAGCACCTACAGTATTCGGATTAACTGAGAAAACACTTTGGACGACTCCAAACTTTTTAAACTCCATACTTTTAAGGGTATAAAACATCCAGCGCTGCCCTCTACTGGTAAATGTGCCTATAAGCGTCAAGAACATTTGAAGAAAAAAATTCAAACTACAAGTCTTGAGACAGTTTAAGGAAATTCTTCAGTATGTGGGCTTATGTGCATGAGATTTACTCATTTCAATTTATTAATCTTAAACCATCCCAGAGAAAAGGTTATTTGTACATTGGATCATCCTTTCATTATCATAAGAAACACAGTTCAGATATTTTTCAGAATGTGGTTTCAATACTAAAGACAGGCAGCAATCCTGTATCAAGATGAAGACAATTCTCCATCGCGTACCCCATTACGTACACTGCAGCGTAGGTTTTTGACTTGCATAGGTTTGGTAACAGGATTATGGCTATACTTAATAAAAATTATATATACACCTAACCATACAAAAATCATGCAGTCTAGCTCTGCAGAGTCAGAAATTGGGAAACAAAATAATTTCGCAATAAGCTTAGCTGTGAAGAACTGCCATGTTCATGTTCCTGCCAATAACTTCGACAACACAAATGGCTCAAGACCATGGCAGAGGTGATGAAAGACAGCCCTCCCATCACTATTAATTTACAAACTTGACTGTTACAGCCTTTCGATTTCTTGCCCTGCATGAAGAGGATACACACCCCCGTCTTTGTGTAAACCTTTGTGGAGGCTTTATGGGCAGATTTGTTAATGGTTTCCACACTGTGGATCTAAATACCCAGGTTTGGGTAGAGTAGAGGGGGGGGAATAAATACCTGTTAATGCTTGTGCTCAAAAAGCTATAGATCAGAAAGTTTTGAAAACAATTCAAATTTCTTAAACCAAAAAAAAGTTATCCTATGTGATTTTTGCTCTACAGTGTGCCTAGACTTTTAAAAGTTAGTGAACAATTTGGAGATCTGCGTGTCTTGCAACTCACTGGAATGAATACAGGAAGGAATCCCTAGTAACTTAATTAACTGCGTCCATTTCATGGCTGTTGAATTTCATTTTAGTCTTAAAAGTTGGTCTTTGTATGAACCGTGTCTGAAGGAACTTCACAGTTTTGACAAAACCACTCAAAACACCCGGTTTCACATTTATTTTTATTCAAGGACCAAGAGGATGAAAGCTAAAAAAAAAAATACAAATGCAACACTCACTGTAACAAGTTTAGATTAAAATTCCCACCTGTATGAAATCTTGTCCAGTCTTCATTTCACATAACATCTGAAAGAAAACATCTAATATTTAAAACCATTTTTAACAGCCCACCCTCCCCATATAATATAAAATCTATGTACAAAAAAATACATTAAATTTACAGAAACACTTGCTCCTGAAGCTACCGCGTCTTTATAACGGAATTTTTGGGAGATGTATTTGAAAACAGCCCATTAGTTTTTGCTTGTTGAGTGACTGGTACCCAAAGTCCATAAGGGTATTCGTTTTTCTTGCTTTCAACCTTGACTGTGGATTCAGGACTGCCTGGTTGTGTGCAATATGATGGCTTTGCCACGGCATTCTGAAAAAAGAAAAAAAAAGGTTATATTTGGGTAGTGCTAGCTGGAGCTGGAAAAAAAATTGTAGATTAACATATGCTTACTTTTGGGCTGAAAGCAATCAACTTGTTTTTAGGTGACATCTCCGTGTTAGGAGACTCCTCTTCTGCTTCAGTCTTTTTATTCTGCTGCAAGAAGAAAACAAATGCCATTTTAGACTTGGTAATAGTATCTGAGCAATATTCTACTTAAGACATTAAGATCAGAAACTTCAGTAACATTACATGCATGAAAGATTTAGATGTGCCACTTCTGTATTAAGGTAAGTCATCAGTACCCAATTTCTTTGAATATATAGTAAATACGCTACTACAAACCTGCTCATTCCACAGTTTAACCTTGTTACTACAAGATATGGGTGCACAGCCTCATTCATTTGACAAATGAGAACCATTTATTCCGAATCACTTCTTAGAACTCTAAAAAGTGAATTGGTGCAATATGCACCTACTCTCTTCCACGACGTGTTTTTCTAAAAGGTACCATTCTTATTTCTGTGTACCAAAGGCCTTTTCTTCACATTGAGATTCAACCCAGCACTATTTGTGCAAATAACTTATCTTTGGCATAAGCAGCTTGGCTCTTCTTCTGTAACAAGATCTCTTATCTGGAATACAGTGTAAAAAATAACATTTGAAACCTGGGAGTCTTCAGCTTGTTCAAAGAGCTGAAAGTTCTATTAATCACGTAAGCATGAATAAAATCAGTTATATAGTACTAAGGCATACTAATACATATACAAAAATAAAAACATTAAGATTATATCCGAAAAGTACACAGTACTCACTAAAAGCACCTGAAAAACTAGTTTTCTACAATTCACCCATAAAATGATGTTTTTTGGTCATCAGCAAATTCAACCCTCCCCAAAACATCATGCCACGCATTACCACCTTATTCTCTTCACCAAGGCACTGAAGACCACACTCAAGTTTTCTATAAAACAGAAATAGAGCATGAAAGTCTAATCTGTTACCTGAAAACAATATGGGAGGAAAAAAGACAATAGCAGATTTTTGTGTAGTAGTTTGGAGAATAAGTAAAATCCCACTGCAGACAATGCTACAAAGTGTCAGCAGAACATGAATAAAACATAGCTCATATATGATTCTAGACCATTTCAGTAGTTTAAATCAATTTAAGTTTTATTACCGATATTAACTACTCTGTGAAGAAGAATCCAACTTAAACCAATTGAATTTAAACATGATCTAACTGAATCAGAGGTTGAGGCAGAGCTCCCAAAAGCTCTACTACACAACACACTGCTGTAATCCAACAGGAAACATAGGACTAAGACTATGAACTAGCATAATCCCTTGCTACATAAAGCCACCGGCCCAGTATTTTTCCTCAAACCATCCAGTCAAATAGCACAAACTGGCTGGGAAACGTTATCCTAACCATAACCATGTACGCGCAGACACATGGCAAGGCCAGTCAGAGAATGCCTAACATGCACATCATCCTCGGACGCTTTGCAGCATCATCTGCTTAGGGGCTCAACACTGCGAAAGAAGGAACGAGAAGCATGTTGCCTGTTCATGCTTGGAGCACAACTACCAGAGAAAAGTTCTCCAATACACATCGCACCTACCTCCTTCAGACCCTTCAGAGTGGTACTCTCTCGCCTCACCCCTTTCTCCTGCCCGTCCGCCAGCAGCTCAGCCTTCACGCTGTCCGGCAGTTCCAAGTTATCCACCCCAAGGGCCCTGGCTGCGTTGGCTTTCGCAATTTCCAGAAGCTCCCTTTTATCTAAAAGGCAGGACAGGAAACCGGCTTGTGAACGAGCGGGAACGACAAACGCTGGCCTGTACCTGGAAAGAAGGACAATTCGGCGCTGCTCACCATTCTTGCTCAGACGGATGTTGGGCCTGCTAGGTGATCTGGACCTGCTTCTGCTCCGGTAGGGGTCATAGAAGATGCCCCTGTTCCTGTCCACGAATCCATAGGTCCTCCGCCCTCTGGACCAGGAGCTGGAGCGCGAGCGGGTCCTGGAGCGGTACCTCCTGTAGCGAGACCTGGCTCGGCGGGGGGGGCGGCCGTACGACCTCGAGCGAGACCGGTACCACCGGGGGGACCAGTGGCACCTGCAGCGGGAGCGGGACCGGGTCCTGTGACAGCGGGGCCGCGAGCGGGACCTGCTCCTGGAGGAGGAGCGCGAGGAGCTCCGGTGGCGCCCGCGGGCGCGAGGCCTTCGGTAGCGGTCGCCGGACCTCGACCGGGAGCGGCTCCGGCTGCTGCGGGAGAAACTGCTGCAGCTGGAGCCGGAGCTGCTGGAGCCGGAGCCGGAGCTGGAGCTGGAGCTGGCTCGGCCCGAAGACGCAGAAGAGGACCGGGACCAGGAGCGGGGCTCCCTCTCGTGCTGGCTGGGGCGGCTCTTCTCCACGGGGGAGTGCAAGCGGAGCTCATCCATGCAGGCGCTCATCTCCTCTGCCTGGCTCTTCCTCCCACGCTCAGGCTTTCCCCCTGCGGCCTTCATCACGCTGCCAGCTGCGATCCTCTCTTGGGGTCCCGAAGCATTCTCTTTATTCTGCAGGTTACCTTTATCTGTGAAAGGGTTCGCAGCAGACTGAATCCTCCACACATGCAAAACATCACGTCAACTTGTACTGCCACAGCTATGCTTATACATTAATCCCGGTGAAAAACCTCAAATCTCTACAGCGTTGATATTGACAGCACAAGTAGTCAAACTGTGACCTGGCTAAATCTACTTTTCAACTTTTACTCCAAAACTCTTACCATAACTATCCCAGGGCTCATTCCACACCTCCTCCGCATTTCTGCCATCACTCTTAAAAGATGAGCTGTTAAAAAAAAAAGATTCAGTTTATTAAGCAATGCCTACCCAGCAACAGTTCTTAATTACACATTAAGACACATGCACCCTTAATTTGCCCAATTAAAATAATCACTAGGCTTCTATGTCATCAATTTCCCTACGGGATTAATAAAGTATTATCTATCTATAACTTTAGCGACAAAGTCGCCTCGATCCCCAATGACTGCCGTCTATTAAAAGCGACACACGCCCCTGCCGCCACCTAGCGGCCGGCTGCGGTAAGCGCAGGGCGCTGCGCTCTGGAAGTTTCCACGCCGCCCTCCTTCCCTGCTGTTGCCATAACAACAAGGTGTTGGGGGCGCCATGTTTCCCAGTCAGCACTTGAAAGACACTCGATAGAAATACCGCAATCAACTCATTTTAAACTCCAAAACCTGCCTCTGCCTCTGGGTGACCTCCTGACACCGATTCCTACAAGCTCCCCCTGTATTACTTTGCATCTCTTCTCTTATTTCTCGTCTCTTAACTCCGAGACTACTTTGTCCGTTCGAAGGGCTATTATCCCCTTTTAAAACAACTAACATTACTGTAGCTAAAGCACGACCGAGATTTAACACCCCAGCTGCAATCGTAGCGTTGCGCCACGCTGCTGTTGTATCTATCCAGCTGGGAAAAGATCTTCGCCATCCTAACTTCTGGCAATGTTGATCAGTCCCACACTTATTATTCTCACGATGTCACAAATTATAGCAAAAATGTGCTCATGAAACTATCGTAATGGAGGTTTTTCGAAACAAAACCAAAAAAAAAAAAGATACTTACGGAACGTTTTCGCCATTTGGATGAGGAGTCAAAACCGGCTTCCCCACGGCACCCGGTGCCTGAGAACAACCAGGGCTGTTGAAGTCGCTTGTCACCGCCATTCCTAAATATATTATTTAGTCAGGGGGAAACAAGCACTTTAAATCTTAAGGGGGAAAAGCCACAATAACACTAACGATCCTTACACAACAGTGTCTCCGCAACGTCTGACGCGCAACTGAGCCAAACCAGATTATTCAAGCAGCTCTTGCGTCACGACCCGCGATCGTTGACGCTGATTGGTCGAGAACAACGAGGCGGCGTCACCTGATTGGACAGTTCTGTCCAGAACACTTCGCCTTATTGATCGGAGGCGAGCTGGTCCGGTCGTCCTCAACACGCTGGAAAATTACCTTGATTTCATTTTGCATTGTATTTACAGTACAAGCGGTGTCACAGCCCAGCCCGAATAAAACTAAAATGTTCAGACTATGCGAACAGTCTTCTGTGTCACATGTTCAATTGTTTGACAACATCCGCATTCGCTTGTTTTATTTGCCCTTGAATGTATACATAATTCACGCTTTCATTGCTGTTCAATGACATCAACGCTTACGGGACACTAAATATTAACGGGTTTTATATAAAATCATTACATATGTTCAGTGCTGTTGAACCACTGTTGGGAGTAAAAGCTCGTTTTTCCGAGGTGGATGCACGAACTGTGGCTTCAGCTGGTTTGTAACATTTTACGTTACATAACCTTGAGGAGGCCCTCTTGTTCATCTAAACCTTGGGCGTAGACAGTGAAGGTAAAGCTTGAACTGCGGTTACAAACAAATATGCCCAATGCTGGCACAATCGGGTGGGCTGGGCGCTGTTGTGGCGGTGCACAATCGCTTTAAAAACGGAAAACCACAAACACGCGAACTGTAAGGCAAGAAAAACTCGTCCCCCCTCCCCTCCCCCGTTCTGTGCGTTTGCGGTTTTCCTGGAACACGGTGGCTCTGGAAAGCGTCTCATCGCGAGACAGGGGGTGCTCGAGCGACCTTTCATTCTATATTACACAACTCTGCCGCGCGCCCTCCCTGCCGACCTGCTCTTCTTGCAGAAAGGCGATCGATCGTCCTGCCAGGCTTGTTTTGCGAAGCACCATGGCGATACCAGACGTCCTCCCAGTGAGCTTTGCCTACGTGATTCTGACCTTCTTCTACAGCTGGATCATGCTGTTTTACCTCAGCATGCGAGTCGTGCAAGCGAGGAAGAAATACGGCGTCAAGGTAATCGCTCTCGCTGTCTGCTTAGTGGCTTGCATAAGGTGGCATAGTCAGCATGACTCTGCAACAGCTGAACTCCCTCAGCGCCACACTGTTACTATAACCCAAGTCACAATCGGACTTCCTGTTAAAATAACGCGTTTCGGGTTGCTTTCCGGACGATTCTGGCTTTTTTTTTTAAAAAATGACCATAACCTGAAACCTGAGCATAGCTGAGTACAAATCGGCTGAGTTTAGCTTTGAAGAACCCCCGCAATGTTGAAGTGAAATTGCTACCCTGATAGATAAAGAGAGTTCGATCGCTTGGTGGTAAAGAGAAATAAAATCCGGCACAATATTTATCTGTCGGGGAATCGCCTTGAATTGCAAATAAAAACTACCCTGTCAGAAAAATGTAAATAATGCACCGATCTGGTTTCCAATGTTTTTTTAATGCAGAAATGAGCGACATGCAAATAAAAAGATCGCTGAAGCAGTTTTCCCCCCATTGTACTACAAACATGGAATATCACCATGTCATGTCACAGGAAAACAAAACTCATACGGTGCTTTATTACATTACAGCTAGGCTCTAGGCTGTTTTTTTGGGGGACGATCAAAAATCACTCAGACGTTTCTAATGCACAACACAGATTTCGGACTTTGCATTTTAGATGGGTCTGTGTAGAAAGATGCAAACCTTTCGTTGAAGAAACGGAGCTTCCACAGCCCCCGGCATCCTAGCGCGATGCTAAGGCGAGAGGGCGCTAGAGTTAAAAACTCTTCAAAGTTACTACATTGTTCCTTCGACGGACTGTAAACCGGAGGGTTTGTCTCCGCTCGTCGAAGAGTGCTCCACTCCGCGTGCTGAGCGTTAGGATTCCCCTCTGGCGTCAGATCTCGCGCGTGTCCAGTGTCCTGAGTCCCCCGCCGTGTCGCGTGACGTGCTCTGCTTCGGTGTTTGCAGTACCCCGCTATGTACAGCGACAAGGAGCAGCTCTTCAACTGTATTCAAAGAGCCCACCAAAACACGCTGGAGGTCTTCCCGCAGTGGCTCATCTTCCAGTTCATATCTGGACTTGCTTACCCTGTAAGTACCACGCACCTCTTGCTGAAATACCCCGAATCACAATCCCAGCTAAGTCATGACACAAGGGTTTGAGACACATTGAATTAGTCCGTGTCTGCCACTCGATTTGCCAGTGTGGTACCATGTGCATGAGTGGCCTATGACTTCTCATTTGCATATCGTTAGTTATTGGGGAAGCAGGCAATTGCACCTACTGTAAACTCAGTGCTTGGCACCTGACCGCTGGCCCTTCTGGCTGATCTGTCAGACTTCAAGGAAATCGCCATGTTCTCCAAACTCTGTAAGACTTGTTGATAAACTGTATATAAATTCTAATAATATTTACTAATTCATTCCACACTTGGGTGACATGCCCTAGGGATTATCTTTCACACCAGTTGAGAACCATTTCATGGATTTCACTTCCTGCTGAACTTCAAGTTTACACACATAGTCAAAATCTGGAGTTGAAGCACAGTTGAAGACACCAAGTCATCCAATACTTTTTTGTTGTGATTATACTGGTCAGCTCCTGCAAATCCCTCTTCCCCCCTTCGTCTCTGATGTCTGCGTATCTTCGTATTCTTATTTTATTAGGTGGTAGCCTCTGTGCTTGGCGCAATCTGGGTCACCAGCAGATTTTCATACGCCTGGGGATACTACACTGGGGGTAAGATGCTACTTCTGCACGTTAGCAATGGTAGATCTCAACTCTAAAATATGTAGTTTCGGCTACAATGGAATTCTGCACTAATCGTCTCTACCTTTTCCTTACCAGACCCAGAGAAGAGAATGAGAGGGGCCTATGGTTACATTGGATACTTTGGAGTCATTCTGCTGTCTCTTGCAGCTGCTCTTCAAATGCTGGGGCTCTTTTAATATTTCCCTGGGTCTTAGGGTCGGGGTGTTGGCACTGGCTACCATAGGAGTTAAACCCTAGATCCTACAGGGCACAGTCCTCACTTGAGGAATTTAAATTGTTAAATCAGATGATGTCTTATAAGTGAGAAACAGTTTTAACACATGATCAAAAGCTTGAATTTTTCTCAGAATGTCAAGTCTGTAAGTACAGATATGTACATCAAATAGTTTTTTATAATCGTTCTTAAGTAACCAACTTATAGATAGATTTAATATTGCAGATATTCTTATTACATTTTTAACGCAGGCCAATATTGACCATCTGAATGCACACTACGTTTACAATGGATATGAGGAGATTTCTATAAATGCTCACTTCGTAGCAGAAAATATCAAGCACTTAATAGTTTTTCCTTTCATTTGATTACTAGCTGCTTCCATAGTGCAGAATAAAAGGTTCCATTAGAAACTGATTATCTCAGGCACTTGGAAAGAACCTACTTGGACATCTGAGAGGAAACGGCTCTCAAAACTTAGAGCTTAGAAGGAAAATGAAGTCCTACATTCCAACTGATGTTCTATACAGTAGGTTCCACACAAAAAATCTAGACTTGCCACTGTTGTTGGTCTCAATCCAAGTGGCCAAATATGCCATTGTTAAACCTGTGTATGTTTGCACAGTTGTTTTTTTTAATATGCTTTGCAAATCCAGTTTCTTTAGATTCCACCTGCTGAAACTGACAGCACATGACATACCCAGGCTTTGTCCTGTGATATCCTGCATCACTCGGGGGTTGAGAACAGGATGGCTTGAATCTTAAGGCATGATAAGCTTTTGTAGGAAACTAAGGTGCACATTACTTCATCCACATTGTTGCCCAACCTCATTCTGTTTATGGCCTGTCATCATGTTAGTCCTGTTTTCTATTCTCTTATCTTTCCCCATCATTAATTCATCTCCTGGAAAATCGCTTTATTAAAAACGTTGCTTAAAAATAAAGGTAAGAAAAATAAAGAATGGTAAAGATTAAAAATGAAGTCATAATTCAATTGGTACCTCACATTATGGGTGTTAATAGAAGACCTGACTACACCAACTGTCGTGCTTCAATAGCCTGTATAAAATATCTATCTTGTGGTAAAATATTCTTTAATTGCATTTATATAGGCTTTGCTGTTGAGACATTTTATGTCCTGTAAATGTAATAGAGGAATATGTTCAGCCTGAAATCTGTGATCTATAATGTAATTCCTGAAGTAAAATGACTTTTAAAAGCTGTGTACTGCAATTAGCATGAAGATATAAATGCAAATTAGCATGTTGAGATTTTATTAATGGTACTGCCTATTACAGGGGTATCCACTCAAGGTCTAGGGGTTCGTAGTGTGTTCGGGTTTTCATTTCACCTCAGCTATTTACAGACTAAAGCGTCTCGTTATTGGTTTAATTAGATTAATTTTGTTCTGTCTACTATTCTGTGAGATGCTGGTGTAAGCTGACAACAAAACCCTCCAGGACCAGGACTGGATACCCTTCATCAATCACTACACTTGACTTTAATTTCAGATATCTCCCTTGAAACTTGTAACAAAATGTGTTTTTTTTTACAATAAAATAATTTTCTACTGTGTTCTGATTAATATTGCATTGTGTTAAGAAGTGCACATTTGAGTTTTCTGCATAAAGCCATTTAAATCATGTGATGCTGTTGAAGTGTACTCATACAGCGGTTGCAGCTCTTCAGAACCTACAAATTCAGTCCCTGGATTCCAGGCCAATGCAGTTATCATATTATTATAAAGTGATCCGCTGCACCAGGCTTAGACAAATAACTAATAATCAATTCAGTTCAAGTATTGGTTCAAAGTCCTGTAATATGGATTCAGATACCTAGTCAGACTCTATCCCCAGACCTAGGAGCATGAACTGTACAATAAAACAATACCTGCGCTGATGAATAAGAATGCAAAGGAACAAGTAAACGTTTATTCCGTACTGAAAAGAAAAGAGACACAACATTTTGGCTGTGGAGCCTTCTTCAGGTGCGAGGGAAAGAGGGAAACGGGTCAATCTAAAGACTGAGAGAACAAAAGAGAGACGAGGAGTATCAGGACTCCGGAAGAAGTAGAAGAGAGGTGAAACTCTAAACAGCCTCACCACTTTCATAGGAATAGCATCAAAGACTATAGCATATTCACGGGGAGTGATAGGAATCTTACATTTTTCAAAAAATTCTGTACATGTGAACAATCTGCCCTCTTCATTTAACAATTGGGCCACTAGCCAGAGTTGGTCATTTTCCTGCATTATTGTAGCTGTAGCACAGGGCAGCTCTAATGACATCAGTATGACTTGAATCCTCACTGAGCATGCGCAACTCGTGGAAAACTACTGTCGGGAACGTCCTGCTTGTCAGCTAAACCGAGAACGAAAGGGGTAAATATTGCAAATACCCCTGGTATGTGGGCAACACCCCCTCACTCACTGTGTGGTTCCCCGATTCTTGTGATGGTTTTGTTTTGTGTTGCCAAGGTTTTCGTAAGGCTTAAGCACTTTATCTTTGACAAAGTATGGTCGATGAGAGTAATACCAAAAGAGAAAAGTTTTTTTTTTTACTGTGTTTACCTAATATGTAATATAGACTTCACCCCCTATCGTTTTCTGCGGTGGACGAGCAATGTCATCAACAGATTATGTGAAAATACAAATGTCTTTGTCAGATTCCTGTGTTTTCTTAGTGTCAGTGTCGCAGTTTCCTTTTCGTTATAGTGCCAGCTGCGTGTACTAAGATATGATGGGGGTTGTAGTTCGCTTAACATAAACTTCCCGTTTCATGTGCCGGAGCTAGCGCCTTTGTTGAACTACGTCACCCATAAAGCTTTACGGTTATATTGTCCGGAAGTATGTATATGTGAGTGACGCTAGGTTGCTAGTGTCGTTCTTTCCCTTTGACTAACAAAAGGCTACTGTGTTTTTGTTTGGGTTAGACATAAAATTGTAATAAAGCTGGGAAGTCCTGTGACTTACACTGTAAGTACGAGAATTGGGGAGGTGCATTATACCGTGTGTGTGATTTGTTAATCTTTTTTGTGTTTTACCGGATAAAACGAATTCATGATGTATTCATCCTCAACCTACAGGCATTTGAAATATATTAGTCGTGTGCATGCGAAGTATTCACGAACAGCGAAGCATAATTTCCAACTCGGTGTCAGGGCTGGTTTTGTAGGTCGAAACATGGGCTGAAATCTCATCTTGAAAATATTTGCTTTAATTATTGACGTTTTTCCGTTGGGTAAAAATGGCATTCAAAACGTGTATTTTAAAGCATATTTTATCGTCATCGAAATCAACCGTCAGTCAGATGACCTCGGATTATTCTCTGTTGTCTCTTTTAGTGCTTTAATACATTCTTATTAGTAACATTAGCATCGCTAAATCTTATGTCAGTTCAGTCGAGGAAATCTAGGATAATTGTCATTCAAGGTCAATAATTTAATCCTATCCGAGTGAAACTTCTGTCCTAAACGCTTAGCCCAACCTAAGCAACAGCGACGTTTGCTGCTCTTTCAGAATTGCTTTGCTGGCAAAGGCGTTTGTACGTGAAATAGTTGTGCAGTAAACAGTATTAGTCCTTCTGAAATCTGTAAAATTGTTGCTTTTTTGTGGTGATGTGGTGATGGGGGTGTGGCTGTTTTATGTACATAGAGTGATTATATATAGTATGTATAAATGTAGCTTATAAAGTGATTGTATTCCTACCCTTGGATACAAAGTTGAGTTATAAAAGCATAAGTTTGCTGAAATAACCCCCACGCAGTCAGTGTATCCCATCCAAGCTGGGCCCATAAAAATCTGTGTTTTCAGAAATGCATACGAATCCTAAAACACTGTGGGCCTCTGTGTAATGTTGAGATGTACTGCATGCATATATTGTTGTGTGTGTTCCTTACCCAAAGGGTTGTGGGAGTGTGTTGAAAGAGCTGCTCACCCATGTGGTTGACGCCAGCGTTCTGGCCGTTTTTACAGAACGGACTGGATGAGACCCTTAGATCAATGAACTGCTACCTACACAGGCCGAAGGGCCTTTTGTCGTCTGTGACCTGTCTTATGTATCTTATTAATCCCTTGTCCTGCTGCAGCTCTGAAGCATGTCTGGGTTTCTGGATAACATCCGGTGTGGCGAGTGTGAGTGTGTGGACTGGGGCGAGAAGAGGAATACTGTGGCTTCAATAGCAGCTGGAGTACTGGTAGGTCATGGGTGGGAACAGGCACAAACTGCATGCCTTCCCCACCTCTCTTTCTTCTCTACTGTAAATGACACAGCCGGGCTCTCTTCATGCTAAACCTTATCTTAACAGTGGTGTCAAAACATTTCTGTTTGCAAACCAGATTATTTACAGTACGTGTCCGATTTAAAATAACTTTTCTCTGTTAAAAAAAAGACCTTTTTAACAGCTGTCCAGACTGTGTTTTAAAGAGAAGAAATGTTGAGCAAGATTATCCATCATACATCCATTTTCTAACCTCTTGAATTTTTTTTATGTTTATGATGTAGGCTCTGAATGTGCTCGTCGCCGTGTGGTGCATTTTTAGTGATGTTATAAGGTGTGATACTGGTAGTAGATTAATGTGCATTCTATTAAAGAAAGAACACCTGTTTTATGCAGTTTTTCACAGGATGGTGGATCATCATTGATGCAGCAGTCAAGTATCCCTCCCAGGATGTGTTCAACCATTCCTACCACACATGTGGGGTAATAGCAACCATCGCATTTCTAATGTAAGTCCCGGGAGCTGGTGTGTGTTTTTCCACTGTAAGAAGTACCTGACGTGTGTATGATGTTGATACAGTACTACAGGGGTTCCCAGTGCTGGTCCTGCAGGCCCACACAGCTGCTGATGGGCTCTAGTCACACAGGTGAACTCTTCACTGACCTAATAATAGGATTCATTTACATTTCAAGTGTCTGATAGTTTCCAGTGCTCAAAACAGATTGGAGGTATGTAACATAATATACCAGTCCTTTAAGTGGAAAAGGAAACTTGCAACTATTCCACTCAAGCAGCTTGTCAGTGCAGTTAAGGCGCTGAATCAATTAAGGTTGTGGGTTCACATCCCAGGTGGAGATACAGCTGTTGTACCCTTGAGTATATTTATAATGTGGCAGTGGAAATAATAGAACTGTAGCTTAACACATGAGATGCTATGACATCGGAGCCTTGAAGAGGAAGTTATAACTGTGTGACTTTCTTTCCATCCATGTGGTGCTGTTCACCATGTTTCCTGGCACACATGGTCTCGTGTTTGGTGAAAAAAATGTCGAGTGAGAGCTTCAGGCAGGGACTGAGCAATTGTTTTTAAAAATTGTAAAATAGAGAGTGTGACCTGTGCCAAACTGCATTTTCTGCATCGTGTATTTGTTATAAAACTTCCACAGGTTCAGATCCTATTTTAGGTTTACATGCATGAGAGACCACATCCTGTTGATAGCATGGACTTCCTCATATCACCGATGTGACACCTATGAAAAAGTGAAATGAGCACCTTCACCTCCCTTTACAGGATGGAGTCGTGTCAAGGAAGACATCCCCATCCTTACTTTCTTGAAAGAAGACTTTTGAATGGCTGAACAATAATAATTTTGAAGATACTGGCTAGCCTCCAGCAGGTTAAAGCTCTTGGGAAGGATACTTTGCCATGTAATTACACCAAATTCTATAGCTGTGACTCCCTGCCTGTCAGACCTTTGTTTCACACTACATACTGACGTTTTATGTGGTCCCCTTTCAGGATCAATGCTGTCTCTAATGGTCAGGTGCGTGGAGACAGCTATAGTGAAGGATGCTTGGGTCAGACAGGTATGTCCGGTTTTCTCGTTGTAGTTGTACCCTTGGCCTAAACATCTGTCTACTTTTTCCTGTCCTGTTTCAAGAATCTAGTTTTCAAAACTAGAAACTAGGAACTAGGAATATTAAATTTCCTGTCTGTATTTTTCATTTCAATAACCGGGTTGAACTGAGGCTCATTCGATGAGGACCAGGAGCAGTTTGTTGGTCTCAGCAGTGCCCCCTGTGGCTTTCAGCACACATTACAGACCAAGAGACCAGTTCAGCAAAACAGTGCTCTTGTGTAAAGAATGGAGTTTTGGGCTTTCACTCTCTGTGCTGTGCTCCAGGTCTGGTCCTGGAGGGCCTGTGTGTCACCAGCTTTCCTTTTTAAGTCGGCACTCAGAGCTCACTGTTGACTCAGTCGGACCGGTTTTCCTGCTCCTTCTAGCTCTTCGGGGGCTGCTGCTTTAGAGAGACCCGGAGAGCATGTGGCCAGTCCGGTCTTCCAAAACCGGAGCTGGACCTTGCTGCCATGGGAAATGAAATTTCACTCACATGATCAGAGTTTGATGCTCTAGAGGCCTCTGAGGCTGAGATGAGCGATTATTCACAGCCCAGACCGTCCCCAGTGTTGAGCCTGTGTCTTGTGTGTCCTAGGAGCCCGTGTCTGGCTTTTCATTGGCTTCATGCTGGCCTTCGGCTCTCTCATCGCCTCCATGTGGATTCTCTTTGGGGGGTATGTGGTGCCACGTAAGTGCTCCTTTTTTAAGTTAAAGTTGCATTTTTGATTGAATCCTATTTCATCCAAGCATGAAGTCAATGCAGTTATGGAAAAAAAATGTTTGTGTTTTCTTATGAGCTGTGATGCATAGTGAATACTGTTACTGTAGTGGTTTGCAGTCTTCAATTTCAAAATTCAAAAACTTATCATGCCTGACAGTCTGAACACATGGAGGCTCTGTGTAATGTGCAGAAGGGAAATGGAGCTCAGTAAGCATGGTTTTAGAGTGTGTGTTCTTTAAGATAAAGTAGCTTTTCCAGTTGAATCCTACTACATCAAGCGTGAAGATAATGAGAACAGTTTAATGTATTCAGTAAGCCATGGCTGACAGACAGCAATAGTTAGAGTGCAAATCCCGAGTAGGGCACTGCTGGTATACCCCCAAGAGAGAAATTTCACTCAAATGACTCCAGTTAAATGCCCAGCTGTATAAGTGGGTACAAATGTCAATCGCTTTGGGGAAATGTTAATGGAAATGTCTTGTTTATAGGTTGAACTGCACTCGATTAAAGGAATAACGATTATATTTGGTAATCCGATTCAATCACCTAAAAAATGAGCTTCATATCAAACATTACAGTCATCTGCTCTTATGCATTTACATACATGTATGTGTGATTTAATGTTTTATTTTGCCTTCTAGAAAAGCCAGTGGTTTATCCCGGTATTGCAGTGTTCTTCCAAAATGCGTTTATTTTCTTTGGGTGAGTGTTTTCCTATGAATCTTGTGTCAGGAGCCTCAGATCGCAGGTTCGAGGTGAATCGAACCTTTCTGCTCTGACGGGCTGGTGTGGCTCCCAGGGGCTCTGTACACAGGGACTTCAGGGGATTTGTTCTTTCCATCCCATTGGCTTACATTATGTTCAGTAGACATTTGAAGATGGAAAGTGGTGCAAACAGTAATTACTGGCTTTGCAGGAGTATAAGTAGTTGCAGTTTAACCGTGACTTGTTCAGGGTTGAATAACTTCTTGAATGAATATTGCATGTTACATATTGGAGGGGACCCACTTCATTTACCCCATGGGGTATAGCAGCCATTCTGCACCAGTAGCCCCTCTACAGGGCAGGTCAGGTGTAGAATTGAGAAATTGACCAGTTGAATTAACTGGAACCTTCAGGGAGGCCAGAGGAGTTTATCCAGGACACTGAGGTTCACACCCCTGCTTTTAGAAACAGTACCTTAGGATCTTTAATGACAGGTAGTCAGGACCTCGGTTCAATGTTTTGTCCAATAGGACAGCATCTTGTACAGCATAGTGTTCCCAGTCACGATGGTGTAGAGGAGCATTGGTTTGGAGAGCCCTGTCCACAGCAAAGAGTGCCTCCTACTGGGCCACAAAACCACAAATTTACAGCACAACAGCTGGTACACATAGTCTGAAATCTGAGAAGTCTGTGTATTATGTGTATTAGTACGCTGCTTCTGTTCATTAAGTAAGAATACTCCATTTTGTTTCTTTTCTTAGGGGCCTGGTGTTCAAATTTGGCCGCACTGAAGACTTATGGCAGTAATGTTCTGTACTTCCCATCCTGACCATCTTTTTTTTTCTCTCTCTTATGTGCTTATTGTTTCATACCGTTTTATAAATGTTGTACACCTTTTACCTCTATAATTGGTGTGGTAACCCAGATATTCACTTTCTGAAACTATAGCATGGTGTCAGTTTACACAACACTAGGTGTGCTGCTTTGTCCTCCACTACTCTTTTTATATTGCTTACACTAATAAAGGCGTGTACAGACGCAAGCAGAAAAGCATTCGCCTTGACAAATTTCCCATTATAAAAAACAATTTATACTCCAAACACACCAATGCCTTGAAACTGGAACACTGAACTGTGATCGATTCATGCAGGTCATAAAAACAGACAAACTCAACCTTTTAGTTGATTAATATTACTCGTCATCTACTAACTTACTTATCCTTTCCTGAAATTCATGTGAAAACCATGCAGAATATTACATTAGTGAGTTACTGGGAATAATCAGCACTAGGGAGCAGGAAAATTATTAAGAACTTTAAATGTGCTTTTCCCTGGAATAGACAACATGTTGGGGTATTTTTTCTGCCCCTTTATTTTAGATGTGAATCCCACCTAATTTGGAATGTGTTGTTTAAAGACAAGAACTCCTGGCAATAACTGGCAATAACTCCTGTTTGCTCTCTTGGGAGAATAAGACACGCTGGTGCCTTGGTTAAGACACACCCACCTGTAAGAGCCATTCGTTTCCTGACTTCCCAATCCGCTGCCCAGTGATGTCATCATGCTGCCACCCCCGCAGCTGCCCCCCAGGTCACAGGAGTCTCCGTTTGTGCTGGAAACCTGACTGATCTCAATTTTAATCCAGCTGTGATCGGGGCTCGTACCCATGACGCCTAAACCACAGAGGTCAGTCCAGAAGTGCATTTACTGGCTGAGCCCTTCGTGGGCACTCCTCTGCTGCCGTTTTTTGCAGAGTCAGTGGTCTTTCAGGTGCTTGTGCTTTTAAGTGTTTGTCCTTTCTTGCATGCTGATTCTTCCAATTTGGTAGTAGTTCATTGATCTGCAGACTGCATGCCGCTGTTTCTTGAAAGAACCCAGGGTATCGGCTTCAACAGCATGGCTGAGTATCTTGTTCCACACCCCCACATCTATCTGGATAAAGCAGTGCCTCCTGTTCTCAGTTTTAAATGTATTGCAACTTATGTTCATCTTTCACCGTTTATTCCAAAAACATGAACATAGCATGCTTGGGGTTTGCTGGCAATACTCTTCTGTATGTTCATTCTAGATGTACGGAAGTTTATTTTGAGGGATAGTCTTCTGTACTCAGAAACACTTCTAATAGTACAGGTATGATCTTTGTTTTTAGTCTGAAAGTAGCAGTCTGTTCAGTAACTTGCAAACCACTTCAGACTTCTTTTCTGGACACTACCTACAAAGGCATTTGAACAGTTTGGTCTGATAATAAGAATTGATACTGACATGGATATAGCTGAAATTATTTTGTTTCCTCTTGCAAGGATTTAAAAAAATCTAAAATGCCTCAGAAATCTTATATATACAACATTGTACGATTCGCAAATAACAGTAAAATGGAACTATTTTATTTTCAAAGTTCTAAATTTTGGGATGCCAAAACTGGTTAAGTCCTATTTTAATGTTTTGTTTTCCTTGTTGGAGCAGTACAGAATGTCCTTTTTATATTGCCAAATTATTTTCTCATCATAACTTTAAGATAACACATTTTCATGATATTTTTAACTTTCTTACAAGAGGCAAACTGGTTTTTCAAAGGAAGCACAATTTCTAGACCTCTGAGCTGTCATGCTTTAATGTTGCAGTTTGTTTTCAATTTGGGGGAGAGGAAAGATTTGGCTTGCTCCAAAAGGTTCATGTTACCCCATGAATCTGCTGCTGAAATAGTAAAGCTCTGTAATGTTGTCTTGAAAGAAACGTTTCCTTACAAAACTGACATTTTAAATTCTACTTTGCTGTTCTCTGCTAAGATTCTTTCAGAAACTTGACAATTATGCTTTTTTTAGCTATTAGGGTCTTCAGTAAAGCACTAAAGATGAGACTAAATTTGTTAGTTTTTTTTAAAAGGTACACATTATACCTGGATATTGTATTTTTATTGATATGTGAAGGCAAAGCTGGATTAAGATGTTTAGTTATTGGCCTACCGAGGAAATGTTGCATACGTTAGCCTGCTGTTTAAAATTGGGAGGGTTGATGGTTGTTGTTTTTTAAACGTATTGCACACATTAATGGAGACTTACAGCTTTTACAGTTAGTGAATGTAACTTTTATATACTGTATGTTTTAGATTGTAAAAACGTACCTTTAAAACAAAATAAATAAAATGGTATCTTTGAAACCTTGAAACATTTTTTGTGACATTTTTATTTGATAGATTGTGCCGAGCCATATAGTTTATAACTAATTTTTGCATAGCGGTATTTGTTCATAAGCATCTGGGTTCACTTTTAATAAGCTATAGTTCTAGCAGATTCTATTGAAAACCAAAATCCAGAAACAAGTGAGACCTGTGAAAGGGCCATTTTATAAATATCCTTCTTGTGTTGTGAAAGTTTGCAGTTCGGCACTTCAATTAAAAAGTGCAATATTGAGGGTTAGGTTTTTTAATTAAGACTTCAAAAAATTAAAAATATGAAAATGTGTAGATGGAGAGGGAAAAGAGTACTGATTAATTAACAATGAAATAATTATTGTGCAATGGCAGTGTGTCAGCTCAATTTCAGCTGAGTATGTCTGAGAGAGCTCTATGCATCTTATGGTAGACACCAGTGATGGCGGTGACGGTGCCCTCTAGTTTGGCCTGTCAACAAACATTGGAATATGTCCCTGATGGGGAAAAAAATGAGTGTAAATGTTATTGTTCCTCAGTGCGCAATTCTCCTCTTGTTGCCTGAGTAGGCTAAGTTCAGAAACGTTTTGTCTTTGTAAGTAACTAAACTTCAGTTCTTTTGTGACTGCAAAGACGTTCATTGAAAGTAAGGCAAATGTTCAGAGCTCCAATAGATTGAACACTCTTTCCATTACAGGGACATACTGTATACTAGCTAAACTAGCTAAAGCTCAGTTCATTGCAACATCTAGCCAGAGCAATCAGAATCTACTGGCAACCCAATTTTAGCAAAGAAAACAGAGTGAGCATTTATAAAATATGAAAAAAAATACATGTATTCCATACAAAATTTACATATATTTCCCTTGAATAAGGTTATATTGTCATTTCCAGTTTAGAAGAGTCCATCAGACCGCTTTAGAGCTGTGTTAGAGTTTCATCGCCAGGTGTGGAAACTGTAAGAGAGAACAGGTGTGTGTTTAGCAATAGCTTATAATTATCATTTCATAGCAAATTGGAATTGTAGCTTGGGAACATTGTGTTTGACAGCTGGGTCCTGCGCAGTATGTAGCACAGGAAGGACATCGCTGATGCAAGTGGTATAATGCACTATTCCTTACCTTCCAATAGGCTTGGTCATCAAAGCACTTCTTATCATGAGGTGCCTTCCAAAAGTTCCATTTTAAAAGATAACCTAATGTAGAAAAATAAACATTATTGATCGTTAACAATGTCCAAGGCAGTTTTTTTATTCAGAGTATGTCTGTGCACATGGAATCACAATATACAGTTAAAGGACATAACAATTCTGTATGACCTAACCGTTTACAACTGAATAGGCCAGACCAGACATCAAATGATTTGTCACCTTGTCTAGAGAACTTGCTTTCTCTGTGTGTATAGTCACACACGGTTAACAAGCAGTGTGCATGTGGTGTTAATCTATATGTTAAGGAATTGCACCTGACAAGCCAAATCTTCCATCACTCACCCGTTCCCAGTCCCAGAATGAGGCTGAGAGCAGCAGTCACTGAGAGGGCAGTGAGCTGGAACACGGCCTCTTTCGCAGTGCTGCAAGAGACGATGAAGAAGGGCTCAGACAAAGAGAACAGCTTGGGCAAGCACAGAAAGCTGGGAGAAGAAGTCTCTCAATGCAACACGAACTGATTGAACCCTAAAATAACCTGGATCGTCATCTTGGCCGACGTCTGTGTTGGAATTATTTTTAACGATCTTTTTTACAGGTATGTTTTTCATTGTACATTTCGATTGTTGTGGTAACAGGAGATACTTATAAATGAACGCACTCAGGGCGAATCTCAGAATGAAATGTGATTAGGTGCTGGAGCCCTGTATCTTTTCACCTGCTTTCATGAGGAGAACGCTACACTATGTTGTGGAGTGTCACGTACAGTAAAAAGCTGGTCCAGTTGGTGGCCAGTTGAATGGTAATATTGGCAAAGACGCCCAGGATTCCTGGGATACCATGGACATATTGGACCCCGCAGGTATCGTGGACTTGGAATAGAGAGGCCATTAATGGCTGAAAAACAAAAGCAACAGGTTTTAAGCCAAAATTCACAGTTTTTTCATATATGCAAGTTTAAAGATGTACTGTAAACAGTGCAACAAAATTAACTGGGACTCGGGATACATTTTTTTTTCCAGTGAAGCAGAATCTGCCTTTTCTTTTGCTTTAAAAGCCAAGATTTTTAAAACTTTGTCTTGTAGAAACAGTTTCTTGTAGAAACAGTACATGCACACCAATCTAGGAATAAGAACCGTGGAATAGTGGTCCAGACTCAAAGGGATCAGATTTGGCGATCCAAAATTGAAATTAAAGGTCTTTTAAAATATTTTCCGTTATAAATAAAATCTTGCAAAATTGAAAATCATGAACGCTGTCATGGTGGCATTACACATAAGAAGTCCCTCCTCAGTGCACTGAGTTTTCTCTTTCTGAGATTTACCTGGCAGACGACGAGAGCAAGGAAGGACATGTTCACATGGGGGACAACACAGAGACACCAGTTCACCTAGACAGCCTGCCCTTGAATTCTGGGAGGCCACAGTAGTTGTGGAGAACGTGCAAAATCCACACAGCAGGCCCTCCAGTTCGGCATAAAACCCAATTACCCAAGAGCTGTAAGGTAGCAGCAGTGACTAATCATCCTGCCCCTATATGATTTATTAACTTAACGGACTGGGGTTTTATCTCTCACCCACTCTTCTGCATTACCTTAATGTACTGCAGCCCCAGAGTGGAGGTCAGTCCAGCAATGACCCCTATCGTCATTGCTACCCATGGCGCTTGGATGACTGTAACCGCAGTTCCCACAGCCACTCCTCCGGCCACTGTAGCATTGTGGACGTGCACCTGCAAAACAGGATCTGCTTTCACTCCTTTGTACAATTATTTTTATACACTGAATTTACTTTCGTACATTTTGCAGTTTCTGCAAAAGAATATTATCCTGTCATAAGTGCATCGTATCTATATCGTATATAGAAGAAGCTGATGCATGCCTACGTTGCCAGACTAAGATGATTTGTATTCTAAGCATATCTAGTAAAAACAGGCTCTGAAAAGCTTCCCATCCCTCTGTGAGAGGTATAATTTTTAATGGATAACTAGCAGAGGAAGAGCAGGAAACCACAGAAACTCTAGAACACCTAGAATATCTTGGGCAACAAGAAATGAAATAGGGGAAGGTTTCTAGGGGTAATGAAGTACAACTGTGGATAGGAAAGTACCATGTTTATTTTCCCTTTCTTGCTGGTCAGGACTGACAACCCAAAGGCAGCGACTGTGCTTGCAGCCAGTGAGAAATAAGTGCTGTAAACAGCACTGATCTTCTGAGCAGTGTCTTCAATCAGCACAGAGTTGAAACTGGGCCAGAACATCCACAGGAACAGTGTCCCTAGAGCAAATATTTAGATTTGTTATTACTCTGTGCACCAATCTGTGTGCTTTAAACACTGGTTTTTCAGATTTTAATAACATAGTCACTTAATTAACTCATTTTAATACACAATGTTTCCAGTATTGACTCTTCGTTTGAATATTTTATTCTAGATTTTCGGCCATGAATGTTAATTGATGATAATTTATTGTTTCATATGACTCTAGATTGATAAGCCTCTTTTTATCTGAGCTTCAGTGGTTTCTGGTACTGATGCGGACCAACATTTTTAAATTACCACCAACGCTGTTAGTTTTGGTCTTTATCACACTGTTATACCTGAGCACGAGTTGCCTCCTGAAAACGAATGATACTGTGAGAAGTGAGATGTCCAACGGGGATTTAATTTGCAACTCTAAAAGTTTTAAGAGTTCATTGTGAAATCCCGATAAGAGCAAGACTCCGAAGTCATTGCAGACCTCTCCCTCAGGCTGGTACACTGCATTGAGCCAGTTCCAGAAGTGATGTCACCCCCCTCTGAAATCTAGACGGTATTAAAGTCTGCTGTAGAGTCTCTCGTCAGTGGTGCTGTGCGTGACTGGAATTGAACCCCCAGCAGGGCCAGGGAGAGCTGCACACACTCACTCTACTGTATCAGATTCAGGTGATTAAGGTTTTAAAGGGCATGATTCCCAAATGATGGCAGTCATGCCCTTTGAAGGAGGGGTGTTACTGAAGCACCTACCTATCATTGAGAATAAATCCATCTTGGTGTCAGACTTTTCTTTTTCATGTCTGGGCTGTAGTCCAGGCCGATAAGTAGCCCAGGAGAACATCACCCCAAAGTATGTTCCAAAGACATGGAGCTGCCTGATGCTTTCAGTGAGGTCTACCTGCAGAAAAAGAAAAGGCATCTGTCCAGCAGTATGTCCAGTACAGAGTCTCAGTGACCCAGAGCCTCACGCAGCAGACAGTGGACACAAGATAGGATACAACCTGGACAGGACGCCAGTCATAAGAAAAACACTGCTAGAAGTCTTAAATATGAGTTAAAACTAAATCCCAAACAGCTGAGTAGAATTGTGTAGTTCAGGTGGGTAGCTGCGTCAGCACGCATAGGCTGCAAAGGAACAATAGATTTATTCCCTGCTGAAAAGAGAAGAAAGAAAACACAACGTTTCGGCTGTGGAGCCTTCTTCAGGTGTCAGTTGACAGTTGACACTTGAAGAAGGCTCCACGGCCGAAATGTTGTGTTTTCTTTCTTCTCTTTTCAGCAGGGAATAAACCTATTACTTGTTCCTGAGTAGAATTATGACTTGCAAATGTCCCAATCAAGCAGCTTGCTGGTTTGAGTAAGGTTTCAATTAGACAACTGAGCTCAGCTGGAAGGAAATCCAGCAGGTGTGAGGTCCTCTGGGACCAGGATCTGCTACATCAACTACTATTACTATCAATTACCATCCTCCCAGTGCTGCTCTGATTCTAGAAATAGACAATGCGTAACTGCAAGCACTTGCGCACTATCTGGTGTTGCACAGTGAGGCCCTCTCTCATGGCTGGAAGAGTTAAAACAGCAACAGCAACAGGAATGTCAAAGATGCAAGTTGTCAATGGCAACAAAATAAAGAAATGGGTATTTGCAAAGTTTGCTAAAATGCTTAAAATTGTGTTGCTGAATGATTACCTCCAGGAACCTGAGGAGGATCCACTGGTTGAGGATGAAGCCAGAGACCTCCAGGAGGGCCATGAGCAGCAGCTGGATGGGGCTGGTCTTTCCCAAGACGACTCCCATAGAGACAAGGGCTGAGACCGCACACAGGTTGGCCGTCACCAGGCTGATGGCAGACAGCAGTTAGTGAAGTCAAGGCACAGTACTTTAGAGCTTGCGATACAAGACAACTAATGGCACTGTACAGTCCATGCACAGTTTGTAGCGCTTCATGGGGTAAAGTAAACAAAACCTGAAATACTGCCTTACATGTCCAAAATCATCAGAGGGAAAAATGTTTGTGAAATCTTTGTTTTTGAATGCATTTTATCGGCTTTCATGGAATTAATGTAAGTAGAGAAGGAGAATCCCTTGAGATAAAGATCACAGGCAGTGCCAGCAAGTGGTGAAAGACAGACTCCGATCACACTGATTGATGAGGGATTGGATGAAGAATCCAAGAGTAACTTGTCTATCTGAGTTGTAGATGCCTTGTCTAGCAAATGAATTAACTTTTTTTTTTTAGTTCTCATGCAGCATCTTTAAAAATCCCAAGCTGTGTGAAGGAGACACATCTCCATTCTTTAATATCATTCCGAAACCTACATTCCTACATTTTATTTTTATTCTTTTTCAATCTAGCGTTTTCGAAACGTAACAGGAAAAGTGAGACACTTCACTTAGAAGCTTCTTCCACTGGCGTGAACCTACTTATTCCTAGTGAGGATCATAACAACCTATAGCCCACCCTAGAAGCACAAGTCTGAAGTCTTAAGGCTGGACTCTGCACCCTGGATGGGACACCAGTAATGGACAGTTGACCACACATGGACAAATGAGAGACTCCGATTAATTTACCCAACAGTCTTTGGGAGGTGGGAGAAACCCCATGTGGACATGGGAAAGAACATGCAAGCTCCACACAGAAGGAGCCTCAGGCAAGAATGAGACCCAAGACCCAAGAGCTCTAAGGCAGCACTGCTGTCACACCACTGTGCTAAACTAGGTGACAATCACAGTTAACTAAATAATAACAAACAAAAGAGAAGCAAAATATTTTTCTAGAAGAAATTTTGTAGAGTTGGAGGACGTGCTGTGTTGCAAAACCTCAGCGTGTTCAGTTCCATTTACCTCCTCAGGTTAACCACAATTGTCCTGTTTCCGAACGCAAACAAAAACCCGTTCATCAGCACGGCCCACTGCACGGTCATGGCGGCCACCAGCACGTTGAATCCAGAGCTGCTGAACCCGTATCGCGCCAGGAAAGTTCCCAGGAAGCCAAAACCCAGGAACACCATCACATGGACATCTTGGAATTCTGTCGGTAGTGGAATGAAGTAAGAGCTTTTGAAAGAGGACTCAAACAAACTCTTTGGGAAATCTACTTCTTATTAACATCTAAAAAAAAATACATAGTAGGGTTCTGGAAAATTACTTCTGCAACAACAGGAATTTGAAGTGCTTTAGATGGCACAAGGGTGGTGTGTTCAACAACTGACATTAACACAGGAGACAACGACTCAGGAAGACGTCCCCCCTGTCTTTATGTAATTATAACTTTAGCATGATTTGATCCCTTCCTAACACATCCACAGAGCAGCAGAGTCCGAAAACACCCATGGCATTGTTCTGGGTTTACACCAAACTCAGAAAAACATTTTCGTTTTTGGCGTTCAACTGTGCAGAATATTCCCTTTTATCACAGAAGCCCGAGTCTTATCTACTCTGACAGCAGTGAACTCCCCTGCGCTCTCCTGTAAACAGAAGCAAGGCATCACCCTTATCGCCTGCTTGCTGCTGCTCTGCTCTGTCCTGATTCTGACTGCAGCACCTCATCTGGGCAGAGAGCTCCAACAAAACCTGCCAGCAGCCCGCCGTTAATTCCACAGCCTCACACGGGTGCTGGCTAAAAGTGTGGAAATGTCAGAACACCGCAAGGATCTACGACTAGGAACTGGAGTGGAGACCGAATAGCTGCAGGTGTGAGCTCCAGAGCTCGGTTTAGTGTGATTTCTCCTCCTCCCTGTGGTGAGGAAGACAGGAGAATGAAGACCAGGTCATGCAAAGGCTTATATAGCTTCTGCATCTGCCAGAAGCTTAAATATCCTCACAGTGCTTGTAGTCTCCATATTGGCTGGTAATTCTTCTGACGTATCACAAGTTACATTATATACTTTAGAATGATGCCTGCAGATTAGCTGCCCTGGTGAGACATCTTCTCACAAGAGGCTTCACCACTGTCAGTAGCTCACCTTAAAGCATTCTGAGAATGAAATTGAACGCGTGATGCTCAGAGCACGAGGATGTAATGGTCAGTTCTGCATCTTGTGAGCAATTGCATGTGCGTCGAACAGCTGTCTGATGCCTTTTCGCACAGGAGAAGAAGGAAAGTGCCGAAACTGCAACTTACCAGGGTAGAGGTGGAGGTCTGGTGGATTCTTTGCATCGTAGGAAGCAAAAAAGAAAAACACCAGTATGAACGCTGTTTCCAAGAGCAGAACCAGAAGAGGCAAGTGTGGCCGAAGACTTGGAAAGTATCTAGGAGCCATTACAGGTGCTTGCTGGGCATTGCTCCTGCTGTCTCTAAGAGTGTGCCACGAGTGACACAGGGAAAACGGGCTGCCTCGCCATGAGCCATGGGGGCGTTGTGCAGGCGGCACACGGAGAATCCTTATCTGCCCGTGACAAAGCACTAGCCCTCGACAGCTCCGCTCACTGTAAGTGCAAAAAGCATGAACCCGAACTGAAAGCAAACACAACTATTCTGTGGTAATCAAATGGTCATGAGCTTTTGTAAAATACTGGTCTTTGTGCAAGCTGCTTTGCATTTTATACTCAGGTGACACAGGCTGGCTATGGACTGCTGTAGGATAAAGTAGTGCCTTGCTGGACAACAAATTTGGTCTAATAATTAATTATAATTGCTTGCACTTATATAGCGCATTTTTGGACACTCCACTCAAAGCGCTTTACAGGTAATGGGGACTCCCCTCCACCACCACCAATGTGCAGCATCCAGGATAGAGAGAATAAAATCTATTCTTTTCCAGTTGCGTCTGTTACTGATAACGGGAGAGAATTACAGACACAGTGAATGCATACAGTGAACACACGGCATTGGGTCTGGACGTTTCGTGGGGTTTCACAGAAGCACAGTACTCATCTAGGGAATTCGAGCGGTCTGCTTGGGAATTCGCCGGGCAACCTATCAGTTTTGTACCTCTTCTATCCAGCAGGGGGCAGAGTTGTGTGTTCCGTATAGGGAGTTCTAAACCTGAATCAGAATCTCGTCATTCATCGCAGCTAAAACTTCTCATTTTAGCTGACAGCTTGCGTGTGAAAACCAGCTTTATTATTGCAATCTTTACATTTCACGAGTGTCCGTTTCATCTTTTTTTTAAAAATAATGACGTTAAACTACTACTACTGATTTTTTTTTTGGTGATGCACCTATGGTAATTCAAGTAATCTGCTATTTTTACACCTACTCTTGGCATCGAGGAAAGAACTTTGATTTCACAGAATGGTTCATTTCAGAACAGCAATACGCACATTTCAAAGCCTCACCAGAAGTAAGCTTTTATTTTTTCTGTTGTATTTTTTTAAGGAAAAACCTTCAATTCTTTTGAGCTGCAGTAAAGAGTAATTGAATAAAAGGTTACTGTTTTAGGTAGCATCTGACTTAGAATGGATGGCAAAGCTACTTTTCCGATACGAGTACTAAACAACCCACAATACGATAATTTTCGCTTCACCCTGTTAGACACAAACAAGGAAAATATAACTTTTTTAAAGGGGTACTATTCATTTCGTTGTGCAAACCATCCTGAGAACATTTTTAATGTCACGCAGCAAGAGTGTTCAGGAAGTTGACAGTGGGAAAGTAATACAGAAAGTGGAATCAACACTTAAAAATGAAATGAAACGACGCCGACAAACCGCAGGAATCAGTTGCAAGCGATTTCTGCTTCAAGCACTAACAAGACGTTCACGAGGTTTCAGGAAAGGGCTGGCTCTCTCTCACCCGTGCTACCAGCTAACAGCGCGGGGGATGCGGTAGAGACCAGATCTGAAGTCTCAGCAATCTCAAAGAGAAAAGCTGCGGGCATTAAAAGCCGAGCCTCAAAGAGAAAAACATGCCAGCAGTCTAGATTTTAGCTAGGATTATACGTGTCTCATAGATTTAATAATAATCCCTTGCATTGATAAAAAGCTTTTCTTTCTGAAAGATCACAGAGTTCCTTACATAAAGGATTCTGCCCATTGCTGTGCCCGGAGCCCAGTAATTTAGCCAGGACACGCATTGCAGCATTGGGGTTCACATTGCAGCTCTTACAAAATATAATAATAATAATTGCTTATATTTACATAGCGCTTTTCTATACACTCCACTCAAAGGGCTTACAGGTAAAGGGGATCCCCTCCACCACCACCAATGAGCAGCCCCACCTTGATGATGCGACGGCAGCCATAGTGCACCAGTCTGCTCCCCACACACCAGCTCTCAGTGGGGAGGAGAGCAGAGTGATGGAGCCAGTTCAGAAATGGGGATTATTGGGAAGCCATGATGGGTAAGGGCCAATGGGAAATTTGGCCAGGACGCCAGGGTTACACCCCTGCTCTTGGGTGTTAAACACCCTGGGATTTTTAATGACCACAGAGAGACGGCGCCTTTCAGTAAGATTTTCCAGAAATGTGGGATCCTTAATGACCAAGTAATCAGGATTTTAGACAGTTTAGACATCTTAGCTGAAGAGGGGTTCCCTGTCCTCCTCCTGGAGGTGTCGGGTTAGCAATTATCCAGAGGGAACAGTGCCTCCTACTGGTCCAGCAGAACTATTTAGGGCTTGTGACCCTGAAAGGCAGAAGGCAGAAGAAAGACTGAAGGCAGCTGGCTCTTTACTTTCCTCCCCAGAAAATCAAACAGGCTTCAGTCAAACCACTGCAGATAAAATTCACAACTCGAGTAGAATTTACCAGGTATATACTGGCATCTGGCGTTTCTGGCTCCGGGCATGATAATATATTGCACAGGGCGAAGAACAAACTCATAGCTTTGTATACCATTAAGATTTTACAATCAAGGAATAACGGAACGTGCATTTTGAAACTGCCGCCTGGCTTTAGAGATCTATAGGAAGTCCAGCTCTCTGCATTGTGTGCCAAGACCAGTGCTCTGGTTATGCACATTGAGAGACACGCCACGGCAGAAGCATGCGGAATATCTGAGGCCACATCCAGTAGACGTGGAGCCTCCAATCGCTTCCACTCCAACAATGTCACAGAGCGCTTCTTCTCAGGCAAGCTCGGTACTCTGCCCACTCTAACTCGGGATCTCATTGGGCCACGGGTTGCCGACTGCGTGTCGTTTTTCGGTGCCATTGGAGCCGCTCTGTGCTAATCACAGCCAGCAGGGTTGCTTGATCCTGTCATTCGGCTACGTAGCAGTCAGGATAATGCACGGCCTCTCTCAGCGCAAACAGCGCACAACAGCACCCGAGGCAGGGTCCTCCCCCTCGGCCACGCCATTGGCCAGCCACCCCATACCTGATTTGTCCATGGCGGTCCCGATTGGCCAAGCGAAGTTCTGTTGACGGCACAATGGTCCCGCCTCCTCTCCCTTTCTTCGGCAGACATTACATAAGCGACTGGCGAGGGCGTCACCCTAGTGGCTGGGCTGCGCGTCAATCAAAACGCTAAACCCCCGGGGTTCGGGCTGATTGGCCGCCAGGGCCGCCGGTCAACCCACGGCTGTTGTGTACGTCGTGGCGTCTCTAGGCTGCGTTGAAAGAAAAGAGGAGGGTCTATCGGAAGAGTCCCTTTATTTATTTCTTTGTTTCCAGTTGGGGGGGAAAAAAAAAATAAGAGCAGCGTTGAGACATTTTATATCTATATTTTTTTTTTCTTTGAATCGGGGGGAGCTGGAGAGCCAGAAAAGCTGGCAAAGGCTGCGAGGGGGTTTAGGAAGCCGAAGCGTTAGCGGAGGAGGATGAAGCGGCGCAATGCGGACTGCAGCAAACTCCGGCGGCCGTTAAAACGGAACCGAATCGCCGAGGGTATCTACGGCAGGTACGAGGGGGGCGCCCTGTGGGGGGAGATGAGCCCTCGGCTCGGGCCTTTAATGGCAGCCCCAGGCGCCGGTGGTTGGGGGGGGGGTGTTGTTCCCTCGCACCCCCGCTCTCCGGTTGGACGAGGCTGGGGCTGTGCTGTCGCTCCGGGGAAGCGGCAGCTGCCCGGCCGGGTTAGCTAGGCCCAGGTCTGCGGCCCCGGCCTCTCCTAAGACTCGCTGCCCGGCTGGGACGCGCCCGCTCGCCGGAGAGGGAGAGGGAGGCAGAGAGGCAGACGACAAACCTACACTTAGGAGCGTTAAAAAAAAACAAAAAACAATCCTGGGAAGGTTTCTGGCTAATCGGTTAGTTAACGTTGCAGCTGTTGCTGTTGTTGTTGTTGTTGTTTTGTTAATTTTAAAGAAAATGTTCCAAGCCGGCCCTTTAAAGGCGACCGGGAAATTGCATGTTTTTGTTCTGTCAGTGTTGGCAAATGTTAAAAATACAGCCGTCCCGTCCAGCGCCGCAGGGGTATATAGGGGGTGACCGCTGCTGCCCAGCTGAGGGTGTACGGACCTGAAATGTGGAAAAGGCACCCGGGTTACACAAAAGAAAAAAAAACGAGATCCCCATGTTTGCTTTGTACGGTTCCCACGCTTATCGGGGAGAGAGAGAATAAAAAGGCTTAGGAGAGTTTTGTGGCTGTGGGCTATTTAAATCTGCGCTCACTTTCCTTGTGAAATCTGCAGGCGGAATAGCTTGTTTGTTTGGGGGGGAAAAATAAGCTGTCAGTGTCACTGTGAAGGTGGCTTGTGGATACTTCAGACATCTGACTTCCTTGGGCACTCTGAACAATAGACACTCTGTTAGCAAGTTCATTATTGGCCGGTACCTTGTGTTTGCATTTCCGATTGAAGTAGCCAGGTTTCTGAAGGGTTTTAATTGCTGCGCTGCAACTGATCCTGTGGGGTCCCTGCTAGTGCCGAGCCAAGATCATAGCTGTACTGTAAAATATTGAAAGACCTCTGTCGCCTCGCAAACTTGCCTTTCCAGTTATGGTAACTCGAAATAAATTGCACGATGGTTGAGTAAGGAAAGGGGGTTAAGGGTTTTTCTAACTGTATGGACAAGTGCGGTCTTTAAAGTAGTCATGTGTGACAACTTGAAGCTTTGTAGAATTATCCACGTCAAATCTTTAAATTGCAGGTCTGTACTGTTCATATTCTAACTCCTTAAAATGAAGGTGTTATCAGTAAAACGCCTTAAGCACTAAAAAATCATGTAATATTTATCCAAAGGGGATTTTAACAATACATACTGTATATACTGAGAGGTATTTAAAAGCGACGAATTTGAGTATTGGCAAGAGAGTGTATTGGAACCAATAGCATTTATTACTCTTTTAATGTTTTTCACTTTGTGTGATGGTAGGCGCTGTGTACTGTGGTTGTACTTGCTTCATGGTTTTAATATAAAAAGTTAATTTGTCTAAATAAGATGACTGAATTTAAATGTTATCTCCCTTCAGCCTTCACTGCTATGTTTTGTTGTAGGAATTCTAAAATGTATCATTTTATGACATTAGTGTTGGGATGGTGTCAATTTTAACTTTAACTGTCCTCAAGATAAAGGCCGTCATCAACGTGGAAGTCATTTTCTGCCATTCTGTGCATTTTCTCCAGCTACTTCCTAATTAAGTTTTAGTTGCATGTTAATTACAAGTCGTTGGAGGAATTCCTTTTGAGAATGAAGTCTTTTCTTCCAATTAAATGAAAAATGAACTTTTTTCTGTCTTTTTACATAAAGGATTGAAGAACTAAGTATAAATTAATATTGAGTCATCTATTAACATTCTCCTTACACTGAAATTAAATTGCAAGGTTTTATTGTATTTAGTTTTATCATCTATTTGGGTATTGGGATATTTTTACCAATGTTTCAGTGTCATCTTTGGAAATTATTCAACCAGTAATATTGCCCTACATTAGTGTTTATTTTAGAAACTTGTAAAATAAAATTGAATAGAACACTTTGTTGACTTCTTTTTCATCTTACATTTCAGGTCAGAAACGATTGTGATTTAAATGAAGTCACCATCAAGTTTGAAAATGTAGTGCTCTTCTGTTAAATATACTTGGGACAGGAGTTGAAATCCAAATTCACTAGTTTAACAAAAGATGATGTCCAGACAGCTCTTTATTTAGTGGACTAAAGCATAATGGTATGCTTAATGTGCTGTTATGTTTTTTTTCTGAATGACTCTGTGTTCTGATGAATACCTGAAGCACCCAATTAAAAAGAAATTCTTACCCTTTTCACCTTAACCTTTTTTGCAATTGAAAGTCCAAGAGAAATGAGATGAAATGAGAGAAATGTCTTTTATGGTACTCCTCGGAAACGATTGTGTGGTTTAATCTTTTTTACACAGTATTACTACAAACTATGGTTTCACACATCCTAAAGAATTACATAAAATTAAACAAAAATACCAAATATACAAATCATGATGTATAAAAAGTGGTTGCACATCCTGTACGAAGAAGTGCCACAAGAGTTTGCACTCTGGGTTCTAGTCTTTCCGAAACCTCATCAACACTCACTATTCCCCCTGGTTGATGGAAGAGGTCTGTCCTTGTGTTGGGTGGATTTTTTTAACACATTTTAAATTAATTTTTCAGTTTTCACTGCTCTCTTAATAAGGTGATCCAAGACTAAATAAAAGTCTCTTGTAATCAAGACCACTTCTGTGATCAAAACATAATGAAATGTGGAAGACCTTTTTTTTTTCTGTCTGGTTAGTGTTGAAGTAAGTCGTGTGGAATGCTTAATGCAGTACATGTTGAAAGAATACTTTTAATCCCCTCTGGTTAGAAATCTCAGCCTTGACTCCCAAGCTTAATTGCATTTCAGTTTCTGTTTAGCTCTTCCAGCATTTGTCAACATTGCGTTCATCGGGTTATAGTTACCGTCTGCGCTTGGTACAGGTAAGAACAAGTGGTTTCATAACCCATGGTAAACCTTGGTTCTCTGAATGGCGACAGCATCCAATGCATAATGACTTCAGCAATCCCTTATATTCATAAACGTTAGACGCAGTTTATTTGCTTTGGGTATATTTCTTGTTCTGCGTCTTTTTAAGATGTTGGATGCTAATCTGTGGCAGATGGCCTTGTGTTGTACCCATTGTGTTTGAGATTGACTTGTCACAAGGACCATATAACTACATTATGAAACTTTTGCTGTGGAAATGGCCGACTTATGATTTTTTTTTATCATGGGTTGTCCAGTATTTTGTGTAAGTCGGGGTTCGACTGTCATAAAGTTGATGTATCGATCTGTCTTTGTCCTTCGTTCTGTGCAGATCTTACCTTTTAATTATTTAAAAATAGAAGCAGGATATTGACAACCACTGTGCTATAGCTTTTTGACATTGTTCAAGTGGCTTGGATGATTCATGTGGAGCTTTTAGGTTGTATAGATCTTGTGGGAGCATCAGGATACACTGATGCCTTTTGGTCATGTTGTTTTTACTGCTCTAAGGTGAACCGTTATAAACATGTGCCGTATATTTCAGAATACACAGAACATTATAAGTCGTTAGAGACTGTTTCTTGATTCAGTAGCAAGTGTTTTTGGTTTTGTTTAATGATACTGTAGTTCTCAGACTGGTTCATAACTAGTACTTTGGTTAGAATCGTTATTGCTCTGTAGATCCATTTACCATATCAAATATCTCAAAAGAGTTTCCAGAAATATGTAATTGAAAATGATATAGTACTCTAAGTAGCTTCAGAATTCACATTCTTATGGTTAGTTAGCAGTTAGGTGTTTCAGTTTATCTCCACAGATGTTCATTTAAATACTTTTGCTGTGCCCTTTAGATACTGACAATTATGTTAATATTTTGTGTTTTTGCCTGTTAAAATTTATCTGATTGAACCAATTATGTCACTGTTGTTTGCTTCTGTTTAGGACCAGACGTAGGTTTTGATGTTTCTTAAATGCAGATGCTTTGACTTTTTTTTATCTAGTTCAAATGTAAGATTAGAGAAAATATGA
Source organism: Atractosteus spatula (assembly GCF_055471065.1). Taxonomy (NCBI): domain Eukaryota; kingdom Metazoa; phylum Chordata; class Actinopteri; order Semionotiformes; family Lepisosteidae; genus Atractosteus; species Atractosteus spatula. Next base: position 4,178,775 of record NC_142719.1, on the reverse strand, counting down.
ATTTTGTAAGTGTATATGCAACAAAAATATCGAAGTGGGCAGAAAAACAATCTATTTACAGTGCTACATTTGTCCCCGCTAATATTAGAGAGCTTTTTATCTACATTGTTCTGTTTTTTTCTCTTTATTATAGGACAAATAATTCTTCATATTATTCTGGTGCAAGTGCACCTTTCACCTGTGCTCATACGTACGAATAGTTTGTCAAGATGATTTGCTTCTGCTGTTAAGATGGACTAATTATTTTAATTTATAGAAACAACGTAATCAAAGATAGCTTCCAACATCAGTGTACAAAGGCTCTGTACATGAATCACACTCCTGAAGCAATAGGTGTAAATAAACTAGGTATTTTGGAGGAGGCTGGGGGAGAATTCTCAGAGTGCACTTTGAGTTCTGCAAAATTGAGACTGGGCCATGCCATGAGCAGGCTGTGATTGCAATTGGCGGAACACAGCTGGAGTTGGGGGGTCTTTAGCAAGCCAGGTGTGTCTCCACTTTGGTGCAACATCAGATTCTGGGATCTGTCGTCGGAGAGGCGCTGCTTGTCCCTGCATGTCAGGTGATTAATGGCTGTGGCAGGTGGGTGTGTCGGAAGTCTTCACTTTCTCTGGTGCTACGGGTGTTGCAGCAGTAGACTCAGTTATGAACAAACTGGCGATTTTTCAAATATTGAAAAATATTGATTCTACAAAGTGCACATACTCAGTGTTTATTTTACGTTTATTTTTATTTATTCTGTAGTCTAGATGATAAAAATTCTTAAAGAATATAACAGAAGTAATATTATGTTTGTTGTAGATGCAGTTATTAGTCTTTGACCTAATTCCTGTTCTATGTACATCTGTGCAGAAATGAAATGCTTAATTTAACTGCTATTATACCTAGAGGTAAGTTGCATTTTACATATTTTACAAACTTATTTGTGACATTAGGTCTGTGCTTTAACAGAACAAGCAGTGCTGGAGAAAGTTAATTTTTCTTTGCAGTATTTTGTTACAGGAAAGAATACCTCTGCAGGTGTTTGCTCTTCAATGTCAGATGCAAGAAGAAATGTGATCTCGTTCTTGCCGAGACACATCAAGTTCAGCATGGTTTGAGTCTGTCATTGCCTGTCTGCACTGCAGCCCAGTGGTGATGCAAACTGGCTCCCAGCTGTAAGGGTCATAGTGTTCAAGCTCAAGTGTGGCTTGGGGGAAAATTCCCTGCCTGTGGGCAGATGCTATTTATGTAAAACTTACCTTCTGTTACTGTAAATTTGAATAATGCAAGAAATATATAGCAACTAGCCAGGGCAAATCAATTGGGAAAAATACTGCTTGACAAGCCATGCACAATAGATGTCTTCTTAAAGTGTAATGAGCAAGACCTTTGTTTTAATTTTCAGTGCAGATGTCCTACCAGCTTGGTGTTAGGAATCTGTTAATTATATTCTTCATCAAGTCTGCTGTTGAAAGGTTTGCTTTTATTCTGTAACATAGTGTTCGTACTTTACTAAATTCGGTTTCATGTATAGTTACTTAATACAGACTTTTTCAGTTCTAAAGTGTAATGCGTAGTATGTATCATGTATGAAAATGTTGATTAAAAGCAGTGATTAAGTTAGACATTTCCTTAGTCTTGTTTAACTGGCATTGTATCACAGCTTTGTTGCTTTTCCAACTTGGCCCTTTTGACTGATGTCACAATTTTGTTAATCAATTTTTTTAAAAAGTGTCTTTTTTGTATGCGGGTGGGAATTGTCAAATTTCCAGTATATACAGTCTTTTCCCGAAAGCTCTCCGCTTGCATCAAGGGATCAGAAGGGATGGCTGATTTAATTCTTAATCGGATATAAAATGTTATAAATGCTTTTCTCCCATGCCAAATTTGTTTTTGAGTACACCTCATGGATATAGAAAGTCCTTGGAAAAAATATCCTACTGGCTGTAACTGTCCTGGGGTCACACATCAAAAAGGAAGTTTATAAAAGTTTATTATACTTATTAAAAAATAATGATGGTACAGGTAGTGGTGGTGAAATGAAATTTGAGAATTGTCTGTACAAATGCTGTTGTAAGTGACGATGATTGGAAATATGTCCAACATATTCTGCTAGTTCCAGAACACCATTAATTTTACATGCTAACTGGTGTCTATTTCTGCTTTAATGCTTTCATTCTCTCTCTCGCACTGGGTATTTCAGGTTCATACAGAAGTATCTCTCTGGAAATGTAGATACTTCTGTGTTTGCTGCTGCACCAAATGCACAAGGCTAGAAAATTAATAATTCAGAATTTGTACAGACATTTGTGTATAATACTGATTTTTTTATTTCTATTTATTTCCATCACCCAGTTAACCACTTAAAATATATTTGAAATGGATTGGCTCTGTTAGGTTTCCTTATGCTTATTAAAAGAGTAGCTGTTCAAGAATTCTTACTAAGTGTTAACCTTAACCTGAAATGAGTTTACAAGAAGCTGTTTGCTAGGCACTGTATGTAGCGCAGGTGCTTTTGGTAATCAATACACCCCGTAAAGTATATACAATTTGGAACAGCGCTTTATATATTTCAGGTTTCCTTAATTCCCTGTAGTTTGGAAGAGCTGGATAAAGTTGTGACAGCTGTTCTGCAGTCTTATTTTTAACCTTCATATAAAATATCAAAATCATCTTTTTGTTCAAAGAATATAGAAGAACTTGTTCAAGAATATAAGAACATTGTGGTTCAGGACAGCTGGGTAATGTTAATGCTGGTGGCAGCTCAAAACAATCGGGGAATAACAGGAGAAATATGTCCTATATAGATGATGTTGAATTCATTAAAGAAGTAGGTTTCATTAAAAGCAAACGGAGTTAAAATGACTCTTTTGAATCTTGTGGAAAATTCTACTATTCTGTAGTGTGGTGATTTTGCAAATGCAGGACGTTTTTCCAGCAACCCCCAGTTGCTCTTGTCCCAGTAACTGTGTGTTTGTATCTGCCAATTAGCCTGTGTTAGTGTTTCAGAAAGCATGTTATGGTTTGAAAGCCTGCCACTGGAAAAAAAGGTCAGGAGGTATGCAGGCTGAAACATCCGTATTGCAACGGATTGCTTGGCACATTTTTCATTCGGCGATAGGCTCTCTGAACTGTGTTCTAAAATCAAGTTTTCTTGAAAGCATTAGATGTGGGGTTGCCACATACTGCCTTTTTTCATTCCACTGAAATATTATTTAGGTGGAAGAGAAGGGTTTTGAAGCCATACAGTAGTCATCATAGGAGAGATGAACACTGCCAGTTCTGGAAACAGTACTGCATTTGTCTGTTTTTAGTAATTAAACAACTTAAAATAGTATAGTGCTGCAGCCCACTCTACAGTGCTCTTCTAAACAACAGTATACAGCAGCTTGTATCCTGTTTTTTTCCCATTACTCTCCAGTCTGTCATTCTTTCATTGTTAGTTATTTTTAATACCAAATGAACAGTTGGTCAAAATTGGAGAAACCCTAAAAGACAGTTGTGGACTGCAGTTTGATGTGTTGCCAAACCGCAGTATTTTCCAAAAGGTTCACTTATGTTTGTAAAAAAAAAGTATACATTTACTTACTATTTTATCCTTTTACCATGGTGCTAAAAATTCTATGCAAATGAGCACTCAATACGTGATCATATATTTAATATAACATTTCAGTCATTGCATGTTTTGTCATGTTAGTATCTTTAGTTCAGGGTGTTTTATGTGATTTGCTGTGTCTGCTGTGTAATTTGCGATGTAATTTTTATCTCTTGTCAGTATGGATCTGTTATTGGTCACAAACCTGTTATCATTAGTGCTAGCTTAATAATTTCTTGTGTTGCTTTCCATGGAGTTGTCCAACTACTGTAAGGCATGAATTATGTTTCTCACATTACTTTAAGACTGAATAACATTTGTGATTGTGTAATTTAATGGACATTAATCAATATACTTTTTTTCTTACTGCATGTAGGCTGTTCAATCAAAAAGCAATGCTTATTACATTTAAAGTGCATAATAGTCTTCTATGTTGATGTTGCATTCTCACTAAAGGTCTGTAAAAAGATCACCCTCTATTCAAATGGAAAATAAAATAAAAATAAAATTCGTTTATATTTGTTTTTTTTGTCTCCATGCAGCACTTTTCTATACCTCAAGTTCCTGGTTGTTTGGGCACTGGTGCTGTTGGCGGATTTCGTCCTGGAGTTCAGATTTGAGTATTTGTGGCCATTCTGGCTCTTTATCAGAAGTGTATATGACTCCTTCAGATACCAGGGTCTGGTATGTTTCCTTTCACTGTCTTTTAAAAGATCAAGACTGCTATGGTCAGAATTAAATGTGTTTTAAAAGAAGTTTAAAAACAATCATTCACGAAAAGTTCCAGTACCCTAATGTTTTTTTTTTCTTGCAGGCATTTTCAGTGTTTTTTGTCTGTGTAGCATTTACATCAGATATTATATGCCTACTCTTCATACCTGTTCAGTGGCTCTTCTTTGCAGCAAGTACATATGTCTGGGTACAATACGTGTGGCACACAGGTAAGTCTACAGCCTCTTTATTTTCTGCTTACAGGATAATTACGAGTGGGTCACATTAATTTGATGACAAATTCATTTTGACACCAGGTTATTTGAATACCTGCTCTTTTATTGTAATGCAGTAATGCTGTTTTCCGATTTACTAATAATGTTTTCTGATTTATTCTGTAAAATGTAGCACTTTTTGTCAACTGTTTACTCATCACAAGCATCAAAAACTGTGACATAAATCATATATTATGGCATTACTTTATCCAAAGTAAAAATAAAAGCAGAATAAAAGCTAGTGCTGTACATTTTATTCTAAGATTGAAGAGGAAAGTTCATTTAAGGCACTCTGTTTTGCAGCAAAAGCATTTGCTCTAGGTTTTATTTGTGTGCTGCCAGATTAGATTATTCTGGTGTGTTCAAAGCAGCCTCATTTCGTGATCACTTTAGTGCTTATGATAATAGGTGCCACATTTTCTGATTGTTAGTCTGTTTACAGCTTTGGGCTTTCTGAAAGCATTTCAAAATTCATTACGTAAAATAAAAATAATGCATATGAACAGAAAAACAAAGTACTTTTGATTAATTCTTTTAAAGACTTGCTGTTGTTTACACTGCCTAGATACTGAAAACTTGTAGCAAGCCTTTTTCTCAGTTCAGTCAAGCAGCTGGATGAAGTGTCATTCAGCAAATTACCTTGAGGGCTGTGTAATACAGAGGTTTGCTTTGATGATTTTGTTAACAAAGCACCTGTTCGTAGCAGCTGATAGAACTTGATTTGATGTATTTGAGGTTCTTCACAGTATATTTCAACATGTGGAATCCCACTTTAAGCGTGTTAACTAATCTTTGGAGTGTAGGCTATATGTGTTGTATTGCGCTGTGAATCCCTTAACTACAGTTTATGGGTGATGTTGATCACTACTTCCAGAGCTGAAAACTTCCTTTACAGTTTTGCAGGTTTCCAGGTGATGTGTTTATACAGTATAGTTGTTAATGTTCTATGCTTTAATGATAAAATGTAAACGTAATGTAAATAGGTTTCATGGTGTGAATTATGAATATTGGCCTCGACCTTTAAATTCTTAATTTGATTATAATCTCCCTATTAACAGATCTATAGTTTAGTCATTTGCTTTTCAAATGTAAGCAATAGTTTTCTGACACTGTCCTTGTTATTAATTAACTCAGCCTTCACCAGCTTACTTCTGTTAATCTGATGCATATTTCTTTTTAGAATTCATTACTCTAGCTTTATCTAATAGTTGATTAAACTTGTAACTGTATTTTTCTTATTCTTACAGAAAGAGGAGTTTGTTTGCCCACAGTATCTCTTTGGATATTATTCGTATATATAGAAGCTGCAATCCGATTCAAAGATCTGAAAAACTTTCATGTGGACTTGTGTCGGCCGTTTGCAGCCCACTGGTAAGATTGAATGTACTTTTCAATTTGTGTTTAGGCAACCAGCATAGTGAATTAAATACTGGAGACTGGTTTTGTGATCCCAAATATGTTTTTGCCATTTATTATTTGTAAAAAAAATCCTGTTTACTTTTACATAAAACGGTGTGCCCTGAACTGAGAGAGTCCCGAAAATACTGATCCCACAGACATTGTAACTGTGGTTCTGTTGTCTCAAGTGTTCTTTACACTGTAAGTGTAAATACTGTAGAATCATCTTTTGTGGATTATCTCTTTCTTTTAGATAGTACTGTTTACTGAACATTTTATTTTTTAATACAATTTTAGCAGGTTTGCATTTTAAGGCTCAGAGCACTGTGGTGGAAATTGGATAAGGAAGTTATGTCATAGTGCACAGTAACTGTTAGTGATGATGGCACTAAAGGGCTGTTGCCTACATATGTTACATATAGAAGTAAATGAAAAAGGTTTCATTAAATTAGCTGTAGGTCTCATTAAAAAGCTCCCTAGGAAACTGCCTTGTCTGAAATTGCAAATTACCACAGTGTTTATGTTGGAGCACATGACATAAGCTTTTCATCTGGATAGGATAATTAGTGTAACCTCGGATAATGAAACTACACTTTTTTCTCACCACGGTTGATAAAATGTCAGGCATTTTTTTTAAAGTATGGAAGATATTTTAATTTGTTTCAGGGAAGTGGGTAGTGCTTAAAATCTCCTTAAATTTCCTAAAATGGGCAATGTGCTTTAATCACAAGTTTGACTGTTATTCATAGTGTTCTACAGAGCTATTGAAATTTATTTTGGCATTTCCTGTTTTTAAGCTTGTTTTATTCTTGTATCGCAGGAGCTCACAAAATATGTTTTTGCATTAATTATGAGTAAGATCTCGGCAAGAAATATTGAGGCCTGTTGATTCATTACGTTGAATATGAATTATTCTATAAGGTGCTCCAAGAGAGCTTAATGTGATAGAGTACCCCTTATGTTTTTAATTTATCTCTTAGTGTTTTGTTGGCTCACTTTTTTTTAACTCCCTCTCTCTTCTTCAAGCATTGGGTATCCTGTTGTGACCCTGGGTTTTGGTTTCAAGAGTTACGTCAGCTACAAGATGCGCTTAAGAAAACAGAAAGAGGTCCAGAAGGAAAACGAGTTCTATATGCAGCTTCTTCAGCAGGCATTGCCTCCAGAACAGCAGATGCTACAGAGACAAGAGAGGGAGGCAGAAGAAGGTGAGCCGAAACTCGGGACTTTCTTACCCCAGAATGCACGGCGCTCACCAACACATTCACTTGTCTTATTCATCTTTCGGTCTGTGTAAAGTTTGCCTGTTCTCCCTGTGTCTGTATGGGTCTTCTCCAGGTATTCTGACTTCCCTTCCACTGACCACAGACATTTTGTCCAAGTTGCTTGGCATCTAAACTTGCTCCTGTACAGTATGTATGCTCTGTAATGGACTGGTGCCCCACCCAGGGTGTATCCAACCTTGTGCCCTGTATCTGCTGGGTCAAGCTCGGGCTCACTGCATTCCTCTGAGGATGAGGCGATTACTGATGCTAGAATGATGGATGAAATTTCTTATTTAAGTTTTAAATTGACGTATTGATATTTTTATTACTTGGTATTATTGTTACCTTGTGTGTACTTGTTTTCAATACAAAAATGCATTCCTTGTAGCAGGATATAGCTGTTTACACTTAATTTATCTCACTGTGCGCTCCCAGCACACAGGTGGGAGCCAGTTGGCATTTCCTTTTTCATGTGACAGATTTGCTCCTTCAGAAGAAATTTAAAAAATGTGGTTTTCTTATGAACTTTGTTGCCATGTGTGTTAGGAATTTGATACATCAAACATGTTTCAAGCAGTGGTCAGATTGGCTTATTACAAGCTTAGCAGGTCCCTCCTCTTAGGTTTTCATGACGAAAGACCAGGTCAGATGCATTATTTCATCTCCTATTTAAACTTCTGTCTTACACTTTTGCAGCAGCAGCAGCCAAAGGGATATCGGAAGTGGATTCCACACCAATTTCACAACACAATGGTGTCCCTGGTAATAAAAAGCTATCAACAACTTTACCAGAGCTCGAATACAGAGAAAAAGGGAAAGAGAAGGACAAAGATGCCAAGAAACACAACCTTGGAATAAATAACAATATTTTACAGCCTGTAGACTCTAAAATACAGGAGATTGAATACATGGAAAACCATATCAATAACAAGAGATTGAACAACGATCTCGTCGGGAGTACGGAAAACCTCTTAAAAGAGGATGCGAGCACCACATCTTCGAAAAACTACAAGAACGCCAGTGGGGCCGTGAACTCCTCTCCCCGCAGTCACAGTGCGGCCAATGGCAGCATTCCCTTGTCTTCAGCCAGTAAGAACGAGAAGAAGCAGAAATGCCCCAGCAAGAGTCCAAGCACTCACAAGGATTTAATGGAGAACTGTATACCCAATAACCAGCTCAGCAAGCCTGATACTCTTGTCCGGTAAGGTGCTTGTTGGTCTCCACCCCATCGTATTGCCTACTGTGACAGCGTTGGTCTTTATCCCCTTTAGACCTTACCTCTATGTCCAGGTTTTGTCAAAGGTTGTCGAGTCTTTTTGTTTTTGCTCTGTAACACTGAAAGCATTCTTTCTTTTTTACTAAAACATAATTTAATGTCTCAGGAAACATACCTGAGGTGCAGAAAGAGACAACCAAGGACAACCTTGGGGAGTTAATGAGTTAAAATATACATTTTCTAGCATGGTCTCCTGTTGTTAAGATATTTCTGTGTAGTGCTTTCCCTTCAAAGTATGAGATAAACCCTTCAGAGCATTATTGATTCTACTGCTGAATCTCATTATAGTTCTGAGATCTTTTTAGCACTAATGCTACTTAAGCCACTGCTATAATTTTTTTGTATTACAAAGATGATCGAAGAAGAAGGACATGTAGGCCATGTAGTCTTAAATACAAAAACTTTGGGTTTTGATAAATGTTTTTTATGTGAGGAATTAAGCTCAACCATTTTTATCATTTCAGATGTAAATCTTTCCTTTAAGTAAATTGAGGCAGTACTGGATAAATACCAGTCTTAATTTTCAGTTCAAAGTGCAAATGTGCTTTTGAAAAGACTTTAGAAGATCTTAAAAAGATTTTAGTATGCAAATATCTTGGCAATACCCAACAATACAGAAATCATTACTTAGTCCATGTCAGCGCAGTTTGGATCTGATAATAAAACACACAAATGTTAAACTTTTAAAGTGTGTTGATAATGATAACACCTTTCGAACGCAAGACAGTACATTCTTACTGGCCAAGACAAAAAATACAATTCTAATGTAAATCATATTGTAAAAATAACTGCAGAGAGTACAAGGCAGGGGATAAAGCGCTTAATTTATCTTGCTGGCCTAAGCAATTGTAGTTATAATGTATTGTAGTAACATTGTATGTTGCAGGATAAAAAGAGTAACGTACAAATATAGTATGTTCCCTGCTAAGCATTATGGTAGAAACATGTTTTTTTAAGCAAGCGTGAATACTTTTTTAAATTACCTGTACACCACTTGTAGTGACAAATTCAGTAATGTTTGAGCGGTCCAAGATTAAGAGTAGTAAATTAAGAAGCAGTGGGTGCCGTATAAAGTTGTGGTTTGGATTTGATGTTTCGATCTTTGTCAGCACATAGCTGAGGTCAAAGTGACTTTTCAGTTGTTAGAAATCATGTCAGTACAAATATAGAGTCTGACTAAGAAGAGTGGGACTCGGATGCCAGAGTGTCTCAACACGAGGGCACAGGTGCAAAACATTCTTCAAAATTGGAACCCGCAATGGGTGTTGTCTGAAAAACCTTGCTAAGCTAGAAACTGACCTCATGGTTTTACTGCTTGGTATACTACTTTTATCAATTAGATATCTTCATTCAGGATCTGTGCTCACATTTGACCTGAGGTGTCAAGTGGAATTTTGGGGATATTTTAAAAAGTGGACCATAGAAAAACATGAAATTCTATCCATGCATGATCATGAAGTCGCTTATTTGTGGTGTAGGTCACAGTACCCTTAGACCTATCAAGGATGCACAGGGTGCATGGTGGAGCTAATCTCTGAATGGCACTCCAGTACACTATAGCACACATACACCTATCCGCACAAGACACTGGGCCAATGTAGCTTACCTGGCCAGCGTGTCTTTGGAAGGAGGGAGAAAAGCCAAGCACCTGGAGAAAGCCCACAGGGTTGGGAGGAAAAGTGCGACATGGAAGCATTTTTAAGAATGGTATGTAATATTTAACCTCGAACATGAATTAAACAAAAGCTTGAATTTGGGGAAAAGAAAATGTCCTTCCTTTCCAATCATTTCCATGGAAGGAAAGCTCCAAAAGTTTCTGTTGATTAATTTGTACTGTATACACAATGTGAGTGTACACTTTATTTTTTTTTTATAGTGAATGTTAGTGATGAAAGTTACATTTCACTCAACAAATTATTTTTATCTTGGCTTCTTTCATTTCGTGGTCTTCGGTGTATCTAAAACGTAGTGCAGCGTTTGCGCTTCCCTAGGCTGGGGATTCATGGATGGCATAGATGTCTGTACTTTTCCGGTGTTGAAGTTTACTTTTTTTGGAATACTTTGCCATCTAGTGGAACTAAGTGGCAATGCTGAAATCGGTTCTATTCATATTTTTAATAAATCCTAGAGACTTCACATGCTTAAGGTCCACATGAAGGACCTTGCGATTCAAGGCATTCCCGAAGTAGGATTCCAAGTAGAAGGATTCCAAAGTACTTTATGTATGAGAGGAGTCCTAGACAATCCAGCGCTGATGTTCAGCCACAACTGGGTGACGTGCGGCATTCTCTCTGCGTAGCACACCACGTGGAGAGCTGATAGGTTGCTTCAGCAGTTGAGTTAAAGGAGAACTTTATCTAAGCCAGATTGTGTAAACACCAGTAATCTTATGTGGCAAAGGGTACTATGTTTTTATGACCAAACAGTTAAGAACATTCTGGTCCAGAGTGAAGAAGGACAGAAGTATGGTTTAGGAAGTTTTTTTTTTACCACAGTAATTACTACTTTCTAGGTGGCAGTGTACAGAGAAATAACAGTGGGTCACGTAGAGGTTAATTCCACACTGAAAAGTAAAAGGCCTGAAGAATAATGTTCTGCAGTGGACGCTTCTTCGAGTGCGCCAGTTTTCAGCAGTGTCGTATGTCTTTGTAAATGTAGGTTTTGTATGTGTTAACACATTTTGTAGATTCACATACAGTATGTGTGATTTAGGAGAGATCCTGTTTCATATCGAACTACAGAAATTGATGTCCAAGTGTAATGGCAGCCCAATATGCCTTAGGTGCATGTGGCTTGATATATGAATGTTTGGTACTTGAATGTTAAATCTGCTGTTTTTTAAAACAATGACATTAAAGTGAAATAGGTTGGAGGTGAGAACCGTGTTAGTACTCCTCTCTGTATGTTATTTCCAAGCCTTTACGGCACTGTGCCATACTCATACACATATTGTATGTTATGTAATTGTCTTCATATAACTCCGTGAGGTGTACATAGTAACCATTTACCACTTTTGTGACTGTAATTAATGCTAAATTATAGATATTCTTAAGAGTCTTTTGGTTTTGTTTAATGTTTTGTGTAGGTTGGAGCAGGACATTAAGAAGCTGAAGGCAGACCTGCAGGCCAGCAGGCAGGTTGAGCAGGAGCTGCGCAGTCAGATCAGTTCTCTGAGCACCACCGAGCGCAGCATCCGCTCTGAGCTGGGCCAGCTGCGTCAGGAGAATGAGCTGCTGCAGAACAAGTAAGAGCTGAATGCATGGGGCATGACATAGGTTCTCATTCAGCAGAAGCTTTCAGTTACTTATTTGAACCCACTGAGCATTTATCTTCTGTTTTAAGTGGCTAATAATTTGTTACCCCACACTGTTGTACAATCCACTGGCTCCTCCACTTTGTCACTGAACCACATTGGGGGTAATGGTCTTATTTTAATGTACTGTGTCTTACAGCTGAGGTTTCTGTGTTTAGGTTGCACAGTGCTGTACAAGCAAAACAGAAAGACAAACAGACCATCAGCCAGTTAGAGAAGAGGCTGAAAGTGGAACAGGAAGCACGAGCCATTGCTGAAAAGCAGCTGGCAGAAGAAAAGAAGCGGAAGAAGCTGGAGGAGGCAACTGCAGCCCGGGCAGTAGCACTGGCTGCAGCGTCCAGGTACGGTGTGGTCAGTCCTTCATCCCCCCCTCCATCTCGCCCCAAGGCTTGGCTCGTGCTCCATTGTATCCAAGCCAGGAGCCCTGCCTCCTCTCACTAGCTAGGGGAGGTTGAGGGTCACGTTAACGTCTGTATTAAACCGTAACCTTTTGAAGTTCATCGATGTTTACTTGTTGTGTTCCATCAATCATTATTTTTGCCTACTGCGACAGCTGCAGACTCAGCAGTATTCCTGGGCCAAAAACACTTTTCAATCAAAGGCAGCAGAGCAGACCGGGAAAGTAATGCACACGTCTGTGTGTGTGTGTGTGAGTTTTTAATAAAACGTCTTGTTGGGTACCTAGCCATTTTAAAACAGCCACTTGTGCATTTTCGTAGTTCACAGCTATGGGGTCCACAAGAATGTGCAGGGGGAATAGCTAAGTGTAGACTGACTTCCCCCAGTCCTCCCACCTGCAAACACAATGCAGGCTACACAGTCCTATACAGGAGGTTTTGTGTCATTTGGAGGAAAGGTGCACCCTGGGCAGAGAGCAACACAGGCCTGCAGGGGTTGCTGTATCATCAGGCATTGAGTGTCCTGGCTGACTAATTCCAGCCTTACCCTTTAATCATTGCGCTCTACTGCTTGGGGAATCCTTGTCACAGTCAAAGACATGACCCGGCACCACGTCTGAGACATTTGGACATTTGTAAAGGTACGCAGGAAGCACCTTGACAAGAGCCACTTGGAGTCTCCCACCGATTAACTCAAAGGGCATTTCTGTTTTTTTTTAATATATTTCAGCGTTCATGTTAACTTGCATAAAGAAGTCTGGGACATAAACATGAGTTTTTTTATTACTTGTTGAAATTGTGTTCTGATTGGAATCGTAGGGTTCTTGCAGCCAGGCTCTTACCATCGTTTTAACAGTCATTGAGTTCCTTTGAAACATCGGTTTGTTTCACAATCCCGAGATTGTGAAAGTAAATGTACACAGGTAAAGCAGAGCCGCTGGCCAAGAAAATAACACTGAAAATAAGTGGATGAAATGAAGGAGTAATATAAAGAGGAAGCTCATATAGTCATTCATTGTTTTACTTTGTGTGATCTTTTACCATGGCACGCTAGAGTAATTGTCAGCAAAGAGTAAAATCACCATCTCTGTGTGCTTGCATTTTATATGGTCATGGAATGTATCCCAGTGACAATAACCATATAAGCATGGGTGCAAGTACTTATTTAACATCCACCCCCCACTAAGTCTTCCATCTGTAAATAGAATAATTTGGATTTATGACTACTCACTTGCTGTTTGCCCTTGACAAAGCTGTTTATACTCTTTCCTCAGAGGAGAGTGCACAGATACCCTGAGGAGCCGTATCAGGGAACTCGAGACGGAGTGCAAAAAATTAACAATTGACATGAAAGTCAAAGAAGAGCAAATCAGAGAGTTAGAAATGAAAGTGCAGGTGAGTCGTGGGAGCAAAAATGATTTTGAAACATATTTATAAAGTCTGTATACGCTGTTGGACACAAGCAGTGTGTTTTGTGTGGTTCCTGCTGCTTTTTTTAAAGACAAAAAGAGGTGACGGTATGTAATAATTCTGTTTTAAAAGAAATTTGCAGTATGTAACATGACTTGGCATGTTACTTCAATGACTCCTGTTGATCCTTAACAGATCTCCCTCCAATATGCAGATAGTTAAGACAAGCTAATCAGTGTTATTGTAGGTCATTCATACAAGTATCAGTCGATTTATGCACTCTCTTTTTCTGAGTGTTCTTCCAGCCACTGTTCACCTTCTGTCCAGAACTTATGTTTTAACTGGATAAAACCTAAAGTAAAATAAATAGAACAAAGCAAACTACTGTGTTGAAACATTTTTTTTAATAAAGCATTATTTTTAGGAATTCAAACAAAGCTGTGTCAAAAAAAAAAAGGAACAACTGGAGAAGGCTTTAAGACCCAATTATCAGCTTTAACATTCAGTAAACAAATGAACGAAATTGTTCATGTAAATGAGAAAAAAAATTAATTTTATTTACAAAACTCTGAAATAAATTACCTTTAAAGGGCTTACTTCAGATTAAAAGGACCAAAAATAACTAATACGTTAGATGGGCACAATAAACACTTTTCACTTCACATTTTCATTGGAATTGATAAACATGAATAAACAGTTAGTTTAAAAAGGGCTTTTAATACAACTATATAAAAATCTTACATGAATAAATGCATGTAATTGTTTTGATATGGGAGTGTGTGTGCATGCAGGATTTAAGTGTCATTTTTCAGGAGCGGTTCTGCCATGTCGCTTATGAAAAGAGACGTGACAAAATTTTAAGATAAAGAAAGCGAAGTGTCAATGTCGTAAATTCTAGTTCCACAGTTCACAATTTGTGATTTTCTAGAAATAAATATATTCAACTTAATGCAGTGCTCAGTGTTTTGAAATATTAAACGCACATAACACTGTAGTGCATTTTGATTTTGTATTCAGTGATTTAACTTCTAAACCTGCCCTTTTGAGACCAAAACTGCAACTGTTATTTTTGTGAAATCCCCAGGAGCTACGCAAATATAAGGAAAATGAAAAAGACACTGAAGTACTGATGTCAGCGCTTTCAGCCATGCAGGATAAAACGCAGCACCTGGAGAACAGCTTGAGTGCAGAGACCAGAATCAAACTGGACCTGTTCTCCGCCCTGGGGGATGCGAAACGACAGCTGGAGATTGCACAAGGTGAGGGGATGCACAAACAGAGGAGGCTTCCGAGAGGGCTGTCCTGGCACAGTGCAATAATTGTCGTTTGTTTTGAGTTTTGTATTAGCTGAATACGGAGTCGTTTATCAGTATGGCATTCTGTTGCATTACCTGTACCGCACAAGCAGCATGAAGACCCTGTGCCCTTACTCCTCTGCTACACCAGTCTGTCAGAGGTATCCGTCATTTGTCAATCTCGGGATCTCCACAGTGCTGGTGCAGATTGGTGGAGCCAGAATGCTTGGCAAGGTCAGTTATAATCCGAGACCTCCTGGATAACAGTTTGACATTGTAATTTGGGATGTCAAATCCCAGAACAGATATAAACAGGCATGAATAGCAATGCACATTTCATTCATGGCTGTTACGGACAAAAAAAGAGGGAAAAGTCTCTTGACAGTATCTGGCACTGTCCCTTGACTGTGACCTTTTTTCTTAACCTTTTTAAGGTACTTCAGAGTATCTTGAAATTGTTTTATGAAATAAAAAATGAATGAGTAATTTTAGGTGTGATTTTTTTTCCCAGTCCAGAATGTGCGATTTGGATTCACATTCCACAGTATATTACTCAGAAGAGTGGTTCCCCTCCCTGGTCCTGGGGTATTGCTGTTCCTTCTGGTTTTTGTTTCTGTCCAGTTCCCAATTACAGGCTAAAATGCTTTTAGTTTTATCTTTTTTATAATTTATTCTCGGCTCTTAAAATGTTGACTGGGACATAGAAATTGGTATCAACCCTGTATGAATTTCTGGGTTTCGGGAAGCCAGTCATTGTGGAGAATGCCTTATGTATTGTCATTCCCATTTGTGTCTGGCCATCATGGATTTAATCACCTATTAAGAGCTGCTTATTTATAAATAAGGGGGGCAAGCTGAGGAGAGGCTGCTTCAAGGTCTTTTGGCTGACGGTGTTGGAATCGATACACTTGACATATACATTTTTAAAAGTCAGTACTGAGGGCAGAAAAAAACAAAACTAAACCAGGGGGAGGATCCCTTGGACTAGAATAAGACCGTTAATTCAAGTGTTTTTACCTGCTGATCCTTAATTATTGAAGGGATCACCCAAGCCAGTACATTTCAATTCTGAAACTCCTACCCCATGAAATGAGAATAATATTTTCTACAAAGTACCCATCGCACAAGGTGGGTTGATCTGCATGACGCGGTGCTTTAATGGCTGCACACAGGAATGCCCAGTGCTTATTAAGACCTGTGGTTCTTCGCTGTAATATCAGCCAGACATGTGACAACTTCTGTGTTTTTTTTTTAGGTCAAATAATCCAGAAAGATCAGGAGATCAAGGACCTGAAACAAAAGATAGCAGAGGTGATGGCGGTCATGCCGAGTATCACTTACACTGCAGACGCCAACAACATGAACCCTGTCGCCCCGCACTATTCCTCAAAGTTCATGGATACTAGTCCCTCTGGACTGGATCCAAACGCCTCAGTTTACCAGCCCCTGAAAAAGTGAATATCCACTTTTCTCTGATCGCCCAGATGAAGATTTTACTCAGTGTCTTTACATTGAGCGAGAGTGTTTTTTTTTCCTGGTCAAGAAGACATTGTATTGTGTGACTGTATTTGTTGTAGTTAAAACAAAAGACAAAAAAAAAAGGGACATCACATCGACTAGGACTGGCCAATGGTTTCTTTCTTGTAAATGTTTAGAAAACCTCACAGAACTTGGCGTATATCTTTCTTGGTCAGTGCATAACTGCTTCCTTTTTTTCCCCCTTAGTTGATTCTTGCCTTCGTACCGTTTTGTTTCTGGTTTATTTCAGTATTTTTAATAGCAGGGTCACATCTGTCCCTCTCCTCTTCTGTCCACGGTAAGAAAGCTTAAAAATAAGCTGGGAAACGGAAAATGGTTTGTATTTTGGTTAATTTGGTTAACATCTCTCTGTGTTAAATGGAATGTAATGTGAAGCCAATAGTGTTCTACTGAATTATTTTGCCACAGTGTATTGCCTTGACAATGGACTCTTCTTCAAGGGGAACTATCAGAACTTCTCTTCTAATCTTACCCTGCTGTTTGATTTTAGTACACCACAGAGTCTGCTGCAGCCTGGACACAAGCTATTGCATGACTGCTTCCTACTTTATAAAGTGGCAGTTTAATTTTCGGTTTTTAGATGTACATTTGTTTTAATCTGTTATTTGTCTGACATGTGCTGCATCCTAAGAAGGCATGCTGTGAGAAAGGGAAAATAATTTAAGATGGATTTAGTGCAATTTATATTACAAAAAAGGCTTTTAATCTGCCAAAAGCTATATTTCTAGCATAGATATTCTGTTAATCATGCTTTAAAGTTAGCATCAACTTGTTGGTGAAGATCCTTTTACAGCTGAGTGTCGATTCAGTTTATGTGCCAAGAGAAGGCGTTTTTTTTTTCTCATGAGTGTGTTTTCGATTTAAATGTATCACAAATACATTGAGGAAACACATCTGGAAATGGTGGTTTTAAGGTGCTAAGCTTGAAAATCTGAATGTTTGTTGCATTTATAATAGAAAAGAGCAGCCTTTGTCACCAAGTGCAGTAGACTCTGTAAGTGAAATAAGTATTAAACTTTTTTTAGTGGAATTTATCACATCTTGCTTAGGACATCATCATCTCTGATGGGTAGAACTTAAAAAAAAAAACAGGGATGATTAGCCTAAGTCAGATATGTTTTTCTGTATTTTGAAGTTTTAAAAGCATCTTGTGCGTTTGCCACCATGGAAAAGTGTCACAGATTCGCAATGGTGTCATGGGTTCTTGAAGCTTTGTGGGGAAAAAATGAAATTGTCACAATTTTTTTTTGAAAGTAAACCCTTTTTTTCTTTGCTGCCATATGGGCACATGATCCTTTATGTAACTGATCTTGGCTGCATTCTCTATTTCTGTGGGGTTTACAAGGAATAAACTTTTTTCTTGCAGATGATTCAAGGTTTTTGAAGTCCTTTATTTGTGTCTGAGGATGTATGGCAGTAGTTCTTTAGCAAGGAGTTTAGGCAATTTTTACCACCTTTCTCCAAATTGATTAAACATATCTGCACTGTCTACAACAGTAATTTAGGTACATATACTGTAGCGAGCCATCCTAGTTTAAGAGTTAGAATTGTATGCTACCTGGGTGTGTGTTCTAAAAACTGTTGGGTATTTTATTTCATAAATATGGAAAATGTAACACTGCTTGAATAATTGAAGTAGGCACTTCATATGACTGTTCTCTGTGCAGATGTACATACGTAAAAACTAAATATTCTACTCTAGTTTTTGAAGAAGTTGCAAAAAGTCTTGGTTTTCTGTCAAATACCAGTCAAATACTGGGTAGGTATGTATGGTAGAGAAGGCAGCAGTTTCTTTTAAGAAACCTTTTTGTTTTTTTCCATCCAGGACCTATCATCTGCGTTGATAATGGTTGTGTCCTTTAGTAATAAAGTATTGAAATTACAAGATTATTTTTGCTGCCACAAGGGGGCATTGATTGCCTGAGCTACCCAGGTTCCAGCTTGCTCTAGTTTTGCCACTACATGTAATTTTTTTAAATCTCATTCCAGCGCCTTACAGTGATACATTTCTCATCGTTATCCAGTCTCATGTATAATTGTGACATGTTAGGAAGTGTTTGCTCGTTGGATTTAGATAGTATTGTATTGATACTTGGTTTGCACAGACTGAAAGTTTGCACGGCTGTTCTTTTATTGTGGTCGGCAGCCCTTCATTTAAAAATAAGTATATCTGACTGTACAATGTGAGTAAACCTATTTTTTCTGATTTCTGTTGCATCTACACAGTATAAGTACAATGAACACATTCGTAGTTTGTCCCATCTGCCTTTTTATGATGTCAGTTTACATGCATTACGTTACCGCAGGGGCACAGATTTTACACTAAATTCTTTAAAGTCAGTTGCAAATGCTAAGAATTTTACTTAAACCTCAAGTTAAGTTTGTTTCGACTGAGCAAGAGTATTTTGGATCCACATACATTTTTAAAGGCAGATTCACATTTTGTAAGCCAGGTGAAGGATATAATTGGATGCAGCAGCTGACCTTGACTGAAGAAAAGGCCAGCTTGATGGATAGGCAGGAGGCACTGGTTAAACATGTCGATACTTTCTTCTATATCTCAATGCAGACATTTATTATACTGAATAGTAGCTTTCCGTATCATTAAGGGAGTCCCCTGCACTTCATTTTTCTCATTTCTAATGTCCTGATAAATCATCCCTGTAGTCACTCTCCAGTCCTTCAGCTCTGGTCTCCTGCTTGTCCCCTCAACGAGACAGTGAACTGTGGGTGACAATCTCTCTTCTGGTTTATGCTGAAAAAACTGCTCTCTCCAAGCGTGTGTTTTTGATCTTACTCTAAAACATGTTTAAATGTTTCAACGTCCCTCCTCGTGTGTTTGTTTGGTTGTGTCATTAAACTGTATCTCATAAGATTAAAGGCTTTCAGAAAAAATGTATGGATGGCAAGTAGTTGTAGGCACTGAAAAGAAAATAGGATGCCAACATTTAGAGAGAAAAGCATCTCATAACAAATACACTTGATATTTCAATATAGTTGTAACTGAGGAAAACGTTTTTACAGAATCTCTAAAGGGAAACTGCAAAATTTCCTCCCTCAGATCAGTAATTGTTTTTCATTTTCATTTTTTAAAGGTGGTATAAAAAATGTAATGGAACAAGTAATAGGTTTATTCCATGCTGAAAAAAAGAAGAAAGAAAACACGTTTCGGCCGTGGAGCCTTCTTCAGGTGTGATGCTTTTTTACAGCATTAAGTGAGACTCTTTTTTCCCCTGTAGTTAATTTTCCAAAATTGAAGTGGTGGATTACCCTGTGATATGAATTAAACATATTCCTGAAGAAATATTTTCATTTTCTCGAATGTTTTTTTCCTCCAGTTTCTCCCATTAATTTAATTATAGCTTTTACTGGGAAGTATTTTAGTACACGAAGCCAATACTACAAACGATGCAATGTTTTTGTTTCAGTGAAACTTCACTCGTCGTCTTTGTCATATGTATATCTTAGATATATATATATTCCAAAGCAAAGTATTAATATATGCTGATCAAATGATAAATGCAATTTCTTAATGTTCTGATCGACGCAATCAAATCTGACAATTAAAAGAAATGTAGAAGGAAATCTTACCTTTTATCTTGTATGGGTTATTTAAAAATCAGCGTATGCTGTTTGAAGATGCATCTACTTCTTGCGTATTATTTTGTTGTGTTGAAAGGAACCGAGCTAGTTTAAACATAATACAAAATCGGAAAACTTTTCATCCTGAAGTCGGTCTTTTTTGTAATGCATTTCTGTCTGACTGTGGTAAAGATAACGGGCAACAATGTTTTAAAGAGAAATACTTCTCTCCGGTGCGCGCTGTCAGGAAAATGTACTCGCTGACGTGCCCGTGGGCTCCTGAAATGTCCTCATCTCGCACCTTAAAGCAGCCCCACCGTGGAAGAGTGTCAGAAAGTGGAAATGTGAGTGGAGAGGCAGACGGGGTCCGGTCGGCTTTATCGTCCTGTGGCATGTGGGGTATTGTAATCCACGATAACTGGGCCTCCACTAATCTGCCCGGAGAGAAATCTTTGGTTTTGCACGGCGAATTGTTTGTTGCTGTTTTTTTTTTCCTCCTTTAACTGCTTCGGGATTTTCTTAGCGTGAAAACGAGACCGCTGTTGCTTGTAACCCCTGGCTCTCCCAGGGTAACCTAATTGCCAGCCGTTCTGTGAAAAGCCCAACAATGGGAAGAAAATCAGTCTGTCATGTGGAAGCTCAGCCCGGATACGTTTTAAAGCACTCAAGCGGACCCTCGTTTGCCCTTTTTTTCCATCTCCACACAGCTTTCTTTCCAGCTGACAGCGAAGTGTGGTTCTCGTTGCCGTTTAT
This sequence comes from Atractosteus spatula, assembly GCF_055471065.1. Taxonomy (NCBI): domain Eukaryota; kingdom Metazoa; phylum Chordata; class Actinopteri; order Semionotiformes; family Lepisosteidae; genus Atractosteus; species Atractosteus spatula. The sequence goes on along the minus strand of NC_142719.1, from coordinate 4,157,986 downwards.
TGTTCAGCACTTTTGTTACACTCGAAAAAGAGGAGGAGGAGACACGGCCCAAAAAATCCCAAAACATTTGAATATACCCCAGGAATCGACAATACAAAGAAATTGACTCTTTAAACGAATCGATCTGAGGGCCGTAAAAACAGACGCGTCCGACTTTTCCCGTCGGCGAAAAGGGTTTTGCTGAATCTAAGCCAGTTTCGTATTTCAGCTGAAAGAGCAGAAGGAAGGACACTGGGCGGTGGGTCAATCGGCATGCAGTTCAAGTTCAGGATGTAAGGTATTGATTTCTCACGGAGGGGTTAAAAGAATTTGAACAGTTTTTTTTACTATTTTGTCGCTTTCGTGTATCCATCCGATGTTGGAAGGCAGCTCTGCTGACTCTGGGTTGTCATGACCCTTATTCCAGAAGCGGTGGGACCAAGGTGAGATTATACCCTGCATGAGACACACTCAAGCACGCAAGGACAGCTGTTCTAAGGCAGCAGTCTTGGGAAGGTGGGGGGAGGGGAAACCGGAGCAGGGGGGAGAACATACGGACTCCATACAGAATGAGTCCTCGGTTTGGAATCGGTCCCAGGAGCCTTAAATCTGCAGCGCCACCAACCTGTCCCAACCTCTGTTGTTTTTTTATCTGAACCTCCTACTCTGTTGCTCAAATTAAGCCATGTTAACCCACTTCCAAGTTTGGTCTGTGTCTCCTCAACCTCTTTCATGGAAGACGTAGATATTGTAACGCAACGGGGGCTCAGGCGGTCGCCCTTGCCGCATCAAGTCGGCCCCGCACCGTCCGGGACTCCACGCCGGCTCTTACACAGTGCCTGTCGGCCGTAAGCGTTACAATATTTATGTTCTCCAGGTGCGAGTGGCCTCTAGCACAATGATTTAAGCGTACTCAATCTTCAGACGCAGTTCAGCCCCCTATCCCTCAGTGTCTCTGCAGCCAGTTTCTCGGACCATGAGCTAGTCTGCAGAGTAATACTGATTTATGGCCATCTCATCTTTAATTAACCAATAAACATGTCTTAGTGGATTAATCGGCTCATGAAATATACTTTAAATTACCACACCAATAAAACTTTCATAAGGATTAAGTGGATTATAATGACTTCATAGCCAAATTAAAATGAATCTGCTGCCAATTAGGGGAAGCTTAGGAGACATCAGTAATCAAGGAAAGCTTGTCTACATAGCCTGAATGCTGGGAATTAGGTGGGCAGTTTACCCTCTTAGTCACGCAAAGCGTGCTTAAGATGAATGGTATTGCTTGACGGGTCCTCAGGGGTACCTTTGTTAAAATGCACAGAAGCATTGCACAAGCTGTGATTGTGAAAATTGACTCATTCTTGCAACAGTTTAAAAATTATATTTAAACTACACATGACGGTCATGTGTGTCCTTTACATTAACATTTTTCTGTCTTACACTTTGGGCTTAAAGGTTATATTGTGCCTCAGGGGAATAAAACAGCATCTCCAAGTGTCTAACCATTGTTGGGCTGGTGCCTTCTGGGAGCTGGAAACAGGAGTATTCCAGGATTGACTGCGTCCTTCTCCAGCTGGTTTTTTAATCCCGTTCAACTCATTGAGTTGTAAAGACCTGGAGGAATTTCACTTTGAACAGGTGGGAGAGTAACTGTGTTGAAGCCATTTGGAAATCATCTGGAATGAGAAACCTCACGGCCAGGTCTACAGCCCTCAAGGACCAGAGATGACTACCTGGCCTCTCCTCCCGGAACTGGAGCAATGAGCCTTTAACTTGGGTTTGGAGATGAAGGATGTGAGCAATGGTTTTATGCGACTCGTGCTGGACTGTAGTTCTCCAGGGCCTGGATTGTGTGCGGCTGTCTGTCCACCAGTATAGTGAGTGTCCAGGGTTTGCTGGGGATTAATGAGTGGGATTGCGCTGTCTTCAGTTGAAAATGGCAAGATTCGAGAGATGGGATCAAAGATCGAAGTCCAGGAAGCTCTTCGGGCCCCTAGCCAGAGGACAATGATTTCTCAAATGGCTTCTTTCTACCCTTTGCCTGGAAAAGTGTTTCAAGATTGAAAGGTGTCTTTCCATAGACATTTTCCTGGAAACTAGTTTGTCTCATCCTTGATCCTCTTAAACTGCAGGTCGCAGACTGAGCACTAGAAGGAGGAGGTTTTGGAGATTGATCCCAGGCTGGATTGTTGCTTAAACGAACAGGTTTCAGTATATAATTCACGTAAGAAAAAACACAGGGGAACAAGTTAGAGTGCTGAATTCACATGGTGTGTAGTAATGTCAAAAAGGGATTCATGCCTGTCAGTCGGTACACACTCTCTATATAGCAGAAGCCTTGTGCAGGGGTACAAGCCTGAGTTTTGTCACCCGTTGTCCGTAGCCAGAGCTCTCCCTAACTGGAAGAGCAGAATTGTCGGATCTCTGCCAAGGACAGGGCGGGATTAGTCTACCAGTGATGTGGTTTTGGATCTTGCCTGTTTTTGTGATCATCAAATAAAACCAATGAGATTTTTTTGCACAAATATATCAAGTAGTGAAGACTTAGAGTTATTTTCAGTGGATAGCATAATGAAATGAGTAATACATCCTTGAATTATGTGTGCTGCATAAACCAAATAACCGGGAAACGTTAAGCACAAATGCCAAGACTGATCTTCAAACTGAGACACCCTGAAAGTATTGTCAGCAATTATGACACTAACAATGAAAACACAAATTTAAAGAATTAGAAAAGATATACAGTGGCCTGCTCACAGTGCAGAGGTCATCAGGCTCTTGCTAATGAATGTTACAGCACACAAAGCCTCTCAGTGAACACTTTATAACACCAGCCACGCATAATCTTGCACACGGGATTCTGTGCGAACAGCCAGTACAGTTAAACCCTGAAAAAAGCCACAAATGAGCAAGAACAGACTCATCCCCTTCAAAATGAGAAAGATGCCCGTCCTTCGGCAAACTCCCTCGGCAGCCATATCCCCACGGGAATCTTGAAAAGCCGGATTTTTGGAATTCCACGGACCTCGGTGTCAGCCAGCGGAATGCCTGGAAGCCGCTGCAGAGGGGGGTGACCAGTCAGACTCGTGGGAAGCTTCTACTCTAGAAAGGCCTTGGGTGACTCTGTCTCAACTGCGGTGGTGCAACACCAGACTGCCCCAGCACTCCACCAAAACTGACCGCGCTTCTATATACTTGCAGACCAGAGCACGGGTTTCAGAAAAACCTCGATCCACACCTCAGTCACAAACTATTTAACTCGACGCAAGACAGGAGTCTTTTGGCTCCCTCCCAGCAGAAGCTCCAACATTGCTGTCAGCTGTTTGGTTTGCAATCGCGCTGGTGATAGGTAGGTTGAAGTTTTGGCTTGCAGTCAGCCAAGGTCGAAACGCTTTATAGAATAATTGTCAGATCTCTGCCGAGGACAGGGCGGGATGAGTCTACCAGCGATGCCTTTGTGTAGCACCTTTCACCCCGTAGCACCTGACACAGAGGATAGTCCCATTACACAACAGATCAAGTGCAGAAGCGAGGAACCGCTTCAGTTATAAGCAAGAAATTGCTTGGGATACATTTTGGGAAGCCAGATTTTCCAAAGCCCAAAGTGGGACAGAACCAGGATGTCATTTTTAATGACAAGGAGGGGTCATGATGTTTACATACTGTACATAGCCTGCGATCAACCGCAGAGTTCCACTGTAATTAGTGGGGAAAATACTATAAGCCATATGTAATGTTCTGTACTCTATTCTAAAACATCAGCAAGTTTCAATTCCCATTTGAAATCCAGACAGAAGTTTAATTCTGATGGAAACTCTACACTGTATGTAGGTTGTGATGTGTATTGCTTTTGCAGATTTTCAGACATCTACTGCACTGCCACAGACTGACACCTAGCAGAGCCAGACACACTTGAGATGAAAGAACAAATGACACGTGTTCTGTATCATTCCTGTGTTGAAACGGAGCTCGTGTCACAAGATTGGCTAGATATTCCGCAAGTCGATTACACGATGTAGCTCCTTAGCAGCGGAAGATGTGCGGGGAGTGTTGTTTAAGTAAAAACGCGTGGAACACAGGCTGGGGAATAAGAAAGAAGCCCCTCTTTTTTCTACAGGGTGACTGTGACTCCAGCATCTGACATATATCTGATAGTTCTGGAGTTATGTGCATCATAACTGGTATCTCTAAGAGAGGATCCGACTGCTTCAAAACTGATATACTATCTTGCAGTACTGCAGACCGCATTCTCCTAACAACAAGGGTAAACTGTAAGCTCTCTCACTCTCGTACAGAAGAGATCCAAGAAGAGCTGCTTGTTTTTACACGCAGCTTTTCAGAAAAAGTTAAAAACTATAACAAAACGTGCGTACATTGGTTCTTCGCATTGCTTTATTTATAGTTTATGAAAGTCATTCAAAACGAGGTCTTCGTTTTTCATCATTTTAATTCCTGAAAGTGGCCGGGTCCCTCCCGTTTCGACAGGAGCGCTGCAGAGGTCGCGCACTGTGGCGTAAATGATGTCCCGGCTGCCCTGATGCCTTGTGACAATCCGCTCCAGAGTCGGTGATTTAAAATCATTAGGATCCGTGTTTGATGTGCTGTAAAATAAAAAAGCCCTGGCAGGAAAAAGACTCCGTGAAGACGCCCGGTTGGTGGAGCAATTGAGCGCGGTTAGGTTAGCGCAGACAGCTGATTTGGAGATGAACTAAGCGCCCCTTTCTACGTGAAAAGATAATCATTATGTATTGTATATTCCATATTACATATTCAAATAAAAATAAAAAAATACATACAATTCAGAGTCAATAAAAATACAATGGTCTGCTGTAGGCTATATTTACTAACATTTAGGAAGCATTTGACGTACAACATACTTCTCTGTTCTCGGGGAACTGACTTGTCCAGAACCCAGTTTGTTTGGTGTAGACGGTCCTACGTTTTGTTCATTTGAAAATAACATTAACCTGTCCTCTTGACTTCTGGCTGTCTCGTCCTGTTCTGTCAGGCTGACACGCCTCCCTAACTTGAGAAACAAATCCCTAGTTGACAAGACAACCTTTAACACCCCCCCCCCCCCCCATGGCAAATAGTTTTATGTCGCAAGGCCATGACTGAAAAAATAATTAATAGTTCCGCTAAGTGCTTCTTCGTAATTTAATATTTTTCCCTTGGATTATTTAATGTTTACATTTAATCTGCACAGTAAGGGGTATAATAAGAGAGAGGTGAATTATTAATATTCTTGTTCATAATTTCATTCAATTATATTCTTGGTTCGGCAGTCAATGAGTGAGATATGACTGCCTTTCTGAGTATATATATATATTTTAAAAGAACGAGAAGGTAACTAAACAAAGTCGATACAGCTCCGACATTCTGAGGAAGAGAGGTCGTGTTGTTGTTCCTGAAGTCTGAGTCACTCGCAAGTGACGGACGGGGTGCCCTTTGTTTGTTTTTACTTGAACTGTAAGAAATGCGGCCTTGGTTTAATTTTAGCGCACACACAAAATCAGGGGAAAAGTCAGGTTTCCGCTACACGAGTTCACCTCGCCCGCTCGGCCCTCCCCTCCCCTCGAAGCGACTCTCAGCCTCCGCTGCGCTTTTAAAAAAAAAAAGCCCCACGTCAACGCCAAGTATATTATCCGCCTGATTTACATAAATAACACCGCCCATGTGGGGCGAAACGTGATAATCCATCGACTGTGGGGCTGGCTTCGGAAAAAGGAGGAAGAAAAAGGGAAGAAAAGTTTGGGAGAGTGACTTTAACATCGCGGAGAGTGCACAAGCTGCGGTGCCGTAGAACCCGGAGCTTCCCGGACTCTTTCTTCCCCTTTCTTTCGGTGGATTTTAAAAGCATGGATGCTTTGAAGTCCGCGGGTAGGGCCATCATACGGAGTCCGAGTCTGGCTAAACAGTCATGGGGAGTCGGCAAACACAAAAGTAAGTTGTTTTTTTTTTTTGGGGGGGGGGGTGCTTTGCTTTGCTTTGCTCTGCTCTGCTCTGCTCTGCTCTGCGTTGCGTTGCTTTGCTTTTGGGAATCCCTGATGTTGTATTCGTCTGCGTGTGCTTGTGTGTGTGTTTTGCTCTTACCGGCGAAGGTTTAAAGACCAAACGCAGGCAGGGGCGTGCATGCTCATTAAAAACGCCGGACACCTCGGTTGTTGGGGCACGTTTCGGTCTGGAACGAGGCAAGGTGTTTTGGGGTCAGAAGTAAATCTTGAGTTGTAGGTGCAACTCTTGCAAAATCCGTGTGGCGAGGTGCCGCTTTGAGCTGGGGGGGGGGGGAGATATTTTTGTGATTGAATCCGCTGGCTCCCAGCCTGAAGTCGAAAGGGTTTTTTTTTTTTTGCAAGCGTGGGTTCCCAGTGGTAGCGGAATTGCGGGCTCCTGAGCGTTTGTTCAGGTAGCGGTAAGCCCACGCCGTGCTGGGGGAGGTTTACTGATGACCAGGGTCGTCCCGTTAAAGTTGGTCGCCTCCGAGTCTGTGCTCCAGAAGCCTAACGGTTAACCTTCTGTACACCATAAAAATAGGTACCTTGGCTCCATAAGGTTATCGAAAACCAAAACTACTAGCACGGAGAGATTTTGCCAGTCTATTAGGCAGTTGGCTTTTTTTTTTTTAGCCTACACGTTGACGTCTTCATAGCTGGGACGCGTATCATGAAGATTTCTTTTCTCATAAACCTTTGGATGTCCATACGTTGTTAGGATGGATACGATAATGAATTTCCCAATGGCTTTCACAGTCTTTAATTGCGCCTGTCGTAGGCAGTTGTTTGGCAAAGCCCGAGATTAGTTGCTAGCGGCATCTGGGGTGGGAGGCGAGGGGAAAACAGTATCTGGGCATGAAATGGGATTCACGGAGACTGGGCTTGTGGAAGAATTGATGTGTGTTTGTATGCGTTGATTTTAAAGTACACAGCCCTTGTAGCGCTGCTGGAAGACGAATGTTTGTATTGGAAGACGCGCTGGGTAGCGTGGAGACCTATTTTAAAGCCGCAAACATCGGTGACACCCTCACTGAACGCAAAAGTTTATTGGCTATGGAGAGTTGACTCCAGCTCTTATATACGAGGCCTAGTAACAGCGCGATATTGTCCCACGTGTGGTGTTTGATTTATGCTTTTCGGCAGGTGTGAAGGGGTTTTGCTCTTGATGTTTGGGTAGGTGACGCCCTATCATTGCCGTATAGAAGCCTAGCAGAACTCATGCGCGAAAAGTGCGGCCTACGTCAGAGCTGGACGGAAAATAAATGTGATGTTGAAGAAGAACAAATATAATTTGGATTGAAAAATGGAATCCCTTTGCTGGAAACGGCGCTGAATAAAATGCGTGACGGCTTTTGTCGAAGTTCAGGGTGGAGTTTAGCAGTTAACTTGTCACGTCTGACAAGCAGGACTCGTGTGGTCTTGTATACTGTAGATATTCCTGCAGCGCGGGTGAAACATTTTGTAAGGTTTTCTAACGTTTACTTGCTTATTTTAACGTGAGGGGTTCGTGTTTCCCAGGGCAGGAAAGAGCACACCAGTCATGGTACTGGGATGAGACATACTCGTGTCAACTAACTTGGTAGGTGAAGGAGTAGGTGGCACTATTTCCCCATGCAATCTCGGACCTGAATTTCTAGACCATGGCCCCAGTATGGCAGTGTGATGAGTGGGAGACACTGCTGTATGAGGTGCTACCCTTCATATTAAACTGAAGCTCTGACTTGAGTATTGGAACTGAAGCTCTCTTGGGCATTAAAGATCTCATGGCAGAGTTCGTAAAAGTAAGTTGTTAACCCTAGTGTCTGGGCTAAATTGCATTTTGTTCTTGCATGGTCTGGCCTTCCTGAAATTCACCCTTAACTTTCACACTGCTCCACCTGTTTTGCTGTGTCACACAGGTGGGGCCACACGTCGGTGCTGGTTGAAGTGGGTCCCCTCCTGTATGTGAAGCACTTGGGGGGGATTTTGGGATCTGCTTTTCTTCAGAATCGCTTTGTTTGCCAGCTACATTACACCTGCAACGAATTTGCTCTGCTGTTTTGGTGCAAAAACATAGAAACGATCAATAATACATATACGCTTCTTATTTAAAAACAATTAGCAGACAGGGGTGGCAGTGCCGGTGACCCTTTGACTGGATCTGCTGGTGGGTATAAGGAGAATAAGCTTAATTAGCTTAAGTCTTAATTTTAAACTGTTTTGGCAGCAGAGGCACATGTGCAGTGCACTTGAGACCTGCTGGTAACAAGAGTGTAGTGCGGTGTCTGTGTTTTTTGTACTGGAAGGGAAACAATGGTCACTGTCACATAGCTCAAGGTCCCGATTCCTGATTGGTCCTGAGGACACTATTCTAATTAACATTCTTTAAGCTTCTTATTCTCCTAATTATGCCTACCCACAGTCTGAGACTTTTCACTAGGCAATTATCCTTTTTCATTAACCTTGTCTTAATGTGTGTCTTGTTTATCTTTATTGGAGATTGGTGTGCAGGGCTTCTCAGAACAACTACAATGGGGGGCAGCCTTTTCCTTGAGTCAAGGGCAGAGTGGACATGTGGCAAATGCACAGATGATTTGGTCTTTGCCTTAATACATTGGCGAGGTTTTTATCCAGAGCAGTGTTCGTGAGCTTTGTGCACAATTAAAGTAGATTGGGAACTAGTATCTGGGCAGGAGCCAATGATTGAAAAGGACAAAAAAAGCACTGTAGCAGTTCAAGTTCAAGAATGGATTCTGACCTGCTTGAATTTGAATCAGAAAAGCTGTGTTACGGGCTTTGCTCTTTCTGTGGGGTTTCCCTCTCCCATCCTTGCCAAAATCTATACAGAAGACATCCCATCTATTATCTTGTACTCTCCCTTAACAAGATGCCGATTTTTCCATTACACAGCTGTGGCGGCCCCCTTCTGATCTGTACCTGTATTGGAAGGAGACAGCTCTACTATTTTTACTGTGCCCTTGCTCAGAATATATGCACCTTTTAAAGTTGAAATGTATACACATGCTGAAAAGGCAATTACTTTGCACCTTTGGCCCATGTGCCTTGTGGTCTTTAATGATGTTTTAAATTCAAACCAAAGCCCTTGGGTTTGGGGGATTAACTTTATTTCAGCGTGCCAGTACAGGAATGCTTTGTGAATGTTATGCGCTGCTGTTCTCAGGAATGCTGAAAACCTCGTGTCGCTGCCTGCTGAAACCCTCCTACATCAGTCGAGGTTTCTCTGGGTTGTGAAGGCAGAGGAAGAGCTGAAGGTTTCTTACTAATTGGTTTCCTGTACTGCTGTCTCTGTGAGGTTGTTTTTCAGTCTGGCTTCAAACTGGGACAGTGGCTGATGGGTGTATGCGACAAAGCTGTAGATCAACATTTTGGCTTGACTTGATGCGCTCTCATCTGCTTTGCAGTGAATGTTCTCTAGGCCCCCTGTTTACAGCATGTTAGATTGATGATTCCTTCAAACAAGATGACAGCACATTTCTGCACTGTAATCTGAATGCCACTATCACTTCTCCCTGCTGGCTCCTGTAATTCTGAACACTGTTGAAGCCTCATGATGAGGCTTATGCTACATGTTTTTTTTGCTTACTTTCTGTTTTATACATGCAGAGCTTCCTTGCCAGGGAATCATGTTACTCTGGGATGAACTGAATGTTCCTTTGCTGTCCTAAATGCCCTGGGAGTTCTTCCTGGCTAAAGTCAGTCGTGATCTGCGTTATTCATTACAATTCACCAAGCAGGTTTTGGTTGCTGTGGGCGTGTGAAATCGTATAGTAAACTTTAAATAGATTTATAGCTCTGCAAGACTCCATCCATTTTATTGTAAATTTGTTTGTGGAAAGAGTTTGGAACTTGAATTGCAGTGCGGGTGATCCCACTCCAAGGGGTGTTTCCTCGCAGCTGCTTTTGAAGAGATGTCATTTTTTGGCAGCGCTGACCGCTGCAGATGTTGCGACGTGTCTCCGGCCCCTCAGCTTCACCTGGGAGTGCCTGCGCAAGTTAACTGCACTTTGCTGGGCTCTAGCTTGTGCCCACAGATAGCTGATTCTGCTTAAGCTATTTCAAAGTAGTGTTCTACTCTTAAAATAAAAATAAGGTAAAGATGCATGGCCATGTCTTGTTAAAGAAGAACCCAGTGCCCCATGAGTGCAGGTAAGAGCTTGACTGGTGCATTTTTTTGTTGTAGTTGAGATGAAGTGCATCAAGTGTTGATTTTTTTTTTTAATAGTGCAGATGTTTTCAGCCAAGGAACAGCAGTCTAGCAGCTGCAGGAATGCCTCTGTTGCTTTGCAGGTTAAATCCTTGATGAATTTATTTATTGTAGGCCCAAAGGCTGAAATGGACGATCTAATAAACTTTAATGCTCTAAGGGGCAGTGGCTTCCTGCGAGACGTGTCATTTCTGCTAAATACAGGACGCTTTAAGCTGTTTACAGGCACTCAGGAAGAGCCTACTAATCCTATTGAAGTGAGCTTTTTTGTGGCCTGTTTACTGTACTGTTCTAGGTGAAGTCCTTTACATTAATTAGTTGCTGTTTTCCAAGGCTTTTAGTGAAATGTTTGATAAAGAGAACTGGACCATGACCTGGTGTCATTTCAGTGACAACTTTTGTGACTTCATGCTAAAAGGTGGATTCCTCCAACAATCTTTTCAGATTCATCAGTTTCTCCTGTAAGGAATGTTTCATCACTCTGTGCTCAGTATGCAAACAATAAGAAATTGGAACATTCTCATTTTGAACCGAGAGTTTTTTTTAATTGCTAAATGTTATAAGTTGTACATGGGGAAAGTCTGCAAAATGATTTTATGGTGATCAGAAGTATTTAAAGATGTCTGGGTGGTGTTTAAGCACTCTACTTTTCACGCAGTGTAGCATTTGGGTCCTTGCAGTTATGCAACTGCATAGAAGTGAACGCATCTGAACTTATTCCTTTCCTTGCTGGCCAGGCCGCTGGGTTTCCTTCCCCGGGGATGTGCTAATCAATTACAGGGACCAGCGTCATGCTCTTCAAAAACAAGAGCTGATCGATTCATCCAGTGTTGATTAGGCCCATTTTAAAACGCTCCTCTAATCCTTGTTTATTTAGCACACAGGGAGAGATGGGTGTTTTGGGAGATTCTTGGGGTGGTGAGGCATGAATGGGGGTTTAACATTCTGTGAGCAACATCTAATAATAATAACTGCTAACACTTATATAGTCCTTTACTGGACACTCCACTCAAAGCGCTTTACAGGTAATGGGGACTCAACCCCCCCCCACCACCAGTGTGCAACCCCACCTGGGTGATGCAGCAGCAGCCAGAGTGCACCAGTCCGCTCCCCACACACCAGCTCTCAGTGGGGAGGAGAGCAGAGTAAGGAAGCCAGTTCAGAGATGGGGATTATTAGGAGGCCATGATTGGTGAAGTTCAGAGGGATATTTGGCCAGGACACCAGGGTAACACCCCTACTCTTTTAGAGACGCACCCTGGGATTTTTAATGACCACGGAGAGTCAGGACCTCGGTTTAACGTCTCACCCGAAGGATGGATGTCATCTGGAAAGTGGCCTCACTTCGCTTGAGGGGTTAATGGCCTCCAAGAATGAGAATGAGAATGAAACTTTTTCCTGAAACTCTCAGGAAATAAAGTAAATTGAGTAAATTAATACTAAATTCTTTGGAATTTAGTATTAAGTGCTACATAACAAAACAGTAAAAGTACAGGTTACACTGAGCTGTTATTGTTAGATAGCTTCACTGTGTTTTATACCCACTTTACTGAATACTGTAAACTGTGGCTGTCATGTCAGGTGCGAAGTGCTGTTTTAATCCCTGTGAATCTAACATTTCCGTTAGGGCCAGAAGCCTTATCTGCAGTTGTTCCAGTGACTAATGTGTGATGTAATGACAATACTAGGAGTCTAGTGCTAAAACTGCCTCTTTTTTTTTACCTCTGTTTTGTGAGTGGAATCACTTCCAAGGTGGTGCACTTCCTAACTTCAGTTGATAAGCCTCTCATCTACAGCAGATCCATTTCTTCAGTGAGCTAAAATTAGTTTGGTATTAAGTCCCCTTCTAATACTGAGAGTATAATGCAGCACTCGTTCATCTGTTCTGATATGCCATTAAATCTCATGGCTTTGTGGTAAGTTTTTTTTTTTCATGCTTACTGATACTGCTTAGCACTAGGCTTAGTTTGTAACTGTGGTGTTGTCTTGCATCTAAGTTCTTTAATAGTTGAAGGTTGTGTATATGATGGGATACAATCAGCTGGATTGTTTTTAATTTAAAGAAATACCCTAAAGCTCCATGTAGAATTTGGGGTTTAAATAGTCTGATGGTTAGTTTTTCTCTTGCTGTGTTTTGAAAACCCAGTCAAAGCTGAATGTTTGGGAGAGCAGAACAGGAGTTAATTATGAGTTGCTTGGACGTTTGTCCTCCTGCATTCCAGCAGGAAAGAGAAATGAAGCAGCTGCTCTGCAGTGCATCTGCAGTTCTTCTGCCCCGTTTGCAACTTCTTCACTGTTGTGCAAAGGGTTAGAGCAGAACTGTACTGGTTCTCAAATGATTTCATCATTAAAAATGAAGTTTAATATTTATATATTTTTAGGAGTAGTTTCTCAAATCACTTTACAGTAAAACAGAAAAACCTAAACTCTTTTAGAAGTTTGAGTCTTGATTTGAACCATCTTAGGGAAGGTGATTCCGGTATCTCTGACATGGAAACTGCAAAGGATTTTAATGAGATCAGTGCAGACTCCCCTGATTCAAGAAACATTCATCGAAGATAGCATTTCGCCAAAGTCATTTGCAATAGCCATTTACATTCTCAAACCTGGGTATTTGTTTTAGACATTTTCATCCATCCTTCGCGGTTTTTGCCACCTTGAGCTCCTGAGGTTTTTTTTTTTGGCAGGTGGTCCTTTCTGCAGTTGTCTCCTTCAGATGATGGAAGCACTAGGCACTCAGAACGGGGAGCCCCTCCTGGTCCAGGCACGTGCTGAGGCCTCCTCCTCCACTTGCCTAGTGCGGTACTTTGAACAAGGCTCATGGGCTAATCCTGGAGTCATCCCGCTGGGGTGCAAGTGGGCTGGCACATCGATGGGAAGCCATTGGGAGTGCTGTTGGCAGCTGGCCCCTGACAGGCCAGCAGGAAAGGCTTGCGGACTGGGCAGGGCGCTAGCTGTGCGGCGTCCACAGAGGCCGGCCGCTCTGCGGTCTGTGATGTATTAATCTGCTGCTCCGCGGGGGGCCAGTTCCAGAGGCGTATCGCTCGTGCAGCGATCTGCCTTTTCACACTGGCTTCAGCTCCACCCGCTTGAAAGGGGTGCTGCATCCCAAGCCTTTTCTAGACGGGTATCGAAAAATCAAAGGAGGTACATTTGAAGTACCAAAAATTCCCATGCTTGAGCTTCTCTCTGAAGGCAATGGAACAGATACCGTGAAGGTATCGCTTAGATGGAGATCCTGGACTTTTTATTTCTGAAAGACTCTATTTGGTTTGATCCAAGTTTTGACCGTAACCACACAGCTCAACAGCTGGGAAGCTGGTTGTGTGCTCCGGAACCGAAAATGCCTTTTCAGTTTGGGGACCAAACTACAGGGAAACCTTAGTCGTTTTGACACGGTATAATGTGAACATTGTTGCAACGGAAACACCCAGGAATTTATTCCTCAATTTGTTCTTCCATGCTGGCTGTGACAGCGGAGATTTTGAAAGAGAGAAATATTCAAGAGGAGTAACTGACCATCGCAGTGATGGTGCTTGATTGCTTTAAACCTTGAAATGTTTGTGTTCCTGTTAAAGGTCATAAAGATGGCAGGTGTCTTACCCGCCTTTCTTCCTTTCGAGGAGAAAACATTTGTTAAAAACCCGGTTCTCGAACGTACGTGTGTCCCAGTTTCAATTTTACTAAAGGTATTGATCAGATTGTACTTTTCAGTTCCTGGGAACGCTTCCTGTCGAAGCCTGGAAAAAAAGGCTACAAGTTATTCTCAGGGGGTACACCCTCTCACCCCTTGGAGGATGGGAGGTATCTGTATCTGTATCCATGGAAACAGACTTGGATTTTGTCTGGCAGACCATCCTTCCAAAAATAGTCTGAATGTCATCTTTATGTGCGCCTTGACCTTAAAAACTCGCCAGTTCTTGTACCCATTTAATCTGGAACAGTCAATTGTTTTTTGTCTTGACTCGCAGCTCTGAGCCCTGTGACTCCAGTCTCAGGAGAAGGAAGAGCAGATGCACTACTGTGATCTGCCCCTGGCCGTCTCCTAGCGCACACACCTCGAACCGGTTCAGCGCTGACTGGAGCAGAGGCACTGCAGCACCTCAGACTGTGGCCTCGGAGGGCCACCAGAATCCCAGAATGTGCTCGGACACTGGTGCTTCTCCGCTTGGGCACTCGGGTCAGTCGGCCGGTGGCGCGACGTATCCCCAGATGTTCAAACATGATAGCGCTTGCCAAGATGGTGGGGTGCATGAGGACTCGTTATTGGGGTTTTCAAACTGGGGCTGTTCTTTGCTCCTGTCTTTGCGGTTTCAGCAGCTCCTCATCTGAAACCCTTTCGCTAGCGAGTCAGAATGCTTTGTTTTCTCTTCGGAAAATGTGGGCTTTAGTATCCGGCAGACAGCAAGCTTGGGATTACCTTGGTATTTATCGGATTTCTGCTCTGTAAACCCCCTCTTGTGCACCCCGAGAGCATGGTGTGGGAGACAATCTGATTGTGGTAATCTGGAGAACTCGGTCTACATAAAGGGCTGTTGAAGGCCTTTAGGTCCTGGTTGGCAAATGATTTGGCTCTTTACACTTATGACACAGCTGGATATGTTTTGCTGTTGTTGTGGGCTATCAATCTTTCCGTCTACAGGGAACTATTTTTTGGATTGTAAAGTGAAAGATGGTAGGAATGGATTTCATGTTTGCATTTCTAGAACCGGAAGAAATGGAATGCTGACAGCAGTGTCTTTGTTAGAGCAACGAAGCATCTTGCGTCCCACTAGGTGTGAGATTGGGACTGGGAAAGCCCAGCCTCCCTGCTTTCTCTCACCTGTTTCTGACTAGAGAGCGAGAAGCCAGCTTTACGGTTTTGTAGGGGTTTCAGCTCATCTGAAACCGCAGCACTGAGAATCCCGTGTTTAGAAAGTAAAGCTCATTTGTGCCAAGACAGTTCTGCCTTGGTTTTAAACGGTTCAGGCCCGGCAGAAACAGCGGATTGGCATTAGATCAAGAAGCGTCTGGTTGAACTCGCCCTCACTGCTCAGTTCTTGTTTTCCAGATTTAGTGTTCGATACACGCCCAGCTTGTGGGTTACTCTACATCAGACGCTCTGGGCTTATTCATGTGCTGTTGAAGCATCATCCAAGTTATTGCTCTTGGGAGCAGTTAATTAGATTTTTGTTCTGATAAATTCAGCCCATTATTTTATCAGAGCTTGCTATGCGAAGCAAATTGAAAATAAGCATTTTTTGTGCACTAGGTTTTGAAACAATATAGCCTGTGTTGCATGTTAGCGATGAGATTGTTGGCAAGATTGTAACTAGAGAGCTGATTGAAATGTAATATTGCAGAAAAACCTATTCTGATTTAGAATATCTAAAGGGCAATGTAACAATCTGGCAGTCATAAAATTTGTCATTGATTAATGCGTTTAAAGCTTTGTTTGGGTTATCAGATGGTGTTTGGAAGCCTTTATAAAAAAATTCAGTCCCCAATCGATGTAAGCAACAGCTTTAAAAGCAAATTTTGTTTTATAAAATTACCACAGTAACAGTTACCCGTTTGTTATGTTTGACTTTTTTTTTGCACTACTGTAACAAACTAGTTTTAAATGATTCTTCTTACATGGAGGAAAGAGAAATTTTGCAGATCATTGTTCAGTAGGCCTGTCTAGGCCGAACCTTGGTCCGGTTTGTCTTGGGGGAAGCCTGTGGACGTCTGCTCTTTGTAAACCAGAGAGACCTATGGAGTAGATCTCAGGTGCTACATAGCACCATTGTCTGTTGTGGTCCCGTTAACATTTTCTTTTTCAGGCAGCATTTGCAACTGCCTACAAACTTGGTTTTCCTCAAAAGGATGAGATGGGTTGGAAGCAGAGTGGAAACTTTCCGTTCGGCTGTCAGATTTCGTCATAGTGTTGCCAGTTTGTGCATTGTTCTGTGCTGATCAGCTTAAACAGTTCCCAAGTTCCATTATTTCCTGATGTCAGTCTGTTTTCCAGAGCTGCTCTGAGAGAATGCCAGTTTTATAGTGATAAGAGACTGTTTTGCATTCCCCAAACCTGAGTAAACAGTAAGTGCCTGTCATGAAGCCACTTCCCCTCTCTTTCTCTGAAATTATCTGTTCCCATGTGTGGGAATTAATGACTGATTCAATTGTTACAGACTGGAAATATAATTTTCCTGCTGTGGTCTCTTGCTTTTTTTTCCTGTACCTCTTGCTACATTAGAAATCCTGCCCTCCCTGACCAGGGCCTTTAACTGTGAAGAGAAACAGTCTGAAATTGTACAGGGCTTTTTCCTGCACATGTCTGAAAGTATACAGTCCATCTGTAGTTCATTCTCCTTGAGATTTGTGTGCATGAGCTTGAATCACAGAAACTAAGATAAATCGCCTTTTTCTGTTTTGTTCCTGAAGTTTTTTTGTTGTTGTACCGATTATTCCAATGACCTTAATGTTGGATAGACTGTTACAACTACCAAATACATTAGTGCATCCAAAAATTGCAGCCTCATGTTTTTCTCAATGTCAGATAGAAATTTCAAGGCCTTTTTTGCTTCTTTTGTCATAGTTTTTTTTTCTGCTGTTTAGCAGATACATTCCCGCTGGAGCTGAGTCTCGATGATACTAAGGTTTACCTCCCTGCAGCTGGTTTCACTGGCCTGATCCTCGTAGCAGTGTGGGGTGAGCAGGGATCCCGTCTGGTGTCCGGGCCGTGAGCCGCGTTTCTCACTGGGAACCCTGTGCTGCCTATGGCAGGGTGAATGTCAGTTCGAGGAGTGATATGGTCTTGTCGATAGTAGTGGCTCATAGGATCCTAATAAGGAATTGGAGGGGTATTTCTCAGGATGCAGTGTATATCCAAGGGCAGGGCTAGGTCTGGATGAGCCGTTTCATGGCCTAGAGATTCTTGTACAGTGAAAGTCTCATCTTGAAGATTTAACTGCTTTGCTTACATTGATTGTAATGTGATTTTAGGTTGGTTTCTTCATTTTTTTTTTTAGTTGTCATGCTCCATCAATAAGTACAGTATCTAAAAGTGTGAACCTTTTGTATTTAATTTGTCAGCTCATGAATGTCAAACAGGCCTGTAGGTGAGGGAGTATGAAGTCTGGGGTGGGGATACGTGAGAGGAAAGATAGCACAGTGTAACAGAAAGGCTTTTGGGAAGAGCAAAAACCTTTCTATAGCTGAGAATTTCAGAGCTCCATCTCCCAGGGAAATTGCGTCATCTCCTGCATGCTTCCTGGGATCTAGGCTGGGCGAAGCTGTGCCTTCTTGGTGGAGGCAGCTGAAGAGGAAGTTGAGCTCAATGAGTCGAGACCCACGACTGTTCACTTCTCCAGGGTGGCTGCCTCTCTGACTTCCTGTGGAAGAATGCAGTTCCCTGCCATGTTTTATTTAAAGGACTTCTGTATCTGTGCAACACGTGTGCACAAACATTCGTATTCCTGTCGTTGGTGATTTTTCTCCCCATTTAACTCCCATTCTGTTCTGTACTTAACCCTCATGAAACTGCACGAGCTGACAATAGACCCAATTCAGAAACATTTGTCACTTTTTCATGGGGGAGTTTGTGGAGACTGTGTCTGGGTGTGGCCCCGTGTTGATAGTTGAGGATGAGTGTTTGGTCTACCTTCCAAGCTGTGCCCAAGAGCCACCAATCACGCTAATGGATCTCTTTGATTCTCTTTGGGTGCAGCTCGGCTGTGGACTGATCAGCACTGTTAATTTACTCCTTTTCTCCAATGCTGAGGAAACCAGAGGTCTGTAGAAGAGGTCTGCCCATAGTTTGTGTGATTGAGTAAGATCCTGTTAAGATGGCCCATTTATGGTTTGTATGCATGTTTTTTTTGGCTTGTACAGGTGTTCCTATGAATATTTGTGACTAAATGTGAGAGAATATAAAGTAGTATCAAGGCATAATCCTTTTTTTATTAAACCAGCTGCCATATTTTTAGAAATCCAAAAGTACCAAAACTACTTACAATACACAACTGTAAATAAAAGCTGAAGTCTGTTCCACAGCATTATTTATTGTACCGCGTGGGAACATTCTGACATTTTTGTTGCTGACTGGTTCCTGGAGTTTCTCGAAATATTTTACCTGCAGAATGAAAGTTCTTCAGCTGCTGCTGCAGACCGGAGCTGCTGCTGCCGCCCCTCTGATTTTCCTCCTAGAGGATCTCCAGCGAAAGAGCTTGTGACCTGGTGCTGAACACAGGATGGATATCGCCAAGGTCCACAGCAGACTGAGCTTTTTGTTTCAGCAGTGTTAGAGACCAGTCACTGTGTCCTGGGAGTCTGAACCCTTTCCTTCGGACTGATGCAAGGAGAGCGGTCTAATCTGAAGGTGCCCATAAGCTATAGCTTAGATCTCAGCTTAAGGCTCAGTGTCGGGATGCAAAACTTTAAAACGGTTCAGCACACAGGGCTTCTGGATCCGTACTGCAGAGGTCAGGAAGAGCCTTTTGCTGGCTGAGCATGAAAGAGTTAACTGCAGGCCTCTCCCAGATGTGGCTGGCCCGGATTCAGGGTAGAAGATTAAGGCCCAGGGTCTCCAGCGAGTGCTGCCTCTGAAATCCTTTATCAATGAGGATTGTGGTTCGGCAGCCAGCCCCCGCTTAGAAATCTGCGATTGCGGGGAGATTTGTGATGGGCTTAAACATTGGGCTCGTGGCTTTGCTTTAGGAGTGGGACGCCCAGAAGAGGCCAGTGGGAAACGGAGTGTATAGATCTCGGCTTTTTAAAGCGGCTCACGAATGAGGTTTGGTTTCCACTCATCTGCGTGTCACACTGCCATCCTCAGCTGCTGCCTGCTCTTCAGTGTGATCCTTGCTGGCCTGGGGCTTCATATTTTTGCCCAGTAGATAAAAACCCATTTTTTATAATGCGCGAGAAGCATCAGTCATTCGCTGAATTTTGCCTTGTGCTCGAACTAATACAAATAGCACATCTTTCCAGGCCTCGAGTTCATTCAATTGAGTTAAGCTGTCTTCATTTTTTAGAATTTGGGTGCGGTGAATTTTCTCAGTTCTGTTTATTTCCATCTCCCAGGATACTTTCTTCTCAAATTATGTACTCAAAATTGTGTTGTGATCATTTCAAGTGGACTGTTCCCTAATGGGCTTGAAATCTTATTTGGCCTAGTTCTGTGATGAAACGGGAACATGTTTTGTGGGAGAAGAACAAGTGCTCTGAACAACAGCATCATGTAGTTAACATTCTGTTTAATACAAGAAGAAACGGCCTGAAGTCTGGCAATAGAGACTCTTTTTTGGATACACCGTTAAAATAGCACTCAGTCTTTACCACGTAAATTGCCAAGGTGCTGAATACCTTGTGGTCACGAGATATAGCACTTGGTTTCTTCAGAAACAACCTGACAGTCCTTTCCTAAAACAGGATGTCATATTTTACTCGTTAGTCTGTTCTGTATGCTTGCTTTACTAATAGGCCTAAAATGTACTAGAGGTGCGAGTGCCTGTTAACTTGCACGTCAAAGAGTTTTAACAAGTCTGATCTATCATGTAGTAAGCTGTGCGTTGTGGAGCTGTGGTTAGGGCACGTGCTAGAAGCCGCAGAGCTCTGCACCACACCTGCCTGTTAAAATAGAGCTGTAGTGAAGCTTGTTGACGTGCTGTTGTGCCGTCATGATTGACCTGGACTGCAGTGTTCCTGGACAGATCTACTCCAGGGCCCATGAGAACTCCAGTGCAGTCATGTGCTGGCTTGCACTGCTGCCCTGTGAATAGATCATGGAGTGGTGCATTGCTAGGTTTGGGATGAAATGCCTGCAGTGGGCAGGAAAACAGTTTTTTTTTTGGGGGGGTGCTTTCTTTTGGGCTGCATGCAGGCAAAAAGCACACTAATCTTTCATATGGGGGATAAAAACCTGTGTTCTTGGCAAATGCCAAATGAAGCAACATCTGGTCATATAATAGTCCCCCAAAAGATTGCTGACTGTTGTACAAGGTGAAAACATCTATGGTCCTAATTTACTGTGGACTAATTGTTCGCAGAAAAATGAGCAAAGATGATTTAGTGCGTTGGGAACATCAGGCCCTTCACATTGTTGGTGGGCTCAGAGATAAAAATTACAGGATATTATATAGGCAAATCTGATCCAGGATTGTTGCTTTACTAACCAAGATTCAGATATGATGGATGACACGGGTCCTCACTGAATATTGAAAAGATTCTTTCAGATAATCTGTCACGTGACGGGTGGCATGTTGTAATCCATTTCTTTAATCGAAATCTTGGGGGTAAATGGGCTATTGACATGTGATTACAAGGGGTTATTTTTAGTATTCAGATTATTTCTGCACTAGATGTTAGTGTACTATGTAGAAATGTTGTTCCTTTTATTTGAATTTCTTTATGCTCTAGAAACCAAATCCTATAGCTCCGTGGCAGTGCTTTGTTAGTGTGCGATGGGCCTATTGCCTATAGACTGTACTTTTCATTAACACACATGCTGGCAGGGGGAGCTCAATCTTTATCATTGTAATTAGCCAGAGAGCATTAATGTGTTGTGTTGACATGGTAGGCTAATTTATATTCCTGGGTTAGTAAGGCTCTTTTTGAAGACCTCACTCAGATGAGTGTGGTCCTTGATCCGATGGCTGATTGAATCATGTGCTTTTTGCCTACAATTACAAAATGATGAGACGATGCAAATCATATGCTCTTGACTCCTCAACCTTAACTGCGTTTCTTTCCTGACACCATCATTTATTCCAGTGAAACGTCTTGCCCTGGGTTTTGGCTTCCTTTTATAGAGCCCGCCAGTGATTGCCTGGCTCGTCCGTTTTGCACACCACCTTGTTCCCTTTGCTTGCTGGCGTCAATGAGGACAGCCGTTTGACCATGGAGATGGGCAGGAAGGAATACTGGAGTACCTAAGCCTCAGCTGATTCTCCAGAAGTTCATATGCCAGCTGGTCGGGATCTCTGGAGCGGAGCTGAATAAATGTTGATCCTTGTTTGCGAAAGCGGGGAAAAAGAGAAATTCCTTCCGTTTCATCCAATTCAGCGTCTCGGGGCTGCCAGAGCCTGTCCCAGCAGACAATGGGCATAAGGCAGGATACACCCGGGGCAGGACGCCAGCCCATCACCGGAAGCACGCGTTCACACCTGGGCCAATTTTCCCGGAAACCAACTAACGTGCAAAGTCCACGCAGACAGCACCCCAGGTCCGGTATTGGATTCGGAGCCAAAGCGATGTGAGGCAGCAATACTGACCACAGGGCCACCTGCTGAGGTGTACATGACAAAATGTGTCAAAGTGCTGCTAAGTCACCAGGTCTGATATCGGAAATCCAGTCCCGTTTTTCACCTTTTAGTATTTTGAGTAAGACTCGTCGCTGTTTCCTAGTTGCCAATATAATTAGCAGATTTGGGGGGGCGGGCATTTGATTATGCTCGATTAGTCAAATTGCCAGTTCAGGTTTGATTGTAATGAAAGAAATTTTGGTTCTTGCTACTATTGTGTGGAAGACTGAACATTTTTTGTTTGTGTGGAAAGTACTGCTAAAATGAAAATACCTTCCAAAAACCCGCTCCTTTGAAAGTGTGCGGCTCTCTGCCCAGACCCCTTCGGGGAGAATCAGTGGCTGGGATGGAATCGCTAATCTGCACTTTCCAGGAATCACACGGTTTCCATAAACACTCATAAAGTCAGGAAAGGGTCACTCACTGGAAAAAAAGATTAGTTATTTCTGTATAACCGGAGAACTAAATGTACTAAGCTACAGGATGGTCTTCTTTTCCAAAGTTTAAAGTAGAGTATCTATTTAAACAGGAACAAGTAAAGGCGTATTTCATGATGAAAAGAAACAACAATTTGGCTGTGGAGCCTTCTTCGTGTGTGACACTTAAATACTTTCTAGAGACAAGGTTTTTCTAGTGATTTGAAGACCAAGATGTCAAGGTCTAAAACAATCCACTGTTTGTTTGGTGAAGAAGAGTTTGTATGTTCCAGTGGAAATTTTACAATTGAAAGGCCATTTTCAGGAGCTGGCACTAAATGTTTTCCCAGGTATTAATGCACCACTGTAGTGATTCATCATCTTTCTCGTCAAAAACTGGTACAGTTTCTGCATTAGCAGAACAGCATTGAGGCAGTGGTTTCTTTTCTGCGGTTTGAGACACTGGTAAGTAAAGTTCTGGCTTCATTTTCTGTTTTTTAAATAACGTACACTGCAGGTGAGGAGAGCTTGAAATGTCTGTTGCTGCACAGTTTTGAACTGGGCTGTGGGTTTTCGTCCTCTGACGGACAACAAGCCTTTTTTCTTCCTGCAATAGCTTGATGTGCTTTTTTTGGAGGTCGGATAATGCTTTGGGTTTTTCTGAAAGGGGATGTTACGGAGGCAGCCGTCCCTGACAATAGCTGCTGGTATTGTGTGCAGCGGTTTGCTAGCTGTCACACGTGCTGTAGTTGGCACCTCCGTGTCTGCCCCTGGAGTGGTACAGTGTTATAAAGAGGGATTGTTTTTGCTCTGCAGATGAAGAAAGGCCTGTCTTTGTGTTGCGTGGCCCCTCTGAGGCACTTGGGACTGGCGGTGGGGGGGCTGTTTATTAAAACTGATCGTTGGCATCTTTGATCGCACAAATACGGCCAGATGCTTAACTCGGCATTTGCCCGAGTCTGTGTAAAAATGAGCATTGTTTCTTTTATCACGTGATCTCGCAAGTCTTGCAGACCTTATTCCACAATCCCCATGGGAGCATAGAGGTTGAAAATGACTGTGCTGTGGTCTGTCTTGCCCTTTCTTGGTTGCTGACTTATTTTCAAGGGTCTCATCTGGTCCCCCGAAAAAAAAGTCCAGTAGTTCAAATTCAAAAGGGAGGCTGGATATTTTGTGCCAGAGTGTGGAATAAGAGAACTGGGGAGGCAGCGGCGTCTCTTCCGCTGTCCGAGACGCTGGGAATGTTCTGGCTTCGTTTTCTGTTTTTTAAATAAAGTGCACTGCAGGTGAGCAGAGCTTAAAATGTCTGTTGCTGTGCAGCTTCCACATTTTTGATTTGGACTGCGGACTTGAAAGGCTCTGAGGGGGACTGTAAATCTAACACCTGACTCTACCTAACTGGCAGTAATAATGCCACATGTTCCTCACATGAGTTGAAACCTCATAGTCGGCATGAGAAGCAGTTTTTCTTTTTCTCCTCCTTGTGGTGACCAGAGAGCAGGTATAGCTGTTTGTTGTGGTGTTAGGGGCTTGTCTACACAGCGGTCATGAAGTCTGTAACTGAGAAGAGGCAATTTGAGCCGTCTGGCTCACTTGTTTAAGGAATCCCTTGTCATAGTAACTAAAACAGGGTCTGACTCCCCTGTCTCATGCTGTTTGTGTGGGGAAACCAGTCATTTTACCAGTGCCTGTGCTCTGGTATGTTCTAAGTCACCCAACCAAGAGGAAATGGAGAATTACTTATTAGCCTCTGAGCTCTATGCCTGCTTTCCCAGTGGTGTTTTCCATAGCTCTTTCCAAATCTGATGCAGGTTTAAAATCTATATTTGGTTACCTGTTATTCTTTCCTTGTTGTAGTTCATTGATTGACTGCGAGGTGTTTGTCTAAAACATCGTGATAGAAATCTTCTCCACTGGTAGACTTTTCAGTTACGAAGAACTGGAAGATGAAGGAACTCCATTTTAACAAACACCTTTCCTCCTCCTGCCAGACCCAGTCTATACTGTGCTATCTCTGAACTCAACTAACAGCTTTCCCTTTATTCTGTGAAAAGGAACAGGTTTGTTTTTGTGGAAGGTGGTGAGGAGAAAGACCCTTAAACAGTGCATTAGATTTCTCTGAAGGTGCAGCAGACTGTTATGATGTTTGAGTCTGTACTGAATTTCTTTTGTTAATTGTTTAGTCTTATCCTGGAATTGTCTGCCGAGCCTGTGACTAAAGCAGATTACAAAATGCCTTTAACTTCTTCCATCTTAACCTTCCTCATAATCCTTTGCGTCTTTGCCTTGTTTTAAAGATGCTGCTTTGAGAGGCATCATGGCCTCTGAAGCTGTGTGTAATCAGGAAGATTACAGGAGCATGAATATGGTGAAGCAGTCCTAAATCCTCTGGTTATGCAAGAGTTTCAACAAGGGAAGAACAGTTTCAAACCGGATCAGCTGATGAGGGCTAGGTTAATGCTTCTCCTGCTAGAGGAAAAGTAATCTATTCTTAAAATGTTTCTACAGTAACTTAATTTAGTGAAGACAGGCGTACACCAAGGTGTTTTTTTTTTTTACAGGGGTTTTTCTAAAAAGATCCACATGTGGTTGTTTGGGGTTACATCTGAATTTAAAAAGGCCCTATATAGCAGGAAGTTAGTGAAGATGTTTGTGTGCTTGTCCCATTTTAATCCACGGTAGTTTTGTTTCCTGTGCTTAGCATTGCGTGCCAGTTTTGAGTCAGTCTTGCTCCTCGGTTGTAGAGGGGAGACAAGGTGGTGTGGGACTGACCGGTTAAGCCGTGTTACTGTATGAATATGTGCCCCATACGTGAAAATAACTCATTTGCGGTTCTTTATGGATTCTGTTGCCTTGAATAAAACTGCTTGCACCGTTCTGCCATTTTTCAAAGCGAGAAGGTAGAGAAGCAAGTTGGGCTCGAGTCTTGGTGGAGTGGGCTCTCTCCATTGACCCTCTTCCTCCGCTCCTTCTCTCCCGGTGAGCAGAGCTGCCCGAGAACTGGACGGACACGAGGGAGACGCTGCTGGAGGGCATGGCTTTCAACCTGAAGTACCTGGGCATGACGCTGGTGGAGCAGCCCAAGGGCGAGGAGCTGTCTGCTGCGGCAGTCAAGAGGATCGTCGCCACGGTGAGCTGCCCTCTGATCCCCTGGCCCCACCCCATTCCCTGCACAGCCAAGAGCCGCCATACAGTCTGAAAGGAGTGATGCTGTAGGTCGTGTTGAGGGCTTGTGTCTGTAATCTCTCACTGGCCTGGCAGGCTGTAGTATCAAGTCACCATTCACCTGTTTTTGTCTGGCTCCCTCATGCAAATGATGAATTTGAAGCTGAAATGTGCTGTCAAGGAGCCTGAGTAAGGCTCAAGAAGCATGATGCTAACAACGTGAGAAGTTACGGGAGCAGAGAGGACAGTGGGGCGCTGTTAGTTAAGCAACATGAGGGTGTCCGTTCATCTGTTTTGATGAAAGATCCTAAGGTTTTGGCTGCTGCAGTCCTACTATCTGGGCTGTTTGTTTCAGGAGCTCCACAGTATTGTGTGGAGTTGTCTCCAATTTCTTTCCTCTCGCCCACATGTTTGAAGGTTGAACCTCATGTTTTGAGATGGTGTTTGTACCTTTTCTTACATTCAATCTTAATTGTGATTTAAAGTTTATTTTTTTCCTTTTAACGGTTACACCGTGGCATGAGATCAGCTGGTGTAGGAGAAGAGCTTGATGGTTTTTTTTTAAGGCTGTTTGGCTCACTGCTCATGCAAATGCTGCAGTCTGCTGCTGTTCTTGGAAAGTGAGGGGGGAAAAACCCGTAAAATTGAATGTGATGGCATGCATTAGTTTAATATTTGGAATTCCAGCTCTGTGTTTTTTTTGTTATCATGCATGCTTCAGCAGTCAGCCTTGAGCCTGCAGGGTGTGGGTCTGTGGCTGCACGTCTGTTGAAGCCTGCAGTCATGCTGGGAACCTGCAGGGGGAAAGGGAAGGCACAGTGGGTGGGGTGACGCCTGGCACAGTTTTCATGCATCATACCATGAGTGATGGCACAGTCCTGTCTATCGAGAAGGTGCCAGGATGTAAATCGTGTTGCACGGAGCATCGCAGACAGGTGAGCCAGCGCCTTGAGGCTGGTGGAGAGAACGATGGCGTCTGTGAGCAACCATTCAGCAGATTATGCAAGTTGTACTCGGCTGCCAGACAGAAAAATATCCGATACGTGTTAGCACTGTTGTGGAGCCAGCTGTTGTGGAGCCATTGCATGCCAACATTAGGAGAAAAAGAGAAAATTGACTTTTAAAGAGCCAAAATGAAAAGATTGTGGTGGAGGGTGTGGAGCCTAAAAATTTTAGGATGATGATCATAACCTGAATTTAAAATGCGGTGGTTATAGTTTTTGGGTGTGTGTAAATAATGGGCTGTCAATGTTGCAAATGTTTCGTGTCCTGGTTATGGCTCTAATAAACCTGCCTCAACGGACTGCACATCGTGTATGCTGAATGTTCTCTCAACATCCTTATAGGCCAAAGCCAGTGGAAAGAAACTCCAGAAGGTGACGCTGAAAGTGTCTCCCAGGGGGATTGTACTTTACGACAGCTCCACCAATCAGCTCATTGAGAACATCTCCATATACAGGTAGGCGGGCTTAAAGACACTGGCGCCACATACAGCTGGCAGCGCTGGCGTGTCTGGAGGAACACGAGAGGTCCTAGGTAACTGTGAACTGTGGTTTCTGCTCTAGCAGCGAAGCAGCTGACATGTAATGACCCTGTATGGAATGATTTGGAGTAACCCCATCCCTAGCAATTATCATTGAATTCTAAATTTGAGAAATTGTGTTCATCTGTATATTGTGGGAAGCCCTGAATTACTTCTCACCCATGAAAAAGCGGAGAAGGGGATTCTTCACACCTGATGCGTCACAGAGGTGAAACAGTGTTCTGAAGAGATTCAGAGGCAGAAATGCATTAAGCCCCCATACAATGCGGCTTTGCTAGAACATGACCAAAAATTTCCCGAGCGAGGGGCGTTCTGAACGGCTCGATCCATGAAATGGGTTCCACCAGGCTCTCCCACGGAATTCCCGGGCAGCTGTGTGCCACTACCAGCGTCCAGCTCCCCAGCACGCACTCGCCTCACACTCGCGCCACCTGCGTTACTCCCTCATGACATCCACTCAGTGCAAGTTAACAACCGGTGGCGATGCTGAAAGCAAAAAAAAAAGTAGGAAAATGAGAAGAGATTCAAGGCAGGCTGGGCCTTGCTCAGGCTTGATACGTGTGTGGGCTTAATTAATCCCATATGTGCAATTGGAAGTTGTTAGCATTAAACACCATCGATGCCTTAACGTGTACTCACTCATAAAATGTATTTATTATTCATGTTTATTTTCTGATTTTCAGCCTGCTTTTTCCCCTTTTTTATTTTCATTTGATCATATGTACTGCTCAAGACTGAAAATCATACATTTTTCTTCATGACATGTGAGATGAGTATTCTTAATTTAGTGTTATCAGATGTACTTGTTTTTGAATTTTCTTTATTATTGAATTAAGTCATTGTAAACGCATGAAACAGTAAGGTTTAACAGGGCTTTGCGCGCTGCCTTTTTCCTCCGTCCCTAACTTTTCATAAGCTGTTCAGTTTCTCCAGTGTGCTTTGTTGGAGGAATGTACGCTGTAGTCCCTGCATTGGAGGGGTGCTTACTGTGTATCACATGACATTTGTGTACGTGTCACAACTGTACAGACTCACTAAATGCTTTCGGCTATGTGAATGAAAGTCTTGGTTTTGCAGGTCTGCACTAAAATTGTCACCTGTGGAAAAGGGAATGGGCTTAGTGCTATTCTGATAAAACTACTACAGTCCTAGAAATCATAAGAGCACCCTTTGGACAGTCCCCTTCATCCCCGAGCTGAGTGTGCAAAAAGCACAGCTCGGTGAACTTGCCTGTCCTCAGGCTGTATTAATCCAAGGCCTCTTTTTATTTTTGGGGAGTCGACATTTTTATAACCTTTTGAATACAGGCTCTCTCTGCAGGGCTGTGGGTTAAATGACAGTCCTCCAGAGCACAGTCAGCAGTCTACAATTACAGCCTCTAATGGCTTTGCCAGGCAACCTGACCAGGCATGTTTCTGTCGCAATAATGGGAAATGCACAGAGCTCCGGTTACTAATGGGCGCTTTCATTCACAACCACCTGAGGGCAGGTCTGCTGCTGATGGCCATGTGCTTGGCAGACAGTTGGCAGTGGTGTGGGATAGGCAAGAAAAAACAAGATTCTTACAGGAACAGCTAGAATTTTGCAGTAGGTTTAATACTGAACTCTTCTGATTACTCTCATGAATCCCATCTGTTCAGTGTTACCTCTGGGGTCACTATCCAC
Organism: Atractosteus spatula; assembly: GCF_055471065.1. Classification (NCBI taxonomy): domain Eukaryota; kingdom Metazoa; phylum Chordata; class Actinopteri; order Semionotiformes; family Lepisosteidae; genus Atractosteus; species Atractosteus spatula. The sequence goes on along the minus strand of NC_142719.1, from coordinate 4,129,751 downwards.
CTTTCAGGAAGACAGGCTTTGTTCTGCTCCCCTACTGGGTGGGGCAGCAAGTATGCGATTGAAAGTTCAAGAAATGCAGAGGTTTGGATGTTCTGTGTGATGTGATGGGGTAGCACCTGAGGGTCATTAAACGGTTTAATTTTCAGAAATAAAGATGTAGGATTTTCATTTATGGTGGGGGAAAAAAATGAAACTGCAGTTCAGACTTGAGTGGTAAGTGGCAATATTGAATATTGGTTTAAACGGTGGTGACGGATCTTAAAGAGTTTTCTACAGAATGGGAATAATCCAAAATGTAAAAAAGGTTTAACCTTTCCCTGTCGTTCCTCCCCCTCCTCAGGATATCCTACTGCACAGCTGACAAGATGCACGACAAGGTGTTTGCCTACATTGCACAGAGCCAGCAGAACGAGACCCTGGAGTGCCACGCCTTCCTCTGCAGCAAGAGGAAAGTGGTGAGTGCCTGTACCCCGGGGCCCTGGGGCCCTGGATGTACGTTTCAATTTTGCAGCCGTCCCGGCGGCAGTAATCTTCTGCAAGACGAAGACTGGTCTGGCCCAGCATCACCGTGATGATTTACCTTAATTACAGTAGTGGGTGGTGCCAAAAAATTGCCATTCAATTCGGACAAATTGCAGAAAACGCATTTCAAGGTTTTTTTTTCCTACCCCTTTATCTGTTTTTCTGTAGGGTCTGCGCCATGAATTTATCATGTTAGCAGATCCTGTAAAGCTTACAGTGATGCTTTCTTTCAATATATTGTGTTGAAGCACTGACAAGCTTCAGTTTATTTGAAGGCCCTGATGGGTGTTGAAAAAGATCTGTCCTCTGTTCTCCACATTGGTTGTAGTCACTCCCTTTCAGGCAAGGAAAAGTAAAAAAAAAATAAAATAAAATAATTGGCTTTGTTCTTGTATTCCACCCTTCCTGGTTTATAAAGAGCAAGGCCAGGGACAAACTGAAGGGCTCACTCCTACAGTGTATAAGCAACGGTCCTCTTAAGTGGTTCTCCTAAAATCTGTAAATGGAAGCCTAAGATGACTTGTTACTGAAGCTGCCCTGGAGACATTGCAAATCCTTGCACGCCCCTTTATCTGAATGAGCTGTCTGATGGCGCCACAACAAATTCTCAACTGGGTGTGTCCCCTTCTAACCAGAAGGGCTGTTTCTTCCTCGGTGGCTGTCGAGGGGGGGGGGTCTGTCTCGGTCTGACTCTCAGGGGCTCGTTTCAAGAATCGCCACACCCATCTCCTTCCTTCCTCCTGTCAGTTCTTTGTTCTGGAAGCCCTGCTTCCTAATAAACAGCCTTTCAGCATTGGGGTTGTGTGCCTGTGCTGAGGGATGCAGGGCAAAAATACTAAATAACTACATCAAATTTACCAGTACAGCTGCTTTAGTAGGCAGTTCTAGTAATTTGAATTTATTCAGCTTTAAAAGTTTTTGGATTACTGTTCATAGCCTATATTCACACTAGGATCTTGATAGCATGAAGTCCCTAGACCCGAGCACTGTATCTGTTTCAGTAGGTAAGGGTGTTCTCCCTGAGTTTTGCATGAACCAGATTTTCTACCTTTGCCTGTTGTCTAGGTGGGTAGAACTGAGTTACAGGACCCAAAAGCAGGCAACGGATGTGCCAGTTTAATAATGATGATGATGATGATGATGATGATAAATAATCCTTAAACTTACATAACATGTTCATGGACACTCCATTCAAAGTGCTTTACAGGTAATGTGTAGCCCCAGCTGGATAATGCAACAGCAGCCAAAATGCGCCAGTATGCTCCCCACAAACCACCAATCAGCTATCATGGATGTTTAATGACCACAGAGAGTCAGGACCCTGGTTTTGGTTTTATGTCTCATCTGAAGGACGGCACCACTTATTTACAGTACAGCGTCACTGTCATTATACTGGGGCAGCAGAACCCACACAGACTACAGGGTGAGGGCTCCCTACTGGTCCTGCTAACAGTTCTTCCGGCAGCAGCCTTAGCTTTCCCAGGAGGTCTCCCATCCAGGTACTGGCGAGGCTCACGCCGCTGAGCGCCAGTGGGCAGCCAGTGGTGAGTTGCAGGGGATGATGCACCAGCTGGCGATCTGCGAGACCCTTTCCTGAGCGTGTTTCTGCTTTGTTGCAGGCGCAGGCGGTCACGCTCACTGTGGCTCAGGCCTTCCGCGTGGCGTTCGAGTTCTGGCAGGCTGCCAAAGAAGGTAGGCACGGTCGCCTTGGCAACGCAAGAGCTACGGCTTGGTCACGTGCCGCCCGGATTCTTGCACGACATTCGGGCTCCCGTTGCTCTGAAGAAATACAACACCCACCCTTTGCTCTTGTGAGAATTGAATGTGACTTCTTGCAGATAGGAGGTCACTGGAACACAGGCTGAAGGCCTCCACTCTATTGCCTAAATCATGAGGTTTTAGACCTGGAAGTGAAAAACGGCTTCTGGAGATGAATGCCTTGTTGGCACTTTCACATCTGCTAATGTTAACTCTTGTTAGGTGGAAAATAGTTCTACCTAAGCGTGCCAAGTTCTTCGGAAACATGAATGAACATGGAAATTGCAGTATTGTATTCTGGTTTTGAGTACTGGCACTTTTTTTACATTCCAGACTAAATCCACATTTGTGTTTGCAGTCTCGTGCTGCTAGCTTAGCTTAAGTGGTTTAAATGAAGTTAAACTTTTCATTAGTTGGCCCATAACACAAATAGGGATACAAGGAGAAATAACTCTTTAAGTCTTTTTTTTTTTTTTCAGTGATTCTAGAGATCAGCCCAGGCGTTAAAGCAGTTGGCATAGTTGATGTCAGAAAATGCTGGCCTGGTTAGGGCCCAGGTGTGTTACTGTGGGTCAGGACAGAAACAAATAAAATTCCTTGAAGGAAATATTTTCTTTTCCTAGGTTCTGGAAAAGGGTCTTGCTGCCTTCTGGCACGCTAGTGTGGTGATTGTACACATCTTTTTAAACCATGATGCTGTATAAAACTGGTTTGGGTAGAATTTTGTAGTATTTTTATAAAGGGTACGACCCTCCTTTCCCAGAAGGAAAACCCAAACTAAACTGATGTTGCGCTACTCCACAGAGTGCTGTGTAATTATCTTTTGCAACATGCAATCATGCAGTTTTGAGTTCCAGTCCTCTTAAGTCAGCAAAACATCTGCATTTCATTTGGTCTTTAAGATTTTTCCTCTGTGGTTTGCGAAAGCCCTCCCCTACCTGATGTCCATTTCTTCTCGTGCTGCCATACTAGATATAATCTTACAAGACGAGCAAATTGAACAGTTACCCGTGTCGGAGCCAGCGCTCCTCTACACTCCCCATCTGTCCGCAAAGGCTTTAGGTTGGAACAGCCTGGGACTGGAATCGGAGTTCCTGTTCAGTGCCGGTGGACTGAGACATAAGCTGTACATTTCAGTCCTTGATATGAGTTGAATCTGGTTGAAGAGAGCTGACCAGCGAGTGATGTCAGAAGCCAGAGTTCTCCCATCCGTATATGTGGGCAGGGGAGATCCTTTTGTGTTTATCAAGTGTTTGTAGCTGTTTCCTGTGGTGCTGGAATCCCCCCCCCCCCCCCCCCCCTCCCAAACGGCAGTGATCTTGTTGGGATGAGACAACTATTCATCTTCAAGAAAACAGAACCCAGTCTCGTCCTTTTATGTATGAAGGGTGATTTATTCTAGCATGAACTAGTTTGCGTCCCAGTCTGTAACGTCGCTGAAAAGTGCTTTTAGGAGCTTCAGTTTTACCGAGTTGATTTGACCCACAGTCATATGCACATGAACGCAAACATACAACCACCATCACCACTCCTCCTACAGCTGCTGAATATGAATGGCAGCCCCTTGGGAATCTAGCAATGTGACAAGTTAAAGAATCCCTTTCTAGGCACCACTGACAGCTCTGCGCTACTCAGATTGCTAGAACTTTAATTTTTCTCTTACTGCTGCTTAATAAAGAGTATCAGATTGACAGGATATTTTTAAATCCTTGGGTGAGCAAACGCAGCTCATGTTTTCTGGTTTTTATTCAAGATCAAAAGCACTGCATCTGCGGTACTTTCTTAAAGTACCTGCGATGAAGACGAACTAGTTTTTATTTCTTCCCGTTTCTCGGCCGTGCATTGCCTTTCCTACATGATTATTAAAACTGCGAAGTAGGAAGGTGTTTTTTTTGGGCTTATCAGATCCACAAGGATATAAATCACAGGCAGTACTGAGACTGAACAATAACAGGCTGTCTGTAGTTTCTGCTGGTTCATTAGATTTTAGGTACTAGCACTGCATCAACTTTTAAAGTCAGACAGCAATAACTGCCCCCCCCCCCACTCCCCCACCCCGCCCCTCCAAAGATAAAACGAGGAGAAAACATCCTTCAGGCATCTGTGGTTGTTTCGCTGTAGCGCAGAAACATCAAAAAGCTTTCAGGGTTTTATTTTTTCAGAGGATACTTTGTTACGGGAGAAGCCCTTGAGGAGAGAGAAGTTGGGAATCAAAAGGACTCCTCTTTTTTTTTTTTATTCAAAGGCAGTGTCAGCCTGAGTAACCTGCTCTTTGCACATGTTAATTTGTCTAAAGATCAAAAGAAAGCCTTACCTGGTCCTCTCTAGTCGCGACCTCAATATCTAAGCCCTACAAATGCGCAGAAGTACGGTTCAGTTCCCCCCTGAGGCAGCTGCAAGTTTTTTCAATGCAGTTGGATTTGAGTGGGCGATTCTCTGCCTCCATCTGTTTAATTCAGACACTATCACAAGGTTAGGGAAACCTTAAAGGGCCCTAGCCCTGGTTAAAAACCAAAAATGGGACAATACAATTTAAAGTTTGTCTTTGTTCAAGACATCAGGCCTGTTCTGTTTAAAATGTGATCTTCCTGAGTGTGCAATGCATTATTTTAGATCGTTTCTGATAATTCCTTGCATTTGTACAGTCCTTTTCAACCTGAAAGATCTCAAAAAGGAAACATCCCATTGTTTTACATATAGGAGGGGACCCACTTAGAACCAGGCACCAGCTGCCAGACTGAGTGAACTGAGCTGTTAAACTCTGACTGTGAATAAGTGCGGCTTCTGACACAGCTGTCTGTGAAGGTGTAGAATTAAGTCTCCCAGACAGCCTAGGGCTGGAATCAGCCTTCCTGTTCAATACCAGTGGGCTACAACCAGGATGCTGGGATTAACACCCCTGCTTTCAAAACATGAATATAACGAACAAGTAGGTCAGGTCCTTGGTTGAGTGTCTCTTCCAAAGCACGGTATTACCTACAGCGTTGTGTTCCTGGTTAAAGGGAGCATGGACAATAAGTGAAAAGAGAATAGTTTGTTTTTAAATGTATGCACTAACTAAGTGATGCATGCCCAATGCTCACATTTTCAGTCAAATCCCTAACCCTCTACTAGTGGCTGTCTCTTGCTTTAAACTTTTTAAGCAAAGCCGTTAAAGGTGTAGAGATCTGATTTCTTCTTTTTATCTTTTCTGACATTAATGGAAGCATTATGTATAAGCTATCAACTATGATTGTGTTTAACAGCCCTGAAGAATGTTTAAATATGCATAACGTAACCTTAGGCATGAGTGTGGTTCTAAACTTGGAATTATGCCACCTTCTCCTGTATAATTATTGAGTGACCTTGCTGGAATCTTCCACTCGCAGGTCAGAAACACTTGCACTTTGACCAGTGTCCTCCAGAAAACAGTTCTCGACGGATTTTGTTGCGTTTTTGGTTGGTATCGGGGAAGCAATAGGGTTATAAAAGCGAAGAAAATTGTGGGAGTATACAACACGTCCCCCAGCCGTGTTCTTGGAGCAGATAGCCTTGTTTCTTTCAAGAAAGGGCTACGTTCATGGATCAATTTATATCCTTTATATAGCACCTTTTTAAAAGTAGCTTTTCAAACCTCTTAAATTACAGTATTAATTACCAAACAAGTTTGATTGGGCCCAATGGACTTTTTTATAACGTTGTTCTTATGCAGATTTTCATCGATTCTCTTTTGCTAATTTTTTTTTAGATTTATTTTTATACAAGTATTCTAGTTCACAGATGGGGCTGGTCAGGCCTTGCTGTTCGTTGGGCACTACGATATAGCCTACCTGCTCCAAGCTTCCTGATCAGTGGTATTGATCCAGCTTGTACAGTTCGATCTCATGCATTTATACTCTCGTTTGCGCCTCCCGATTCTGGTTTCCTCCAGGGGTGAAGTTCTCTTCACCTGGTACTGACTTGTCGTTCCTCCCGTTTCCTCCGCAGAGAAAGAGAAGCGAGTGAAATCGGGGTCTGATGGCGAGGTGGCCAGCAGCTCTCAGTCAGAAAGCTCCGCTAGCCTGGCGAGTCTGAAAGGAGGGGGTAAGCATGGTGTCTGGTCTTGACGCACTGCTGGCTGTGAGTGGTTTCTAGCCTTTCTCTCTGTGAGGAACCGAACATTCGTGAAGTTGAAATGAAACTTCAGAAAAAGCATTGGGGTGACTTCATTATCACCCTGTTAGTTTAGGAATGATTTAGAAAGGAAACGCTTCTAAAAAGTCACATGTCTGTTTTATTCTAATTGGGTTTCATAAGGCTTCAAAATAATTTGACCCCGTGCTGACACTTGGCGGTATTGAGAATGTGAACATGCTGCCTGCTGTGCTACAGCCTGATGCACACTTTTCCCAGTCAGACCCAGTGAAGAATCAGGCCTGTCAGGCCTTACAGACAGGTGGTAAGATCCAGTCATTTTCCAGTAGTGACTTTAAGGGTAAGGAGTATCTTGAACTACTTGAAAGTTCATTGCCAGTAACTGGCAGCTTTCACATGAATCCAGACGGCTACCTTTGGCAATTATGTTTTTGCAGGAAAAGAAAAACAGCCTAACCGCCTGATATAATGCATTCTTGAATCATAGCCCAGAAATAATGCTAGTTCCTGAGACACTAGTGTCTTATTATAGCAAGTCGTCTCCTGGGAAAGTGGCAGACTAGCACAGGAGGTGAGTAACTCAATAAAATTGCAAAACCATTATTAACCTGGGATCAATGCAGGGTCTAATGACCACCTGGCTGGCATGTCCTTGGTTAATGACTGGTTTGTAAATGGTCTGCAGTGCAACCCAAAGCAGGCTGCAATGCAAACCAGTAATGTGGCGCCCGAGGGCTGGAGACACGTACCCAACTTGCTATAATATGGTTACAGTTGTATTGGAAATGCACATCGGGCCTTTAACATCAGGGGGGAAAAAAACTAGATCAAGGGTTTTTTGACACCTCCTTGGCTTCACTTCTGTAACAGTGTTTTTTAATTTAATATTAAGATTTTAATAAATCTTTTGTTTGGAGCTGGTGCATGTAAGGCAGACTGTAAATGAATATTATTTTGACCTCAAAATATATCTCGGGGTCTTGATGATGATTTGGATGTCATTAATTATAGAAAAATTGTGGTACAGCAGGAGCTATTCATGCAAGCATTACTGTAGAACCAAAATAGTTTCAACCAGTGAGCAAAGCTCTCTTCTTGTTTTCGAACACACCAGCTAAATTGCCCCTTGCTTGGGTTTTATTGCTCTTCGTACTGGTGCTCTCAGTGCAGTGACTGACTGCTAACTGTTTTCTGCCTTGTTCCTGCTGTAACAGTACATCTCTGCTGCACCTGGCAGAGTTCCCAATTTTTCTTAACTCAGCAGCAGAAAAATGGAGGCAAACCTGTCTTTTCAGTAAGAAGTGGGCAGTTATGACAAGTGAGAATCTTTCAGTGGCACCCCTTTACCAAAAACGTCCTGTTGGTTGATTGTAGTTTGTGCATGTGTACTTCAAAATAACACTTGTCACTTCACTCAGTAGCTGCTGCTGCATGATATGATCAACAAAGGCATAATTTGACATTTAAAGAGATCGATTTTAGGGGTGATTTCAGACACTTCTGTTCTAACCTGGAGTCCGATGCACAGAGTTCTGGGACAAGTAATCTTTCCACTTTATTGACCTGTTAGATTAAGATGACTGAATTTTACACCTTGTGTGTTACGACTTATTAAAGGAGTAAGGGGAGCCTTTGTCCCACCATTTTTCTATTATAATGACAGCACAGGGTTATTTAATGTTTTTACAGGCTGTTACTGAATTTTATTCTGGAGCTTTGACCATGTGACGCTGCAAAATTCAAGCCAGTAGTTTGGGGATGAATGTTTAACAACTTTTTTTATTGGGGAACAAATTTACCTTACAAGAGTGTTAAAATTTCAATCTTATGTTTCATACAAGATAAATCTCTCCGGTGTAGTTTTATAGCTGAGATTTTCTTCCGGGACCATGGGGTTTTTTTTAGATGATGAACAAATAAAAGGAATAGATTTCAAAATGCCCTGCATCCTTCACTGGTTCGATAGCAGCGACTGTAGACTATAAGCGATGTAGTTGTAGCTTTGTGAGAGGGGCCACTGAAATATTCATGCATACTAGCCTACAAGGGGTTCCTGCGACAACTCTTCAGAAGAGCATAAATGCAGTATTATAATAAAGCTGCACTTGTTACTAAAATTTAAGAAAAATAAGTGCTAGGAACATTTGGAAAGAGACAGTTTTGCAGATTTTGTTCTTTGGCATCAGTCTGAGTTGTGATGACAACCCAAATTGCTTGTGAAGACTGCTGTTCAAAACCAAACACCCCTTTTACCCTCTTGGGTTCCAGAGTTTTTAAACTCTTATGATCTCAATAGGTTCGTGACCGAAACAGCATTCTTGCTTTGTTCATTTGGCAGTGGCCTCTTTCATTTGAGAATAATTCAGTAGTTTTAAAACTACATTCTGAAATGAAAGGTCTTCCTTTGGACATCTCAAACTGCAAATATTACTTGTGATTTGACTTCTTAAGCGAAGTGTCATTTTAGGTTTACTCATGGAATGAGAGCATTGTCAGATGTTTGTAAATTTGTCATGTAGGCACAGATGGCTCTCTTTGACAGCGGTTGTGCATTATGTCCGCAAATGCAGGTGTTGAATATTAATAAGATTATTGCACAATTGAGTACATTTGTATTTTTCAAGAGGTCTTTAAAATGCTTGTTTGAGCTTCTGCATATCTTGCATTGATTGGGTTTTAAATCGAATTTGGCATCCCATTATTTTGTGAAGACTGAACTCCTTTTTAATATGATGAGATGATGAAACTGCTGGAAAACCATCTATGCACAGAATAAATAGGTGAAGGTTTCGAAATGATGCGATTGACCTTAAGGATGGATAACGAATTGCCCTTTTCAAGGAAAGTTTTCTAATGCTGTCACTGAACATCTGTTAAATTCATATCGGAGAGTTATGGGGTAGATGGATTGAAGCAGAAATGTTTTTTTATTGTTCGTCTTTCGGATACGGATGCTTTATCGTCACCACAGAGGTAGCGACGGGAAACCTGCTGGATTTGGAAGAAGGAGCGAACTTGGCGTTTGCAAGCTCAGGTGCCAATTCCGGCCACATTGAGGAGCCCTTCTGCGTGCACAGGAACGCCACCGAGAACAACAACACCGTCTGGGTGAGTTGAGACCGCTGCCGCCCCGGACTCCTGATGAGAATCATGACTGGCCCGACTCGGGTGGGACTTTATTTTTATTTTTTTTTAGAGAATGTGTTCTCTACATTCTGGTGCAGGGTCACATGGCCTCGATTATGTCGGTTTATATACCACCTGAGCTCTTCGCAACCTTATTAATCCAATGATTGTCTTAGCAGTGGCAGTTTAATACTGGTCCCCAGTTCTCCAGGTAGCTGGAGATGATATGAGTCCTGAGTTGTGTCCCTCCAGGACTTAGATCTGAAACCTAGCATTTGGCAGAGGGCTGATCCTGCTTTGCCATTGGGAGCTGGAGGTATTAAAAAAACAAACAAACCATTTAATTAAGGGCTCGATAGATCTTAATTAAAGTAAGCTCTGCTTGAATAAATACCAGAAGAGACAGGAGGGCACTCTAGGACTGGAAAATGGTGCTCTAAGCCGTTTTGAGAAGATTAATGAAAAAGGCAGAGCTGGTGAGCTGTATAGCCAACCTCGGACAGATTCCTTTCCTGCGCAGATGTTGCTATACGCATCCCCAGCAGTATTGCGAGTCACAGTTTACCCAGGTCTTGAGGGTCTTGGCTGATGTCATTGTATTGAGTTATTTTGCTATGTTGCCAGAAGCACTGAACTTCCCATTACGTACTCTACCCATTTTGGACACTTTTTTTTTCTTCTATTGATTCATCTTCTACATTTGAATGTGCCTTAAGGCAGGAAGTGTTTTTTTTTTTACACAAAAAAAGATAACTTCAGAGTCTTAAGAGGTACTGCCCTACTTCTGGCATTAGGGCAAAAACAGGCGTCTGGGGTATAAAATGGAAAATTTAGAAATGCACCCTCCAAATTAAAAAAGGGAACTCTTAACCCCCTCCTGCTCCAAAATGAGTTATAGCTGTGATTAAGATCCCACTACTTTTGTAACTTTATTTTACAGGGTACAAGGGTTTTCAAAGGATCCTACTCCTATAAATTAGGAGTAAACCACAAATCCCAGTCCTTAGGTGCCAGATTCCTGCATGGTTCAGCTTGCGTCACTAAGACCTGGAAACACAGCAGATTCTGCTCCTTATCCACTTAATTTGTTCAGCAAAGTCATTAAGGCCTCAGATGCAGTGCAAACCAGCAAGAAAATCAGCACTCGGAGGCTGGAGATATTTACTCCTGCAATGAAGTTGTCAGGTTTGTTTTTTTTTGGAAATGCACATCAGACTTTTGATTAGTAGATGTGGGGGGGACTACATATTTCTGGCACCTCCTTAGCTTTACTTTTGGTATGGTGTTGAAATTTTAATGCAACATTTGTTTGGAGCCTGTGCATGTTAACTACTGCAACTATAAATGAATTTTATTTTTGACCTCAAAACTTCTTTCTCACAGGAACTTGATGATGGTTTGGATGAAGCTTTTTCAAGGTAACTGTTTGTCTCTTTCTTACAGTGGATAGTGGGTGTGAAACTAGCACTGTGGTTTTATCTTTCTTTAAAATGCCAACGCCTAGTTTTCAGCACAACTGTAACAGTGGAGCTGATTTGCAGTCTAGAAACTAAGGTGTTCCAATGGCCATGTCTTGAACAGTGATTAAGATTGGTTTTATAGCTCTGGTTTATTGAACTCTTAATGCATTATGTCGTGTAGTGGGGTCCAGAAACCGTGCATTCATAACTTCTGCTTATACTCAAGTTATTTACAGAATCTTCTTGAATGTGCTTGCAATTGGGATAAAGGGTGGTAGTGCAGCCTGGCACTTTGTGCTGTCTCAAAGCTCTTGGGTCTCGGCTTTGCTCCTAGACTGGGGGGGACATTCTGTATGCATGTTCTCAGCATGTCCCCATGAGGTTTTTCCAACTTCCTCCTGTTGCCTCTCACCATTCAAAGATGTGCCATCTTGATCTTGATTAGTTGGCGTCTTCTGTTTCTTTGTGCGCACCATGGGATGGACTGGCATCCCGCCCAGTGTGTAGTCCAGCCTTGTGCCCTGTGCCTCCAGGAAAGGGCTGGGTTACCCTAGGACAATGGATAGAATCTGTACAAAAGGTCTTGTACCCAAGATGTGTTGTGAAGGGTCATTCTTCTGCAGCGTTCCATGCATCGTAGAGGCCTTTCTAATTTAATGATGCAACACACTCCGTCATTCAGTCACAACCTTTCAACAACTGACAGATCTGAAAGATAACTTGCTGAGCTGTGCAGTTGAGACTCTTTCACCATAGTTTACCCGGTTTGGGGGGGACAGGTTTTCTGCTGTCTCGCCAATTAAAATTCCGATTTTGGAGTTCGTTGGACATCCCTTCTAAGACTACGATGATGGTTAGTAACTTGGAAGTTTTTTGCTTTACTGAAGATGGCAGGATGATGGTTTTCGTTAAATAACTCACATCTACTTCACAGCACTTTTTTTAATCTTTAAGATTCTAATGCAGTTTTCTTAAAGAATCCCAGGAAAGTTTGAAATAGAGCCACGTTTTGATGGAGGTAACTACAAATAGTTTTCAGAAAATAGTTCCTTTAAAGTGTCTTTTGTGAACCATACAGACCAGGGGTATGTAGTCCTGGAGGACTGGTGTGCACTTGTCGAGCTTAGACACCGTTCAGTGAAGCAATTCACCTTCAGAGCCAAGCAGGGAGGAACCCCACAGACCTGCCCTCCAGGACCAGGATTGGACAGCCCTGCTGTAGATGATTACCCTTTCTTTAAATGAGTGGATTCATTTTTGTTTCAACGTATTGCTTCCCTACTTCTGCTGCAGTGATTTCAGTGTAAAACCAGTAGCTCTGAAATTAATTGTGTGAATCTAGGGTTAAGCCCAACATAGAGATGCGTTCTAATGGTGCAGCTCTGTCATCTTTGTCTTGTGAGGCTTTTTAATGAGATTCTCAAATGTTGATATGAAGTCACTTGTTAAAAGTTCAGCTACATACCTGGGGAGAAAAGGACAGGAACCATCTTGTTTAGCTGTCACTGAGGCATGTCAATTCTGTGACCTTTTAGGAGACTGAGGAGGCCCTGTGGCTCAATCCGAGTGCTCTGTAATTCATTCAGCAGATGGGCCCAGTGTACACGTGGGGCTGTATAGGATTGGCTGGACATGCTAACTGCACTGAAACTCTCTTAAACCAGAGCTGGGTATAAAAGAGTGGAATTACGAAGGGCTGTTAGTTTAACCAAGTGGCACAGCTTGGCATGGTAGGGTGACTGTGGCCCATTTGTGGACAGTAAATGAGGATGTTCAAGCGCTAAATGGAATGGTAAATCAAAGAGACGAAGGAGCTTTCAAGCCCAATACAAAAAGCCACATCAAATCTTTGTGTAGAGAGACCTCTCCATTAATTTCATTCTCCCTTTGTTTTCTGACGTGATTTAAACTGAATTCATTGTCTTAAGAAACGTACATTTTTAAAACCCTCTTATCTAGTTAGTCTCTCTAATCTGAAAGGAGATGGGATGAGGAGCTCTAGGAGAGCTTGTGTAATTTGTAATGTGTACTGGTCCCTTACAAAGTCTTCTAGCAGCTCCTTTAGTGGGAGCATGAGGGAGCTGCACACGTACTGTACCTAATAAAGCAGATGTTAAAATTGTTTAACGAATGGTTTTAAAATATTTATGCTTATCTATGAAAGATGGAAATACAATAGCTTGCCGTTATTGTCCTCACCTAAATATGTGAGCACATGATATTCATTGTTTATTTTTCTTCACGCTTGTAATTAGATTCTAACAATGAAGCAGAAGTAATGATGGCTGCGGAGTGCTTGCTGGGCAAATTGGTGTAGGTATGGGCTCTTTAATTTAGAATAGGGTACTTTCTCTGGAAAAGAAGGTGAGAAACTGTGTGAAACTGGTTTCTGAGGTTACTTACAAGCTGAAGGGCTTCTTGATGGAACTTCATGTAAATGGGGAAGCTGATTTTAGAGAAATGTACAGTACAATCTCCCTTGCTAAAACGGTTTACAGTACATCTTAGATCTTTACTCCAGCACTGACCCCCCTGACTCAGTGGAAAGTTTTAACCAAGAATATCTGAGCAGCGTCTTTACAAACGCACTTTGTGCTAAAGGTTACGAGCACCTAATGAGAAGTGTCCTTCATTCGCAGCCTGATGGACTCGGAGGGCCATCTACAGACCTCCTAAAAACAGCAGACCCAATGCTTAACAGCACAAGATCTTTCCAGCCTTAACTGCTCTTTCAGGTGTTAAAAGGTGTCTTGCATCGCCCTGGGAGAGCTCTGAGGTGTTTCACGTGGCTTGATGGTCTAAGTTGAAGCTTGACTTCAGCTGTGGGCCAATAGGTGAGGACTGTTTTCCTGAGAGGAGCCAGTCGGATGGTGATGTTAGTAGATTGGTTACCGGATGTCTACAGGCCTTGCAATTCTACTCTCCTCTTACCTCTGTTTTTAGATCAGGTTTTGCTGAAATTGGGGGGTAAAACTTCATCAAAACAAGCAGGGCTTGAGCTGGAAGCCAGCGTGAACTGTTGCCTGCCTGATGAGCCTTTTTTTGATTTATGCAGAGTTAAAGCCAAATTCACAGCCAAAGGAAGTAAATAGAGTTGGAGATGCTTTGTGCCTCAGAAGTCTGAGGATTGTTGTACCTGGGCATGGTTTGATAACTCAGACTTTTTAAATGCAGTTTCATATTTTTTGTGGCACCGCAGCCAGGATTGTTTGTGATGGGGGCGCTCGGAGCCAGGCTGACTCACGTGTTCTCTTTGCGTTTGCCAGCCGCAGTCTGGATAGCTATGAGTCTTCAACAGGTAATGGCATCTTGTTCTGCGACGCGCGTGTTCGACATCGCGCCTCCACCCTCTTCTCACCCATGTGTACGTGAACCCCCACCCACATGTCTCCATCTCCTGCTCGTCCCGCGTTCCGCCTGCTTCACACCTCCAGCTCGGATGTTGATCGCAGGAAACCGATAAACATGAGCTACAGTATCTGCAAAGTAACAGGTGGAGGTCCTCGCAATTCTGTTGCTCAAGCTTTCATTTCAGATTTTTTTTAAATTATCACAAAGCTCATCCTGCCCTGTTTTAGACGCCCTCTTAGCTCCAAGACTTGAAATAACCAGCTGTGCAGGATGATAGGTACTGACAGGGTTGGGGTTTGTTGCTCTCTTGTTAAGGACATGAGATGTGGTAGCTGGGACAGATATTTAGCTGCATTTATTTGTGCTGAAGTGACTTTTTTTTAAGTTCAATGAATATAACACTGTGTGTGTAAAACAGAAGGTTTGTAAAGCCTGTGTTAGACTTCAGTCTTCTTGGTAGCAGAGTCTGAGGCGTGAAGCCTGTTCTAGACTCGAAGGCACAGGAAGTGGCTGTGTGCCAACCTCAAAGTCTTAAAATACCCTGCTTTCATTTTAGGCGTCTGTCCTGGGCTGCGCTTCATGAGCCCTGGCTTTTCTGTCAAGAGATCAGACTCTGATCTTCCCCCTTTTATCTGTAACTGCGTTGTCTTGGTTCATGATTCTCTTTGTGTTACAGCCTGCGTTACAAGTACCTGGGGGGTGGGAGAGGAGCTGCTGTGTTTACAGTTGTGGATAAATTAAACCACACACAATATCTAACGGTACTTTCTTACGGAAACAGACAACAGCTTATAGATATGAGCTCATGAGTAGGGATGCATTTGCTCGGCAGCAGCCTGAATTGTGGAAGGCCTGGGGGAAGGGAGAGCCCAGGACACAGCGCTCTGGAGAAGAGGAGTACATGTGGCGTGCAGCCCTGCCTCACCGCGCTCGGGCTGGCCTCGTGGCTTTCTCTTTAGGGGGGAAATAGAGCTGCGGGAAATGGCTTTAGCTGCTGTTGCAGGTCTCCTCTTCTGACTACAGACTGGAACCTGCAGGTCTCCGTGCGAGTACGTTGCGACTGCAGTAACTACCAGGTTTATTTCTGGTTTTCCCATTAAATAGTCCACTTGCTATCCGGAGTGTCAGCAGGGAACTGGGCCGTGGAGAATGTCTGAATGTCACCTGCAACTATGCCGTGTACTTTAAAAGATGGATTAATTACTTGCTTTGGGACAGATGTGAATCCGATTTCATTGCGTTCTCTCTCCATACGTTCCTGTAATGTAGTCCACAGCTGTTTTGTCTGGGAATGCCTTGCACTGCTTTTTATTACACACCATGCATTTTCAACAGGAAGGCAAGCTAGTTAGCATTTGAATGTTATTTGGCCTAATCTTCACTTTTGTGCTGTTTCAAAGCATGTTACTCCTCACGTTAATACGTGACTGTGTGTTGCAGGCTGTTCAGTATCATCATCAACAATCGCACATTTCATTACAAGCATCATGGTTCTCTTTGTTCTTGTGCAATTGAATCAAAATGCAGAGATTCATTATTTTCCTTCTCTGCAGACTCGCTGAGTCTAGAACTAACCCCCAGGTCTTGGACATTGGGGTGACGCCTCAGGACTTCAACACTGACGAGTGCCTTTCACCCACGGACTGGGACAAAGCTGACGCCAACGCCGCAGACAGAGACGACATCTTCGGTTTCTGAGGACGATGGCGCCCTCCTGTGTGCGGAGCCGGATTTGCACCGAAAGGAAAAGCACAGAAAGCCGTCTTCCTTGGAGAGACCACTGGCGCCATCTAGTGGTTTTTAGCTGGGAGGACTGACTAACCCAAAACGAGCGTTTTCAGCTTCCAGACTTTTCAGACCAAAGCAATAATAAACTATTACAAATATTTGCATTTCCCCCCACCTTTTTCTTTTTCTAAGGAGCCATCTTGCAGTTAATGGAGTTCTTGGTTAGTCTTGTTCCGGTTTGATTTCTTTTCATGTGCTCACTTTTTGACATGTCTGTATATATGTATCAAAATCAGTATGACGTTTTATTTTAGAATTATAATTTATATCACCCTTTTTATTTTTTTATTTTGTTGAGTGTTTGTTTACCCTTACTGCTTTAAAAAAAACCAAGAACAAAGCCCATGTCCTTTCATGTACTGACTCAGTGTAGCCTTTTCTGAATATATTTCAGGATTCCAAAGTTTCAATAATCCTCGAAACAACATGCAATTTCCTTCTGTTCTTTGCAGGACTGAATTTTTTTGGGGTAAATGTTGATGTGTTGTACACATTTGTGTTGTCTCAGAGGTGCTTTTATTAAATCTTGTAAGTGTTCATTTTCAAAACAAGGATATTATGGGGAATTTTGAAACACTAGGGTTTGCTTTAGAAAAATGTAAATTCATTGTTGAGCTCAAAGTGGAACATTTGGATTTCATTTTGTAAACGGACACAAAGAATGAACATCTTTGGTTATAAGAGGAACGAGACAATGTGCCATGTATGCTTTTGATGCACTTAAAACATCACTTTCTCAGCGCCACAATTTTTATTTAGGAAATAAATTCTCACAAGGGGAGCAGGGCACATTGGCAATTGTGCTAGTAGAAATAAGACACATCTCTGAGTGTGAAAGATTTTAAACCTGATTGCAATATTTTAGGGGTTTCTTGTCGGTAAAATAAATGCTGCATCCAGCGTTTTCAGCTATAGCTGAAATCGGCAATGCCAAATAGACACATAGGGACAGAAAAGCTATTCTGGACTGAATCTTTTTTTGAACTTTGGTAGCTCTTAATGTTTAGCAAGAAACTTTTTATTTTTCTTTAGACCACAATCATGGTGGGGAATGATACATTCACCTATGCATTCAGTGAGGTAAGAAAAATAAACCTGCATGTCAGAGAAGGAATTTTGCATTTTATGAGAAGAAAAGGACAATCTTATTTTGTTTTCTGGTTGGAAAGCTTACTTTTCTGAAAACAAAAGCAAGAAGTATTTTTGCACTTGTTTTTCCTCCCTCTTCAGAGCACGTCGTTTAATTGCAGGAAAGTGGGTTTTTATGCAGGAAATGCAAATGCTGCTAATGGTTCCCCACCTGTGTGGTTTTGCTTCTCCACATTCACCTTCCCGAAGCGATCACTTCCTGGGGAGGGGGTTAGGTGTGTGTGTCAGTGTTAATATTGACCTTCTACACATGGTTGCATATTCTTTTGGATTAATTTAAATACTACTCTGTCAGTATCATGTTATGTTCCCTCAAAATTGAATAAAATAAGAAATGAAAGTGAGACCTGTCTTCTTTATTTTTTTTAAACTGCAGGATTCATTTGTGATCCTGATCACCTCTAATGATCCGAAGCTGGCTTGATTATAATATATCGGGGAGTCTTTACAACACCTGTCGGTGCTGTAACTTTCATGTTGATGGGAATGTGCTCGTCACATCAGTCTAGTTCAGATCGGGGACCTTGACCCCAGCCTTGACCCCGGAGAACCTCTCTGCAGTTGGTCTTGTAGGCAACTCTCAACTGACGGCTCCTAAACTTCGTGAAATCTTGCCAAGTTATTAATTGAACAAATTAAATGAGTAGTCTGGTCTTCAAGGGCTTGAATGGTTTGGATTCCAGACAATTTGTTTGCTTACCGGTGTATGTGGTCCCAATGAAATTCTTTATAGCGTTCACAAAGTGTCAACTTAATGGTTCCCTATACACTGTGCTCTATTGAAGCTTTCCAAGACCACACTTAGGGCCCTGTTTTAGGTGGATGTGACTAAGATGCCTTGGAGAAGAGAAAATACTCTTAAATCCTTCTGTGTATTTTGGGTTTGGGGGCACAGTTCTATGCAGCCCAAGCTGCCGACTCATAAAATAAGAAAAGAGCTCCTTTGAATTCTGCATCAAACATGTTTCTGAAAAAGAAAGTGTGCGTGTCATACTTGCACATCTGGTTGTTTTATTTGCAGATATCCTGTGTGTATTGGAAAGCAATGGGTGCATCTGTCATATCCCCCAAAAAAACTAACCAACTAGTTCTTGTTTTTTCATCTCCTTAAAATGCAAACAGTCTGGATGGCTTGGTAGCATTTGTTAGTTACTACTTTCAGAAATTGCTATGTGTAACAATATACAGGATACGAAAACTTGTGTACATTTTATACATCTGGATTCTCCACAAAAAGCACGGATTAGTCCATGAGTGAACTGAACCACTGAGCTGGACTGGTGTCCAGTCCAGGGTGTACCCTGCCTTGCGCCTATAGATAGACTCCAGCTCCCCCACAGTGCTAGTTTGGGAGAAGTTGTTAGATAATGGATGGATGGATTTGGACCAAATTAGGAAATTGAAAGCTTTGTCCCCTGAACCACTCTTTTCCGCTAATGACGAGATAAAGTGAAGCTTATTCAATAAATCTTTGGTAGTTTCTTTATAAAGTGACATTACATTAGCTGAGAATAAATAAAGTCAGAACGATAGTGTCTGTCTTTTTAACTACAGAAGGTGGCATTGTCATTTTAAAAATCTGTCCTGAATTCATATTTTTTATATATTTTATTCGAGGCTTGATTCGTTAAATTGTTTTTATGTCTCGTCATCTACTGGATTTGTAGATGAACAAAAACAGGTAAATGCACTTGAAACTGTGAAACAGCCAAATACACAACAATGTTTATTGCCCTCATTAAATGGCACGTTTACAACATGGTCTCTTTCTAATTAATACTGTTCCCATCCGTGTGTTTTACTCTTTAATCGCCTACTGAAACATGGAGCGGTCGGCCCAGTTAGAGACCCGACTCCGAAGTGCTTAATTATACACATTAAAATCGACGTTTGGTTTCAGTTGACTAAAACGTCCACTACTTCGTCTTAGAGACTGCCATAGGTGACTTCAGCGCTCGCAATCATTACATTACAGTCACTCCATGCTCGCACTAATTATGCAAGAGCTAACCGGTTTTTGTGTTTTATTCATTAAGAAAAAACTACGAATGCAGCTGTAGAATTGAGCTCCGCCTACTTCTCCACGTTAAATTAACGCTTTGGTGCGGCTGAGTCGGTTTGGCGGTTGGGATTTTTAACGTTGAAAGGTAAGTGTAGTTAACGTTTGTATGTTTGGGATATGCCCTATAAAAAACAAAAAACAAACAAACAAACAAACACCACCACCAAACCGTCATAAATTGAAGTGAAGTGAGTAAATCTTATAAAAAAGTTAAACCGGGGATTTTTCTTAAACGGTGGGGTGGAGCCAAGGTTATCGGTTAATGAGAATGAGCTAACCTTCAAACAATCAATAAAACAGTATGTTTAGCATGGTAAATTCGGGGAGTGAAATTACATTTGTAAGTCATTTGCGAGCTGAATTATGAATGCCAGGTATCCAGGATTGTGTTCCTCTGCCTTGTTTGACGCTGTAACATTGTGTAAACTTCCAAAGGCTTGGAGTTTGATCGTTACGCGAGCCGGGTGTTTGGAAACAGTATCCAGCATTGTTTATTATTCTAGTTTTAGAATATTTGCATGATAACCTGAGAGCGCTGGAATCGTGCTCGTACCCCGAGCGCCAGGTGGGCTGTAGTCCTCTTTGCCTTACAATAGTTTTTTTTTTGCCTTAGAAAAGTTTTCAATCCTGTGTTCCTGGGTATTTGGTCCAACTGGACACCTAATCACCTTAATCAGTGACAGAAGGTAATTGATCTGCTTGCTTATTTCCAGCTTTTTCCCTGCACCTGGTCCTTGGTTTAAAAAAATAACCTGCAGTGTGTATGTATATTCTATCAAACAACTTCAGTATACAGAACTTCATGTGGTCTCTTCTGAACCTTGCTAGTCAAGAATTTGCTCTCTTATTTAAGGCTCATAACAGACACTTTGTAATCTACAAACACTTGATGGGAATGACAAGGCTTCGGATATTCCCGCAATGAATCTACAAACACAAGTTTCTCCTTCTGCTTTAGTCCTGTTGCTCACATGTCAACACATTTCTGCTCCCCTGAAGGAGGGGTTTCAGTGACTGGGGTGCTGGCAGAGGGTTGATGCAAATTACAGCTTTTGAAGAGCTAAAAGAAAACTTAAAACCTAGACCTAGAGTGGAAATCTGAAATTGGTGAATTTATAGTTAAGAATATGACCTGGAAAAAAACAAAACAAAAATGGAACACATTGGTCTCTCAATATCAGGACAGAGAATTAGTATTTGGATAAAGAAAAGATGAGTAGGCTAGTTTTCATTGCTGTATGACTGATTTTGGTGTTTCTTACTAGTGGAGTTTTCTGTTTCTTCCTAGGGGGCAAGCTCTTGGAATCTCATCTTCAATGACAGAAGATGGAGTCTGACAGCCCCCGATCGCCCTTGAGTTATCGCAGAGTTGTGACGTATGACTTGCCAGATGATAGGTGTCAGAATTCTGCTTCAGGTCTCTCGGATTCGTACTGTAATTTAAAAATCGTAATAACCAATCACCAATGCGCTGCACATCCCAAAAGACGCCTCGATTCCTTTCCAGACCGCGCTTGTTCGTCTCCTTTAAATAAGCCTTTGATTTTAAACTCTGGTTTCAACTCCTTGCGCAGCTCTGATAAAGCTTCCCACCCACCTGATTTAGCTCGTGTCCTTGACTCCTCCTCACAAGACAACGAGGCGTCTGAAGCCGCTTCTGAAATCCTTCCAAGGGAAGAGAGAGCGCTGTGTGGGAAAACCGTGGCTGAAAGGTCCAGTCGGACCCCACGTATTTCTGTGCCGTTTGGGGAGCAAGACCTGGAGAAAAGCGGTTCAGTTCCAGGTGTGGCTATCACAGCCTGTTCCAGTAAAATTACAATGACGCAAACTAGTTCCTCAGCTGGGAAACCTGCGGCACACGAGCAAGCTGACGAGCTGTTGTCTGTTAGCCCCGTCGACAGAGATGATGACGGGATTGAGGAGTTTATTGTAAGCTGTCAACAGTTTTATGAGAGCAACTGCAGTGAAGCTGGTGGTGCCGACCAGAGCTCGTGCGATGACCAGGATTGGAGATGTGGAATGGAAAACGGAACCTCTAGTGACGAGGGCTACTTCACCAGCTCTTTCAGGGAAGAGCAGTCGAGTGCTGAAGGGAGGGGCACCAGTCCCAAGGATCTGTTGCAGCCTGTGAACACATCGACGCCTTCAGTGAAGGGAGCTGTTGCAGATGGGGGGCTGTTGCAGACGGGGCAGGTGACGCTGTCGGGGGCAGTTATCCACAGTGAGCCTCGGCCGTGTGAAGTCTTAGGACTGCAGACGTTTGCCTCATCACTGGCTGGTAATTCCGGGCGTGAGTCCTTGCAGAGGGATATTTTATTTCAGGACAGCAGCGAGGATGCCTCAACCTTTGGGCCTGTGATTTGTGAAAACCATCATTCGCTGGAGTCTAAAGGTTTTTCTGATGCAGCGAGTACTGCTTCTGAGCACAAGCAGTTTGCCCAGAAGCCTTTGGCTTGTGTTAAGGAAAAAGAGACTTCTGCTAATGGTTCATTAAATGCTACACAGCTACTCCATAGACAGGTAAAAAAATGGATATTGTCATTATTAAATCTTTAAAAAACACCTCTCATCTAAACAGGATGTAGTGAAAGGATTGTTTCCTCCTTCATCTTCCTGCTGTCTGCGTTAGAGATGTTTCTCAGCTGTGTGTATTGAGGGATAAAAATGTGTAGATGGGATATTCTGATAAAAGCTACATCCTGGGTAATAAGATGATTTTTAAAACCTGAATTGTGCTGGACAGCACCAGGCTTTGCTTAATATAAGCAGTGGTAAGAGTTCCTTATGGAAGAGCCCAGTCCAGTCAGTCTGGGAAAGTGACTTCTGACCCTGGAGAGATCTAGGCTGTTCTTTCTGGTTTGTGTTACTCCTGGGGTTTAGTAAGTGGTGGCTTTCGTCACGGTGCTCCAAGGAAGATGTTGGCTCTTAATGAGGGAGCTTTTTGAGACTGTTTTGAAAATAAATAATAGCACAAGTAATTTATGAGGATAGTCCAGAAATAAAGATGTCATAGCATTTGGTGCAGCCCATAATATCTAAGTATGGGCCAAGGTACATTAATATGAGATATTTAAAATCTGTTTTTGTGTAGATATGTGGAGCTTACTCTGTTGACTCTGCAACTACTATTCTCTTTCAAGTTGAGTACTTTAGTTGCATCTAAAATCTCATAGTTGTTCAAATGTAGTATTGTATGATGCGTCTTGTAGGATTTCATGTTGTATTTATTGTATTTTTGTACTTGCATGCATACAGTATTTCTTTTTCTTTTTATTGGTGTAGGTTGTGAAGCAATATTGCCAAATGAATTTGCCAGGTTTGGGATAATAAAGGTTTTCTAATCTAATCCCAGTAGTTAACAGCAGGAAGTGTTATAAAGTACCCTCAGCAGAAACGTGCGTGTGGGGGTGACTTCAGGATAGGGGCAAAGGGTCCCTCAATAAAATGGCTGCCGAAGGCTGATCATCAAGAGTCTGAAAAAGTTTTGTAGGTTCTCTCAAGTATCTACCACTTCATACCTGTGATGCAAGGTTATACTGGTGAGACTAAAATGGAATCGAGCTAAAATTGTACCCTTGTCTTGGTCTTGCCGCCGATTTAAGGATGCTGAGAATATCTGCTGGGCTGGTGCCCTCAAGGCCCAGACTAGGCACTAGTATCTTACGGGAGAGTTGTCAGAAGGAATTCTCACCTCAGGCTGTCAGAAGCCCCTTTGTGATGTTCTCCTCCATTTATGAGCATTATTTTCTTAAGACTCATCATGCTAATCATTCTATGACAGCCTTGTCTTCCCCAGTTTTCTTGTATTTTTTCAGGTGAGGTCTGTGATTATCGCCCCTGCGACTATGAACCGTGTCCCTCCCGCACAGGGCCCGGTTAATGGTGCCCTCAGTGGTCCAGTTTATAGGTATGTTCAAGACATCCACGGAGTTTACCTTCAGAGAGGTTAGAGGAACAAAACTGCTGTTTTGTAGCTTAGAGCTTATAAAGGACTAACTCATTTGGTTCATCCTAGCTAAATAATCAAATGACTTTCGCCAAACATTTTGTGAAGCCAAGGTATCAGTTTGGACAAAGTGACTGGGTGGCAAATTGATCCTGGATCAATAACTCTGATGAGTATGTTGGCGAGACCTTATTTGCACTCCTGCTGTTGCAAGAGTAACAGCAGCGAGCACAGATGAAAACCAGTAATTGTTTCTAAACTTGTTTCTAAAAATGTTGAGAAAAAAGTAATTGGCAGTGCTATTTTTTTTAAAGAAGGTTAGAGATGCATGGAGACATTGAAAATAATCAACATACAACAACCAGTGTAGCTGCCCTGTGGGAGATTTTAGTTATTGTAGAATTTCCAGGTATAGCATATTGTCCAACAGTAGGGGGAGGCATTCAGTAATACTGATTTTTGGAGGGGGTTTGTTTTAGTCCTATGTGAGCTTGTAAAAGAGTTTTTCTTCCCCACACACTGCTCTTTGTAGAAATGTAGTCTTTGAAGAATCAGAGCTGGAACAACAAAAGAAGATGTATGTCCAGCGCGTGTCCAGCCACATGGCTGACAGTAATGCTGAGAACCAAGGTACGAATGACCAATACCACGCTACTGTCAAGTTCTCTTTTCAGTTTTATGCTGCGATAAAATTGTCCAGTTTTCATGGAAAAGGAGCAGATATCTATATGGGGAAACGGGCAACAGCAAGCTGTGTGTGCCAGTCGTGTATTTTCATGTCTGTTTTCCTTTTCAATTCACTAGGTACAGTAGTATATGTCACTCGTCCATTTTGAGGCATTTTTTTCACATGGTTACGGCCTTTTTTGCCACAGATTTTTGTGAGCATGCTCACATTAATGTCCGTTTCTCTGGCAACTCTTCTAGAGAGACGCGTGCATTGGGGTGGTCAGTGCTGGAGATGGCTAATACCTCTTCCCTTGTAGGCTTATCTATAGAAAAATCCTTGATAACCCCTCACCTGTGTGCACCTTTGTGGTCACAGCTGTGTGCCCTTTCTCCTCCCACTTCTGCCCCCTCTCTAGCTCTTTCAAATTCTGATAATCAGAAATCACCACCAGAGGGTTGGAGTTTTATTTTGTGAAGAAAATCTCTGTTCTTTTTCCTGTCAAAGTCTGTCCTGTGTAGGTTTAACAAAACAGAGTGGACGCTGAGGCCAGTGTTTAGTCTCCTATTGTCTGTGACACTGCAGTGGCTGTGGAGCAGTGAGAACGCTCATCAGGAGCAGGTTGGGTTTTGTAACAAGGTTGCCGTTTGCATTCAGAAGCAATACAGAAAAAGGAATAGTTTTTCTTCATTTTCTTTTCTTCATTTTCTTGTGGAAAGGGTTCCAAAAAAGTTAAGAACTGCACTGTATATCACTTCTGGACGTGTCGTGAGTACTCACTCTTGTTGTAACCTTTGACTAAAGGTTTAGTGTTGAAAAGATAAAGGTCACAGATAAAGATCGGATTGGGATGTGAGAAAAAATTTTACATGGGGCTTTTTGAACCGTTCTTTTTAAACAGCCCTTCCTCCTGATGTTTCCTAGGCGTGATGAATGAGCTGCTTGTCTTGATGAGCGCTGTGGCCGGCCGGGGGAATAGCGCCAGCAGCGGGTCATGGCAGCACCCCTCAGATCTCACAAAAAGGTGAGGCGCATGGTGCCCCAATTCTCCAGGGGCACATCGTTTACTCATTTATAAGGCCAGTACTCTAGAATCAGTGCACTTGCAGTAATTCTATAGGACTTCTCTGCGTTTTGCATTTAGCACTGTTTCTCAATTTCTGGAGAAAACGGCATGTCCTAGTTGTATTTGTAATTTGTTCTCGTTATTGTACTGTGTAATGGGCAATTTTATCGCTGCAGAAACTACAGGAGAGCACTGGGCAAGCCCGTCTGTCAGATTAGTCTGCAAGACTGGCAGAAGAGGAATGGGAAGTACTTCCGGCGCTTTGCATCAATCCCAGACAAGTTTAACCGCAGCAGGATAGCCGATACCTGATTATGGGGTTCCTTAAGGACAGTGTGTGTGCTGTCCCCTTGTGACTGTATGCTGCTCTGTGCGCATGTCATCGTTCACTATTTTTAGTAACTCGTAGTTTTCATTAGTGAAGAGCACTGTGTGGTGAAGATCCAGTCGCTGGGCAGCTGGAGGACAGTATTTCAGTACGGAGATGTTATCTGGTGGGGAGAGCGGGCCATCGGTAATTTTGATTGATTTTTATCATGCCACCAATCTCAATAATGTTCATGTTGGCCAAGGTAGCTCTAAAAAAGGTTAAACGATTTGACAGTTTTGGTGTCTTGACATGCTTGAAATTGTTGGCTCTTGTAAAGCAGGCTTGCTCGTCTGACCCTTTATTAGACAGACACTTTTTACCATAATACAATTTATCAGCTGAGGTTTATGTTAGACTCTTCAGCCTACTTTTTTGCACTTGCCTGACCTGTTTCCTTTCAGCTTCTGAGTTCATTCAGTTCATTTAAATTTTCTCAAGTTGAGACCTTGCCTGTGTTTTATTTTGCTCTTTGTATGATTTTTTCTCAACTGTATTTATTATTATAGCTAGTTCCAGAAAACATGCAGTTTGTCGTTGGGTTGATTTTAACATTTTTTTTTATTTGTTATTTGTGTGTTTGAACTGGAAATAAATTAGCATAAAGAATTTAAGGTCCCTGTATCTTCACTTAAGACAGGTGGCACTTTGCTCTTTGTGAAGCTAAATCAGAGTTTCAAGATCCTGGATTCCCAGAAATACTGGTTTCACCTCCAACTGGACTTGCCCTAATGGAAATCTTTACTCACAAACTGTTTGATTTTCAAGTCTTTTCCTACTCGAAAGGTGGACATCTTAAGTCAATTATGAAATGCCGTGGTGAAAACGCAGACCTCTGACATGCTTGGCAGCTGAAAGTCATAGAAGTGTCCGAATGAATCCAGTTATTAGGTCGGTTAATGTAACTGAGAGATCAGCTGGAACAAGAAGAGTGAGCACACTGGCTGTGCCGTAGTGGGGCTGCAGGTACTGTACCAGGGGTCTGAGGGGTCTCCTTGGCTTGTCCGGGCAGGAGCAGCACTCGTGTCTTGTCATGTGGTCTCACACAAGCCTCCTCTGCCTGTAGGTGCAGTGGGTCGTGGCGTTCAAGAGATCTGCTCTCTGGTTGGGGGTGCAGAATCTGGAGGAGTTGTTCTTCTCAAGTTAATCCCTTCTGTGATGAGTCTATAAAACGGGGTGCTGGGGATTATGTGTGAAATAGAAGAAAGGCACTGCACATAAAAAAAACAGTTCAATGTGCATAAAAAGGTACTAAACATATGAAAAATATCGGATGTCTGCATATATTTTGAAAGCCTACAAACCTTGTACAAAGTCTTGTAGTACTTGCAAATCAAGGGCATGTGCACCTTAATTTTGTGAAGCTAATGGTTTTGGGCTGTTATGTGTTAACTGGTTGACTAATTCCTCACCCCTGAAGAAGGCAGGCCATTTTTGTAATTAACTGAAGATTATAACGATAAAGCCAGCAGTTTGCGAAGCTGCACGCTTTACAGTCACTGAGAAGTTCTCCTTAAAACCCCTTTTCTTTTGTCGGCGGAGTGTTTGTGTGGGTGGGCTGTTTGGAGAGAGATCTACTGAAGGTTAGCGACAGCCAGAAGCACATGAATTCTTGTGTGTGGGGGGGGGGGGGGGGTGGAGGGATGAGAGATGAGCAACTACAAAACTAAAGCCTGACAGCCATTTGCATTTGAAACAAAACACTGACTGTGGAGTATGCATTCACTTCCAATATTTGTATTTCTTTTTTAAATGTTGAATATAGAGATTGGGGATTCTTAACACTGTTGCATTTGCCAAGGGGAGTGGCATGATATAGATTTGTCAGGCATAGCGCCAGAAGCTCCTGTTAGAACTTAAGGTTAATAGAAATGGGAAAAAAAAAATCAGTTTCAAATTTTGGATTGTTTGTTAATGAAAATGTCCTCCTCTGAGACATATACTGTAGGCCAGGGTTGTATCATACACTGATAAATCCCAGTTATTTATATACATATCCCATAATTTGGAATAGAAAATTAAGACTCTTCTTACAGCAGCCATTCCTGCACCTGAAAGGGGAGAATGAGGACTGAGTGGTTGATGTGATAAAAATGACTTGAAAACATTACAGTTTCCACAACTATTTAGTTAATCCTTTGTGCTTTGTAATTCCCCCTGAAACTCGCTTTCCCATACTGCAACACTCTTATCAACCAGGAAGGACATGGTAAGCTGGCCAATCACTGCTGCCCTGCTGGTCATCTGACTACCATTGCAGTAATGGTTTTGCTTATTTGTCTAAAATTACTGGCATTTGATTTCAGGATGGTGCTCTTTTGAGTCGCAGTGTTTTTTTCTCTTATTATTTACATCACTTGGGTTGACTTTCAGACGGTCAGAGGCAGGTACAGTACACGACAGACACCAGATTTGCCCTCAGTTAGCTCGTATTGATTGTGATCTCATTGAAATCACAATGTACACATTGCATTTTTATTGTGATAAAAGATAAAACTCTTTTCAGTTATTTGAAAGTCTTTCAGACGGTCTCAAAGTTGCCATTTTAAAAACAGGATTCTGTCAAAACGAATATTCTTCAAATTTAATTCCCTGAAGGCTGGGGACAGAGAGAAATTACTGCAAGTTGATATGCTTATGTTACTCCCTAAAATGTGAAAACGTGAGTCACAATTATGTCAAGTACGTTTTTTCAAGTGCAACATGATAGCTACATTATCTTTAAAGACAAAAAGAATGTCTTTGTCCTGTTTTTTTAACATACAGTATAGTCACAAGACTCCCCTCCACAATCTATGCATGTCATAAATTTTGTGCAAATGAGCAAACTTATTGTTTTACAGACACTAAAACAATTAAAACGTGAATGTCGCCTTTTAAAAATAAGAAAAAATATTTTCAATCATCTCGTTTCTTAATTTTTGTAACGGTCCCCAGTGTTGATTTGTGTCATACGCTGGTGGCTGCAGCCATCTTCCGAAACCCTCTCAGCCTCTCTCTTTTCTGTACTTTATTCCAGCTGACTTTTCAATGTCTAAATTGAAATTTTAACATCATTTGCTTAATCTGGGAAAAAAAAAAACACAGATTTTTTTTCTTGACTGTCATCTGTCTTCATGTATGAAATGTGTTATGTGTATGTACGTTACGTGTTCTATATGAAAGTAAAACACAGAGAGAAAGTGAGTTTGTATTTCTGTTGCGTGTCCTTTTACTTGATGTATGTATGTGTGTGATAGAGGGCCTCAAGGTTGACCCGTTACCATGGTGACATGAATCGTGGCTGTTGGGCCCTGAATACAGATCCACCTCCTGCAAGTCAGTCTTGTTGTGACCGCAAGCTCTCTTGTGCCTTACTGGAGAGTTAGGTTCATCACTGCACGATTACAGACACATGGCCAGTCACAGGCATTGCTGTGTACTTCCATCCGCCCATTTTCTAACTGCGTCTCACAATTCGGGGTCGAGCGGGAGCTGGAGCCTAACACGGGAAGGAACGGGCGCAAGGCAGGGTACATCCTGGATGGAATGCCAGTCCATTCCAGGGCACACGGACACCAACGCACACACACTCATACCTGAGGCCAGTTTTCCCAGAAGCCAATTAACCTACCTGTATGGTTTTGGACTGTGGGAGGAAACTGGAGCAGCCAGAGGAAACCATGTTTAACACGGAGAGAACGTACAAACTCCAAGCAGATGGTATCCCAGGTCTGGAATTTAACCTGGGTCCCCAGCGCCGTGAGAGATCAAAGCTATCCACTGTGCCCCTTACTGCCCTGCTTTTTACTTAAAAGAAGCAAACATCCTTGCCAACTAATATCTATGGGGCTGCTCCACATGAGAACTCTGGCATCTGGGCTATGGGGCTCAAACCTTACATTCCTGTTTTACACTGGATGAAACCTTTTTGGCCATGAATACACTGCCCAATCCTTGATGCAAGGCCTTTGCAGTTCAGTTTAGTTTTGTGCTTTTGGGAGCTGGTACTTCTCATAAAGAGACCCAGCCAGCCAGTGTTTTTAAATGGTGCAGCCTATATAACAGCAAAAATGCTGTTGCTGGGCAAATCTCGATACGTCTCCTGCTTAGATCACTGTGGATGGGCCATGTGAATTATGACTGTCTCTGACTGCGGTGTACTCGTAAAGGCCACCCTTGTACTTTGTGCGTAATGCTGAATGCCGTTATTTTGTGCTGGCAGCTAAAAGACCTGAAAAGTGACTGATATAGTAGCAACTCAACCATTTTGAGGTTAATGAAAAGGGAGCTCAAAAAAAGCCCTGCAATCATCACACAGTTTCATTGCAGGGATAGGAAGGCAGGAAACAGTGGGTAACTCAAATGCATGAGGGAGAAAAAGCTAATGAGCAACATTGTTCAGTGTAGTGCCAGAAAGGGTGGATTTAGGATTTGTTAGAAGATTCATTTTGAGTCCCACTGTGGACCTTACACAATCCAGCTGGAGGCCACATTTAGAAATTTCTGCCCAGTGTTTTTCCTCTTCCAAGAGTACTGAATACTTGCCGTGGATTTTAATCAAACTGTTTTTTTCGTTGTTTTCAAGTGAAAACTCTGGGATAGTCATATGCTTCTATGAAAATCTGTCTTTTGAGACTGATCCTTTGAAAGACCTGTGTTGCTGCTGTAGTTTTACACTCTCAATAACAGCTGTGTAATAAGAACTGTGTCGAGTTGTATTGGGAACATGCAGTAGCTTTCCTATGCTTTGACTGTGTTCTCTGTTAAAATGTGGTGTTTTCTTACGCATACAGTGCTTTGTAAACCCCAGCCTCACCCTGAAGGGCTCGTCTGAGTGGTCAGTGAAGAAAAACATCGGCAAAAACACAACACTAGGTTTGGTTGGACAGTGTTCTCTTGAAACGTGCATATAGGAGGGTAAAACATCAGGACTTGGCTTAAAGCTGGCGTGTGGTGTGCTTGTAAATGGGTTCAGGTGTGAGGTGGAATACTCTAACAGACACTGCGAACTGTGGCTGATAGACCAGATCCAGTTAGTTACTGTAGCTTGTCTTTGGATTGGCTTCAGTCTGATTCCTTTTACAGAAATCTTGCTGTAGCAGTCCTTAGGCCAGATTAGCTCCCCAGACACTGCATTTGTACTAAACACTAAACCAAAAACTGTCTATTGATTGGGTATCACTTTAACAGCAAAGCCTAACAGCTTTCCAAGCAAAACTTAAAGCAGATAAAAGCAGAGATCCATCAGGTTAGAAATGGAAAAGGAATATATTCCCTTTCACACTGCTGCCGAGTCCTTTATATTTTGAATTACTAAAGGAGAGGAGAGGAAGTCACGTTTTGCCAACACCTGAAGCAATGGCTTTGGTACTCAGTTCCTTTAGCCAAGGTGAGGGCCAAATATCTGTCTCTCACAAGACGTGAGGTACCTGCTGAAGTGCTGAACATGTCTTGGTAGCTCCATGTTTTGCAGGTGTTTTGCAATAGTGTGGATATTCAGTGCTTCTTAGAAAATAGGATAGATTCTGGGTTTTGCTCTGTTGCATCATGTTTCTCAAGATTTTCCCTTCATTTTTACCTCCATTGACTTTTTGAATTGTAAAAGTAATTTGAACAGACAGTTATTGTGATCATATAGGGCGCACAGGTTCATCAGGTTTGAGCCTCTCTGCAGGGGAGGCATTTGTACCACAAGGTGGAACCACGAGACTGTTTAGCCACGCTCTCAGGGCAAGGACAAGATTAGATCACTTTTTTTCAGCACAGCAAGGATTTTATTTCAGAAGCTGTTCCACTGAGAGTCTGTTTATTCGGATCAAACCTGTTAAAAGCCATGTAGTTGTGTGATGTGTCCAATTACAGGCAACAGAGCTTGCCTTTGGGCTTTAAATTAGATACATAACTTATTCGAATTTTGGATTTAGTAGATCTCGGTTAAAAATCAGTACCTTTTTCCTCTTTGGCAGTATTTTGCCTTTAGCGGATGAAACAGTAACAGTGGGGTTAGTGGTTTCCAAAACC
The DNA here is from genome assembly GCF_055471065.1 of Atractosteus spatula. Classification (NCBI taxonomy): domain Eukaryota; kingdom Metazoa; phylum Chordata; class Actinopteri; order Semionotiformes; family Lepisosteidae; genus Atractosteus; species Atractosteus spatula. Next base: position 4,098,373 of record NC_142719.1, on the reverse strand, counting down.
AGAGCTGTGTGAGATTGTGTGATAGCATGCTATTACAGGACCCAAGGCTGGAAGACAGCCTGTGTGCAGCACTAAAGGAAGTCCTTCTTAATGATGGCCTGCAGCCCTCTTCACTGTTCAGCTCCCACAAAGAATTTGGCATCCTCCTAAGGATTAAGACTCAAGACAAAAGAGTGCTGTGCATCTGTCATTCATATAAGCAGTAAAGTACATGAGCAATTGCCAATAGTTGTAAAACTTTTTTTTCGAGATCAGAAAATGTGTAGGAGATGCAAGTTGACAGGAAACTATTTGATTTGAAAATATTCAGTACCTTTATTAGATTTACATTTAATACATCATTATATCTATGTACAGTTTAATAGAAAGTGTGTAATCTCATTTGTGCATATTAGTACAAGCATGCTAGCCCTCTTAGTAAAGCAGTTGGTATTATACATTACATACATGAATATAAACATGATAGTTTACACAAAGCATTCCTGCACTTTATTCATGCTTCTTTGCAAATCAGAGTGGAACAGAGTTAATGTTTGAATTTGACTTTTGAACTCAGCCTCACTTGTTTTTACTGCTGAAAAACCTGTCTTCCAAGTTAGACTTAAACTGTTCTCACGGATGTCAGAGGTGAAAGTTGTTCTTCAGAGCTTCAGGGTTTCATGACTCTTTTAATATAGAAGGTGAAACACTTTGACCTGTCTAAAACTGAACCGCCGTTCCAGTTTTGATACAAAGCAAAAAACAAAAGCGACCTCTTTATTGCAAACCTTTTTCATCGTCTTATACTTTAAAGTGATCAAGTTCATTAAGACTTAAATGCATCCTAGATTTGTGTTACTCTTTAGTTTAAAGGGCTGGCAGTGAGACGTTTAAATGTTATAAAGAGTATCTTAACACGTTTACAACATGTTCATGCACGAGAATCTTCTGTATTGCCTGCTAATAATGTAATCAGTCAGTTGAAAATGTCACTTACCTCAAGTTAAATATAATTATCTTCTGTCTTATTGCATGCTGTGAAGAATGAAGGGACAATTTGTAACTCCTAATCTAAAGTTTTACCAGATAAAATCGTACAATGCATTTTTTCTTGTGATTTTGGACTGTACCATCATAAAATAATATAATCTCCACATATATGAACACATTGAAATTTATTACTAATACTGTTCTTTATGCCTTTATTTGCTTTAATATTTATCTTTCAAAAACTAAAAGGGAATTTAAATGGCATTCAGATTTTATGAAAAAGGATGCATTATTTAAAGAGTTCAGAAGCAATAAGACTTTATTAATATCACATAATGGGTCAGTGAAAATTTGTAAAAGTTATTAAAATAATCCAAATAAAAAAGCTTATTGGTGACTTTTTGACATTGCATTATTTCACAGATTGCAGCCTGTGGAAATTGTTAAAGAGGTCGAAGATCGAGGACTCCATTGTGTGTGTGGTCTGTTTTACAGAGGCTTGAAGTCATCCTTAAGTGTTCCCATTCTGTTCAGGCAGTTCATTTTTTTAATGAACAGACAAAAGAGCAATGCTAGTTGGTTTTAGTATAGGTCAAGGAGGATAGTAGATCGGGTTTGAAGCAACAGTTCACGTTAAAAAAAATAAATATGTATTGATATGCAAAGAAAACAATGCTGAATAAGAGGTACTAATTTATACTGTATACAATCCTGTCAGATAATAACTTGTTAGTTCTTCTAAAGCTACCAATTAAAGAAAATACCGATTTTAAGGAGAATATCATATCTTGATAATCTTAATCTTTTTGTTTTAGCAAAAAGTATTGAAACAGAGAATTATAAAGCCACTTATTTTGTTTGTTTTTTTTTACACAGTTTGTGAGTCTGTAGAGAGCTGGTCCCTGTCCAACTATTAGACACAGCACCATGAAAAATGATGGAGCAGTAACAGTCTGGAAGGACTTTAATTACGTGCAGAAAGTACTAATTCTTATTGAGGTGTGAGCTGTGAAGCAGTCTCCTCATAAATCTTCTCCTTTTGGTTTTACTAGAGGTCTATCGCTGGGAAAAACAGCCAGTGAAGCTTTTTATTTTTGTTATCATGACTAATACTGTTTAGGACTGGTGGCAGTGAGGATTTAAAACTACAGCAGGAGAACAAAAGTGTGTAGGGTATCTTAAAAGGGGAAGCTCCACAAAGATTGTTCCTGATAGCCTAAGGCTATGTTGTGCTGTGGTAAGAGCTGGTCCTGCTGACACAACATCTTTTGAACTCCCTAGGTTCATTTCCGATTGTCCAGTCAGAGCTCTGTGACCCCACTCCATACCCTTAGCCCAGACCTTTCCCTTTACCCTCCTTGTGCTGCTCCTCGCCCTACCCCCATAACCCCCTCCTCTCCAGCTACAGACCCACTCCCTCTTGAGCACCTCCTACAGGAGCTTTGAGGTAACGCACTACGGCAGCCCACATTGTAAACAGATCTTTGTTCAGGGCTAGAAACCAGGCTGGTAAAGTAGCCACACAGCTCTTTCAAATTCTAATAACTGACACCAGCAGGGACTTGGGCATTAATCAAAAGAGGTTCATTCAGTCTCCTTCTTGCAATTTGTGATGGGCGTCGGCGAGATCCGGCTACAAAATCCTGTTCTGGTTTATTAATGTTGTAGTGAGTGGCGAAGCAGAAAAACTTTGCTGCGGTAGTTCAACTCCCCACCTCCCCCCAGTTCTTACTTCTGTTAGCTGCTAGCACAGAATATTAATGTCGCCAATTTTTCATGTCACGGTGTGCCATTTTCCCTGTGGCCAAGGTTAATTATCAGTCATTAAAAGATAAAAAAAAAACCTTCTTCACTGCAGAGAAAAAAGTCCCCCAAACTGTTCCAATGAGTTAGGAGCTTATCGGCAGTGCTGCGGAACGCATCGGCTGGCAGCAGGATCCGTTGTGACCTTGATACAGACTGCAGAAAGGCAGCCATATTAAGCCACCATCTGGAGCTGATGGTGTGGGAATTGTAATTTTCTAATGCAGGCCGTTTGGTTCTTTGATAGCACTCAACAAGAGGCATCTCTACTATTTTTTAAACACTCTGTTGAAAGTTAAGAAATGAGCTGTGATTTGCACTTTCATGTCTGTGGTTTGGAAAACACTGGTCCAGTGGCTTGAAATCGTGGACTTAATGAGCAGTTCTCATTGTTTTAGGGGACTTTTCTCTTTTTATTTCAAGACAGCCTGATGAGATTTTAAGAAATGTGGATTCCAGGTCTTGACAAGACTCGGGTGCAGGCTTCATGCCAATGTGGAGGCCAGAAATAAGAAGAATAATCAAAAGGTTGTTTTTCTTAGGCAAATATTTCACCCGTGGAGTGCTGATCTTGAATCAGTCACAGTTTTAAAGTGTGATCCATAGATATCCAAGGGATATGGGGATGCATTTATTCTGAGACCTGTTTTTCTTTAGCTACAAGTCTGTATTTTGCCTTGAATTGTGCAACTGCTTTGTTATCTTGACGTCAGTTTTAGTTACAGTGTATACGTTGGGAAAACACTAAGTGACGTCATAGCAGAAAATGGCAATGACTGAAGAGCAGGTAAATCAAACCCAGCTTTTCCTCAAAGTCGTTACATACCTTTGGAATTCCAGAAATTAACGAGGCCCAGTCTATAGAAGGTTAAAAAAACTTCCTGTGGTGTGACTGCCTGTGTTCATGCAACTTTAAGCTATTTCATTTGGCCATGAAACTTTATTTAAGAGACTTCTTAAATAACGGTAATAGCGGCTGTTGCTTCTCCACACCTGCTTCCTCGCAGATTTCGAAGTGTGAGTTAATGTTGGTCACAACCTGTGTCAGGTGAAGAGTATTCTACTACATAAACTAGTAAATGAAACTGCATATTGCCCTCCTGTTTCTTTCAAACAGGCAACTCTAGCGGACTATCCCGTGCTGCAAAGCAGGTTCCCGATATCCTTTTTGCATGTTGTATCTTTCTTCTGAAATAGTGACCTAACCTTATGCATTCTTGGAAACGGTAATTGAGATGTGGAGGGGAAAAGGGGTTTTGTGAAATGTACAAACTGTGGAAAGCTGCCTTTAGTCAGATTTGCAGAGTTACCAGATCGTAGATATGTAGTCTATTGGAATGCCTCCAGATACATTCAGTGTAATGACTTCTCTATGCTTAAAACAGTCCAAGTGCAGTTGTCCTTGGTATTTCACTACAAGGGTAAAGCAATATGTAAAACAGTTCATTCCAACAGCAAAACTTGTGGCTCGATGTCTGCTGGCAAACGTTTCCAAAGTGTTTTTGCAAAGTTCTTTAACAGAAGCCCTTCTCTCTAGGTAGGACCATTCCATCCCACCTGCAGAGTAATTGAAATCTCACCTGTGCTACAACGAAATTAAAAAAAATCCCCCCCACCTGCCCATAATGAACGTTTCAGAGGTTTGTGGGGGGATAGATGTGTTGCTGGCACAAGGGCAGACCAAAGGCAATGATATTAAAGGTCGTTTGAAAAAATCGAGGAGTTCTGTCCAGTGGATGACTTGAATGGGTGGGTCTTCCACACTCTGCTTGGAACGAGAAGCCTGGGGTTTCCACTGTCCGCTGTTTACTGCAGGGTTTATTGCTGTCTGCTGAAGACTTGTGCAGCCTTTTTACGATGATGTGAAATGAGATGCCTATTTCACATAGGAGACCTATTTGAACACGTGTGAGGAAGTCCTTCTGTGTTAATGCTATCCTGGTCAAAATCTTACTTTAGCTAAAGATTTTCTAGAGCATACACTTATTCACGACAGTGTCAAGACTGTTTGAAAAAAATCAAAAGGTTACGTTTTAAGGATGCCCAATAAGAAGGCACCTTTTAAGTTTCAACACTAGATCTGTGAATTAGTGAAAGTAAGATAAAAGTGACTCTTCATATAGAGGTCACTCACTGTCACAGATCTTGAGGCATCTTGAATAATGGTAAGAAAAAATAATAATATCAGTGTTTAATTGTCAGAGCTTGTATTGTACAATTATGTGCTTATCATTATCAAAGAGAACAAGCTCTTATGTACTGAAGATAATTTTTTATTTTTTGTTTCGGATGCTGAAGAAACTAAAAGATGAGATGTAAATTACATTTTCTCACATGGTCTTGGAAAATGTTTTTCGCCATGTAAAAAAATGAAGCAGAAAATTATTTTTTGTAAAGTAGCAAATCAAAAACTGATAGCCACGGTCCATAACGTCTCTTAAAAAATGAGTCATGTGTTGTAAAGGAGGGGGATAAGGGAGGTTTGAGTTTGAGAGCAGATTCTCGGGAGATGTAAAGTCCTTTTTAACTATCCACCAAGCTTCCAAAACTGACTAGAATAAAAAACAGATGGCAGACTGATGTTCAGTTTGCCGTCCTTGAACATTGAGTTAAACACATAAGTAAGAGCTCAAAGCTTAATTCTGCATTCCAGCTCAAGAATGTAGAGCTCTGCTTGTTTAATGATAAGAGCAGAAAGCTGAGGGGGTATTTTTAGAGGTGTTGAGCACAGGGTGGTTTATTGTTTGTATTTTGAAGGCTGATAAATCTGTCTTATCTCTTGACTGTTGCTGTGCCTCTGCTATAAGGCAGCCATGGGTAATTAGGCCAGACTCCTCCAGAGAGATGATTGTCCAGCACCTCATGTACAAAGCTGGTGTTGTGTCTTTTGATGTGAGTATCTCTCAGCATCCTCCAGTCTGGCGGTGTGATTTGACTGGGCCCTACTCCCAGCACTGGGCTCTTCCCAGTGATTTGCAGGCCCCTCTCCTTGGTTGCTTCTTAGAAAGTCTTTTGCATTTAGAAGAGCAAGCAGTCACGCTTCAATGATGTTCACCGATGGCTTGTTGTTCTTAGGGAACTGCAGGGAAAATAAAAGAACAAGATTAGATACTTCAAAGTGGAAGGAAATCAACTTTGAAGATCAATAGTGACTACCTCGTTAGCCTCAGGGGTTAACAAGGCATAGGAGGTTGTACAAATTGTTTTCAATATGTGTTTTGTGATTTAGAGAGAATATTTTCCTGTCAAAGGAACAAGTGGTTCATATTGTCTGAAGAGAGCAAAAACACCTTATCTAATTGAAGGAAACAACATTTCTTTCCTGACACTGAATCTCACAAGTGGTCATATTTTCTGTCATTTTGAACTATACTGGAAAAATTAATCTTAATTTAATATCTGATGCTACGGTTCTCTCACTGAATGCAAAGAAACTTTCTTTTGATCTGTGTCATTGCTGAAGGCTTAAAATGTTTAATGTTAACCATACAGTGCTTCCTTATTGGGAAAAAATGACTAAAAGTTTAATTTCAGTGGATAAACTTAAATTCTGTATATTATTTTCCCCTCAAATTCTGAAGCTTTTATCTCTTTTTAGCATTTTGTTTATATCATATGCTCCAGATATGCTTTTGTTAGAATCATAAGATATGCTCCAGGGCCTTTTCATTTTTAGGTTTTGCTTTAAATATGTTGTAAGATCCTGAATAAACCAAAATTCATTAAGTGTTTTGTTTAATTTTGAATGATCGTTAGGCAAGATCATCAATCGTGTTTTGGGATTTTTTTTTCTTTAAAATCTAGCAATGTTCTGCATAATGGTGACAAGGAATTGGGATTTCAGGGTGATTAAGACTTTTATTATGTGTATATTCAATGGTTAAATACATCAAGATAAGATTTTTTATTTAAAAAAAATAAAATTCAATGCTAATCTTCAACTTGCTGCCTGTGAATGTAATATTTACTGTGATGTTAAAATAGAGGCTGTGCTGGAATGCTGCCTTTGCAAATATGACATTTTAATAACTCATTTATTAATTTCAGTGTTTTTTTTGTTCTGTCCTAAAGCACTGGCTGTTGCTCAACAGAATGAACGCAATGAAAGCTTTAAAAGAATATTGAGTGTCGGGTTCTTACGTGGTCGCTATTCATCACACCAGGGACAGACAGTTGGTCTGGTGCACGCAGAAAGAAAAGATATTGGGGTGTATGAAATGTAGGAATGGAACATTTTCACAGGAAGGATTTAAAGACTTTTACCTTTGCCTGATGTGTGTGGTACTGGAATTATGTTTTGATCCTGAAAGTGCCTTCCAAAAGTATTGGAAAAAGAAAGGCAAAACAGTTATATTTGCTGTACAGTGCAGCAATTTTCTTTTGCTGCCATTATATCAATATAAATGCTATGTACAGTACAACAGTATGCCCATTTTATTTCATTTTTGGGTAATTCCTTGCATACTGTAAATATGACCATGTTAGAACAAAAACACACTATGTGTTTAATTGTGGTTTTACATGGCCATACAGTATGCATTGGGAACATTCACTTCAAATACATTTGTATTTACTATTTATTTAAAAGTTCATATTAATGTAATTAATTGAGTTTAATATTAAATAAAAAACACATATTTATTTCCAGCTTCTTGGTTGCATTGCCCTTGTGTTTTGGGTGGCTGTCCAGCTGAATGGTGAAGCATCTCCAAAGAGTAATAGACGTGTTTTTGTTCTACAGGAGCAGACAGAATGTTTCTGTACTCTTGCAAATTCATGCTGCCGTCGCACGTCATCCATAAAGACGAATGTGCCACGTGGCACAGCACAGAAAGAGGTTTAGGGATGTTTGGCATGAAGAGAGATCTCTGCTTTGTCCAGTTCCATCTCTCTTTCTCAATGGCTGTCACACGAGATGATTAAGTGGGCACATTTTGTTTGGCATTAGAAACATTTTGATCGCATTGGAAAACATCAGATTCACAGGTTCACCCACAACCCTGAAGGTCGTATTCCACTCTTCAAGCGCAGACCTCCTCACTGATACATGCATACAAACAGTTGCATGAGATTTGATCTGATTTGATTTTTATTTGTTATTTTGGAGCCTGACACATTGCAAAAGAATCGAGCAATGTCTGGATTAGAAGACTGAACCTCACTGTGGGAGTTGAGGGGTGAGACTCAGCTTATTGTGAAGATTTCTGACTTTTTGGGTCAGTCCATTTTTTTTTTACAGTTTTGCAAATTTGATCGAACAAGGTCAAAACCAAGAAAGGCATAATATTAGCTATAAAATGGGTTTGACTTTTGGCAGTTCAGTACAAATGCAGGTTTTTTTTAGCAACTAGCAAGTTGGTACCTTTTAATTGAACCTTAAATAAAATTCAGTCTGGTAAGGTAGGGGCTTGTTATAATGGACATTTTGCAATGAAAATAGATTTTAACATCTGCAGATCGGGTATCTCAGGCTAATTCCGGCCACAATTTGAAAAACATACATGGAGATGAAGAACAGGGGTTCCCAGTCTTAGTCCTTGAGGTCCAAACCCCCACACCTGCTGGCTTTTCAGTCGAGCCACAGTCAAGCCAAAGTAGGATTCGTTTGAACTATCAGATTGTTTTCAGCTCTGTTGTTGTTCGGCTCTGGTCTTTCAGCTCTTCATACCTGTAGCCATATCTTTACTTGACATTCGATTCTCTGTGCAAATATGGATGTGCATTGTTGTTTTCATCGTGTTTTTTTTTTCTGTCCGTCTGAACCCCAACACTTTGCCGTAAAAACAAATTTAAAGAAAAAAAAATAAAGACTCTCTCTCTCTAAACATGCCATCTTGGTTGCCATCTAACGCTGGTATTTTCGTCAGTAAAATGGTGAAATACGAAGTAGAAAAAGGAACTTACAAGTTCCTTACAGTCAAGCAGGTTAACTTAAATGAAGTAATTAATCTGTGGGTCTCCCTAGGACTGGGATTGGGAACACCTGGTGTAGAAGACTGTTTCCTTGTAACACGTGAGTGAGGCGATGAGAGACGCTGTTCATGGGCTCGAACTGTATGATTCACCTGCCCTGGGCTGGGGGAGCCACTTATACCTTGCTGCGTAACAGACCCCCCGTGGGATGCTCTGGAGTGCTGCACTCAGACGAGTTCTTGGTTTTGTCCTTGTTGTTGTTCGGCTCGTTGTCCTTGATGATGTCATACTGCCGGCAGAACAAGGCTATTACTCCTGTGCCGGGGAATGAACACACAAGAACCAGTTAGCTGGAACAGTATATATACCCCGTTAGGCTACTGAAAATTTCCACTCGGCTATAACATTGTGTTCTTTAAGGGTCAAACCTGTTTCCAGCTGCTGAACTGTATGATTCCTGGGAGCAGTGAATCTCCAACATACTTTGAAATATCTTTATTATCATTACTTGGTTTTTACTAAGTGGAGTGCTACATATTTGAACCACAAATATATATATATATTTTTTGGCCGTTAAATCCTACCTTTATTTTTTTACACTGAAATAAAGCTGATGTTTGCTTGATTTTTATCCCTACATCTTGTTTCTTCCTGGGAAACAGTAAGAGGAATTCCATGATGGTACAGCCTTAGTTTGAGTGCCAACTAGGTGCAAGAGTACTTAATATCATTGAAGAAATGTCTTTGAAGGGAGATGAGTCTTTTTTATATTCATAAAGGGTTTTTATATTGTTTCTGAAAATGAGACAGCTTCCTACAGCCTTGACTCATTGGTGGCTACTTTATTCTATATGAAGTGCATGAAGGCTGGTAATTTTCAGTAGCAGCACAAACACGACAGAGACGTTGAAGCAAATCAGGAGAGACGACACAAGAACGCTTAGGGATTTTTTGTTTGTTTGACTGTTGTGTGGTGGGGTCTGTCACTGTGTGGAAGAGAGAGGGGGAGGAGGCCCACACAGTAACTCACCGGCCCACATGACCAAGACGACCACAATGATGATGAGCTCCCCAGCTCTCAGCTGTGTGCTCTGCTTGCCCACTTCCTTCATTGTCACGTCATCTACAAGAGACCGGGGAGCAGGCTGTGTTAACCACCGACCTCTGCACAGCTAGGAGCAGCACATGCCTTAGCTTCCTCCTCCTCTTTTAACACAGAACCACTGTAACGACTATTGGTCCAGAGCGAGGGAAGCTGTTGCCAGAAAGATCCGTTCCATGAGGAAGTACAGGCAGAGATCAATCTGGGACAAAAGACTGCTGCTTCTTTATGAACACAGTGGTAGGCGTTATGAACATAAGGTCTATGACTGTACATGGGATTGTTTGACCCATATTGTTTGTAAGGTTGCTGGTAGCTAATTAATCTGAGAATCATCATTTACTTCTTGAAGGATCTCAGGAAATCTACTGCTGCAATATGTAGGGGCATATTATTCCAAAGATCCACCATAGATCTTCTAATTATTCGCTGTTAAATCCACTCTCACTTTGAGTGTGAGCCAGTGTCGAGTTGGTGGCCACAGACAGTATAAGTGGCTAGAGCTCATCCCTGCAGTCTACTCAATTGACCTAATGACTCACAGAATCTCGTCTGTAAGAAAAAATAATTCACACAAATTGCTGACTTTGCAGTATTTTTCTGTGGTGAAGTGCTGTGAACCTTTCCAACATAGTTTCAAGTGCTGCGCCATCGGGCTACACTGACAGTCTCTGAATGCGGTTCAGTGGTGTATGAAAATCACAGTCCAATGCAACAGAAGTTCATGGTGATCTTATCTAGAGGGTACCAGCATTGTTAGATCATTATCTCATTTAATTTGTGGATGTTCTTTGTTTTTTTAACTAAAACTGATTTGGCTCTTTGATATTTTGATTTTTGCAATATACAATGCCTACAAATCAGCAGATCATTGTTTATATAAAGTCTCAAATATTTGCATGCTCATTGTATCATCTATGTTTAAGATACTAAGATTTTATTTTTAAAAATGTACACAGCTCAGGAAAGATTCTTGACATCTGCTGTTTTTGTGCAGGAAAACTGGAGTAAGCACGTTGCATGTGAACATTTTAATTAGTATATTAGGGCTGTGATAGTATAAAGGTTAATGTCTGTATAATTAGCTGACATATTCAAGCTCCCTTTTTTTAAAGTAATTTCTGAGAAAGAAGGTCATTTTTGTCAGCCTTTAGATAAAGATGCCTGAAGTATGAGGATCTCTGTAACTATAATTAAAATTATGTGTAGCATTCCTTAAAAGAGAGAGAATAAAGTGATGGAAAAAGGAAGGAAACACACCAGCTCCCTTTTTATTTGGAAGATTTAGGTTTACACTCAGGAAAAGCCATTTGCCTTTATTTCCTGCAATCAGTTCATCTGTTTTCCTGCATTATTAAAAGGCTGAGGTTAGTTAGTAAAAAGAATTCTGCTGCAGCAGGCTAAACCCTTACTATTTTATGAACATAAACCCCTGGGAAATATGGAAGTTCTAATGTTTTTTTTTATCCACCACAGTTCTCATTTGTACCCTTAAGTAACATTAATACAGTAATTATGACACTTTGCAAGTATGCTGTTTCAGTTTCCTGTCTTATCAAATGCATGATCTCCTGGTGTTTGGATTCGCTTTCTGACGCAGACACTTCTTGTATGTAGGAAACCTTGTGACAGTTCCGTCCAGAGGAGTCTGAATAGTTAATACGTCATTAACTTAAAATGGAGATAGCGCTCTTTTGTGTCCAAACCCGAATTAAAGCATTATTTACCTCAGATTAGAAGGTGGACCTACAAGGGATATATGGCTGAAATAATGCCTAGAGGTCTTTTAGAAAAATCATAGTGCAGAAGAAAATTGACATGCTTCTTATTAACACTCAATCAGCTGGTTTATCAGTCCTTTGGGCTTGACATTCTGGATACTGAAATGATGTGTGCTCTAATTAAGCCATCCTTTAACAGGGATGATTAAACAGGTTGTTTATATAGTATACAATGCCTTGCAAAAAGCTTTAAAACCATTTTGTAGTTCTCACATTTTGTTGCTTCATAGCTTGTGGTCAAGATAGTGGTTAGGTACACAACCAACGCAATGCATTCAAAGCAAAAAAAAAACAGAAAGAAATCAGTAAATAGATCATTAATATGAAAAATGGAAGTCATGATTGCATAAGTACTCAAACCCTTTTCTGTGGCAAACCTAAATTACTTTTGATGCACATAATTACCCTAATGAACCACACAATTAGTTGAGTGGCCTCTGTCTGTGTGCAATAATGGTTCAGAATAAATACAAATGTCTCTGAAAGGTCCCTCAGTCGGGCAGTGAATTTCAAGCAAAGATTTAACCATGAAGACCAAGGGAACTCTTTCAGACAAGTCTGCAGTTCAAGCATTCAGGCTCCGAGTAAAATGGTGAGTTTAAAAAAAGCATATGTATTTCACAAAATGGGACACCAGGAGAAGGGTCTGAATTCTTTTTGTAAGGCACTATATAGAAAACAATTCATAATAAGAAACCTTTAACCAAGCCTCATAATCTATGACAAACCTTTTCATAATTTCCTTCCTTTAAACATTTTGGCGTTTCACTAAATGCACTGATTTTGTAGGGAATGTTATTATGTTTAACAATATTGTAAAGAACCACTTGTTGGGACAGACTATCAATACCTCATATTGGATAAAAGCAGTTAGAAAGTGGATGGATGTACATAATTGCCAATTAGATACTTGTGTGATTTTTTTTTTCTTCTGTGGGGAATTGAATTGAGTAGAATTCTCACTGATCAGCTCGAGCCACTTATCTGTGGCCACTGGCTCACACTCAGAGTGAACACTGTGAGAGTGGATTTAACAGCGAACAATGAGGAGACTTGTGGTCCTGATTCCTAAGCTGCCTGCTGTTACACTGCTTTGCTTAAACGCTCCTGTGTGCCCTTTGCCTGACTCTAGGCTCTAGTCTAGCCTATGGGCACTGAGGCAACACGAAAACAGCCCAGCAAAGCTTAAAGCGTATTCCTTGAGCAGGGAGCTACTGTCAGAGTAGCTCAGCTACAAGACCTTTAGTTGATGCTGGAAGCTGATCAAGTGTAAAAAATAAAGAAATTGTCTTGTCCTACTCTCATGTTTCATTTTTCCTTTCATTCACTGTTCTCTGGGGGGTTTTGTAGCCTCCTCCTCCCCCTGTTCCCAGACCACCAGCACCACTGCGCCCCCCAGAGGTCTCTGAAGTCCCCCTCTTTTTTGTTATTCTTTTCCATCTCATTCAGAAATTAGTCTTTCTTTATCTGATACTGTGGAGGAAAGAAACTGAAGAGGCTGGTGTCGTGCAGGCATATTTCCCATGAATCCCTGCCGATTTCACAGTAATCTCATCCTGCTGCTTTTTTCCCTTCTTATCTAGAGCTCACTAATACATATTAACGATCTCAGGGCCAGATCTTTCATTGGCAGTCACACCTCAGGCCCTGCGGGGTGAAGGAATCCTATTCCTGTCACACCCGGTGAGGAATTAAATACAGAGCAGATTCATGGAGGCTTTGACAAATAGACTTTCCCTAAAAGCTAATCTTTTCTCCATTCCTGAGAGAGTTCCAAAAGGAAACCGAACCAAAGAGATTCATTAAACTAATGCAATTAAATTCCTTAAAAAAGTTGAAAAATGAGTGGCCTCATGAAGAGGTACAGCAACATGTTTATTTAGTCCATGGGGACTCTCAAGCTGAGAGTTTTCAGACTCTGCTGTCTTGTAATAATTACTGTTTAAGACAAAATAAACTTCGTACAGCTTCATACATCCTGCTGTCTGACATTACACAGAAACAGTGCCAGTCCAGCAGTAATGCATTGACAATTGAAAAATGCATAAACAATACATATTCATTATTGTCCCCCATGATAATAAGCTTATATAATTGTTGCTGTTGCAGTTTAATTTGTGAGCAACATTTACGGGCTCCTGATAATTAAATAATTTGTCAAATGAATACCTAGTCTTCAGACCTGCAAGTGGCTCTCATGGTTATGCATTTATTTTTCATTTGTATATTTTACACGTTATTCACGATTCATTACATAGGCTGGTGGAACGCACAGAGGAGGACTGGAGGTTCTGATTTCAGTTATGATTAAGTCAAACTGATGGCCAATGAGCTGAACTGGGTTGGAGTGAGGGGGCAAGACTGTTCGGGTGCCAGAGGCAGAGATCCAAGGATTTTGTCCAGATCTTTTTGAAAGATCTGCTTCAAGATTGGAGCATTGTAATTTGCTCCTGACATGCATGGCTGTTCATGTTAAGAGGTGCTCCTGGGGCTTCTGAGTGACTCAGACCAGTTCTTGCTCCTAATACAGCCAGAGCTGGATGGCTAGGTCATGTCACTAGCCAAATGTGACTGGGATTTCAAGGTTGGTGCACCATCGCAAGAGTACCTCCTGTGCTCTCAGCTTTCAGAAAAACAGCAGTTTCTGTGACTTATCAAGAATCTGCAGACTGCTGCAATGTCAGTGAGGCATCCTGCTCCTCCAATCAAAGCTGACTCTCCAGAACACAGACTGCTGCATGTAAAAGGGTTAGTGGCTCCAGCAGGTGGTTGTGGGAAGAACATATCTGTCTGTTCTAACTTTCTTGTCACCTTGCCTTTCCCGCAGGACTAAGTGCCATTACTCTCATAATCATGCGCTCAAGACCACCAGATGTTCCACTAATTGGGAAACTAATTGAACTTATTTGGCATTTTAACAGGTTAAGGTTTGTATTTGCAAAAATTAAGAATTGTAATAGTTAAATCGTTAAACCACATTGCGAGCACTGGGACCACAAAGACTGCCACCTCACACAAACACAGAATGTGTATACATTCTCTTCATCCATTTTTTGATCCTCCTTTCCACTTGCTCAAGTTCATTGAACTAATATGGATTACATATTGCAAGGGGACCAATTATTAAGCTTTTTTTTTGTACTGTATGCTCACGGGAAGATGTTGCACATACCTTCTGATGAAAGTCAAACTGAAATTGAGATGTTGAACATCCCTCTTTAACTGCGTCTTTTGAAAATGCTTGATGAATTCTTTTTAGTATCTCCCTGTGCTTGAAATATGTAAAGGTGGCGTGAACAAGCAAAGGGAGCTGTCTGGCACACGGACTGCTGTGCTCTGTCAATGAGGGTGCTTGTGAGCACCTCTCTCCTGGAGTACTGATCAGCCTGTCTGCCTGATGGTACTGGGAGCTGAGCTGCCAAAGGGGCCCTTGGTTTGTACCCTGGCAGCCTAGGAGGGAAATTCATCACCTTGTCAAGGCAAAAACAGTTGTTGACACACGACAAATGATTTATCAAGCCGGGGCAGGTGAAAGTAAGAACAAGTCATATACATGGGAAGAAGCTCAGTGCAATTCAGTCAGGACATTTCATTGAATGCAAAATGTATATGGTTTTTCAAGGCATCATGGCTAGGAAGAGTGCTCTTTTAGCTTCAGAATTCTCCCCTTTTTGCTTACCCTCAAGAGCAGAATGCTAGTTAATTTACTAATATGGCAATCTCACAACTGAATCAATAAACTATGGGGATTATGTTTTTAAATGCAGGTTTTTATTTTTTAGATCCCAGAAGAAAGCTGACAAGTACTGGAACTGTAATTTGTGATGGTTGGGTGTAACAGTGATTAGAAAATCTGAATTTAAGATACACCAATTCTAATTTATGTCATAAGCAGCAAAACCTTGACATAATTATTTCAAATGAGGCGAGAGTTTTTCCCAGCTGTTGTGTATTAAAAATAAAAGGGCTCTACAGACATCATTTGCAATCAAATGCACTGCTTCTAGGAGGCCGTCAGACTGGGCACCGTTCAGGAATGATAGTTGTGCACAAAGTGCTGAACACACTGCTCGCTAGCTTTCTACAGAGCACAGGGAATTATATATTTTAAATGCTAATGCCATTTTTGAAACTTGTTGTGACTGTTTCCCCATAGACTTTCTAATGCTGACTTGGTGCTGTGTTTGGTGATTGATCTTCGTGTAGGGTGCATTTGCATGACATCTAGCATCCTTTCTGTTGTCCGTTTTGGGAAATCTGATTTTGAAACAGCCACATCTTAAAATAGTGTACAAAGTCATGGAAGCAAGGGATAAACCTTGTGTTTTTTACTGACTGTAACCTCAGTGCGGATTGATTGTGCAGGTTCTAGGATAACTTATGGAGAAAAACTGCCTGCTAACCGTCAGCACCATTAAACAAGAGCCTTGACACCTAGGAATTCATTACCTTTGACTTAAGCAATACAAAAATGTCCAGTGTAATCAACTTTACTGTATATTCAGCTTTAAAGAAGGTGAGCAATCTTCTCAAGCATTAAAATTTCTTCTCACCTTCAAAATGTGCATGTAAAAGTAGAACAGAAGCAAGGTTACTAATAATTTGAAGGTTGTTTGGATCACCTTGCTTGTTTGGTTGATCTTGGTCAGTGGACCTTGTCAAGTTTCTTGTGAATTAGCGTCCTTTGCGTCTCCCTTACAAGCACTTTGCTTTCTACAAAGGAATTTCGTAACTCAATTGAACGGACTAGCTTGGGTTTCTGCTACTTTGAGGAGACCCAGACACATGGTGCTTGCCTGATATCTAAAAACACACTCCTTGCCATTCTAGGAACGAAGAAAAAAAAACTCCTCTCTTACCTTTGCTCTTGGAGGCCAGTTTTTCTGCTTCTTTTGGCGTTCTGAAGAGGACGGGGTCACTGGCTGGGCTGGGTCCACTCACGCTGATGGACTGGACGTGCACAATATATTCCGTGTCCTCTTCCAGGTCCCAGAGAGCACAGGAGCGGGTGGTGGTGTTCACTTCCTGAATGAACCTCAGCATTCGCACATCCTTCTTCTGTAGACACACGGGCAACAGTGGTGTTAGCAGTGGGATTTGGGCCTAATTTTGTGTTTAAGTTGCATACTCAGTGTAAAGTTCAGTCTGTGGTTACCCTCACATTCCAATTAGCATTGGATGCTTTTGTTTACAGATTTGTGGTTTGTAGGGCTACAATGCTGGGTGTAACTTTAGAAAAGCAATCTTTCTCACATGATGTGAAATTCTCTGCATCTTGATGGACAACCTCTATTGCTGTCTATAGTCTTCCTATTATTCTGTTGTTCTCACATGCTTATTATTTCCATCACTATTGAAACATTTCTTTTTTTTGGGAAATTATGCTCTTGTTAATTAGGCTTAACAAGAGATCACATTTGGTCACAGTTCTATTAATAATGGACACTTTTTGTGTATCACTGTAAATAAATCAATATATGAACACCACTTAAATGTGTGGAGATACATCATCTAGTGTGAGTGCAAGTTCTGACTAGGGCCCAGGGTGAAGTCCATGCATTACAGTGAAGTTTTAAGCAGAAGAAGCAGAAGCACTCAAGCTTCTCCCAGTGGTTCCATTGTAATTATGGACTTTTTACTTGATAAATTCTTTCTTGTCACCTTGGAAACTAGTTTGACTCTTGAATAGCCTAATTTCACTTGTGGAATTCTTGTGGGCCCTGGTATTGTTAATTACACTATTTTCAAGGGTAAATAAAGGGTGATGCTTAAGAGGGACACACAGTTACAAACATCATCTATTTGGGCTATAGGGAAGTGAAGAGATCTTTACCATTTATTAACTGCAAGTGTTAATGTCTAAACCTGCCATTTGTTAAGCACTTGAAGATTGAAAAAGGCAGAGCTCAGCACAGCTGTAGCTTTGATTGACTTGGATTAAGTTCTTTGGAAGCATTATTCAAGCGATCCTTGAGAGACATGAAACCCTGCAGCGTGTGCTAGTTTTTGTTTTGGCTCGGTGCATCTTATAACACCGGCTCCTGAGTCGCCTAATTGTGACAGAAACTCTGCAACACCTTGGAGTGCTGCACAGCTGGTTTTTAAAGATGAGAGAGTACTATAGCTGTATCATCGCTAATTGACACGTCTGGCTATATGCCTAACTGAAGAAAACAAACATATCAGTTTTCCTAACAGTTTTTAAATGTTGGCCAATTATAGGCAATACTTTTGGATGTGTGCACCAGGGATTTAGATAAAGGACAGTCTTCTCATGGATTACACATCTCCCCTGACTCCACCACTTATGAAATTTGTACTATGGTGTACCATTGTAAAAGCAGAGTCAGGTTTAGTAAAGCACAGTGAAATCCTGGTAATAGAATGGTAAATCATAGATAGGTTATGGTAAAGCTTAAGTAACCAGTAAAAGGTAAAACCATAGAAAACTGAGGAACCCCCCCACCTTTTTTTTTGGGGGGGGGTATTCATGCAAACAGTGTTAACAAAGTGAATTGTTTGTGCATGGATAATGTACACAAGAAGCCAATCATTTCCTCTAATGATTGCTGTCATGCAAAGTGGCGTTCCAGGAACAAGAGCCCAATTCCCGACTGAGATATGCGAGATGGCAGCATCTTTTCAGCCCTCAAGCGGCTTCCTTGTCAGTTTTGCATTCCCATCAGAGGCTAATTGGAAACAGCAGGAGTGTTTAGATCACAGGCTTCTGATCCTGGCTGCACGCTCCTACCTGCTGGGAGATGGCGAAGCCGATGACAATGTCTCCCTCCGGAATGTCCCATGTCACCACTGCGGAATTGGCCTTCAGTGCTTTGATTGTGACATTGACAGGGGCCATCAGGCTGTCTGAACCAGCAAGAGAGAGGAACAAGAGAAACAAGCAGAAGGAGGAACAGATCAATGAACTGTTCACTGTTGGTTTTTTTGAATGATCCACCAGAGGGATGTTTATATAGAGGCAATAGCTCCGAAAACTCCAGACTTTCGATCTTTCTGCAGTTTATCATTTTATTTTGAAAGATTCTGCTACAAAAAACGAAACTACCAAACAGACTAGATGAGCCGAATGGCCTTCTCTCGTTTGTAACCCTTTCTGTGTTCTTGTTTCAAGGTGAACAGAGTGGTTCGGATGTGGTCAAATGTCTGTTGGAAGGATTGCTTCCACGCCTGAAAATGTCTGACCAGAAGTGGATTTACTAATGCAGTGTTATTTTATTTCACCATGTAGATGACACACGTGTAATTTAATTTGCTACTGTCTGCTTTAAATTGCACAGGGAAATAACAGCATGACACGTGACCTGTTTTACTTGTGGATGTGTCTGGCTTAAAGTAAAGGAAATTCAAGATAAAGCAGTGAATCAACCAGCCAGAGTGTACCTGTAAACAAAGAAACAGAGCCAGTTGCTATATTATTAAAAACACAGCATCTCTAACAATGATAAATAGACATGTAATTCTGTTACTTATTCAAACTACCTTTAATGAGATTTTCTTGCAGTCACCTCAGGTAAGGTCTGCTTGTAAATTGTGCAGATCTTCAGATCATTTCATTGTATTTCAGAACAGAGCTATTGAAATTATTTTCACCTGCCCCACACTTCGATTCCCAAGGAATTATATTAGAGATTTTTTGCACGTACATACTATTATTATTGTACGCTATCTCTCGCTCGATATGTTCTTGTTTAAACATCCATAGGAAAGTCCTTCACAATAGCCTTGTGTGAAAGATTATACCTGAAAAGAGCACCAACAGGAATAAAACAGCCGGGTTTTCTGCAGACCAGCATTCTGCAAATTGAACAAGGACTGGTTGTACTATCTAGCTCACAACATTTGCCTTCATCGCCTACTTTCACTGCATGCCATTTTAAAAGCTGCTTTCATGATTTAACATCCTTTCAGGACTACAGTATTTGTGCACATCCTAGACTTAGCCTGAACATGGCAATTTGATTTCTGTCTGTATCATGCATTTCTCCCCAGAGTCACTCATTGCAGACGGCTTACAGTATCACCTTGTGTGATTTACTCCTTGTGTGAAGTGATCATCCTACAGCTTAGGCCGTAGGTGTCTCTTGTAATAAACAAGCTTCAGTAAAGAGAGCTCATCTGGACATTCCCATCTGTTTTTGGTCTTCTTTTCTAAATCAAGGAGGCAGGCGCCCTCTCAGAAGAGCGACAGAGAAAGCATGGGTGTGTAATAAATGTTTCAAAACTAGGTTTTGTGATGCTACTATAACTGGGAATAGCATTTACAGATCAGGTATATACTGTATTTGGTATTCATATATATTCTTATATATATTTATCATACATTTCAAATCATACATACATACATATCATACATTTCGAATTTCGAGGAGGATACCTCACCGGAAATACATGTTTGATGGGAAGTCAGAGATGGTGTTTCAGAGCCTGTATCCAGGGCTGCTCAAGGCCTGATTACAGCTGTAACTCTGTAATTGTCAAACCATGTGGAATGGCGGTAGGCTGCACTCCTCTGACACACGGCTGGCGGGTTTCAAGAAGAGGTGCACTACAGTGCATACAGAGTGCTTCACGCAGGGGGTGAGACTGACACGGGAAGAGCTGATTACACATGGTCTGCGTGAAAACACACTGTTTGCTGCATTTGAATTTTAAAGACTGCTGTAACCTGTGTGAGTCAGCCCGATATTCCCTTCTAGAGGGCTGCAGGGGTGAGCGCATCAGGTTCCTGCATTTGGTATGAAAAGCTCCTAAAGGAATCTCCTTTCTCTCATCAGAGTGTTCCTGTATCTCTTCATCTTACATCTGACCTCTAATTCTTTATTACCCCTTTTCAAGAAGAATCTGCTTATTCTTTTTCTTCTTTGCTTTTAAGGGGAACCATTTGCTCCATTTACTGGATGTCTGCATTCTACCCTGTTTTCCTAGGAGAGAAAACATTCTGAACGCAGTGTATTGCATTTTGCCTTCAGTATACGTTACAAATTGAACAGAAAGTTCTTAAGTGTTTTCTTCATCAGAACTCAAGTTGACTACAAAGAACTGTACGTTAAGACCACACTAAAATTCTTAAATTCCTAAATATGTTGACATGGTGCTGAGGTTTGAGCTAGAAAAACAGATATCGGCTTTGGAAAAGGATGTAAGGAAAAATGGAAGAATCTGGAAGGATGAGGTTGTTGGAGCAGTACCCCACAGCTGCAAGGGCAGAGACAGGAGGGAGTGTTGTGAAACGAGCAGGAGAGTGAGCAATAAGCTAGCTGAAGGTTAGGGTTTGACCTCCTTCTGGACTTTCAATTTTAACTGCATGAACTCCACACGTACTCCAGTGTGCACACACTCTGGGCTTAATTGGATTTTTTTTTTCATTTCTTCAGATTTTC
Source organism: Atractosteus spatula (assembly GCF_055471065.1). Taxonomy (NCBI): domain Eukaryota; kingdom Metazoa; phylum Chordata; class Actinopteri; order Semionotiformes; family Lepisosteidae; genus Atractosteus; species Atractosteus spatula. Next base: position 4,077,404 of record NC_142719.1, on the reverse strand, counting down.
TAAATGGAATGGTCGCAAATCTGGTGTCTTTCATCTCCCCGACACTTAAAAATGTCCAGGAGGTAACGGGTGAGAGCTCCTGTATTGAGTTTATGTATTAAGCAGAGTGGCATTCCAGAACTCTCCCGTGTAAGAATTCTTCCTGTAGCGCAGAATGCTTTCCATTCTCTGCTTTTAGTACAGCACATAAAGCAAAACCCTCATATTAGCTCTTTGGAAATAACATCATCACACTGAAAGATCAAAACTGCATGCCCTAGTGATCTTAATAAAACAGTAATGCATTATTGATAAGGGACTAGAAACCAGGTCAAAGGGGGGTTATTTTAAAGATTGATAAAGAGCTGGAAATGTTGAGACTGCAGATCCTCTTTTTCTCAAACTCCTGATAAATCAACCACAAGAAACAGAACCGTGGAAATCAAAACAGCAAATGGGAAGATATTTTTGGAAAACATGCCGATGTTATGAGGGACAGGAATAACTGAGAGATCTGGCAAAGCGTTTTGCATTCTTTGTAAGTTATGGCCTTGATTAAGTTACCCTCATGCCCAAATTTAAATTCCCCCAAATCCACAGTGATGTTTACCCTGGAATCAGACTTTCCAGTTGCTATATAAAGTAATACTTCTGTGATTCCAAAGAAGTCTTCTGCTGACATGGTAGAGGATGCAGATTTAAGATGGAGTGTTTTATCAATGTCACAGCGAACAGCAGATGGAATTATGCCCTGACTGTATGAAGCCCTGGTGTGCGAGCAAGTTTATTTTTACAGATGATGTTAATGGTCAGGAGAGACGGGGATAAATCTGGGAGGTAATAATGGGAAACGGGGGGTGGGAAAACCTGGCAGAATACTGCTGTTAGAAAAGCAGAGACGACTAAAGCTCTTATGTTTTTTAAAATAAGCAGAATCCAATATTTGTTCTGTCGGGTCAGTGTGGATTATATGAAGATGGTTCGTTGTGCTCCACTTTTGCTGGTGCTTGCCTTTGTTCCAGGCTTAGGTTTTAAAAGAGCAAGCAATGGTTCCCGGTTGAGTGGTTTTGTACTGTACATGACTGTGAAATTTACAAACGAGGGAAACTAAAGATCCTGCTTGAAAAGCACAGTAAAGCTTGATTGGGAATCAACAGAAATGACAGAATATGAAATAATATGAAAATAATACAATGCTGCCTATTTTAAGTATGGTAAGAGCTACAGCAGAGTTCAGAATGCGTTTTCCCTACTAGAGTATTACCGGTATGTCGGTATGCAGTCTCTCTTCTAACAGAAATTTCCAAGCCTGGGTAACTGTTTTAATTCTAACTTGCAAACAGTAACATATAGTACAGCTCTGTTAGGTATTAAGGGCCCAGGCATTGAACCTGTGACTGCCACGCCCTCTACATCCAGAGGACGCTCCTTCTCTGTCCTGTTCCTAGTTTTCCTGTGCTTTACTTGTTCTTCCGGTGTGTCTTGTTGTCTGGGGCTATATATTTCCGGGCCTCCCTATCCTCCTCGCTTGGCATTGGGTTCGGATGTCGTGAGACTAGCCTCACCAGGTCGCCCCACGTCCACAGCCCGAGGGCTCTTGTCTCTTTCCTGTTCTGCCGGTCTCTCCACGGCTAGCCTCCGGCTTCCGTGACAGAATGCCGAGCCTGCACTGGACCCCGCGAGCGGTCCCCTGGCCTCCCTGGCTTCTGGTTCCGTGTTTTATTGTTGTGAGTTGTTTTTTTTACGGGTTTTGTCTGGCTGGGCTCCCATGCCCACTGTCTCCCTGTCCCAGGCTCCCACACCCGCTGTCTCCCTGTCCCGGGCTCCCACGCCCACTGTCTCCCTGTCCCATGCCCGCTGGTCTCTCTGGTCTGGGCTTACATGCCCAGGGAGAGCTGGTCTCCCTATTTGTTGTGAGTAATTTTTTTAATGTGTTGTTTGTTCCCCTGTTTCATCAGGATTTATTTTTTTGTCTGTTTTTTTTGTCTCGCTCCTCTGGAGCCCTGCAAGCCCCCCCTTCCTCTACTCAATAAAGTAAAAATACCTTTTACCGTGGAGGACAGGGTAGCTCTCAGCCGTGGACTCCCGGAGGTTTCCTTTCAGTTAAATGAGGTTTTTCCTCTTCCCAGTGCTGTGCAAAAGGTGTCAGGAGCTGCTCTTGAAGGGGGGGGGTACTGTCACGCCCTCTATATCTAGAGGGTGCTCCTTCTCTGTCCTGTTCCTAGTTTTTCTGTACTTTACTTGTTCTTCCAGTGTGTCTTGTTGTCTGGGGCTATATACAGTATTTCCGGGTCTCCCTATCCTCCTCACTCGGCATTGGGATCGGATGTCGAGAGACTAGCCTCACCAGGTCACCCCATGTCTGCAGCCTGAAGGCTCTTGTCTTTTTTTCCCGACTCCACCCGATACCTCGAACCCGGAGCAAACCCCCGTGTTTGCCCCGTTCCTGCCATTACACATAGGATCTTCCTGTTCTTTCGGTTTCCGTGACAATTACAGGAGGTGACGTAACTCCCCTGGAATCCGGATAACACTGAACCCCACAGCCCGAGGCCTGGCCATTGGGTGTAGCAGAATTTGTTACTGTGCAGTCTGAGGTACCTGTGAGTTGCCATAGTCGATTTCCTCTGGGGGAAGAGCCACTGCTGTCACATGGATACCTACTGTAAGAGCTAAAAAAGTCTGCCACCAGAGAGTGCCACTTACAGTAGCTGGAACATTCTTTCTGATATATTTAAACTCACAGATCTGTCAGAACTGTCAGTTGCCTATAGAAATACCTGTGATCAGAGTTTTCGCACCAGAATTAAACAGCACAGCACTCCTGGAAACGTTCCATCGCTGGGAAGCTGAAAACAAGCCTTGGCAAAACTATTTTTTTCAAAATTGTTCGTTATTGCTTGGAACGGTGTTGACATCTGGAATACAGTTATTTACTGAAACCAGAGCGTATCCACAGAAATTATAAGCTCAAAAATTGGGAAGCCATCCATCAATCAATTTCCTAACCTCTTCATTGTATACCAGCAAGCAATGGGCTCAAGGCGGAGTACACTCTAGACAGGATGCCTGTCCATCACAGACCATGCACACCAGGGCCAGTTTTCCCAGAAGCCATTTATCCTACCAGCATGTCTTTGAACTGAGGGAGGAAACTGGAGCACCTGGAGGAAACCCACAAAAACATGGGGGAGAACATGCAACTCTCTGGAACTGATTCCAGGACCCCCAGCTCTGTGAGGCAGCAATGCTAACCACTGCACAACTGTGCCACCCTCTCATAAAGGCAAAAAAAAGAAAATAGGTTTTGGATTTCTAAATGAGATGCATAATAATCAATCCAATCTGTGAGCATGTCTACAAACTGGACCACTTCAGTTGACCTGTGATGCTTCATTTATTTCCTTGTGTGCTCACGTGTTTGTTTACCGATTCCTAAGAATACAGTGTGAGGGAGATGTGCAAGGTACTGCAGGTCGCTTTCTAATTAATTCTGGATTGAGCTAATTATCACATATTAATGAGATTAAAGTCATGCACCTCTGGGGACGTGTGTCTGAAGAAACAAATGAATGAGCAGAAACGTCTAATACTAATTCATGATGACTGTAACCTCCTTAAGGAAAACAAATCTGTCTGACAACAAGCAGTTTATTCATGGCCTCTTGGAAATATATTAATTTCTGCGTTAGTATCGTAAATTTAAAGTTACTCTCACAGTTCATCTGCAAAGCTCTGTAAATTCTCCACAGCAACCTTAGTAGGTGCCTTAAAGGACGGTATGTAACGAGGGCCTGTATTTGCATATTGCAAAAAAAAGCATTTTTGCATTACACGCATGAATGGTGCACTGAAGAAAACAATTGTGTTTTAATTGCTTTTCAGATGCATCAAATCTTAATGTAGGACCTGTGATAATGGCTAAGAATCCAATCTTAGCTGTAGTCATGTACCCCCAGGAGGACAATACTCTGTGGAGAAAATCCTAGCTCGCTTCCCACTGGGATTCCTGTTTCTAATTTATCTAATTATAACCTACTGAGAAACATAAGAAGTTTTTTTTTGTGCTTGAAAAAACTTCTACTAACTTTTGGTCCTGTCTTCACACAGGGCTGTGCAGAGTGGCTCTTGAACGCTTCGACAAAGAAATACTTCTGAACGGAGGCAGTGAAATATGATTGATGGTTGTGACGGAGCTAATTATAGTATTTGCTGTGTATTGAAAAAATGACGCATATCTGTTATGGCATCAACCAAGCAAAGCCGAAGCACAGGACAGTGAAAGAAATTAGTTTGAGGAACGAACTGTAGCAGACCAGCTATCTCTCGGAGCTGTCAGTGTCAGTTTCAGCCACTAGGGGGCGAGTTAAGGGCATTGTAGAGGAAACAGTGCCAGTATGTGCATGGGGTTGTGAGAGAAGAATCTAATGCAGCTTGGGCTGGTGTGTAATGAGCACAAGGTTAAGTGTCTAGTCTGAGAATAGTCTCATGGTCAGACCAGTCTTTTGGTTCGGCTGGCTTTAGAATCAACACTGAAGTCGGCATCTGATGTAGCACATTGCTCACCCTTGGAGTCGGGGTTGGACAAAATGGGTAGACTGTAATGGTAATTCCAAGGGGACAGGGGAATGGTATATAAGATGCTACTGGAGAGCTCACTATCCGAGAAGCCGGTGATCCACTGGGGAAGAAGGTGGGAGCTTTCGGAACAGTGGAGCAACATCAGCTGCCGGAATGAAAGAACTCCAACAGGGTTAAACAAAAGGGGAACCCAGCTAGGCCATTAGGGTACTGACTGTATCGGAGAGGGATTAAGTGTTATTAAGTATAGTAAGTGTCAATATATTCACTACATTAGGGAATAGGTCCTCCTGTGCCACCCTACCAGTTTAGGTGTACACGCCACAATGGCATATTATTGATTCTGTGTTATATTTATACTTTCCCTCTATTTCTGGCACAGCTAACCTCACGTTCTGCAGGGTCTTGCAGTGCCTTGTAACACATTTAGATAAATATACTCAGTCAATATTTATTTTATATCTACAGTCTAAGAAGACAGTGGCCTGAAACTCCAAAGACCCCAGACGTTGAGCGTACAGCCTTGTACTGTATGCCAAACTAGGTGGTGAAAATTAATCATGATGGGAATGGGCCCATGAGAACTGTCATGGCGACTAATGACTCTGTTCATCAAGAGCCTGTTGTGCATTGCCATTGGCTGATATTTCTTTGCTCAGCACATTTCAATCGGGGGATAATAAGAAGAGGCTGATACAATCAGGGAGGGACGTTTCAGTGAATCTCAGTGAAGAGAATGGATGATGCTGATGAAATTGACCAAAGTGAACTAGTGAAGACATCAGCATTATTTCATGGTAGTGGAACTTTGCCATGCTTTCGTCTTAAGGATATGCAGAGTTAAGGATATTAGAGTCCATACTTTTTATCACAAATTAAATACAATAAAGTGCTCTCTGTGATAGTTGCACTATACATTTTCAATGAAAACGCTCTACACCAAACTCACTTTATCTGTTCGCTACTCTCCCTTATGGACTGATCATGGTGTCATGTGGGATTTGTTTAAGACTCCCATTGAGGAGATGCATCTTTTATTCTTCTTCTCTCTCCTCGTCTCTTCTTTCCACACCACGCTGCCTGAAGGGAGGGTTTTTATCTATCAATTTGCGGTCTTTTCTGCCTAACATTTTCCAGATCCCTGCAATGTGAGCGAAAGATTCAAGAAGGTTGAGTTTTCAGAGGCAATGCGAGAAAAGGCATTTACTGTAGGCACTATCAGCTGCGAGCAGCACAAGAAAACCGCAGTCGAGTCTTGCCTTCTGCTGTCAATAGCTGGGATGTAGTCCAGTGCCAGTGTGTCACTCAAAGCTCAGATCAATTGCCTTCTCACATTTGGAGATAGCAGGTGCTGACAAAGACTGTTGCTAAAAGGCTAAAGAACGTTTTCCCCTTATTCCTTGCCATTCAGTCCCCTATTATATTTAAAGCAGTTCATTTTAAAATCCTTTAGCTTTTTAGAATTTATAGCGCTCCCCTGCAGTAGGGCACTTCTCTCTGCCCGTATACAGAATTGGGGGCTTTATCTTCTAAATGATTTAATCTAATTTTCACCTGAGCATTTTTAAAAATAAACACATAATGAGTCATCCTAGACTCTTTTACTCCAATAACTCTAAGGACAGACACTTTGACTTTAATCCATGCTGTCAGTAACTAAAATATATTTTAATGGGTTTCAGAGCACAGTGGTGAACACCGTAACTGCTTTTAAGCACTCCCTGTAGCTTTTTAAGATTCAGTTCAGGTTTGTAATTTTCCACACTGCAGTTTCACTTTGCCTTGAAGTGAAAGAAACTCCTTGAAAAATGTCTGATTTCTGCTCGTTTTTTTCATTTTCCTCGGTTTTCCTCCCCTGGAACTCATTTTTGCTTTTGGCGCTGATAATATTTCACTCATCGTTCTTTTGTTGGTTTCAGATTCATGACTATAGACTCTTCATTTAGTCCTGTCTCATGTTGATGGAGGCAGTAATTATACCAATGGTCCCTTCAAATCTGTGTTTCATAGGTGCTTAATTACTTAATAAGAACAATCAGAAGTAAGGAACATAATCTGGTTGTCAATGCTATATCAGTAAATTAACACAGAAATTTTACCTCTCTGTGATCTAACATGCTTTTACCTTGTTGTGCCACAGAGTGCTTTCATTAGGGCAGCTTTGTGATGCAGAACACACCATTTGACTATTAATCAGTTGTCATGATCTTACTCTTTGTTATGCATCATACATCTTACACGGGCAAGCAAGAGCAGAGGAGCTCAGTTTTCCACAGTGTTACTGCAAAAGGTACAGTACCATACTAAACAGGTCAGAGACGATAACATAACTTCAGTCAGTTGTATTTATTTTTGAAATTGGAAAGGCACTTCTGAAGATAAGGAGGCATGGATGTGCTGGGAATCTGAGGGTTTCCTGCAGCGAATCTGTGGCACTCTGTGTGTTAAGGCATCAGAGGGGTTTCACCACTATCCCCTGAGCCGCCAGTGCAGAGCATTTAAATTTGAAGCTTGCCAGATTATGCCATGATGACACCTTCCTGAATTCCAGAGCACAGGGATGAGCTGCATTGGTGGGCTCTTGTACACATCCATCTAATTTTCAATTCCCAATGGGAGTGGCAGTGATGTGGGACTCCCACACCGTGTTGCGCACGGACGTTTGGAGAGATGCAGAGACGCGTGAGAGACACAGTGCAGTTGCGAATCAGCCCGAACACCCACAAAGGATAAAGCAGGTCATACATCCCATGCACATTGTGCTACAGAAGTGGAGCGCCTCTGTCATCTCTCTTTATAGATACTTAATGGCACAGCAGTGCAACTTAGAATGCAGTTATAGGTGCAGAAAATCACATTTGTTACAGAAAGTATTAAGCCTGATTTGTTATATATTATAATGTAGGACTGAACTGGGTTGGAATATGAGAAAACGTTTCTTACAGATTCAGGATCAAGCATAGACAGGGATAGGACGGCGCGGAATCACAAGTTTCTTATTCGTTTTTCACATTGCCAGTACTCTGTAGGAGGGATGGTGAGACTTTGGTCCAGACCCTACTGTGAGGGCTGTCCAACAGCTCTGATATTCAATAAATCGTCCATAAGTCACAGAGATTCAAATAAGGACAATAAAGTGCAATCCGCAGCCGGAGTCTAGAAACGAGCAAAAGTCCAGGACCAGTAAGACAACAACGGAAGACAATCCACAACTGAAGTCGAGTCGGGTCATTCTGAAGCATTAAGGGCTCCAGCTCTGCTTTGCTTCCAGATCTCCGGAGTCACCTAGAGCATGGCCAGCATCTAGTACATACCCATACAGATTGGTAGGAGATCTCTCAAACGTGAGATCCAATTCATTGCATTGATTGATCCAATTAATTATCACATGCATTATTTGGATAGTCTACTCAACACCAGCCTTCTTTTAAGGATGTAAAATAATTATTTGTGCCCCTTTTATTTGTCATAAATCCATTAATTATTATGTTTAGAGCTTTGCAGATTTCTTTTTTTTCCAAGGCCTTTGGATTTGAAATGGTCATCCTTCCCCATTCAAGTTCAATTAGATCATCGTTTTCAACTCATTTGGCTCAGGATTTTATATGGTGTGATTTACATTTGTATCCATTTATACAGCTGGACATTTTAACTGGAGTACAAAACAATATGGGCAAAGATGAGTGCTCCAGGATACAACAGGAAATTCCCACCTGGGACTTGAAACTGTAATTTTCCATCACTTAAGCTTTTTATTATTACCTAACCTGAACCTACTGTAGGTAGATTCATAGCTTTAGTAAGTAAAACAAATAGTGTAGTGTCAGCACTGTGCAGTTTATAATAGAATCTAGACTAAGTCTCCTGTGAGGCAGAACTTATCCTTTAACCTGGGTGTTCCAGCATCAGCCCTGCCTGATACTACTGCCATCTCATATATTTCTGTGCTGGTGCTTTTAATTTAGTTTTTTTTTCATATCTGTATTACTCCACAGCTGTGTGCTTGTCTGGCTAGTCCACATTGGGAGCATCCTGGTATTGGCTTTTGAGTTCTTTAGCTGTTAGCTGCATGGAGACTTGGTGCTTCTAAGAGTTCATTTATTGCAATTTCTCTGTTTTATAGACCACTCAATCAATAAATACCATGATGCATTTAATGATTGCACACCCAGTGCCTGGAGCTGCCAGCGTCAATTGCTGATTCCCATGCTGTGACAATGCTTTACGTTTCTTCTCTTACTAACCTGACTGTTACTGTCTGGAGAAAAATGTGATTTTGAACGATTTACTCTTTTCATTGTGCTGTTCATCTGGAACTAGGATCAGTGTTCTTACATTATTATTTATTTTTAAGGTGACTCCATGAAATCATTCTCGGTCTGTTAGGCAAACTTTAGTTTTCTACTTATTTTTGCATTAGGATTTTTTTTTCTAGATCACAATAAACAGGCGGGCTTCTCTTTGATTCTCAGATACCAAGGCCTGAAATCAATTGTAACTGAAATGTAGCTCAGCGGTTCTTCTTTCTCAGCTGATTTGTTAAATCTGTAGTTTTCTTTCTTGAAAAATAATGATAGAGACATTTACTGTATTTTTCATTTATTTTTCTTGTTTTCTCTTCAACAGTCTTACATTGACTAATTAATCATTAACTGATAGTATTTCATCCCAAATTCAAAACTAAAACTGTTGCACGACATTCTGATTCTTATTATTTTGCTTTACAAGTAATTAGCTGTGGAATAAGTCATGCATATTTCATGTTTCCTGGAATGGTAATTGTTTTTTAATGGCATGACATTATCTTTGATTTGAGCTCCTGTAATTACTTAAATAATGCTTTGAATTTTTCCCCATGGGTTTAGACAATTGCGATACAAAATTAAAATTTTATCCATCCTTAATTATATCCTGCCTCTTTTGGTATACAAGTTTTAATGCTGTAATGTGGATGTTTGCAGATTAAGGCACACATCACGTTTTCTGCAGTGTGACAGCCAACATGAAGGGCAAACTTATCTTGACTAGAAAAAAGTTTGCTGTTATAGCAGCATTTTTGTTTTCTCCAAAACAAAATGCCTCACTTGGAATTGTGAAAGATTTCTGTCTTATTTTTTTACCATTACGTACATTTTTAAATTTGTCAAATTTAGGGTCAGTATGAGTGGCTATTCTGAGACTCTGAGTCAATACAGTCCCAAAACACCTGACAGCTTTGATACATTATGGTAGTTCAAACACACTATGACCAGGGGCTGAATTGATAAAAAAAATAGTTTTGACATCTCAATTCCCAGCCTCCTAAGGTGAAAGCTAATTAGCTAGCACTTCTGAACTAACACCTCTTTCACTCTTCCTAATGAGGCCTAATTGGGACTGCTTAAAATGAACGTGTGTAATAATGGCTTATGCAAATGAATTGTGAAAATGCAGTGCATTCTCTGCCATGACATCTAAATTTTTCACAAGGTCTTTGCACTCTGCTTTGGGTCTTTACACAGATAGAAATCTCTAACAATCATTGTAGCTCACACCACCGTGAAACTGTAAGACCTGTGCTGTATAGCCAATCACAAGTGTTAGATCTGTACTGTATAGCCGAAAACACTGTGTTACCATGGTGTAAAGGGGGGCATTCTGACAGTGTAGTTCATATAGTACAGTATGTCATGGCTGATATACAGCAGTTCACTCAGCTGCGGAACACGTGCCTGGTGGTGCTGCTTGACTATGTGACTGCAGGACAGCAGTTTGCTCAGTTTTTCAGTGTCACTCCCGGGAAAGAACTTTTTCGAGGCTGCAACAAGAACTCAAGGGGTTGAGAAGTTTTCCTGCTCTGGTGTTGAAGGACCTTGTGTCTGTTAGCCAGCCAGCACACCTCTGGGGTGCTGAAGGAGACCGGAGCACCCAGAGAGGATTCGCATGTACCACTGGGATAACATGCAAACCCCACTATCACAGGCATCCGAAGCCGGAATAAAACCCACAAACACTGAGCTGTGAGCCAGCTTGGTTAACCTCCATGCTGGCCACTTTGCAAATGTCAAATTAAATCATTGACTTAATTGCTCCAAATTAATTGGTCCTCTGCCTTTCCTAAGGAGTATTAGGTCCTCATAAATCCGTCAGGGAATCCAGGAGTTGGGGTGAAAATCCTGACAAACTTGTCTACATAAACAAACGTCTTTGAACGGCTTCTGATGCACTACCTTGCAGTCTTTTGGAAAATGCTTCTGGGAGTTTTGCTCTTGATGGACTATTTACAGCTGCAGCTGTTAAAAGAACGTGCCCTTCTCCCAAGGCACTGCTTCAACAATAAGCACTAATCCTTCTCATTTGCCAACAAAAGAGCTAATTAATAATTAAAGCAAATGCTCTGCAAGTGTGAAGGGAGACAGGGTGCTGTGGCCTGTTTAATTATGAATGAGCTCTCTCCTCAATGTGCTTCACTGTCCAAAGGAAGACGGCTTCCTCTTTACTTTCACAAATGCTGGGCCGTAGGGCTTTCTTGCTCGTAGGCGGCTCTTGAATAATCCAGTTTGCCTCGCTGTCATGCTCCCTCAGAACAATGCTTGCAAGGTATCAGCAGGGGAACAGCGAGTTCTAATCCCCAGGTGTAAATCGGGCTGATGAGATAACATCACTAGGCAGGACTGCAGCACAAGCAGAAAAAGATATATTTCATAATACAGTTTTTATTCTATGCAGAATGACTGGAATAATAAAAATGCGCAGGAAAAGATAATTGCATCAATCCCTTTACACATCTGGTATAACAGGTTGGTTTTATGTTTTTTTTTTTGATGTAGCTGATTATAGGTGGAAAACAACCAGATTCCCATTTATTTGGTTCTGCTTGACTAGTGTCAGAAACCCATAAAGATCACTAGAATATTTAGGTACTATAGGAATCAACCATTTTGCGCCTTATTACAATTAGTAAATGCAGGATTGTATTAAATGCAAAAAGCTTGAACATCATGGTCCTTTATGCCTTTATTAGGCTTCACAGTTATTGATATATTTAACTAAATTAATGATATTGATAATAGGTATCATATTATCTTAAATATTTTTAGCGGGTGCAAACTAAGAAAAACACACAGTCCTCTAGACCTTAGCTAGATACGTAACATTTTCCACACAACAGCTAACACTTCGGATGTGTTAGACACCTCACTGTTGTTTTGTCCTTGTCTCTTGTTCTAATTTTTTTTCCTTTGCTATTTGAGAACAGCATTCACCGTCAGGTCTCTTTCTCCATTGTGTAACCTAAAGTTAAACCCCAAAATGGAAAATATACTGAAATATGAGCCACATTTAGCCATCTCTACTTGCGCTGTTGGGAATTCAAGTACAGCAGGAAGTTGTTATGTAACTGGCCACAGCACACCCTTGATTTGTTATTCCAGGGTTTAAAGGAGCTCATTATTTTTCTCCCAGCCCCTTGTCCTACTCTTCCTTGTGCTTTGTGAATTTGTAGCCTGATGCATATTTCTTCAAGACAGTAGTGTTTCTAGCTGAATAAGTTATTTACGCTCAGAAATTAATTCCCTGGTCTCCAGGAAGAAACTAATAGCATGGTTGGAATCAGATTTCCCTTTAATTAAATGTCAAAAACGAGAATATGAAAATCAATATTGCATTATACAGGCTTCCATTCGGCCGTGATAAGTGTGTGGCACTGTGCACAAAGCTGCATCATTTTTCTACTGTAATCTACAATTGTTCAGATGATCAGCTCAATCATCACTGGCTCTTCGTTTTCCCTTCGATATAATTCATCCTTCCAGGCAGCATGTGAAGCACAGGGAAGACAAGGATCAACAGAGAGATTACTGCAGGAGAAAAGGAAGGTTTTGAAGGCTTGTGCAGGCTTAGATTCTCATTCCACTTCCATATCTGAAGTCTCAGATTCACACTGCACAGACCTCCATCTTCCCATGAGGGAAATATAGACAGGAGGACTTTCAAAGCTCTTTTTGTCTCCAGATAAAATCTAAAACTGTTTGTCCACAACATTTGTCCACTGTCTGTTCCAATTACTGTAAATCTCATCCCGAATTATTCTTAAATGCAGTAGATAAGCTTTCTCTTCATACTTATCTTATTTATGCAGAAACATAAATGCCACCACAATTTTTTGTTACTGAAGAGAATGCACATGACATTCAAAAATTTTGAAGGTGCAGCAAAGCACTGCGAAAAGATTGGTAGAGTTTATTATGTAGAGGCTATGGTAAAGGTGTGATACAGACCACAGAAAATCATGTTAAAGTAGATGCAGGTGAAATCAAGGTAAAACCGTAGACATTGTGTGAAATTTTACGGTGGTATGTTTTTTTTCGTAATGCATTCAAACGCAAAAATAATGGAATGAAACTGAGGGAGCACTGGCACAGTATTGTGCTCTAACTTCTGCTTTCCACCATCTCCACAAGAGGGCAGCTCTCTTCAAAAGTCAATCAATCAATCAAGGTTTATGCATCAATACAGGAACAGGACAGCATGCAGCGGTGTTGTCGGCAATGAAATGCTTTGTCCGCGAGCTCGTTGAGAGGGATAGAAGAGTAGAAGGACAGGAATTTAGAGGGATTAGATTAACATCAGGATAGAATAAATTACACAATGGCAATTTACAATACGATTTACAGATTGTGCGAAAGTAACACAAGGATAGGAGGTATTTAGCGCTCTTTGTATGTGTCCTGAGAGTTCAAGTGACAGGAGGGCGCCGGTGCACCTGTCAGTTCAAGGAGGTCGCCTATTCGCCAGCCGTGTGGGGAACTGCAGGCGTCTGCTGTGGTTGGCTGTTTAGCAGTCTTACTGCCTGGGGGAAGACGCTGTTACGAGACCTGGTGGTCTGCAAGTGGCACATGCAGTAGCTCTGACTTTGTCCTGAGGCTTGGTGCCATTAAGCTCTAGTGTCATGTGTGTGAATTTGTGCCACACAATTCTATACTGCATACTTGTTGGAGCAAGACTGGGTGTGTGTCGCTAAGAGCCTTCTTTGGGTGTGTTTTTGATTAAGTCATAGTCTTAGTCAAGTTCAATGAATTGTCTATTAAGTATAGTCACTTTCTAGTCATCCACTTTCAATTAATCTAGTCGGCTACATTCTGACTGTAATTAATCTCGCTTTTAGTTGACTAGAACAGAATTAGTTTTAGTCACATTTTGGTCAAGCAGTTTAATTTATTTGCGTGATAAAATTATAATATAAAGGTATTATTACCTATTACCCCAGTTTCGATTTCTATCCGCACAACCCTACCTTATGTGCAAAACTCTGCAAAACTCTGCAAAACAACTGCAAACTGCTCAGCGGACTGGCCTTCGCAGGCAAAGAGGCTGCAGCAGCATGGGATCTAAGTTCCATCCCTCCTGTGACCCTGTTCTTCTTTGCCTGTGGTGTGCATCCACCCCCAGGTCTCCCTCCCAGCACCAGCACTTGTAATATCTACTTTCATTCTACCGGGAGACACAGCATCAAGATTGGAAGGTAATATTCTTTTATAATTTATCATCTGAAATTGCATCTGTGTGTACCTCATTTCCCCTTATTCAGCTGTGTTTGAGATTGCCTTTTAATGGAAGCTGTTGGTGCTTTGCTCAATAAAATGGAACTAACTGTGATTCTGACGATGAGATTGCAAGGTTTTCCAGCTATATTTGCATTCCGAAAAGTAATTTGGGAGTATAACGCTCATGTTTGTCTTGTCCCAAGAATTTCACAGTATTGCACTGCAGGACCTTCTCCTCAACTGGAACTTTGTAAGGGCAGGCAGAGACTGGCAGAGTGTGTTCCTTAACTATATCAATGCAGGGTAATGGGTTGTGCCCTGTGATATCACAGCGAGTGACGTCAAAGGACAGTTATTGACTATGACTCTTCCTTGCACAACTCTTGTTGTGATGGTCACATTAATTACAAACTGGGACATTCCAAATTCAAGGAGCATGACCAATAAGAAATTATAAAATTACAGAATGGCACTACACTTCCAGCAACAAAGGACATGGACCATAGGGAGAGTTTCACAGACCCAACATATTTTTACGAAGGACTGCTGTTGATAAAGGCTTTTGTTTATTTCCTGTGCCACTGTCACTATTTGGTGAATTGCTCAAGTGAGGAACAGACTAAAAAGAAAGCAAAACGCTATTCCTGTGAATGAGTAATTAATAGCTGCTTGCAGAAAAGTGTCCATCATTCTGCAGAATGTACAATACTCCAATCTCCAAATTGTATGCTAATGCAAAATGTGCGCTTCCTTCACAATCTCTGCGAGCACACATACATTCGTATGCATTAACTGAGGGGAAAAAGTAAAGAGGGCCAGGTCTGCAGTCTGAGAAACAGAACACTAGCTGCTGCATTTTAAAGTTCCTTCATTTTGGAAGATATGTCTGGATTTTCAGCTTGTTTGAAAACAATGAAAACCAAAGACAGAATAAATAAAGAAAGCTAAATCCTTACAAGCAGTGAAATGATAGAAATGTATTTAGAATTAAATGTCTCTGGTTAGTTAAAGCTTTGTTCACAAATGTTCCTTTGCATTCAGCACTAAGTTAGCTTAGCCCCTGTGGTAAATGTCAGGTCGTTGTTCTTGAATATCATGATAATATTAGCTTCATAATGACTGTTGATAAGGCTATAATTTTAACCATTATATTATAGATTAATTATTATTAATTCTTAGATTAATTATAATTATTATTGTTAATTCATTATAGATTAATATCATTAAGGTGGAAGCTGAAATTCCTTTGATAAACTGTTGACCACGGCAAACTGGTACCAAGTAAGTTAGATGACATATCTTCCAGTGCTCCTTATTCTTTTAGACAAGTGTGACAGATTTGTCAGATACATTTTCTGGAGAAACTCACTTTGTGGCTTTTTTTTTTGTGGCTCCTGGCCTGATTGATGCATATTGTGAGATGAGTTTTAATTTGTTAAACGATAAGGGCCATTTTCCAGAGAACTCCCTAGAAGAAAAACACAAGTGCATCCTCCTGCCACGCTCTGACCTCAGTCATCTTCAGGAAGGTCATGTAATCTGATTACAGGCCCAGTCTCTCTCTGATACTGCTGTGGATGGTTTCTGGAAGTCGTCATGGCATGTATATTAGAACCTACCCAGGGATTTTTTATGGCATAAGGCAATCCCTGCCTTTCAATTATTCCTGAAATGTCACATACAACAGGTGTCTGTCTCACTAATTTTAGAATGAAACCCAGGTTCTACAGGGTGGACAAACATAAATTAACTTGGCAAAAAACAGCATGAAGGTGCTGGTGGGGGTGAACAGAGCCATTACTTGTTGACAGCACCTGACCTACAGTATAGTTAAATATCTCGGCTGGACATCTTAAAATATCCAGGTGCTTCCTGGAGTAAAACTGCAAAAATGTGGTCTTACTTATAGCATAGAGACAATTGTTATTCTCACTTACACTGTATACTGTAGATTTCAACCTGTTGCTGTCAAATGCACCTTTTGAGTGTCTCTGAGGCTTCAAAATTATACGCTTGGAACTTTATAACCGGTCACTTATCTGTCCGAGGTGACTGAATTCGCTTTGGTAGAAGCATGTCATTACTGCAAATCAAATGATGCTTTCTCTTTTACAGAAGCTCTATCTAATAGAGGGAGCTCATCAACTCACAGAAAGAGTATTCCATCTTAAATGTAATTGAAAACGATATCTGTAATTCTCAGATGCATGTTACATGATGTCTAACAATGGCAAAGCAATCTTTAAAGTTGTCTTGGAGCTGTTGTTAAGAGTTCCCTTCAGGACAGATCCTTATGACGTGCTGGCAGCCCTCTGTGTGGTTATCTGAAGCTGTGTCCGTATACTGTCTGACCAGGATTGTCCCGGAGTCTTCCAGGGGATTTCTGGGTACTTGACTGGACAGGGCTAGGATCAATCCAGGAGAAAAACCAGATACCTGTACCACGCTCCTCAAAAGTGTAGCTGTGCTGCTGCTGATAGCCGAAACACTGCAGGGGTAACACACACTTTCTGCACCCTGCAACCTCACTTTTACATGCCCCCACACCTCTCTGGGGCAATATTCCACCACAGGCTGAATAACTTTAAAGCACGCTGTATATTCTCAGTGCATAGAAATTAGTGACATTTATATTGTATAGTGACATTTAGGAAATTTGCTCAGGTTATTACAGTATAGGAACAAGTAATAGGTTTAATCCATGCTGAAAAAAAGAAGAGAGAAAAAACACAACGTTTCGGCCGTGGAGCCTTCTTCAGGTGTAATATATACTGTAATATATATTACAGTATATATTACATTCCAAGTGCAATTTTAGGTGCCAAAAAATATCCCACTTCAGTCCTGTAAACTATTTGAATTATATTTTATTTTTTAGTTTGTAGATTACAAATGTCTCAGAATTCACTAGGGGAAACTCCAAATTGTAACCACTAACCTAAAACATGTGTGGAGTTATAATAATTATTTGTGCAATTTTAAACCTATATTTGGGTAAAGGTGTTCAGCAAAGCCATAACGATAATAATTATAAGCCGCACAGGTCCTGTGTTGTTTTAAAGTGTACCGGTAATTAGTTTTGGGACTTCAGTCTGTTGAGCACAGTTTATATTTAGGAGAAGCAAAAGGAAACAACAATGCCTCATTTTCCTTTAGCTGAAAAATTGCTTTTGAGTACAAAAGCAAACATACAGACCAAGCTGAACTGAACTACTGCAGGTGTTTGTACCCTAAATGTGCAGCCGTTGATGATAAACCCAAGTCACGCTGTGTGGAAGTTGATCAATCAAGTAGAAGAATTGAGTGTTAAGGTTATATTGGCTTGATTTGAATGCTTCTTTGTAAGAGAAATGTGCTTACGTTCGCAGACGCTTTCTCCAGCCTGGTCTTTTCTTCCATAGAGAATCTGAAAAGCTCTTCCATTCCTGTCAGCCCAGCAGTACTGCACAACACTGGGTCTTGCTGTTCTGCATGAAGTGAGCCAATAAGCCTGCTGATCGTTGTTGCAACATCTTAATCTTAGCTTAGTGGTGTAACACATTCTTCCATGTTTAAGTTAATTTTAGATGCCTGTTTTATTGTTCTACTTAATTTTTTTTCGGCTAGTTTTCTAAATGGCTGCAACTACCCTGGATAGAGGAAGCCTTTTAAATACGATTAGCTTTCACATTGAGCTCTGAAACTTGCATCTGAAAATTATAAGCTTTCAGACCGGTGCACACAAGACATGAAGTGAGAATAGCAATCAGCAATCATTTCATTACTCTGCTATTATTGCATTTACTACCCATTAAGGTGAGCCTGCATGCCTTTCTGCCCGTTTTATCTTTCCTCTGTTCTCCTCCCTCCTTCTAATGCAATCCATCATGCATTTTATCACGGCCATCTCTGGTCTTGTCAGGCCCGTTGTCTCGATCACAAAACAGCTTTATGATGGGGGACAAAAATTGTTTGCTAATCTTTCTTGTGGGTAATGTCCAAAATCCTATTGTGCCTGCAAGAAAAGGCATACAGAAGAACATGGAAGTCCTTTTTTCCATCCAGTAGCTTGGGTTTTCCCATCAGGTGCAGAAAGATCAAGGTCAATCCAAATTAGGAACCGATCTTAGGGGCTGATCTGTTTTATGCTGTGGAGCGAGTAGGTTGGAGCTGATATCTGATAGAATTGAGAAAGGGCCAGTTTAGCACATGGGATGATGGCGGGGAAAGTACATTATGCACCTCTGGTTAGCAAAGGTCCAGCAATTAAGAATAGCAAAAGGTGAGAATGTGGTCTTGGGGGGTGGACACACAATGTCTTTTTTTCTTCCTTCTCCTAAGAAAAAAAAGGGGAAAACATGAGCAGCACACTGAGATGCACATGTTGACCCTTGTAAGCCTGCATGTCTCAAAATCTTGGAAACCTGTTGAGTTTGAACACACTCCTATAGCTCAGCACATTGTAGCTGGTCTTCCCCTTGAGAAACACCCTTTATAGTCTGGTTTAAGACTGTCAAACCTGAATCCCTGGAAGAGGTCAAACACCGGTACTTGAATGCCATATTTCAATCCATCTGTATTATTTTTTTCAACATCAGTGGATGCCTGAAGTGCAGTTTTGGGGGTGCAAAAGGGGTGGTTTGCATAAAATGAAGAACAAAGGTTCCTGAGAAGGCACTGTTTCTCAGATATATTTTTCCCCTTCCTTAACTCTAGCTTTTTACCTTGAGCTACATGAGTGCCTAATAGCAAGTTCCTATATTCACAGCATAGTGGTGTAGTTCAATCTTATTATGAGATGGCCTGACACAAAGAAGCACCTTAATTAGGCTGGGAGATCAAAACAGCCTCTCCTAGAACCATTAAGTAATATTCTACCTTAGCCTGTTTTTCTATCAGTGCACTAGAACCTACTGCTTAATATGTTTTCATAATTCTAAATGAGATGGGGAGATGTGCTCTGTTTATGGACACATTGACAGCTCTCTCTGTACAGTGTTGTGATCTGTAGCAGCGTGAGTGTGCTTCTTTTTTCTAGGCCATGCTAACAGTGTACCATGATTTTGGGAAGAATGTCTGCATGGTGATTACAAGACAGGTTTACGCAAATAAAGCATGTTTATTCTAGCTACCTAGTATGGACTAAAGAAATAAAAATACCATGGAATTGTTTTCTTACTGTCAGTTTTGCAAATAAAACTGCACACTTGTTGATTAAGTGACACATCAAAGCACGTCAGAGGATTTTATCACTAGAGATCAAATTTATCACTAGAGACTAGAATAAAATCATAGTTCCCTGTGAACTGCAGACGAGACTAAATTATACTGCTTCTCGGATGGAGGAATGCTGTATATGGTAATTCATTCTGCAATCAATATTTCCTCTATACAAGTAGATGAACACCAGGTTTGTTCATTGTAGAGGATGCATGGGCAGCAGAATTATTTTTGATTTCTTATGCTTTTTATTCAATTGTTAAAGTCTGAAAGCAGTTTTGTTATTGCAAAATAGATTTTTAGTTTCAGGCCTGCAGGTAAAATGTCAGAAGGCTGAATTTAAGACACTTGATTAAATTATGAAGGAATATTTAGCTGCTGCTTGCGTATTGTTTGTAAAGATTCTGGTGTTCTAATCTTTTTTCCACAGTTAAGTTAGGCATAGGAGAGCTTCCATGGGTTCTGAAACAATGTTCTGCACGTTGGGGCTCCTCCTGACAAGAGACAGATCCTCTAGTTTATGAATAAATATAAACTGCGCTGGTGCTACAGTATCTTATAGGCCAATGTAGTCTTGGCCATACAAGCTGTGGATATTGCACCACTTGTAATGTAGGAGTCTGACTGCACATAATGGTCTTTCAAGCAAGAAAATAAGAGGTAGAATAATAGTTATGAGTTTCAATGAATAATTAATTAATTTCTTTGAACTGCAAAACCAGAGCCTCTTGTAAAAGAAGGAAGCCTAAATGTTCTTGGAATATTTCTCTTGGTGTGAATTGGAGGGTACAGCACCTCCGAAACAACGAAAGAGCACAGAGACTGCAGGATGCGAAAGAGCCTGCTGTGCAGTGTCTCTGCATTGTGCTTCATGGGGTTTTAACCTCACAGTCAAAATGTTCCTGCTACATGTGGTATTTTCACAGTCTAGTGTCTTTAATGTTTTCCTAACTGCTGTCTGGAAACAAAAGTCTACCTATTACTCTATGTCATTACAAACCAAGCTTATTGAACCTCCTCCTATAACATATTCGTCTTTCTAGTCTGAATAAGTGACAAAAACCTGCATTTACCTGTGATCCACAGTGCTGAATACATTAATTGATTATTTGTCTTCTTGGTACTGTAAGTAGGCACAGTAATTTGCATACGAGGCTTTGCTTTTGTTTTGCTATTTTTTTGTTCCTTTTGAGCTATTCTGGGGCTTAAAATAAACACACAGCCCTTGTTCTGAGTCTTGATTATTCAGAATCACAGGATCAAGGGAGCTGGCCTAGATAATTTGCCCCTTGAAATAAGGAATGAAATCAGTAGGTTAAGTCTTTTGTTCAGCAAAAGTAATCAAAACATTCGGTCGAAGTTATTATGCAGGGCCACTGAAAGTGTTTCTGAAATCTGGAAAATCAGTAAGTGTGGTGCCTTGGCAACTGAGAATTAGAAAGGATAAAACTGTGCGTGTTGATTTTTGTTATTAGTTAGGAAACAGTATGTGTGAGAAAAAAACATAATAAAGGGGACCAGAAGAATACTTGGGAATACATTAAGAAATGCATTTGTATGTCTTGAGTGGTAATGTTCAATATTTCTAGTGAATGTTTGAAACAGATGGATCTTCACTAAGGATGGTATGATTGCTGGACTGTGTTGACTGCTACAGAAAAGTATTGTTGAGAATAGAAATATCAGGTTTCTTATCTTTGTCACCATTAATTCAACAGAGCACCCCTGAGGATCACGACAACTAAGCCACAATGAAGCAGGCACAAAGTCTTCCCATACAATTCCCAGTTCTTCAAACCAGAATATTTCTAGCTGCTCGATTTCCAGCATCATAGTGTCCAAGTTTAGAATTCACTCATGCAATCTCTGTCATTTTCTTCTGAAAAACATTATCCAGTTGATAGTTTAATTAATATTTTTATAGGCCATTAGTGCCCAGAATGAAAAGGTGTTGCCTTCCCGTGTGAAGAAGAAATCATAATTTGGGAGAAATACTGAGGCACTATCTCTACTGTATATGTGCATGTATATTTATGTATGCATTATAAAGCACTAACAGCTAAATCTGAATTTACTAAACGACACTATGAAATATTTACTGCCTGTTGCATTCTGTTCCAGCAGTAATAGAATCTCTGCCTGCCCAATCATATACTATATATATCATATATCATTAGCTCTCTGCTCCATGCTGCAGGTTTGTGCCTTGCAAAGGCAGTATACTCAGAGTGTTAAGGGATCCCTTGACCAGGTCAGAGTTCTAAAATTGGTTGTCTTTGGCAGAAGCCTCATGGGGAAAATAGTGTGGTTGACTGCATGTTTTGAACTTTGGTTCTGTTCTGTATTGGTTGCTTTTTGTTCTGCTATGCTTTTAGAGTTACAGACTTCATCATGCTGTCTTGCCTTATAACAAACTCAAATTAGTATAAGATCTTTAGTTAACCAGTGTAACCCATGGCTGCATCAAGCGTATAAATACTGAAATATGAAAAATAGATTTATTGCAGCAAAATGTAGCACAGTCATGAACTGAAAAGTAACTCCTCTCCATTAACAAACGCTGTGCTATTTTAATCTGCTTTAGTGTTCTGCAGGGAGAAGATTCTTGAATGAAATTGCTTAAAGGTAAAATTGTAAAAAGGTAAAATCTTGCTTTTGTATCTTGTGCATCATTGACAAATGTTTAAATATTCTGGAATATCCTTGTTACGGTTAGTAAGGTCAGAGAACAGAACCGCCGTAGTCTTGGAAGAGTGTGGGACAATAGGACATTTGAATGGGAAATAATTTCCATCTTTATTGAGCTGTAATGATGAAATTGTGAGCTCTGTTAGTTCCATTGCCTGTTTTTAAAAAGCCCTCAGCAAATATATGAGGTCCTTCATCACGGAATGTTCCCTAATCAGACAAATGCTGCTGCTGCAGGAGATTAATTGGAGTGTAGATAGCCTTATTCATGACACTCTTAAACCATGTCACGTAAGAAAAAAGAGCTGGCATGAAATGTGATTCAATCACCTGCTTTATCTTCCTTCTCTGGAAACCCTTTCAATTCAAACTCCCCAACAAACCACAGGAAACCCTGACAAAATCCATAATATTAATTTTAAGTCAAAACTGAGATGACTTAAAAATCTTCAGACTTCTGGGTTGTAGACCAGGTAACTTAGCAAGTATTATATATATATAGCTATATGTTTTTGGAGAAAATAAAGTACTGTGTGTATCTATATTACTGCTATTGATTGCAAACTGCTATAATTAATCCAACACAGGTAAAGTATATTACAAATGAAGTACAGGTTTAAAATGGGATTTTCTTAGGAACACTTTACAAAAACATTATTTCGGGGCTGTAAAGGCACACATACAGTACCAACATGTCCAGGATTTTTGGTTACCATTTTCCTAGCCAGGCTGGTTACATACACTGCACATACTGCATACTATGTCTACGACATTTTAAAGACACGGCGTCTTAGAAACAGGGAAAACTGGGAACAAACGCCGTTCGCTCGCTCTGGAAGTTGCCTTCCACGCTTTGCCTGCAATTAATAATATTTAGAGACTTTTTTAAAATCTTATTTAAAACGTAAATGCATATGCAAATACCTGTGCCACCTGGAGGTACAAGTCACTTATAAAAAGGGAGTAGTATTTGATCTCTCCTAGTTGCGTGGTCCCAGCCAGGTCGTTGCTGTATCTGAAGGGTCAGTGCCATTATTCTTGTTTTGTGAGGCAGCTGCAACAGATGGGTTTAATGATCAATTATGGGGGACTGAGGCAAACCCTATCAGGGCTCAATTAAAAGAAGGCTGCACTTACAACACTTTTATGGTTCCACGACGGGGTGGAAAAGGCAGCTTGAAGTCTGCAGACCGGTGTGTTGAAGAAGGGATGACGCGCAGCAGTTAAAAGGTTCAAGCTTGTGTTTTGTTTCCATTCAGATACAGTATGTAATTCAGAACCGTGCTTCACCTCTCATCATCAATTCATGCGGCCAGACTAGGCGGTATTGTTTCTGGCGCCATGGATTTAAGGACTGAAGCGTGGGTGCGGGTACCGTAAGTATATTTCTGGATTAAAGTTTAGATCTAAAAAAAAAAACTGCTGGCGAGAAACGTAGCAATTCGGTGCTTAAATCAGCTCTTCCGTTGCCGCCGTTCTGTGTAAAAAAAAAAGTTATTTTGGTCAAAACATTTAGTTTCTAGTTTATGTTATAATCTGGGGGGAAATGCCACCAAAGCTTTTTTATGGAATCAGTAAAAATATTCCTTAAACAGAAATGCAACATATTGAATTTTAAACACTCTAACGCTTGTTACGACATTTAGTTTTCTCGTGCATTGAGAAATATTAGTGATTCAAGAAATCTTTTATAATTTTGTTTTCTGTGGCGCTTTTTTTTCCCGCAAAATATTTTTTCACTTCGCGGCTATTTTTCATAATAGAAGAATAATCTAATTTGGCAGATTATGACCATTGTAATGCTTATTTCAAATGTTTTAGGATCCACGTGATAGGTACAGCTGGCAACATTACATTACGTTACTTCCATATTTTGTAGTGTTATTACGGTACATTAAGTCTAAGTTAAATTCCAAGTGTTACTGTAAGTGCGCATTAAAATAATTCCACTGTTGCGGAAGCGAACTCGGGCGAAAGGAACTTTTCTGAGCTTTATTTCTTATAATTATGCAGAATAAAACATATGCGTTGGTATAATTCTGCTTGTCATTTTTCGGCAGTCGAGCAACCCCCCGCGGCTCGGCTTTAAAGCGCATAACTGGATGATGTTTGTGTCCTTCCTGTCTTCCACTTATCGGCCATCAACCTTTCTCAGCTACGACACGCGTCAGATAAGAGCTCTCAAGGGTTTGGTCCAGACAGATTTTACCCCTTACGACAACGTGCTTTTCATTATTCCCTCCAAGAATCAAAATCCATGCTGCGGCTTCACATATTAACTTTGCAAGACACAATTGGAAAACGCGTTCAAATATCGCAAAACTCAACAACGGAAAGGATATGCAGTAACCTTCACCGAACGTTTTGGAGAGTTAGGGCTCCACACCCGCTTCCAGGTTTTAACTACAGAATCTCATCCCAAATGAATAGATTTAAAGTCAGTCTTGCTGCTTAATGGCTTCAGAGGCGCTCATGAAAACCCAAGGAAAAAAAGCTAAACAATTAAATTCAGTAACAAAACAGCCCAATCACGAACACGGATGCAAGCTGTTTCGTTTAGCACATACTACTTGCTCTTAGTACTCACAAAATGTCTGATGTACATAGAGTATTGGAAAGAGTTATGGAACCTGACTACAAAAGTATATAAGGCTTTTATTATGTTGTTATGGTACAATGTGATTGTCTGCCTGATGATGATAATGCTGAACCAGCACAAAGATTCTGGAGTTTGAAACTTGTGAACTTGAAACACAATAGCTCTAAGAAAGGAAAGAACATATGGCACGTGTACACACATTGACCTTTTAGCAAAATCAGACTTACTGTACACCTGTTGAGAATGTCTGACCAGTGACTGAGGAGGAAAACTATGCCTCCATCCCATTTCTTACAGCCTCTTCCAATTCAGGGTCACAGGGGAGCCACAGCCTATCCCAGCAAGCAACAGGCACGAGGCAGTGTATTCTCTGGACAGGACACCAGTCGATCGCTCGGCAGACAGACACAGAGACACACACCAGGGCCAATTTTCTCAGAAGCCAGTTAACTTACCAGTATGCCTTTGGACTGTGGGAATAAACTGGAGCACCCAGAGGAAACCCACATGAACACAGGGAGAACGTGTAATCTCTACCCCGGGTCTAGAATTGAACCCCAGACTGCAGCACTGCAAGGCAGGTAGTGCTTCCCACGGTATCACCATGCCGCCAGGAAGCAAACGAAACTATCCAAAAGTGGTGTGAACATCCACACAGGAAACTCCATGCATGGTAGATGAGTAACCTCTACAGATCATGTGAATGACCTTGCTGTGTATACAAGTGTTAATGTTGACTCGAACACAGTAAGACAGACATTAGCCCAGAATAGGCACGCAGCTGCTCTGAAACCTTAGCTAAGGAGAGGAAAAAACCCTGAAACAGGCAACGGAAACGAAACCGATAAGCTTCTGCTTCGAAAGCTTTGGAAATAACCGACAGTAGTTGTCGAAGGCTGACTGCAGAGCGGTATGACTTTGTACAAAAGCTACAGTAAAGAATGAGGCAATGAGAAATGCATTTTGACAAAGAGTGTCCGGGATATGAAGAGAGAGGTACCCCCTCTGAAGACAGATCAAGCCAAATTCTGACCCGCCATGCCTTTTGCAAGGAATGGTGTCTCTTTGGGCAGGGGTTCATCTTTCAACATGACAATGACCCCAAATGTACTGCCAGCGTAGGGAAAGTCTATCTGAAACATGAAAAGGCCAATGGAGCAAGGGCCTTCACAACACCCTGATATGAGCATCGTGAAGGCCAGGTGATGTTAAATGAAAAGAAAGTTAAAGAGTAATCAAAACTTGGATGATTTTGTGGAGAGTGTTATAGGATTTTTGGAACAACACTGAACAGCCCTTCCGTAGTTAACTATACAGGAGCCTAAAAACAAGATGTGAAGCTGTGTAAAGGAAAAGGCTCAGAAATCAAACATTAATGTCCTGGACAATGTTTTGGTTCCTAAGAATGTGCATACTTGCTCAATGCAGTTAGCATCATGTACTGAATTTGCATCATAATTATTTCCAATACTGTTTATATAATAATTAGAATACATCTCTTTTCCGAGATGAATCCTGATTCTGAACGTTAATTACCCACAAACAAGTGAGGTATTGACGAATTCATATCCAGACGCAGTCGCATTTAGCTTACACAAATCAACAGCTTTTATTGGGGAAAAATGTTTTTTTTTTTAAAAGAACATACGTTTAGTAACGTTTATGATGTGGGCTCGCCTATCCAGTTTTGAAGCTGTACATATTTGTTATTTGCCACGGTGCCGGTCCAATACCCTTATCCTCCATCAGATTTTTAAATTAGCATATTAAGTGAATTTAAACTTACCGGCATCAACCCAGGAGGCACCGAGACAGCAAAGGACAAGCAACACCGCCGACGGGAAAAATTTCTCCATCCTTCAAGGAATTTTTACATTCTGTTAGGACAATGTGAAATTCCATTTACTCGGAGACAGGTGTATTTACTTAGACGCTGGCCGCATTCATATTTTCAGTGTTCGTCTTCCCTTATTCTAAATTCAAACCCGCAGCACAGTTCGTTCAGTTCGAAGTCGAAGACGCCGCAGAAACAAGACTGACAAGGCTTTCAGCACCCGGGACAGTTCCCTGAGCTCCGCATTCAACAAATACAAACCGCCTGCGTGCCGTTAACGAAATCGGCATTTGTCTCGGAGTCGCACACGTTTAATGTTTCTGGAGAGAGGGGGGGGGAGAAAAGGAAAACCAGCGCTTTCGAGCGAAGATCACGCACACCGGTCTGGTATAAATTCCATCTGATGGCTGTTATCCGCCCCGCAATTGCTGGCTGCTGCCGCGGCTGGTCTTCCACACAGCTGTGCTGAAATCTATTTAAGGAACTGCTGGAGAGAGATCATCTGCGGCAGAATGAAACGTGCTCTAACTGACAGGCGGTGTAGCTCCAGCCCATTCACTCGCAGCCTTTAGGCAGAAGCGACTTGGAAGAGGAAAAAAAAAAACTCGCTGCGGACTTCAAGACTTTCCCACCCCTCCCCCCTCTTCTGTCCTGCTGGGATTTAACTCCATACCAACTGGCTGGAAGTCAATAATAAAATAGAAACGAGTGCCTTTCCAGCACCCTGAATGGTTTGTCTGTATTTCTCCGTCTGAAAGTCCAAACATTGCCCGTTTAAACGTCTCCTAACACCCTCTTTCTGTTACTCCAAATTTATGATACGAGACTGTTTAAACAATCATGCATATACGTACAGATGACTTTCTGTTCTGAAATCAGCTGAACCTAGCCATCTGCCATATTGTTGCCTAGTTATGGCTTAGTGGTAATGGCTTTGAAAATATATCATCACTAAAGCAGAGCAGATCATTCTGGTCCTTACTGTTCCTGTGGGCTTGTTTTCTGCTCTTCTGTGAATTGATCACAGCAGTCTTGAATGAATTATTGCATTAGACAGTCACTGTAAGGCAACATAGGTCTTTTTTAACAGCACCTGTAGCTATTTTAAATACATTTGCTCCCTGGTTTAAAAAAAAAGGTATTACAGTGGTGGTTTTATTTAATCTAAAGTCCTGCTTAAGACAAAAGAAAAGACATTTCCCCCCAGAGGTCCTGCTGTAGGCTCTGTGAAAGAAGTCCTGTGGTTCAATTTGAAATCTATGAGATTAAAAGGGGCCCAAGTCAGTTTTCGATTCCCAAACTGGGAGGTGATTAATACAATACTACATGATGGTTAAACCATATGATACAAGAAAAGTAATCCATTTCATCTTCGAGGTTTTATCATTTTAAATATTTACATTGTTTATTAATTACATTTCATCTTTGAGTGTAAGGCAGCTGAATGTCCAGTGTTAACCAACCCAGTTTGGTTAATGTAATAATAATAAGGAATATATTTTTTCAATTAATATGCCAATCCATCTGGTACATTTTATTTGGAAGTGCCTAAAGTCCACCAGATTTGACTGGCTGATATTTATCAACCTGTGAGCTGTACAGCCTAGTAGGCGAGTCTCTGGACTCATAACTGGTGGGTTGCAGGTTCAAGTCCCTGCTGTGACCACTGCTGTTCCACCTACTCTTGAGTGAAGTTCTTAACTCAAATTGCTCCAGTCCACCCACCTGTGTAAGCAGGCGACCAGCATTGCAAGGAGCAGGTCCTGTGGTGGACTGGTGTCCCATCCAGGGGAGGACTCATGCATGGAGTCAAGCAGGAGACATGATTGTTTCATGTCTAGACACCAGGATATGCTCTGTCATGATAAGCTATTATGTGCAGCTTGAATGGAATTGCCCTACTTGCCTGTATTGCACATGATTTGCTACAGGTGTTGACAGGAAGGCCTTCGGTCATTCACTGTGAGTTTGCTCCATCCTTTAGAATAGTTTGCTCATCTCCCCATGTGGTTGCTGGCTCCGTGTATGAGACTGGCCCTGACTGACAGGTGTGACTCAGTGAGTTGACTGAACCGCTTTGAGCAGAAGGTGTCCCAGTGTGTTTCATACCTGTTTTGACGGGAACATTTCTCAAGCCTCAGTTCTGTGTCCATGCTCACAGCCCCCGGTGGTCTTAAATCTTCTCTCTCCTTGTCTACAGTGTGACAGGTTTCATTAGGAAAAGTGACAGTCAGACACACGTTCTTAATGGCAAGGTTTTAATGCAAGGAATGACATTGGATTTCCATAAACTGTGTATCATAAAGGTCTTGGTGAAATCAAATGCCTTATTCATAGGCACACACTACTGGCTGAGACATTTACTGCACTTTTGCTATTACAATAATACTCATGCAAAATTTATGGGCTCCCCTGTACAGTACCATACACAGACATTGTTCTTAAACATCTGTGTAGGTGTGGACTAATAGAATACATGAATGTCATGCTTCTAGATTTATTATTAATGGTACTGAGGGCTGAATTAGAAACTTGGAAAAAGCTTAAGTTGCAAAACAGTAAAATTGTAAGAGAAACCTGGAAGGCTATATCAGAAGAAGCCGTAGTAGGAAGGAATTATTTTGTGCACACTGAGGATGCTAATCTGGCAATTCTGAAAAATGTGAGATTTGTTTTTTTGTGGCTTAGAGACTGATTTAATTTTCTCGTCCAGCAGATGACACTGAAAATAGAGGCTAATTGTCTGAGGTTTAATAATACGCCAGTAGTGGTAATTGGGTGAAAAACGGGCTGTATAAATGGAATGTACTGTAGTGGAAGTGCTCTTGTTGGAGTCTGGTCTTCTGAGCCTTGGGCCAGGGCATTGAATAGACATAGCTCTCTTAATTGATGATGTGGAAAATTAATGCAAAAACTGTTGGTTTGCTTATACTCTAGTTTTTAAAATGGAATTAGACAGCTGAGATAATAGGAAATGAGACATTTTAGTAACAGATAATGATATGGAAGAGCACAAAACAACATGTTTTTTAAAAGTGTCAATTGAGGCAGTCAAACCAAAATTCAAGTATTCCAGTATTTAAAATAATTTTTGATTTAAGCTCTGTATAAAGAGAGTTTGGCACTAGTGCATGGTTTTAATTCTTCATTTTCCCCTAAATGAGTTTATTGCACTCACTTTGTTATTGAGGAAGAAATTGCCAGTTTCTATTTACACTTTAATTACATGCAAGAGAAAATTTATTGTGCCTTGTCACAGGCAGAAGGACTGCAAATCAATATTTATTTGACATGTTATTGATTTGTATTCATTTATTTAGTGTGTGAACAAATCATTTTCCAAAGCAACAGTCCCTACACCAAATGGCAATAGAAAATTATTGATTATCTTATCATTCTCAGTTCCAAAGCATGTATTGCATATTGTTTTTCCTTGTCATTTTTCAGATCCATGTAGCTGGTGCTATGTTGTGATTTCAGATGATCCATTTTTATATGAGGACTGTGTATTCCTTGTTTGGTTGCAAATTTATCATATATTTTACAAATAGTACAGTAAGCACTATGTATCAACCACCTTTCTTACCTGCTGTGTACAGCATGTTTGATGTTTTTGGTGATCATGACTGTTATAAAAGGTTATATATATATATATTTTGTTGGTGGACTGCTTCAGTAGGTAAAAGCTTATAAGGTCTGTTGTGAGTAAGTGTGGGGCTTGGTACTTAAAGGAACTAAGTTTTTGCTGTTTTCTAATGAAACCTCTATCTCCACAAAGGTGGCCTGTGTAATCTAGGGTTGCATGAGAAAGATTTGTGCCAAACAGTTCGTGCAGAGTTAATCGGACATGGCGTGACAACTGCTGTAACAAGTTCACACCCTGTAAAGTTCCTGGAAGTTAGCTTAGCAAATTCCTCTATGGAGCTTTTATTTTTACAGCTGGAATTGTTCATCAGCACGGCAAATTGAAATCTGTGCCAAAACGAAGGGAGCCAAAGAAAAAACCCAGCCTCATCGCAGTGTGTCAGGAATGTAAGAAAGAAAACAATTAGAAAATGGTTCTTTAACTCTTAATTCCAGAAGGATGTCTCCAATCGTGTCATATCCCTCCTGAGCATATGGCATTTGTATATTATTCCCAATCTCATCCACCAGTGGTGTTATCTTTGTGTCTCTTTTTGTTTATTCAGTATCATTCACACTGCCTAACCCATGCTAACCTGTGGCACAAATGCAGAGAAATGGCCTTAGATAGGCACAGTCAATAACAGGAGCTCACACCTAGCCTGTCGGATTGTCGCATCGAGGTCTGTGCTTCGTCAATCACAGCTCTGAGAAGCTGTTGCCCTATGTAATGGAGAAGTGCAGGCAGGGGAGACAGAAGGTTAGCCTTGGCAAAGCTGGTAGGAACTCTTAGAGAGCACACATCAGATTTCCACTGGCCTTTTCCTGAGCATTAAATTTCACATGGATGCCAACAATAGCTGTTCCATAGCCAAGACAAGTGTGGCTCTTCCAAGAAAGCCAGTTCTGTTGCTCTGTTTTTTTTGCAAATGCAGCTGCAGCCCGGTAGGTGCATGACCTTGATCTGCCTTGTTTGACATGCATCGCTTTCATGATTTTTTCAAGTCGGGAATGGGCATTTGAGGACAGGGGAGATAAGAGTGTACACGGTGTCTGTTAAAGTCTTTTCTGTTCTGCCTGAGCAGCGGCTTACAGTATTTTGGGTGATTAGTTGTATTTATTTTTACATGCCCTTTGAGTTTTGAAAAAATGCCTGTCATTTTGTAAGCTGGCAGAGTGGCCTTACCAATAAAAGACAGAGGCACAGCTGTTTACAGTGGGAATAACGAGCTACAGATCCAGAAAAAGAATGCCTAAAAGCATTACTTTGAATTTCATGTGAACATACGTGAATATTATTAGCTTTTTTTTAACCAAAACAATCACACTGTCTCCTGATTTTCCAAAGTAAACTCTTCGATGCATGAGGTTTTTGTTTCAACTTCACGAGCAATAAAGAGGTTAGTGTTGCGTCACTCATTTCAGGAGAGGGAAATAAACTCTTTTTTATCTAGAAGAGCCTCTCAGGAGTATTTATTCTCATGATGCTTTGCAACAGTACCACCAGGACTGGTGTCAGCATTCTTGTTGTCTTTGATTTCTTAAAAAGATTAAATTAATCTTAAAGAGTACTTTCGGTACTGTATGTGTGCCTGTTTGGTGTTAGAACACATGTCTACACAGTTGAACCTCCAGGTTTTGATTGTGTTCCTGACATTCGAATAGATTTCTTATCCTCTCCTCATCCAACCCTGTTTCTTATCATTCTGAACGTGTTGCCAGAGATAAGCCTGACCATTTTACTTTCTTACTGCGGTTAAACAGAGCTCAGTTTTAAATGCCGGGGCTTCTACACTGCAACAGGTTCAGCACCTAATGACTGAAATATTCCTGTGGGGGAAAAGTGCTGCCTGTGATGAAGACAGATAAGACAGGACAGATGCCTGTAGCAAAGCCACAGTTTTCCTTTCTATCATTATTGTAGTATCATGTCAGAGTATTGCTTTTGAGACCTCTGGCAACAAACTAGTCTGTATATTTTCTTTTCACCTGCTGCATTATTTTATTGACCTACAGGAGCTCATATATAGCCACTAGTAGAGACTACTGTACATCTCATTGGTTTTGTGCGATCAGACCAGTCTTGTTGCAATACAAGGGTCTAATGACATCTGTATTGTTTGCTTTAAATAATTTGGAATTGCAAGATATTGCAATCTGCAATCTCCTCCCTCATTTGAAATTTTCAGTGGCTGATGAACTTCACATTAATATTGCAGCCCTACATGCTGTTTTGATAGTGGAGGGGGACAGGATGAGGAACATGCACACTTTTCCTTTGAAAATGTGTACGTATCAGAGAAATCCCATTTTGTCTGGGTGTGCGTCTAATAGTGCTTACAGGGGAGTTTTTTTTAAATGGTGGACCGATGCTGATGTCACTATCCCTCTGAATAAGCATGGTTGTGGAAGTATGCCCATCAAATGTAAATCTGGATAATGCTGTGTTTAGAAAATAATGTAGACTTTATCTTAATATGACAGTTTACCTTGTAGTCTGATCTGCAAGCACACACTGAAACTGAATGGTGGTCAACTCCCATACGAAGATGACAAATCTGCCTGATGCACTCCAACCTTCCTAGGGTAAATCAATTAAGTATGTGCAATATGAACATGTTCCCTATTGCAGCAGTAGTTTGAAGTGGTTATTTTTCTTGTAACATAAGATTAATTTCAGTTCCCCTGCTTTCAATAGAAATAGGGAGCTCCGGATCAGTGATTTTAATTTTTTGCTGAGCATCACAGTGCCTCAGATTCCTGAAGATATAACTTTCCATTACAGGTGGAAGACCTTCTGGCTGTGCTGTGGATTTGCATATACATACACAGTGTATCACAAGCCACATCATTTTACTTCTATCCTATCCTAGACTTGAGGAATAAGGCCTTACTGTGAACTCTGCTGATGAAACAGTGTCTTGTAGAATACTTCAGGAGGTCAGGGCAAGATCTGCGCCTCCTGCAAATTGTGTAATTGTGTAGAATTTCTATAGGGAACCATAGGGGAATGATCTAGTTATTTTTGTTAATAAATAGGTTCTTAGCAGATCACCGGACTCTCCTTTTCTGGTGTCTGTGCTGGTTGTAAAACAGTTCCATCTGCTTTTCTAAATAGTTGTCCCGTGTCCTGTTCTGCCCTAATTTATTATTTTTTTAAAATTCCGTTGAATGCTGGTTTAAAAAATAACCACAGCATATGTTTTGATGGAAGGCTAGTCCCTTTTCTTAGCGTAAGGAAAAATGCTTGCTTTTGTTCTCTAACCCCATGTGCTGTACATGCTCTACAGTATGTCTGTCTTCCGTTATGCACATGGATCTCTGGGTTAAACTTCAGTAAGTTTAAATTCAACTTTACTGGAGCGGAATATGCTGCTGAGCAAAGCTGTCTTAATTTTATTAAATGACCATTCAGCCATAACTGAAAGATCTTTTT
The DNA here is from genome assembly GCF_055471065.1 of Atractosteus spatula. Lineage (NCBI taxonomy): Eukaryota > Metazoa > Chordata > Actinopteri > Semionotiformes > Lepisosteidae > Atractosteus > Atractosteus spatula. The sequence goes on along the minus strand of NC_142719.1, from coordinate 4,043,940 downwards.
TTTTGCCCTTTTTTAAACACACCTCACATTTAGAGTAGCCAGTCTCCACACTAAGATATTTCCAGCTGTGCCAGTCGGACCGCAAAGTGCTTCGTATGGATGTGCTGCTTCAGGGTGATTGCTGTGATCTTTCAAGGCGACAAGAATAAAATAGCTTTTCTGCTCTGGCCTGGCAGACTGGTCTGAGAACCTGTGAAAGGACATGAGTGAGGAATTAAACTGGCATTTTGTGTAAATGTACACAACACTGCAAGAGCAATTTATTATATTAGTGTGTAATTTTTATATTTAACTTGCAGTCCTGTTTTGACAACATAATTTGTTCCTTTGTACAATTTCTGGACCTGTACTGCACGTAAAAAACTTATTTTGATATTTTTTACATTTGCACAAGAGTCACAAATGTGTGTTCTGTGATCTGTGTGTGCAACTACAATACTGTGATCATTTTCCAGATGCATAGTTTCTTTGAAAAAGACTCACATCACATTACTTTTTGCCACCTTAAGCCTCCGGGTGGATGACAGTTGCTTCCCATGATATCACACGCTGATATGTTTACTTAACACCCATGTGCAGTTAAATGTGATTGACTACTATAGCTAATCTTATTAAGTTTATGAAATCAGCGTTAATTCATCTTTTTTATGGCAGCATACACTCCAGATAGAAATGTGGAAAATGTAAGCTGTCAGGAGTGAATAAACCCAAAGCTCCTTATTTCTGAAATAAGACAGATGAGAAGCTTAACAGTGAACAAATATAAATTGGTTTGGATGGTCATGAAGTCCCCTTTAGAGTTTTCCAAAGCAACACATATATAGAATAAAGTTTGTTTTCATGTGTCTGTCATGCTGCGTCACCCAGATGTTTGGTTTTTCTCTTTTCTTAATCTTCTTCAGAGAAAACGTTTTATAAACATTTCTAACAACATTTACATTTGCTTACTGTAATCTAAAACTGTGTAATCCATCGAATCCAACAACTGAACAGTTTACCAGCTGAGGTGGCCTTTTCTTCTGAAGACAGAAGGAGATATATCTGTGACTGAAGTGTCTTTTTATGTTCTGCGCTGACTTTCAAAGGAATTTGATATTTAATTTTATTGTAGCATTGTCTGAAGTCAGAAAATAAAATGAAAATTGGATAATTTCAAGTATTAGTCCAACATTTAAACATTTAATATTATTGTATATTTTATATGATAAGCATAATGAACATAATTTCTTGTCCTTTTCACTATTTTTTTTGAAGACGTTGGTGTCCCAAAACCAAAAAACGCACATATAATATTAATTTATCAAGACCTTTTGCCCCATTGTGTCATGGCCTTTGGTGTTAAACCAGTCTTGTGATATGAGTACAGACAGAAACAAATGCTTTTTTCAAAAGGCTGGTTGATTTCCTGAGGTATTTTTTTCAAAAACACAAAAACGTTCCCCATACCCCCACACCATTTCTCTCTCAGAAAGGTTGTTCTTCCTTTGACTCCTATCTTCAATATATAGCTACAAGAGGATTATAATATCCTCTAAGATAGATATATAGATTATAAGGATCTGCAAGCCTGAACCTGAAATGAAACAGGTTTCATATATTTCAGAGTTACTTTGTTTTATTTATTTCTTGGTAAAAGAGGGTTGACCTATTTAAAAATCTATTTAATGCATTTCTTGGAGCTGCGTAGACATATTTGAGTTTAGATGCTGTGTAGGACCAGTAGTGAACCCAAGCTCTGTACTTTATGTGTAAAAACACTTGACTTTTAGCATTTAATAGACCCAAACTCCACCTTTCCTTTCCTTCTCAGTGTTTTGATGCAGAGAAAATACGTGAATTCCCCATTCAGGCAATTAATATGCACCTTCAGCCTCCTTTGTGAGTGGAGGACGTCCCCTTCAGACAAGGTTTTATCCTTCCTTCCTCTCATGCAGAAATGGAGGAGGTTACGCAACAAAACATCCTGGAGAAAACAAACTGGTTTGACCTTTACACAAGCACGATCGTCTTCAGTGCACGACAGCTGACGGGTAGCAGCGGAGAGAGGCATCGGGTGCCACGTGCTCTGAGAATTGTCATCGCTCCTCTTTCCTTGGATGCACAAACTTTAAAAACGGCAATAAAGTGGACATGGATGGCAGCCATAGTACTGTCTATCTCCCCAAGGGTGTAGTGCTTCTCATCAAAGGCTTTCAGAAACCAGTGGATTTCAAACTCATTGAGACGGCTTCCAGCTGGAGTTTAAAATGCATTGGATATCATCCTCCTTCGGATGCAGATGACGAGTGTGACTTCATATGAAAATTTTCTCTTACCTTCTCACACTCTGACTGTGCTTTTAGATTTGAATTTGTTTGCTTAGCTAAAGATTCTTGTGTTCAACTAGTTAGGCGAGTAAAACTTAGGCAGGGAATGAGGGTTCATTCATTCATTCCTGTCTGCTGTGCAAACTCCATCACATTATCTAGTGACTGTTAATTAATCAGTTGATTTGCATCATCTCATTCCTGGTTTGGAAAGGCCAATGGTGGAGTTTTATTAGAACAAATGCAGTTGAAGCAGATGCTTTATTTCAATCAGGCAGAAAAGCGAGTTATTTAATACAACATGACTAATGTCAAACTTTCTTAAAACAGAGGTATCAGTTGGGCCCATTTTTATTTTCCTATCAAAATTAAAATGTAAAGAATACTTCTGATTTGATAAAAATGCAGGTAGTGCTGGCTCTAGTGTTCTTTACACTGTAAAATAGTGGCAGATTTTAAATTTAGCAATAGCATTTCAAGTATCACAGGTAACCAGTTTTTCTAAAGTATTTGTTTTGGAACATAGAATAATATACATCTTTTCTTTTTTCACCACTGGACTTGCGATTTATCTCCCCACGATTTTTTAAAAGAAAAATATGAATACGGCTCGGTACACAGCAAAAAAAAACCTGCTTCTTTTAGTTGTTGATATCAAGTGTCTGTTACTATTCATACCTGGTCACGAATATTTTATATTGCATCTGCTGCAAATTATGCAGAACCTGTTGGTTTTCTGTGGAGAATAAAAAATGCCTTTTTATAACAGAAAATTGTCCATTTAGCTGTAACGATCACAATTATATAACGGCCACATGGGTAACATTAGGTAGGTGGAAACTAGCCATCCTGAAGTGTACAGTATGTAGGTTCTAATCTGGGTTTACAAAAAGTGGTTTTATTTATTGCACTGCCAATTTCAAGAAAGCTTTTCTTTTTCAGGAGAACAATTACCATTTAATGATGTATTGACTGGAACCTGATCTCAGCATTCTGTGTTTCTGAACCACTGACATCTCAAAGTTGAATTTCCCTCCCAGGGATTGTGGTTTTGCAATGGTAGGGCAACAAACGCATTTTTAATTGCCGTTTCCTTGGTGTTTAATTAGATGTGTGGAACGCCGTCCCCAAAGTGCATTTTAAAATAGCACACTGCTTCATAAGATGCTCTTTCAATATGGCTTTTATAGCCATAGGTGGGTGTTATACCTATATACAGTGGCTGATATTTTGTCACTCGCATCACATGGTCCTTCACACGTGAACACACTCAGACATACACACACATAGACGCACACAGACACACACACACGTCTCCACCCCTCTCCAATGCCTTACAAAAAGAACATTTGGAAACACGCCCCATCTTGGAGAACAGTATGATTCCTTTAGGCTTCCTCTGGAAATGTGCTCCTGCTGAGGATCTGCCCTTAGATTTTTCACTCTCCTACAGTACATCCACCCATGCGTTGGACTCAGGGCTCGGCTGCAGAGACTTATGTTGCTCAGTACTGAACAGAGGCTATTTGTTATATCTAGCAACGTTCAATTTAAAAACAAGATTAATAATTTAAAAACCACTTCACGTGGTAGGGCCTATAATCCTGTGTGCAGTATGGGAAAGCAGACACCCAGACTGGAAAAGGACAGCTACACGTGCATGTATCCCTGCAGAAATTAGTGTTTTACAAGCATCCAATATTTATGTCTCAGGCTGGAAGAAGATGTAAGATTTCAACAATAAAACTTCCATGTAAAGTAACTCCAATAAATTGTGATTTACATGACAGTCCACATCCAGGGCATTCCAGAGGAGACCATGCAAGCAGTGGTACACCAGGCTGTAACTATTGTCTGATCATGACAATTGAAATGCACAGGTGGACAGAACGTTCATATGGATGATGCAAAGACAGATGCATCAATATTTGTGCTTGGTTCAATGTGCATATTGGGCATATCACCACTAATATCTCCAGCCTGCTCGCTTTTTTTGTATGTTGCTGCATAATGGCAAGACAAGAGGTTATAATCATATGCATAATGCTTTATGGAGACATGCACAAATGAGGTCACGGCATTTATTTAAGCATCATTTCTAGTGCATTGTACCAAGCACTATAAATGATGCTAAAATAAATGTCACGACACCTTATGCACACAGTATGTCACTTGTGCCCCTGTGCCCCTTGCTACCCCTCTGATGGGTGATGCTCTACTTTTTGCTTCATTCAGAATGCAAAAGGAATGCAGCATATTTGAGCCACTATCCTTTTTACTGGATGAATTGGAGGCCTGCATTCTATGTTGTCAAAGTATAATTTTTCTCTTCTATTATTTGTAATAATCAAGGAAATTATGCTACAGGGTTTCCATCCTTGGGTGAAAATCACAAGGTGATCAATATTGTTTTTAAAATGCAGAACATAGAGATTTGATGCCAACTATTCTTAAACTCCTTTTTGGCAATACTGCAAGGGTTGGGCAGTTAAAAAATGCTAAAAAATTAAACCTTTTAAAGCACAGCATTAGGAACAGCACTTGTGTTGAGGTGAAAATCCCTTCATGGTTTTTTTTCTGCTGTTGCCTGTTCATCTCTTCTTATGTTCTTGTTTTCTGAATTCAGCCACACATCTAGATATTTTTTTCTACGAAACATTGTCCACCATGGTACACATGTGCTGCAACAAGAAACATCCAATGCATTTTCTTAAAACCATACAGATATACTGTAGTAAGTCATAGAGTTTGGTAATTTATAATGGTGGTTTATAATGTGCAGGAAAGCATCTAAGCTCTCTGGCCAAACACCTTCATTTCTTGATTCAAGTACCCTCCTTTACTCATTTACCTCTGCTCGTTAATATCATTGCAATGTCCTCATGTGACTTCTAATTAGTGAGGGTCTGTGAATTTGCCTTTGTCTGGGGTTGTGAAAGAAACTAAGTTGCTAATTGGTCCTGTTTCTGCTTGTTCAGCCTTTGAACCAAACAGCGAGGGCTGGCTGTAATCTGTCTCTCATGAGAGCTGCTGTGTCTCTACACCTGCTCCCGTGCTGAAAGACCCAGCCAGCAGCTCTTCTTCAGCAGCTGTGGTCGATCTCCATGTGTAGCCCATGCTCCAACCATTCTCAGCCTTTGCGCGACAGAGCAAGTTGGAAAACAGATTTCCAAAATAAATGGCTTCCGCACTGCAGAGGAGAAACAAGCCCTACCTCATTGCCAGCATGCGCAGACATACTCATAGGAACTGTTTAACCCAGTTTGATTAGCGTGCACATGCTGCTTTTGATGAATATACCAATCAGCGTAGTCACAAGCAGTGGATGAGTGGAGGCTTGTTCTGTTATGTAACCTTCCGGATGTGCACAATCTATCTTAAAATGCTTGCTATATCTCACGAACAGGGAAAGAGTCACCATGGCCCATCCTGGTTTCCACTGTGTCAAGGCTGCTAGAGAGCCATGTAGTGTATCTCTCCTCCCTCCTGGATGGGATACTGTTCCAGTGCAGAGATCACCCCCAGGAATGCTGTTCCCCACTTATACAGGGTCCTGAACCCCACAACCTGTCAGTCAGCCAAAGCCTCACCCACTACACCCCCTGCAAAGCCTGAACTGCTTTTCTTTCATTTTTCTTCCTGAGCACATTGAACATCCATTTTGTTCTTCCGTCTTCATGACAATATGAATCAGGTGATCATAAGGTTATGGATAAGGTTTAAAACAACACAGAGTCTAGACACAAGCTAGATTCGTGTAAGGTGTCCTGGGACCTGAGCTGTGATGAAAGTGCTGTGCAACAGTGGTATTATTCAATAATCCTAACACAAGCCAAGAAAACAAACAGCTCAGAATGTCAGAGGTGCCTTCAATAATACTGAGAAATACAGTTGTACAGCTGGCTTTCCCACAGCCTGTTGCAGTTCAGTGAAATTTATTCCATTTAATTTTTAAAATGTCACACGCTAAGGGATTAGCATTTATCATCGTTGCTGTACATTTGTTATCGATCTGTGTAAAAAAAATGAATATGTAAGCTTTTGCAAGATTCAAACATGACAAAATACTCTCTCCCTCCTCTCTCTCTTCCTGAACGTAATAACAGCACAGTTTTTTATTATTTCATTTCTGATGACAGAAGTTCGATGGTTAGGGGTATTGGCGATCACTTTTACATAAGCAGTCATTAGATGAGATTTAAAGTCTATACATAGAATACAAGGGTGACTCTGCTGGGTGATTATAAAAATTCTCTTTGAGACCTGAGTGTCGCCTGCTCAGGCCTGGGTCAATTGAAAGAGTGCTGCTGGGATATGCTGGCCAGTAATCAGCCTTGGCCTTCTCCGCATTTGGCCAGCTCTTCAGAGACAGGTGCTTCACTCCTCCTGTCTTCTGTAAGGCACTGTGGAGTTTGCTCACTGTCAAAAGGCATTGGCATAAAAACCAGGTCTTAAAAAATGGGTGATTCGAATTTAATCCACATCTTTCAGCCTGGTTTTCAAAAAGAATGCTGTTTTCTATTTGTGACCTGTAAAATTGCTCTTTGCTCTGAGGAGCCTGTGTGCCACAGCTTCTCCTTTCTGCATCATTTCCCTGCAGGCAGACCTGTGGAGTCTCCGAAGAGAGTTCCAGGCTCTGGTGTTGTTTTGTGACTTGCCTTGACACTGTAACCAATTTACTGCAGAGTTTACCTGATTCGTAGCTCCTGGGACTTAAGGCTTGACTTAAAACCTGATCTGTCCCTCTTGCACTCACCTGCTTTTTAAATGAAGATATCCTTGATTGAACTGCTGTTGGTAATAGAGGACTAGCCTTTTGGTGACGTGAGAAGACCCTGTATCGCATTATGTTACTCGGATCGCTTTAAAATGTTGTAGAGTGTAAACTACAAGTTGGTATAAAGGTTTGCTATATCTAGGCCTTTATGTGCAAACTGTATGAAGAGATTTAATTGCCCTGATCTCGGGTCACGTCCATCATCATTACTCCTTTTATCCACACTGCAAATTATAAGCCTAATGAATTTGAAGTACTACACAATAAAGGCTACCAGGATAGCTCTCTGAATGTAGATTAAAACTGCAGTGACTCACTTGTTTATGTGGGAAAGTGCTACAGATCTGCAGTGAACATCTACACAATGTGGCACTGAGGGTTACAAAGTCACTGTGGCTCTCAATCCTGCAGAGCAATTCTGCACATACGGTACAGCAGCTACCGCAGCATGAATTTTCAATGTGCTTAAGGTTTTATTTTTATCCCCCGCTTTTACTTGTATAATAAATTAGGAAGCATGCAAGCTTGAAATTTCTGAGATGAATTCATGAAAACTGGGTGCTTTTGCTCAGGAGGGGGGGTGGGGGTCAATAACAAGAGACGAGTACATTTTTCTAGAGGGGTTGAATCCAGGGGTGGCAAAATGGATAGCATCTGTAACCCTTCCAGCTGGGGGTACCGTTTTCAGCTTCCAAGCATAGCTCCTGGCAAGGAGGTCGGAAGCTGGGGAGGAATTAGAGATGGGAGTTTTTTTACATCAGCACGAGCTGCAGTGAAAAAAGGAAGACGTCTTGTGTTGTGGAAGTAGTTGATTGATGGTGAGAAGAGCCCGAAAATGGGACAGTCTTTCTGGCAGGCATGGAAACTGTCACCGCTGCTGCAGGCTACCATTCCAGCCTGGCTGCAGGCCTGCGTTGTTGCTGCTGGCTCTGTAATCACTGACTCAGGCTTCAGGCAGTTGTGCCTGTAATGCGTAGATAAGACCCATTGTAATTTTGCTAAGGATGCAAGGTCTTGTCATTGTGCGTTTTGTTTGCCTCGCTGGAGGAGCTGTCAGAACCTGAATGTAAAAGCATTTTAGGAGGAGACTTTAGCATTTTAATAAACACACACCAGCTAACAACAAAAATCAAAGCTTGCTTTGACTATTTCTTCACTCACAAGAATGCTGACTTACACCCAACATGGCTGGATTGAATAGTCTTCTAATCCTACTTAACTTATTTGAGGGAAGAGGGACCATTTAATTCAGGCAGCCAGCAATCTGGTCACCAGAACCCTTTCCTCTATTGTCAGTCTATATGAATCCCTTTAATAATAATAATAATAATAATAATAATTACTTACACTTATATAGCACTTTTCTGGACACTCCACTCAAAGTGCTTTACAGGTAATGGGGACTCCCCTCCACCACCACCAATGTGCAGCCCCCACCTTTACTGCACATCCCCCTTCATGACCAAGAGAAAATCATTTTAGAACTTATCAAAAATCTTTTATTTTTACATTGTTTTGCCCCATTGGATTTTCAGTATTTTATATTTTGTTTTACAGACATCTTGATTAGCAGCATAATCCAAAATCCACATGTAGAGAGTATCCTTGGGTATGAAGCAAGACCAGTGAAAGATGTAACGGAAAGCAATTGAAAACAATTTTCATTCTTCCATTTCATAACGGTTTCTTCTTGTCTACCCTGTGTTTGGCTTGTCTCGGTCATCAGATGCCTCATTGTGCAATTCATCGCATTCCCATTTAGAGACAGACTCACCGCATTGCACCCGGAGCCTTCACATTTTACTTGTCATTGTACACATTTCTCAATTAAACAGTTCAGTGATCACGGCTATAAAGAGTAAAAAAAGACTTTCTACTCATGCCAGTAAATTCTATCATGGCTCAAAATATACATTATTTTTGGAAACGATAACATTCTCCACTGACATTATAAAAATTTGCCCTTGTTTTATTTTCCTGAAACTGCACACATTTTAGTGAATGCACAGTTTTTTTATTGAACTACTTTTATTTTGGCTGTCATCACTTCTGCAATGAGAAGAGTGAGAAACAACTAAGTCAGGTGGGTAAAGTCAGCAGAGTGCTATCAGTTAATATCTCCGCTCCAGGAAGAGAACAATTTCACATTCACATTCAGTTATTACTCTGTATTTGTAGGTCCTAGAAAAAAATAATTAAGTCTGTGTAATCTTAGTAACACCAATGTGCAGGGAAAAGCAGAAGAATTGATTGGAGGGTCTTGAGAGTAAGAGACCCGATTGACACTCCAGGAAATAATTTGCTTAAGGAGTTCTGTGGGCATCAACAATTGTGTATAAATGTCAGCTGAATCCTAGGAGTGAATTAACTTCTCAGCACATGCACTGCTGTGGTTCTGTGGTTTTGCTAACTAGTTCCCCATCGTGTTTCTTTTTCCCCCCATACGAAAGATGCAGAAAGGAGTAAAAATAATTTCTGTTATCTTAGAAATCTACAGTATGATAAGTGAATGACATCCTGTGATATATCCTTCTCTGAAAGTTGACTGTAATCGATGGTTTAAGCTGTTAATGTTTTCAAAAAGCAGGTTTAGACAGCTTTTCTCTCCCTGCTAAATGTTCTAAGCTGCTAGTGACTCATTTTATTTCAAAAGCACTCATCTCTCTTTAAAATCTGCTGCTAATGCACAAAGGCAGATTGTTATAAAATGGATAATTTTATGCACAATTGTTCTGCCCTTCTTTTCAATTCATCTCGGAGAAAGAGCAGCTCATAAGGTCCTTACATAAATCTGGCATTCCTACATGAATGCAACAATCACATGTACTTTTATCTTTAGAAACAATGAGAAGCTAAAAATAAGTTTTTAGCATTTGCTTTCTTTAAAAACAAAGGGTACCCTTTTTGCAAGCACCTCCTATATTGATCCAGTAGCTGTAGTTTTCTTTCTGTTTTTAGAAGTAGTATCAATACATCACCACAATTAGCTATAGTTCAGCCATGGGCTGACACAGACCTGCCTGGTGAATGCTGATACTGCCACTGGACCACGATTAACTGTGAGTAGACCGCAGGCAGCGGGGCTTAGTCAGCCAATACCTTCAATCCCAGCAAATTAATGGGCAACTGCCTTGGATGAGAGGGAGAAAGAGAGAGGGGCTGGAGGGCAGAGAAACTGGAGCAATACCCTGACTGGACCAGTGCAAAAAAAAAAATGAGCACGGCATTAAACAGAAAGTCAGGTATGAGTTGTTAGAGGAATGCAATAACATAATGTAGATGGACATTAAATTGTGCTGAAATGATTAAATCAAACTTCAATTTTATTCATTGAAGAAGAATATACCATAAAACATTTTAGTTGTAGAGCTTCCATATGCATGCTGCCAGCTTTCCAGATGCTTCCCAACACAGAAAGACGTACAGTGAAAAACAATCCCAGCTCTGCTCAGGGTACGACCCACAAGAAAGTGCACATATGACTGCCATCTGGACTTTGTGTTTCTCTCTCTCCGCTAATGAAGACACGGGGATTGTGGGGGTGGTGGTGAGAGGGATTTGGAATGAACAGAAGGGGTGAAGAAAGCTGGCAGGGGAATCGTGAGGAAAGGTCTTGGCAACATGTCTCTCCATTGAAGGTGTGTGTGACGTACTGTGTTATTGGCTGTGGCAGAGTGACTGGCCAGAAGGCAGGTTCTCTCAGAGCTCGCTCCGTGGTTGCTGTTTTTGCAAAGTATGACTTTAAAACCTTCTGTAAGAACTTACACAAGTATTAAAAATAGTAATTGGTTATTGTAACTTGCGTGAGTGCCGTCTTCTGTGGGAAGCTTGTTTCGGTGACTTTCCAAGACATCCCCAGTTTTGATTGTATTAACCTTGATTGCATTTTGCATTCAAAAGTTTGGTAAATGCGCATGGACATGCATTAGTAGAGCAAGACAATGATCTCCTAGGATTTGCACAGTGGAAGACCCTTTAAATGTCCACTGACTGCCATGATCTAAGATCATCACCAGAACAGACAACTGGCGTTTGACCAATAACTGCAAAATGCATCAAGACAGCAATCTGGGGAGGCAGTCTGCTCGTTCACAAGTGTGGTGAGAGGCCAGGATTGTGACGCTGAACCACTGAGACAAAGCTCATATTCAAAACTTGACTGTGTCTGTGAAACTGAACTGCTGGACTGTTCTCAGGTTTCTTTGACTTTCACTTATCACAGTAGCTGCCTGAGGCATCTTTGTTTTCTAAAATTAAAGCATGGCTAAATCATTAAGAATTCTTATGGAAAGAGTGTGTGTGCATATATCCGCACTAGGACATATATGTGTACTGTACTGTATGTCAAGGTGTACACAATTTAGCTTTCAGTGAACTGTTTAATTAAAATGAATGCTGTATAAATTCCAGAGGCCCCTTGTTAAATTAGATTCAAGCATATTATTAAAATCATCCCGAGCTTTGACACATTTTGTGAGTCAGTTCTACTCGCACACCTTCGCAAAGATCAGCTCAGTCCACTTCTCTTTAGCTGCTAAAGAGGGCTGTAACTGCCTGAAATGTGAAACATAAAGCTTTTGTTAATTGGAACATAAGAGAGGTTATAAACGAGAGAAGGCCACCAATATGTCCCACCTACCCTGTTTGGTAGCTAGTTCCAAGCTGATCTGAGGATCTTGTCTTGCGGTTTCTTGAAAGAAGCCAGGGTATTGCCTTCAACAACACGACTGGGTAGCTTGTTCCACACTCCCACAATCCTTTATATAAAGAAGTGCTTGAAGTTTTTCTGCTTAGTTTCCACTTGTGTCCTTTGGCTCATGTTTCATTGTTCACTCTGAAGAAGTCCTCTGAGTTGGTTTAGATTGTCAGTACAAAGTACAATTAGTACTTTTAAAGTAAATTTTCAGAAAGCAGTTCTGATCATACGGTAAAAAAAGGACTGTTTTTAAATGTATATTTACAGTTCATACTGTATAGAGCAATAAGTGTAAGCTAACATTTGTCTCTTCTCTTTGAAACCAGCCCTTTCTTTATAACCCAGTAGATATTACAGTAGACTGTATATGCACTTAATGTTACTGTTGAGATTTTCTTTACAGTGCTGCGGTGATATCTAGTGAGTACAAAGGGCAGTCTTGTAGTGAAATAGCCATTAGGCTTTTGACATCTGAAGAAGAATAATAGAGTGGGCTGGGAGACTTTGGGAGAAAAGTGGTTGAAATTTAGGCCATAGAAAGGCTTCTCAGCCTGAACAGTTACTGTATGTGCGGTGTGTTTCTGAAGCTGGCTGTCACAGAGGTAATACTGCCGAAAGATCGCGTGAAGGTGAGCATTATTTTTGAACTAGCATGACCTCTCCATCCACTTAACCTGTGGTGCTGGCAGAAAGCACAATCCTGCCATTCAGAAGTACATCTAAAACTCCATCATTTGCCATGCAAGCAGTACACATTTGGAAGGCAGATTCCTCCTGATTTTCAAGCTTCTGTTTCCCTTGAACTACTTTGTCTTTCATGCTTGTTTTTTTTTTAAGAGTGTTAATGTGAGCATGAGTTTCTTGCATTGAAAAGCCCTGTTGAAAACTCAACCTGCAGATACTGTATATCTGTGAGCTAAACGGACTTTGCTAAACGTTAATTTAGCTCTTATAGAAACGCTGTCTCCTGTTACAAACTGTGCTACATTAGGAGACTCGAAGAGGTGCTCATTCTGTTAAACACTCAATGCGCTACATGACAAATATTGCACAAAATATCCTCTTCTCTGGTGTGTTAGACAGCAGGCACCTTTGTTGCTTCATCAGAGGCTGTTTCAACTCCACTGCACACCTCTGCCAGGAAACTGTGCTGGTGTTCGGGTACAGTTGCTACTGGGGTATTCTTCAGCACACTGCAGCTGGTTTGCAGACGTACCAGTTGTTGAATTACATGATTCACAGCCTCTTTAAAGTGCTCTGCGAGTCGTTGGATTATAATATTCTCTAATACAACAGCACTTAAAAATAAAAAAACAGATGACATTTTTTTCTCTTAACGGTAGCATTAATTCAAACGACTAAAATAAAAATCTGTATGAGAAATGTGCCCTGCCTGTTGTGTTTATGATCCAGAAACCTTTCAAAACTTAATGGTGTTAATTTGAAGTGGAGCTAAATCAGCACTTTAATATCTGCCTAATTGAGTCTGACAGCTTAAAGCACAAAGCCTCTCTGATGGATATCAGCTCCCTGCTGGCATTAGGTGGTCAACAACCTATCAGCTCAAAAAACTGTAATTATGTGAATTTACTGGAGAGCTGGGACATGAAAAGTAGGTCTAGGAGAACTCAAAAGCACTTTCACTGACAGCTACATGTTTTTAAACTTTCTGCAAATCCTAAAACTTTTTCATTCATTTGTGATCATTAATCATGTAACACATAATAGCTAATTAAGTTCTTCTGTAGAGGCTTACAGATTATATTTAGCTGTTCGTCACTAAAGTTGATATTACAGTCAGCACGATATCCAATATAGTAGACAAATAAAGAATTACTGTCTTACTTGTTAAATATGATTTTTAACCCCCCTTTCAATAAAATAGTACACAAGTGCAGCACCTTGGTAGCTAGTCAATCGGTAGTTATGTTTTTTTATGTTTGATGAGGTGAGAATTGTTCATTGGTATAGAAAGTTATTTTGAAAATTAAATAAATGGGTACCTCAAAAATGTATTTTGTTATAGCTATCCATGCCATTTTTATTACTGGGCCGGACCGCCTCAGTTCTCTTTCTGACTGCTTGCTAAAATTGCTTGGAATAGCACGCCTGTCTTTTTCATTAAATTATTGAGTGCCAGATATGTGTTGCAGAAATTTTAAATTTAATTTTAAATCTTTTCTGAAAATTTGACATGGTAGTTTTGCATCCCATTTTCACAGTTTTCACCTGCTTTTAGCACACTAAAACCATGAATTTTTCTTGATTTTCAAAGATTTGCATCATGCTTTAATATGGCTGTCTATGTGTTGCCAACATTTTATACTGATTATTCCATTTTATCTATGAACACTATTTGAGAAACTCAAAGTGCTGTACAAAAGCGCACATGTAACACGCATAAAAGAATGAGAGAGGAATAGAAAATCACAGCACATTGATCCAGTAAAATGTAATTATATGTTAAAAGCTGTGGTGAAATGATAAGTCTCTTAGCCGGTTTTGAAAATATCGACGCAGAGTGTCCTAAGAGATTAGAGCGGTACTTTCCACACACCTGGCGCTGCACATGAGAAGGCTCTGTAGTGTCTGAAGCCTGGTCTTCTGCAGAGAAAGGCCAGAATCAGAACATCTCAAATTAAGAGCTGGACTATACTCATGTCCTGAAGGTAACCTGGAACCAGGTTCAATGTCAGATACAGTGGGAATGAGAGCCTTGAAACCCACTCTAAACTTCACAAGGAGCCAGTGAGAGTGACAGTGAATGATGCAGAGTACTTCTAGTCTACATGTGAGCTGCAGAATCCGGGATACTGAAACCTGTATAGTACCTTAGATGATAACTTTACTAAGTAAGGCATTGCAGTGGTCTGATCTTCATGAAATAAAGGCATGTAGCACTGTTTCAGAATTAGATAGGTACTGTAGGCATGATTGCAGTGAGTGGCTTTTTCCATGGTATAGCTCAGCATACTGTACCTTTGGTCCTGGTGCTGCTGTCCGTCATTCCGTTGTCCACTGTGAAAGTGCTCACTCATCATACGACACTAGCTAGTAAATGGTTAAGCTTGGCCTGTGTGGCATTGCTCATTTCCAGGAGAATCCTGCATAAAAAGGACAAAATCACAAAATCGTTTTTTTTTGCCAGCCTGTAATGGCCAGGTCATCTCTGCTTCCACTCAAACTTTGAATTTCACATTTTGGAAGTTAGGGAAGCAGCTGGGAAGAAACAAATAAAATGATCTTGTGTTGCTTCTCTTCCATTTACAATCCGGACGTGCATGCCTCTGCATGAGGTAGAAATGGATCGTGAAGCAGATGTGAAGGAGACGTATTCTCCGTGTCAAGCTCGGGTGATAATTCTTTCTGCGGAAAAGCTCGTGGCTGTTGTTTCCCCGCTCAGATTTGATTTGGTTAACTTGTTTTCTGTGTCTTCAAAAATAGTAAAGACACTAAAAACGTTTTGCTATCAGTCAGTCAAACGTGCGTTGGCCACAGAAGACTGTTTTTTGTAATAGCTCCTTGTTTACCAAGTTGCCAAAATTACAATATTATTTTTCTTTTTGGTAGCTTGTTCTGCTGTATATACAGTACATCACTGATGCTAAAATTTTGTATATGTATTCTACTTTGCACAGTATTGCATATAAAAAAAACTTAAATTGCCTCAGATACGATAAACATAAAGTAAAATAGCCAATTAACATAAATAAAAGTAAAAAAAAGTTGTCAAATGTTAAATAATAGATTACTGAAAAATAAACTATTGCCATAAAAACAGCAATTCAAACAAACTAACTAGAAAGTATATAAGAATATTTATGCTTAATTAATAACAGTAATACTGTAGAAAAGATTTTGAGCTTGTAAATAAAAACATTTTGGCATTTAAAAACACTATTTTGAAAATTTAGTCTTCAGACATAAGAAAAACGTTTGAAGATACATTTCTAATAAAAGTTAATTGAATATAAGCATTTAATGCTTTAAATGTAAGTAACAGAAAATAAGCCAGTGCCAATACTTTAAAACAAAACATCTTTTTGATTTTTCAAGTTTTCATTTTTGATGACTTTTTCAGACATTTTTATTGTTTATGTATGGTTTGCGTAACAGACTCTTTGCAGAATGGATTTATATTTAGATGCACGTTAGGAGACCAAGTCTCTTCGATGTCATCTCCTAACAAAAGCTATCTAATTTTATTAAAAGTCCTAAGCTGGTCTGCCTTTCAGTGACACTGAACATGGCAAAAAGAAGCACCACCTCCGTTGTGTAGTGACATTGCAAGCTCTGAGACGCTGCTGTTTTTATCAACTCAATTTCTGTTAAAACACTGGAGGCGTTCCACCAAAGCTCTTTCTCGGTTCGTCCTGTGTACTGTGTAACTTCATTGCATCTCCGGTGAGCTTTTCTTATTGACATTCTTTCCAGAGGTAATCTGTTGAATGAGGTTTGAAAATGGTCTAGGATTGTTTTGTGTGCAATAAAACACATTTGTGTCGTAAGGCAAAGGTCTGCAAAGACCGAAGGATCAGATTCATATGGTCTGTTAAAGCAGTGTCTACTCCTCTGTATCTCAGTAAGAGCTGCCCCCCAGGGCATGCCTTGTAGCAGTTTTAGTGGCGTGCACAAACTGTACTATCATGTTTAATTTCTGTAGAGCTGCATTAGACTGACTCAGTTTTGGGATACAATTGCAGCGCGGTGCACCACGACATTGAGGCCCGATGGAGTTTCTAAAAAACTAAATTCAGATAGGAGCAAAAAAACACTTGTCCTAAACCTGACATGGACACAAAATCCAGCGCTGAGCTTAAAAATTGTCTAAGTAGTGTGTGAATGCTAAACCCTAACACTACCTGGGTTGTCAACTGAGCATTTCCGCAATCTGTATCTGACTTTCTTTGGGCATTGGATTTTGTCATGTTCCCCAAACCATATGAGTGGGAAACCTTCAAGATCGTTGATCAATGCCCTTGCATTTGAATGAGATTCAGTAATGCTTGGTTACAACTTTTGATCCGACCGACACTGTTTTGGAATACAATTACTCCGTGAAGCACCGCGCTATCCAAGCCCCAGAGAGTTTGTGAACAATTTCTTTTCCAGAAAGTAGCAAAAAAGCCCACCGCTGAGCCTAAAAAAATCCTTCCAGTCAACACAGGAGATGTTGACCTCAGTCCCTAAAAGCGGCTAGAGGAGGGAAAGGAATCCATTTGATGAGCTTTCCAAGAGGAGCCTTATCGGAGGGCCCAAGCTGTGCCTCAGCCTGCAAGTGTTTGCAAGACATTTTCAGAAATGATTAAGATGTGTGGGTTAAGAAGAGCGCGGGCACTGCGTGAAGGCGTATTCCCAGACCATACAGCACGCAGTTAGAATCAGCGTGATAACCGAGTCCTATATTTAGCATGCTGCACAAGCAGTGACCTGCCGGAGCACATAATGACTCATTTGCAGTCATTACTTAGTAATGGTAATTTAATTTTTCAAAGAAAAAGGGAACAGAAAAGGGGACTCAGAATGTGCAGCAAGTTGCTGATAACCATCTGTGGGCGGGGATGGGAGGTGGGGGAGGAGGAGGTGAGCCAGTCTCTCCTTGAGCCAGCTGCCAGATTCCTGTTCCCACCTGACAGCTGTCCTGGCCCTGGTATTCCATGTGGGAGAACAGCCAGTGCAGAATGAATCATCCGCATCAAGGAGCAGCTGCACAAGGTCTCAGCTGAGGTGATCGCTTACGGACATTTCATTTCCTGCCTGAGGTGGACAGTCTTGGGTAGCACCAGCATGCCCTGTGGCTGTGGGTCTGCTTGCACAAAAACTCTCATCATCCCTCTGTTGTGTTTTGCACAGCGCTGGAGTGGATTAGAGGAAGTTTTCCAAACGTCACTTTAACAAGAATGGTTTTCATCAGAGCAGTCATGCAAAGAGAATAAAGGAAGCTCTCACTGGGATGAATGTTTTTTTGGACACATTCTATGGGAATATGGTCATAAATATCCAGCATAACACCTTTGCAAAGGCTACAACAGCATTCATATTTATTTACTGTATGCCTGTTGTTCAAAAGACATAACAGGCACATGATAACAGCTATAATACAAAACACTATGAAATATTTGTCACAGCCTGGGTCCATGAAGGTGTTACACTGCTGAACTAAGACGCACACAAAGCTGAATACTTTTTTCACAGCAGAAGCTCATAAGAAAGGTTGCAAATGAAGGAGTCCATTAAGCCCATTTAGCTCATTTGTTTTTTATTAGCTAATTGATTTGAAAATTTCAGTCTGTTTTTTGTTTTGATAGTAGCTAGGTTCTCAGCTTCACTAGCATGACTGGGCAGCTTGTTCCAGACGTCCACCACCCTTTGTGTAAAGAAGTGCCTCCTGATCTCAGTCTAAATACATGTCATGGATCTCACTAATCAGACACAAGCCCAGGCTACTTCCCACAAACACAACCTAACTCACAACCTAATTACCCAACCACATCCCTCATCCTGCACCACACCTCCCGACAACCCACTACTTGAGGGCTACTGCCCTACACTTCCACGCGCGGTATTGGGTTAACCATTTGCTTCGACTTCTACATCTATGAAATCCATTGTCCTGTGCTTCTGGCTTTTTGACCCACGCATGACCTCGACCTCGAATATAGACTACGCGACTTGGAGAAGTTAACCTGGCTCCTCTCACTAAAACCTGTTTCCTCTGTTCAGTCTTTGGCTAGCACCACATAGGATTCTACCACCTTTTTCGCGATCAGCTATTGCTAACAATGCACTTCAATTTACTTTCTATTTTAGGCCTCTGGTTCATGTTTCACGGCTGATTCTTAATAAACCCTTAGTGTTCACTATCAATCTATACCTCCAGGTTGAAACCAGGTACCAGTGAGGATTGCGTCTTTATGCATTGAATGGAATTTGTTTTTCCCCCTAATCAACATCATGAATTTTTGTTTTGTTTCTGGGAGTGAGAATTTCACCTTTTGATACTTGTCCTGCAAAACAATGAAGTTATGATGTCACAACTTAGCTTAAATTTCCTCATCTTTGAGTAATAATGTCACTTAGAAGTAATGGTAATCAAGAAATGAAAAAGATTTAACCACTCCCTGATTTCCCTAGCCTAAATTAATCATTCAACCTCATTGTGTTCCTCTGCTGTCTTAAGGGATCAATTTTTTTGCACGCAGAACAAGTCTTTCATTTCTTAGTAAAGAACAATTGTCTTGTTTCATTACCAGATGGTAGGTCAGAGCATTGAGTCAGAATGTATTGGAGAAAGTAGACTGTAATGATAGAGGCTGTTGTTCCTTCATGTTGATGGAATTGTGGGTTTGCAAAAAAAAAAGCAATTATTAATATAGGCTGCAGAAGCCAGACCTTCAGCTATAAAAATGGAGCCTTCTGTTCTCTTCATAATGGAAAGTGCGAGATTTCAGCAATGCTGTCTTTTCAACAAACATGATTTATAGGGTTATTTCCTTAAAATAAATTTGTGCCAGTTGCATGAGATTCCATTTACATTTAGAACAGTGTTATTGCGCAGCACTGAATGATAACTTGGGTGATTTATTACAAGAAACCGAATTGAGAGAGAAAGAGAGATATGATATGTGCAACAACTATTTTCAAGAACTTCGAAATGTGTGGAGCAATGAAAAAAATATGCAATTCCTGTGCTAAAATTAAGATAAGGTTGCAGTATCCTACACTTTATTTATTATCTGGGCATTAAAAAAGTAAAAACGTGGCTCGGTGTTGGCGTTGGAGTGAACTCCAGAGATCTCTTGTGCCGGCTCACTATGTTCCTGCTCTGGTTAAAAATTCATATTCAAAAACTGCTTTTAAGAAGTTGCCATCCAACTGAACATATGCAAGTGCCTTGAGCCAGTCTCTTTTCATTAGCAGGGAAAATGACGTGGAAAAAGCTCCATCTGTTCGCCTTGAGCAGATGAGGACTGTGAAAGGCACTGCACCCCTCTTTTGAGAAATACCTCAGATTCCCATTTCATGTCTGTAGACCTTGCTATAATGTTCAATGTGTTTCTTGGACACATCGACTGTGCACTGGAGCAAGACCATTGTCCCTGGTCCTAGGTGCTTTGAGAACAGCCCCTGATCACACTGAGGCTGGAGATTTCAAGCACACATGTGTTGGTATCACTTTACTATGACTCTTTCATGAACACTCAACCGCATAATAAAATAACGAAACATATAACTACTATGACAGAAACAGGCCAGGACCACTGTTACTGAGTGGCACCTGCAGAAAGCCATGTCAGTACTCAGGTCCTTCATGCGTTAATGATGTCTTGTATCATTTTCACCTGATTGCTCTCTACCTGGATTTCTGCTCTAAGCTTTCAGGTGAAAGTATGTCTTGTTAATCCCCTGCCTGTAATGCCATCTGCACAAATGTTTGTAAAAGATTATGCATGTTGTTACCTCGTGTTGTGTAGTGTTTAAGGGGCATTTGAGATTGTATTTTTTAGCCTCATTCAAGACTTTCCCAAGGGATAATTGTAACTTTTGCTAGGTTTAATTTTTTTAAATGGTCCACAGTGTTACATTAAGATGGGACAAAAAGGTCCAGCAGCACTCCATGGGTGGAGACATTGAGACAACACTTATAAATGGAGTGAAAGGTATCGGTAAGATGAGGCTGCAATGATTCCTTACAGTAAAGGTGAGGGAAGGGGGAGATGGAGAGACCTTCAAGGTCAGATCTGGGCTGGTGGGGCCGATTTCTGTTAGTGCATTTTACTCATTAATCTTGTTTAACACGTGTATACAAGCAAACCACCTATTTCACAGGTAGACCATTTCATGGAATGAAAGGAGTCCTGCCCTTCCTAAATGATGCCCTTGGCTGAATTCAGGCTAAATATTTGCATTTTAAAATACAAAATAAGTCCTTGCTTGAAGGAACCTTTTTTTCCTCTCTCTTTTTTTTTTATGCGCTAAAACAAAGATAGGCCATTAGAGGTGGCCAGAGTGTGGAGAATTGATTGGCGCGTTTGACTGTTGAAAAATTGTCATTTTCTGCCTTATCGCTTTACTGGACCTCAGTGTTCCTCTCTGCATTCATGCAGAGTGCTGAATGACACAGGAGGTGTTCCTAGTGGCCTCAGCCTCATTGATACATCAACTTATCAATACTGTTGTTTGACTGCGGGGCACATGGGTGCCAAATGTGTGCACATTCTAATTTCTGAATTTCACAGACATGCCCGATACGTCTCTTTAAGCTTATTTACCGCTGTGTAGGCAGGGGAGCTTTTTCACTGTGACTGTGCTATATGGTAGCAGTAGGAGGTGGACCTTTCTTTGCGCTAGCTAGAAACTTATCCATCGCACGAATTTCCCGTCGCTTAACTTTTTCCATTTATTCTACCTCTGTAGCTCTGAAAATAATGCGCACCCGCCACTGTATCTCCCTGAGGCTAACATAACTGCTGAGGCTTTACAACAACAGTGAATTACTTTGCAGTTTATGTGTTTGCTGTTAATTAAAGATCACCTCACTCACTCATTTGCAAAGTGGTTTGCGCTCCTTCTAATGAAAAGGGCTTTGTGAGCCCAAATGGTACGAATCGTTCAGTGGTCTCCGTTAATGTTATTTGTGCAGTGCGCTGTGCAATACTGCCATTTCTTTTCTGCCCTAAAATAGTGGAAGACTAGAGGCACAACTGATGGATACACGTTTAATTCTATATGGAAATGCATTTAAAAACGAGAAACAGCGGATACTTCTTTACCCATAGGGTTGTAGGAATAAGGCTCAAGCTATTCACTGTTGAACCCAATACCCTTCACAAAATGGATGAGGTCCTTGGATCAAGTAATTACTAACATCCAGTACAATGTACCAAATAGGCTAACCTTATTTGTGTTCTTACATTTAACTAAAATTTGACAAGTTAAGAAAAAAAACAAGCAAAATTAGATACGGGCTCAAGGCACATCATTTTAGCAGCATATTTAGCTTAAGGTGGTTGACAAGTTAGGAAACCTGCTTTTAGTCCGCCCCTCTTGTTTTTTAAAATAATATTGCACACCGTATTTCAGAAATGCTTTGTGAATACCAAAATTACTAGCAGTTTCCCATGGAAAACAAATATCATCAATAAGACACATGCATTTAACATGACCCTTGCTGATTGCCCAACTCAGTGATTGACCTTCAGCAGTAGTAAAAGCAAGGAACAGTTGCATTGTCTCCTGGCAAACGAAGCAAAAGGGTGTATGTCTTGAGCTCCCTTTCTTCCAGGCTGGACCCTGTTAGATCGGGAAAGTCCAGTCGGGATACCGCTGTAAGCAGTTCTTGGGACTTAGTCCAAAAGATTATAGGATACCTCGCCTTCATCCACATCCCGGGATTCAGTCTTCCAGGGTGGGGCCAAAGAGATGAGAGACAACATTTGGGCTAGCTCTGCTTTTCTTTGGTCAACATTATATTCCGTTGCAGTATTAAACTGAGAAGAATTGGATTGTGGGCTGTGCTCCATTCTGATGAAAACAGTATAAAAATACATTCAAGTAAAAAAAAAGGAAACTAACGTCAGTTTGGTAATCATAAAGAAAGTAGAAAACGCAACACTGAATGTTCTGTTTTTGGAAAAAAAAGTGATCACAGAGTTTGTTAACTTTTTATGTTCTGTTACTATGGCAGGGTTCCTGTTTTTTGATTGCATGTTGGCAGACAGCCTAGGTTTTTCATCACAAAGTGTTGACACCCCTCTGTGCATAAGAAGCCATTAGCATCTGGACATTCTCCCCCTGCTGATGAACGGATATGCTAATTATGTCCTATGAGCGGAAAGGGCTGATGTTCTTTGAAGATAACGTTCAATTTCATCCTCTCCCACACCCTCAACAGAAGCTCCCCCAAAATAGCTTTAATTTGTAAGCTGAGTTGAGGTACCAAAACCATCCCTATAATACTTCCTCACTGCAGGCTCGGAGATTCCTGCAAGTGATCAGAATTAGGAGTGAACTAACTAATGCTCCAAACTACAGCAGGGCGGAGAAAGACTTCATTGCTGTGATCTCTCGTGTCATGAACAGACACGTCTTGCATGACTTTGCTCAATAGGTTTTGAAAGCAGGATGATGGGATTCCTGGCCGTCTCAGTGCTTGGGCCATTTCATATCATTTTATTTTACGACACAGATGATGAAGCATGTCTGAGGACTTGGAAATGATCATTATGCCCGACACACTGATCTGAGCACAGCTGCAATACCACCGCAGTGTCCTGTCTCCCATCAAAGTGGCCTCCTTGAACAAAATATCCTAACCGTATTTGTTGATTGATTTACATTTTATCCTATGGCATGATAACTACCAGCCATAATCCCAAAAACAGCACATATACCAAAATTGGAACGATACAGAGAAGATTTGCACGGCCCCTCCGCAAGGATGACACGCAAATTTGTGAAGAGTTCCATATTTTTTTGGGCGGTGTGGTGGCTGAGGATCTGCGCCTGTAGCTGGAAGGTTGTTGGTTCAAATCCCGTGGTCGGCAGAGGAATCCTACTCCTTTGGGCCCCAGAGCAAGGCCCTTAACCCCAGCTGCTCAAGGGGCGCTGTATAAATGGCTGACCCTGCGCTCTGACCCCAAGCTTCTCTACCTGTCTGTGTGTCTCATAGAGAGCAAGCTGGGGTCTGTGAAAAGACAAATTCCTAAATCAAGAAATCGTATATGGCCAATAAAGTGACCTTATCATAGGTGTGTGTTGCATTGAAATGCTGTACTAGGAGGTGGGTTTGGTTTTGAAGGTTGAGGGGGTTGTGCGATTACAGAAGGTGCTCTCAGTGCCTCTGTATGTCTCTGTGGCGCTCTATGAAGCACGCCAAGGATCACATGTCAGAACATGACCCCTTCAGTTTTTGATGTATTCCCAATCTTCCCTGTCCCTCTGGAGGGATGTGTTTGAAGCCTGTGGAAACCCCCCAATCATTGAGGATCATGGGGAGGGCATCACAGCAACAGGCAGAAACGTTTTCCCCAAAAAAATTAACAACAACCTAAAGCGAAGCACAGCTTCATGTCTAAGAATGACATTATTTTAATCCCCTTCAGTGCTGCACATTTTACACCCATGCGTGGATTGTTAATGTCAGCCTTTGTTACTACAGTATTGATATAAAGGCAGATTCCTTCAGTCTGAGAGGTTTAAATTGGTAGTTTGCTGAGAAAGCCGCAATTTAATGTGCAGTGTGAGAAGCATAAAAATAATTAGTTCTTTTCTCACAGCCGATTGATCTGGCAGGTGTGGCTCATTATTTAAGTGAATATATACGTATATGGTTGTGCAGTGTTTTTGCTTTGTTATTTTTTGCTGTTTTAAGACATTGGCCGTACACTGGTTTATTAGGTCTAAATAGCTCTGTTGTGTGCGGTACTGGAGATGCTGTTGATAAACAGCTTTGCAGTTCTTTCCCCCTTATTGAAGTGCATTGTGCATGTTTTAACTCACACTGTGACTGCCTTTTCTTGCCAGCTAAAAAGGAAATGGAAAAAAATTAAGTTACATACGGTACTAATATACGAGATAAGCATCTGTTGAGACAATGGAACATTTTCAGTGTTTTTGACTGAAAGTTTAATTTTAATTTTTTTCTGTAATTATTTTCCCTTCCATCCGGTGTTTTTCCAGACTGATTATATTTCTATTTATATTAGGAGTTTTTAAAGCCGCACATGATGTTTTTGCATGTGTAAGAATATGCTTATACAACATGCTTGATCAAAAATAAAAATCCAATAAAGATGTGAAATAATTAATCTTGTGAATCTGATGAACATATGCAGATCTTTGTGCATTGCGCAACAGCTAATTCATGTTTGACCTCTGGCAAGAGGGGAGATGTACAGATGTAAAGGTTATCCTTTTTCCTGTCCGATATCACATCTGATCTGGACAGAACCGTTTTGAAAGCCTTTTTTACTAGTCTTGCATCATCAACATCGATTGTGATTCCTCAAGTGTGTGAGCAGAGCTTGATGGAAACAATCTTCGCCATCATTAGCTCCAATGCTATAATTGTGTACATAAAGATTTGTTCCCTCTTATGAATGTTCTTCAGCTGGTAGTAACATAGATGATTATTTTTTGCTAAATCAATCTTTCTATGACAAATATGCTCTATTAGTCTAGCGTGTGCTAGAAACCTTTCTCATATAATTGTTAAAGTGCTAAGGCGTTCGTTGACTGTTGCATCACTTGAAACACAATCGCAGAAATGATTTTTTAATACCAAAGGCACACAGCATGATAATCTGCATTAGCATATTTTCTGCTTTCTCTCACTCATTTAAGGCGCTGATAAAACGAAGAGATTGGGGGGCAGGCCTCAGCCTACCTCTTTTTTCTAATGAAAACTTTCTCTAAGTGCCAGTTCCCATTATTACTGTACATAATGGTCAGGCACTCCCACACTGGATTAGCAAAGAATGGAGCAAACCTTTTGTTCAACTACAGCTGTAATAAAAGAGAAGAAGAATGGCAATAATTACCATGTGGTCTTTTAACTGTGACAGTTTTCTTGATATACACAAACTTCATTCAGTAGATTTTATTACCCTTTTTATGGTTAGCAGATAATTGGATTGCATAATTTACTCAAGATGCATTTATTATTCTCTGATGGCAATCTGCACTTAACATGTTTCTTTTTAAATAGCAAGAAATGAGACTTACCTGTTATTTTCACATGGTTTGTTCTGAAGACTCTTAAGATCTTTGGAAGGATACTGTAGGTATATTTAATTAGTAGGCATTTAAGTAGGTATGACAAGAAAGGGCAGTTTCAATTTCAATGTAACATACATGTTGGCAAAGCAAACTACAGAAGCCAATTAGTGCCACAGAGAGAAAAAAGAATTGCATTTAAATGGGATAACATTACATATGAACTTCACAATTATTGATCTTAAAAGGAATTACTGTATATTTTGTTTAAACAAGACAACATTACATTTAAATGCATTTTTTTAGTAATTCATATGCAATAATAATAATGTCCCATGCAAAGTAACATACAGTATTCACTATCAGAAGAGGAAGCATTCTCACATTGCTCATTGTGCAAATTTATAAGTATAAATATGCTGTCTTTTGTAAATATGATTTTATGAGAAGCAGAAAAGACATACAGTAACTTTACAAACATTTTATTCATGACGTGAAACTGCAGAAACATGTAGATAAGTTGTTGATAAACTTTAAACATTAAACAGAACACATTTATAATGACTTCACTGTGTTAGACGTATACCTGCTGTTGGTTTGCTGTAACTCTTGGTTGATTGTTGAATAAGCATAAAATCCCAGAAGCTTTAAGCCTAAGATTACAGTACATCAAATACATTTGAATCTGGAAATACACAGCAAACAGCAAGAAACGTGACACGCTAAGGGAGAAGAAACAATATTTGTGTGCAGGTTTGGACAGACGTGAATGTAATGAAATAAAGGAATGCAAAACCAAACCAAAAACAATTTCAGGTCAGCACACAAGTTGCTGTCATAGCTAGCAAACCCTAACCCTAACCCATAGCTGGGATCATTTCTGTAAAGAGACCTGAGCTCTGACAACATGGTTAACATTAAGTACAAGATCAACACTCTTGATGGCCCACTATAAATAAATGTCTCATACAGTAGCTGATACAGTAGAAGTAACTGCTGGTGGTCTCAGTTGTATGTCTTGTGGACCTAAAGCATTGGAGAGGTATTGCAAGCACAGAAGACCAGTTTACAGTGTCACATTCCCATTCTTTTAGTTTAGTTTAGTTTTTGTTTACCTGGATGAAATACATGCACAGCACGTGTACTGATGTGCAGTTGCAACCAATAGGAAGAGAAAACATGATAATATTTTAAAAATCTCAATCGGAGGACTCAGACCTTCAGGAGCAATTTGCCATCCTCATGGATTAGTCAGAGGAAAATTAGATTAAAAAATGTAATGATTTGCAGTTACATCTTTAGTTCATGCTTTCATTTTCAAAATGGGGATTTGTGGTTTATGGAGAATATTCAACCCTATTGAAGTATGGATACTGCATTAATATGCCCCTACAGTATCTATGCATGGCAAAGCTGGTACTTAGGGAATTGTTCTGAGATTTTAATTGAATTGGTTTGTTACAGATAATGGAAAAAGCCCTAATATTGAGGCATTCAGTAGATCAGTGTTATCTAATGGTTTAATCTCTTATTCTCCAGAAACTACTAGATAAGGTTAGTCTACAGGAGACATCTGAAATTATAAAAACAATACAGGAGCACAAATCTTCTGCCACAAAACTCTCCTCTTGAGTCTGTAAAAACAAATCTGCATAAAAGCCTTCAAACCCTTTTTATTTGGAGAAACGTTTTATTTTAGGTTTCACAGTGGCTTTTATTATTTACCTGTGTGTCTGCTGGGAGTCACACTTCTTTTCCAAGATCAGAAATACATAAAAATTTGAAAACGAACGTGGTGGTGTAACAATATATTCCCTAACCATCTTCACCCATGAGGTCTCTCAGCCCTGTGGGGAATTAAATGGCTTGTGGTTAAAGGAAGGAGTCTTAGTTAAGTGGGAGAGCAGGAGATGATGGGAAAGTTGTGAAACAGCTGCTTTCCTGTTTTTTTTATATATACAGTATATCTGATTTATGTAAGAAGGTCAGAAATGGAGGGAAGAGCCGATGGGGATTTTCAGAGTGACTGGGATTCGCGTGTCTTAAGAAAGGCTAAAAAAAGGCTTTCTAGTACTCTTGGATAATCACTGTACCCTGAGCATTTACATTCGTATAATATCCCAAAGCTCATTCGAAACCAGTGCAGAAATGGTTAGAAATTTCAGTCTATTGATGATGAGCATAAATTGCACGACCGAGAAGGCTTCAGTACATGGAAAGTCTAACTCTTGCATTAACCTGGTGAGCAGAAAACACCTGTAGTCTCCCCTATCCACAGTGAGTTCTCCCCCAAGGTGGATGGCTTGTTAGTCTATAGCTGATGAGATGTCCAGATAAATTCACTGTTTTCATTAAGAACAGTTTCAAAGAAGATGTGAAATGTGAACAGCTGGGGCTCATTTTACTGAACAGCGCTTCTGTTAGGTGCAATAATGTGAGTCCTGTTGGTGGAAGAATGTGAACACTTAAGAATAAATGGTAATACAGTCCTGCTGATCTGTTAGCCTCAGACTCTTAAGCGATTTATGTAGTGTGCTTGAAGAGTCTGCTGCTCTAATAGAAATGGGCAGTTTCTTGTCAATTCGAATCAGCTGTTCAATGAATTGTCCACATTTTGCAACAACAGTGTATCCAAGGGACAATGCACTCAGTGGCTTGGCTGTTCTTTTCTCTGCATTCCACTGAATGCTGTGTTCGGATAGCAGAAGTAGCAGTAGTACATTAACGGGGAAAGTGTAGTTAACAAAGAAAACAGAATGGAAAAAAAAATGATCATTCTAAACGAAATCATTGCACTTGACGCAGTGTCCTTGTAGGAAGATGTCACAAAACAATTACCAATTAAGCACAGCGGTGGCTGGACACTTAATAGATGCATGATTCTATTACAGCCTGAGCTGTGAAGCTCAAGTTCACCTTGTAATTTATGTCAGTTGTATCCCGTGTGGTGCCGAGTTTTGTGTGAGGCTGTGTTATTTCTGTAAAGTAACAGAAAAAAATTAGAACAAAAACAGTGGCAAAAACACATTTGCACAGTTGTGAATGAAGGACAGAGGCCACTTGTTATAAGCCTTGAATGAAAAATTCCCCTTAAGCCTCAGCCAAGCTTATATCTCTGGAATCAGTAAGAATCTAAGCGGTGATTAATGGCTGTCCGCTGTACAATTTGCCAAAATCCATATCTGTGAACAAGAAGGCACAGTAAATGAATAAGCTTCTCCGAATGCAGCTTTAAGTCCTGTTCACCTTAGTGGTCCTCCAGAAATCTTTGTCTGCTGAATATAATAAGTGTCAAGCAGCATCGATTCCCCCTCAGCCTGGGTGAAGCACAGGAGGACAGGAATGGAGAACATGCAAACCTTGAGCAGAGAGCTGATGGAATGTTAATCGCCTGAGCAGTTCCGACAAAGTTGTTTCAGCTGATTCTACAAGGGCGGCCATTTCATTAACGAAAAGATGACTCTGGAAGAGCTGTGTAAATTGCCGAACAGGATGGGATTAAACTGCGGTTACAGCCTGGCGCACAGCGTCAGGGGACAAGCTGAAAGCAAACCTAGGAAACTTTAAGAAAGACAGTACAGGGGTTGGTTTGGTGTTCGTGTGGGTGCAATGTGAACACTGCCTGCCATGGTAAATGCACAGGAAAGGGGTAAAGCAAAGAGGAAGTTAAGGCAGGATAGAGATTAATCAAATTAGTTGTGGCTAACCTTCTCAAGGTGGAGTGGGGAATCCAGCAAGAATGAATGACAAGGGTGAAAGGTTTTTTGCGACATTGGAAGTCATCTATTCATATGGTTTGTACAAGTACTGTACAAGTCTATTTATTGGCGAAGGTGTATGAGAATTGAGGTGGTAACATTGCAATTAGAAAGGACAGCTGTCGTAAATCAGGAAACATGGTACTGTTTCCTGCAGACAGCCTATGAGAATGAGGAAACCTTACACATCCATAAGAACGACTTCTGAACAGGACTTTTTATTTATTATAGTAAGTATGTCCCATTTTATCTGTGGCTTTTTTGCATTAATATATGTTTTAGAGATTCCAGCTCACTTTTGAACATCAGGCACTTTCCAGTTTTAACCTTAAACAGGCCATTACTTCTCCAACCTATTTTGCATTTGATCTTCCGTTTTTTTCATTTGTTTTCATATAAAATTCTTCCCAGTGATCTCTTGTTCTCCTCTGTGCAAACACAGCTTGAAAATCTGTGAAAGGATGTTTCTTTCTCTCCTGAAGAAAAAGAATACAAAATGAAAGTTGAGCATGGTGGTGCTTTGAACAAACGAACATTCTGAACAATGAAAGAAGAATTTTTCCCTAGGCTTCAGTGTGGCATTTGTAGCCTGTGACATCAGTCAGCAAAAAAAGATAGATATCATCCAGTTTTCTGTGCATGTCTGTTTTGTGAATAGTTGTTGAACTTTATTATTTATTAAATATCATTGAGAAACGACATACAGTAGTACTTTGAGGAATGTAGTAGCAATGCTCCATTTTAGGGATTACTGCTAGGTTAATGGGGTTCTGGGAAAATTGGCACTGGTGTCTGTGTGTGCCCTGCAATTGACCAGAGAATCTTACACACTGCTGATTAGATTATTTCTATAGTACACAATGGCCACCACACACTCATTATACTCCACGTTTCAATTTTAGTAAAGAGCAAAATGAGGTCATTTTTGCTTTCATTGCTGCTGGTTTATGTTGATGATGATGTGTGTGTCTTTGCTAGTTTGGGGAGCACATCTTTAAAATGGAATGAGTTCTTGGGGGGTGAAATGCAAAGGAACATGAAAAGGGTTCATCACTGGAATTGTTCCTGATTTAACTGGTTGTTGCTTTTATCCAAAGTAACCTTTGGCCTTTTCAGCAGCAAGCTTTGGTCCTCACTAACTTGACTAGGTTTGCTGGAGAAATCTGGATAAAGTGACAGGAACAGCGTCTCGTTGATGAGTTGGCTCACACCCTCACCACTGCTCCATGCTTGCCACTCTGCACACATCACATCACAGAGAAACACATCAGATGGTAGAAGGAAGTTACTGGCCCTGTTAAATAAGAGCCCCTGAGATATCTGTACTTGTGCGACGTTCGCAATTGCTCTCTCAGTCTAGCACAGAAAATAATTTCAAAATGAACCAAGTGGTGATTGATCACCACAGTGCATGGCTTATCTTTACAGTGGTAACTGAAGAATTCAGCTGGCAAATCGATGTTTTTTTTGTTTCCAATTACATTGGCTCTCAAGTGTTAGGGATAAGGAGACACCTTTACTTGGTACACATCTTGGAAAAGAAAATCTGATCCTATAGAGGCTCAGAGCTGATGGGTGGTGAAAGCTGTCCTTCACTGACATAAAGCAAATCCATGCAGACACACAGTTAATCTATCAGCTGGAAGCAAGAAATCTCTGTCCCCAATAATCCTGACCCTGGCCATGGGCCTCTGATCAGGGTCACTCCCTTACAGTTCACTCATGACATGACCAAGGCTTAAACCTGTAATGTCTGGGTCATACTGGTTATTCTACCAGTATGTCTTTGGACTTGCTCAGGCATGCATGGTCTATCCGGCTATACCAAACACACATCTCTCGTCTCCTTTTCTCCCTTTGGTGAGCGCGTTGAGACGAGCGAGTGCCTCTTACTCCTCTGTAAACTGCTCTTTCTGTTGTCACTCAGTAAATTAAAGACTCCAGGCAGGTTTCTAAGAATCTGTCTCTCCAACTGGAAAATAGAAGCCAGCGGAAATGCAGAAATGTTTTCTTAACACTAGCAATAAAGGAAGAATTATCTGTGCAAGTGAACATTGCATTCAGATAAAGACGGCTTTTATTGCTGCACATCTTCTTTTACGCACTAGAGATAAATATAGTGTCCTTTAATGAGTTCAGTATGGTCTCGGAACATTGTGTTTATTCATTGTTTCTTAAACTGCAGAAATACAGCTACAGTGTCTGAGTCCTACTGATTTAATTGTGATATTGTGAGGTTGCTGTAGAAGTGCAAGTGCATCTGTTCTTTTCCATTTTTCAATAATGTTTCCAAAGAGGACTATTTCAGAAACATTTAACATACTGTGCTTAAGAGTTACACGGCTGAAACTGTCTGTCCATCCATTTTCTAACCACTTTTTCCGATTCAGGGTCACATGGGATCATGGCACGACAGGATATTCCCTGGACAGGACACCAGTCCATCGCAGGGCAGACACACACACCTAGGGCCAGATTTCCCAGAAGCCAATTATTCTACCAGCATGTCTTTGGACTGTGGAAACCAGAGTACCCTGAGGAAACCCACATGACCACACAAACTTCATGGAGACAGCACCCCAGGTCCATACTTGAACACAGGGCCCCATTACTGGAAGACAGCAATGCTTGCCACTGCACCACCGTGCCACTCTGGCTGAAACTACACAACCACTATAGTTAGGATTAAAAGGAACAAATTAAGTCTAATGTTTTTTACCTAATACCCATAATGTTAACATAACTCTGAAGTATCTGTATTGAATTTGCATAGAAATCATCTTCCGCAGTCTGGGGAATTTGCCAGTTTTTATCAAAGGAGAAGCAGTGAAGAGATGAGAATTCTAACAAAATTGTCTGTAATTTCTTCTAATGTGTAATGATGCTATTATCTAGTCAACAGTAGTAAAGCAAACTTAAAAGCTATTATTAAATGTCAAGGCATCTAACTTAAGAAGTGTCTGCCAGTACAATCTGCACTCTGTGTTATATGACTTGATCCAAGTTTTCCTAAGAAGTGGGCAGTATGTCCACTACACCAGAATCTCCTTTCTCCTAAAACTGTCTCAGCTTCAGCATCTACAGTAACAGGGCTTGGTGTGCTGAGATAGGATTGAGCAAGTACTGTACCTTAACTGGAGCAGTGTCTCTTTTTGTTCTCTTTGTAAAAGGGCTGGGATTTTATTTAGATTGTAAAGGTGGGTTGTAAAGGTGGGTGGTCAGTGTTTGCATGAGAGCTTTAGAGCACTGTTCCATAGCTGAAGGCTGTGGGAGTATTTGAGAATGCTTGAGGACCACTTTCTGCATCAAGCAACAGCCCTTGTCATGTCGCTTTGTGGAAAAGGGCTCTTCATCTTTTCATCTTTACCATTAGAGTGAAATAACCAACCCACTCCCAGCCAGCTGAAGAATGCCCACTTCTGTTTAAAACTCGGGTCTTTGGATGAAGGCTCCTAAATAGCCTTGTGGATATCTTATTTGGACATTGTTTGAATGCTGATTTTGTTTTTCTGCTCAGCCAGCATCACAGGAAATTGAAGCACAGAAGCCTGCGCTTTCAATGGACAAACAGCAAGGGCAAGTACCTTTGCCTTCTGTCATTGTAATACAAATTATGGAGCAGAACTAGAATGATCTGAGTGATGTTTTATGCTTCTTTCTTTTGCTTACTATACAGCAAAAAATACACATTTCTACATCATCCAGAGGTAAAATAATATGATCCAGACAATAAATTACTGAGTTCTGAACTGGCAATGCGTAAAGGTTGGAGCAGATCAATCCTGACTGCTGTTCTTGGGAGTGAGAGTCTGATTTACAGTGCTGTGATCAAAAACTAGCTCCTTGCAATGTTTTTCAGTGTCTTGTTATGTGTCTTCAGCTCACCTACTCAGATCACACTAGGTGTAAATTTGTTTGCATTAATTAATCAGTTTTCATGACCAGCACAGCCAGGTTTGCTTCCTGACCTAATCAGCACCAATTACTCATTTTTCTCAACTATTTCCTTGTATAACGTGTAACTGTCGATCCTTGAGTGCTGTCCAACATGTTTTTTGCTGCCAGTGCTGAATGTTTTCCTCTTGTAAAGTGAGACACATGGATTTCGATATAAGCCTCAGCTCCCACCCGCCTGTTCTGGTAGTGCTGTTTTTCAGTGTCATGCTTGTTAGGAAATGACGATTGCACTCATGTCCTCTTTAGCACCTGAAGAAGCCAAGAACACCCACTGAAGGAAACATGTCCGGATTTGAATTTATTTTTGCCTCAAAGAGATGAGCAATGCCACGCCAATAGTCCATTCCACCTGCTCCTCACAGATCATTTGGGATAAAAAAAGAAAATGTTTGGGATCGAGGTTGACTTTTTTTCTTCATCAGTTTGCCTAGCTAATTGCTCTTGCTTTATGTAATTAGTATTTCATAGGCTTTAATACGCACAGCTTTTGTCAGTTTTATGTGTTGTTATACAAACAATATGTGGGGGTAGAGGGACTGTATTACAGATGTCACAGCTTTACCTAAATATACCCATGTGGGGGTGTACTAAAATATGACAATTTAAGAAATCAGTCTTGAAAGGCTGGAAAAAGAATTCAGTTCTTAAAGCAAAAATAAAGAATTGAATAAAAAGCACAAAAGCAGGTGTCTTTCCTTCTCTGGAAGCAGAAGGAATGTGTAAAGAAACAACAGCTTTCCGGAGTGCTGTTTCAGCACAGCCTTTTGTAAAGGCCATTGTGGCTGTAATACATTTTAAAATGGTTTTCATTGGCTTTCAAGCAATGCTGTTTTGGCAGCCATTCTTCTTGCGAAGAGAGAAACCTTCGTTGTCAAGTGTGCCGTTTTTTGTCATTGCATTTGGTTAGCCTTACCTTGTTTCTTGGAAGAAAAATCAATACAAATTGGAATTCTTTAGGGCTCATGTGCAAAACCTCCTCAAGCAGGCTTGTGACAGCTGAAAGACTGCATCCAGATCATTTCTTTCACATTCTTTTTCAACAGACTGTTATTCTCTTCACTCAGGCACGATAATCTGAACAGGCATTTCTTTGTTTGGGAAACATCTTACGTTTTCTGTATCTTTTCTTTTTTTCTTTTCTAACAGTCATGTGCACCTGTTACCTTCCACAGGGATTCCAGACTATAAAAGGAGATTTAAAAATATAACCAGAATTCATTCTTTCATCTGTTCCTGCCTTGCACAGAAGGGACTATAATTCACCTGTGTTTCCTCTGCAAGTCCACAGTCTGGTTTAGCTGGGAGTAAGGCTCCTGATCTCTGGCTCGGATCCAGCAGAAGAAGGGTGCTGAAGGGACTGGACATTATCCAGGTCTCTCTCAGGCTGGGCAGTGTCAATGTGCTATTAGCCATCTTCAGGATATCAAAGCTAGTGCAGGGAGGATTACTATAGCATAACCTTGCATCAAATTACAATTGCTAATGACTGGTATTAGGGGAAATCTCACACAAGGGAAAATCTTGCAATTCAGGTGATCATTTTTGTTCGATATGGTAATATTAAAAAAAAAAGGGCAGTTTTGGGTAGTACTGTGACGCAGTGGTTAGCATCGCTGCCTTGGATAGCTGGGGCTCTGGGTTGCAGCCTATGGAGTGTACATGTATATTGCATATTCTCCCTGTGTTTGTGTGGGTTTCCTCCAGGTGCTCTGGTTTCTTCCCACAGTCCAAAGACATGTTGGTAGGTTAATTGTCTTCTGGTGTGAGTGTGTTTGTGTCTGTGTGTGTGCCCTAAGAGGACTGACGTCTTGTCCAGGGTGTATCCTGTGTTATAATTATAATAATAATTTAATAATTGCTTACACATCTAGTGCTTTTCTGTACACTCCACTCAAAGCGCTTTACAGGTAATGGGGACTCCCCTCCACCACCACCAGTGTGCAGCCCCACCTGGATGATGCGACAGCAGCCATAGTGCGCCAGTCCGCTCCCCACACACCAGCTATTAGTGGGGAGGAGAACAGAGTGATGAATATTGTGCTCGTTCTTTTCCTGGATAGGTTCCAGCTCCTCCATAGCCCTGTACTGGATAAAGTGGTTAAAAAATTGATGGATGGATACAGTGTTGTTTGCCTGCTTAGTAACATTACCTAGCAGAACAATACCATTCTAGGTATTTTTTAACAGCCCACTGTATTCACAGGGCTAAAAAGGTGAAGTTTATATCCATGTCTTCTTTGGTTTTGTTCTTGTTTTACTTTTGCTTTCTGACCTTCACTGTACTTGTTTTGTATAAAGAGCCACAAAGTTGTATAAATAGGTGGTGGTATTGAGCTTATTGAAGCAAAATTGCTTGCTGTTAGCTTACTTTTTTCCCTGTGCTTTAAAAAAGGGCTGAGTTCCTGAGCTCTGTTGATAAAAAATTCCAAACCTGAAACAGTGAACAGTTAATGTCAGGGTTTAAAATAATCAGACCATTCTTTGACGTGGCCATGACTATGGAAGACCACAAAACTACAAATCTTTCAATACCTCTGGATTTGTTTTTGCGCACAGATTATATTGCAAAGAGAACTTGCAGAATCCTAGATTGTACCAAAGGACTCCCACTCTGTCTTTGGCTGTCCTACTCTTTCAAACAGCAACCTGATAATACGTTCCCTACCAGAAACAAGCTAAACTTTCCCTTGTTTGTATAATCATACTGGAAAATGTCACTTGTTTGGGTTTACTGTTCCAGAACTATCTTAACCACACGCAATAAAAAATGCAAATACAAACAGCAGGTTAATATTTAAATGTGATGGCTATAGTCACAATAATGGAAATGTATTGATTATGCAATGTAAAATGTCAATCTGCTGAACTGAAGCAGGAATGAGACTCAGATTTAAAAGAACATAACCAGTTCTAGGCCATAAACCGTCCTTCCTTTGTAGAAGAGCAAATTAAAGTCATTGAAATGCAAAGTACAATGAAATGGTGCTTAAAACACCCAATTTAACTCCAGTTATGTAGAACATGTACTGTAACTCTGGCAATAAAAGTTCTTTGAAGGGCAAAGGGAGATTCTGAAAGGGGCATTAATCTTAAAGTAATTGTGTGTCTCCTTTAGCATTTTATCATAACTCATTAGGGATGTGGAGCTCTGCAGTAGCACACTGCTGTACTTTTTGATATTACTTTCTATTTAGTACATCAAGATACCAGAAACCTAAGCAGTCCAACACCTTTTAAGAATGGAAATCTGCTAAAATAAATTATTTTATCATGAAAGTAACCTGAGAAGTTTCAAACAAATTGGCACAGATCGACAAAAGCTTTCCTGTCTCAATACCTTTTTATCACCAATTTCACTACAGTGCTGTAGAACATG
This sequence comes from Atractosteus spatula, assembly GCF_055471065.1. Classification (NCBI taxonomy): domain Eukaryota; kingdom Metazoa; phylum Chordata; class Actinopteri; order Semionotiformes; family Lepisosteidae; genus Atractosteus; species Atractosteus spatula. Next base: position 4,007,354 of record NC_142719.1, on the reverse strand, counting down.
TGGAATGTGAATTACTTGTTTTATGCATCCTTCTGAAATACACAAAACAAGACAAGATAGCTATTAATTTTCTTTAAGACTTTCCAATATTGTGTACCATAGTGAAAGCTGAGCAGAGTGATGACACCATGGTGAAAGTCAAGTATAGCACAGAGAGGTGGTTAATGTGCACACAAGTGGAAGCCTTTGATAAGAACTGTGAGTGGAGACTATGCAAACTCATGGGTTTTTATCTAGAAAAGACAGTATGTTGATTAAAACAGTGAAGGAGTTGTGGATTTAACGTTTTTTGGTTCTTTGTCTGTTGTCTGTTGGAAAAACTTTGTAAGACAAGGTAGATGAAAATATGCGCTCTGTTAAGAACACTAAAACACTGCAATGATCAATACATAGTGTAAGAAGAGCAAAACTGGGGGAAATTTGGGGAAATACAGTACTGTACATTGTGGTTTACAGAGTTTAAATATGAGCTTTATTTGGGTGTAATTTTGTAATAAATGTTGAGATGCAAGTTGCCTTGAAATATATTTCCGGAGTGTAATATACCAAGTGTGTTTTCTTACAGTATGTATTACTGCTTAAATAAGAAAAAAACACTTTTGACAACACAGTAGCCGAAATACAAATGGAATCATTCTGTGCAGCCAAACACTGGTTTTCTACTAATCGCTTCCTATAGCTTTCAGGTTTTTCCTCAGTCTCAGGTTTTTGGGGGTTGTTGTGTCTTTGTTTTGTGAATTAAAGGGTATCCAGCATAAAGTAACTATAGCAGGTTTGTGGTGTGGCAGGCAGAGAAATAGCTCATATTTAGGGAGCACTCTGGAAGGTATCATTTGGCAAGAGAGACTCGGTGCCTTTCTCTATTTGTTAATTTATTACTCTGGAGGCCATTTCATGTCTCCTCTCAAACACTAACCAAATTATTTCACACAGTTTGAGTGGGCAGATGAGCTGGAGCAATTCTCAATCAGTGTTGCAATATGAAGTGAGGAGATGGCTCACATGGGGCTTGATTTGTTTTGAGGTGTGCCGTGTGTGTTTCCAGAGCCCCTTCATGAATGTTTATGTGAAACAGATACCAACATACATGACTCTCCCTGGCATGTGCTTCAGAAATGAACAAATTAAACTGATTTCATTTAATGAAAAACAATTCAACATTTTAACAGCCTATAATTGTTTTAGTGAGTCTAGTGGGGTAATGTCCATGCTGTGCCCATTGAGGAATACAAAAAGGAGGGTAAATGATACCATTCTTGGTTGAAAGAATATTTCTTGTCAGTTTTGTAACTGAAGTTCATCCCCATCATAGTTAATCAAGTTTTTAGCTCGGTTTATCTAATATCTAATATTTATCTCTGGAAGTAATGAAGGCAAGACAATTAGTCTCAGAGTATTATTGCCCTCATAACTGTGGCTAAAACATTCACTCCATCATTATGAACTTTTAAGTTTAGTCAATTATGGTTTGATTAACTTTCAATGATTTAAAAAAGTACAGTACAGTATGTTAATTTTACTTTCAGTTATTGTTTTGCAGTGGTATATTTCTGAAGGCTCAGGATAAAGTATTATTCTCCTCAATAAGTGAAGGAATGAATGCTTCCAGCACTAACACAAGTTATTTTTGTTCTTTCTTTCTGCAAGGCAACAGATACCATTGCAAACAACTGTCCTCCAGCTTGAAGTGATAAAGACACTTAATCAAAACTGCTGTGTTACAACCAAGAAAACTCATTTAACTAAGTTTTCTTCAGAGCTACTGTGTGAAGTTACCTAGGGAGTTGTTATCCTATACATTTGCAGAGCACATTTGGATTTAATATATTGCACCCAGATGCTAGGCTAAAAACTCAATCAGACAAAGCCTCTAGAGCATTCTGTAAGGGGGTATCTGTAATACTCAGTAGCTTTACATGACCCATTTGACTGCGATGTGCAATACAATAGCAGCCCACAGCACACTGCAAATTGAGAACTTTTTCTGGCAGGAATGAACCTTTAACCTCTCAGTCCACTTCTGCCTGTTGTTTTTCCTGCTTTCTGTTCAGCTGAAAATTGAACTGCTCAGCTTTCAGGAGCTTTGGTTTATAAGGGAGAGAGCTTTCATTTGCATGGCTTGTCAAGGAGTTGAAAGAAAGCGTGATGTCTTTAAAATCCCTCACTGTCTGCATCCCTTTCCTGTCACGTTGTATGCAATTTATTCTTGCTATAATTAATTAATCTCTTCAAACTTAGGGCATATTGTTTTAGGGAAGAAACTCTGAGTTTAACAAGGTAATAAAACAGGGCCGTTAAATTTGTAGTTTACATTAGTTGAAGAAAAACAATTTCATTAGAACTTCCATGCGAGTGGAATGAATAGTGCCCACGCCAAGCCTGCTGTACAACTCATAAGTCTTAAACATATCAGGGCTGAACTCTCATCAATTGAAATGTGTTTTTTTTCACCAAGTAAGGTGCTGTGTTATTGATAAAGCCATTTCTATGCAAAGCTTTTCCCCTTGGCACGCTGCTTCACACTCTGCCATACTGTAAATCAAAGTTAGTGTTTCAGCTCTCTTAAAGTGTACTTTCGGAAGACATGGCCACTCATAAAAGTTTGTGCCAAAGATAAAAAGCAATCTAAAAACTGAAAATATATTTATCTAATGCCCTTTTTTTAAAATTGCCAGTCGTAAGTACTATGAATTCAATGTTTGAATGAGTCTTATGTAGAGCATTGAAGTAATACATTTTGTGAGAGTACATTACAGCTTATGGACAGCCATGATGCTGAAAGTTTATTTAAAATGATTCTGTCTCTCAGGCTAAGCGTATGCATATCAGGATATGCAAGCAGGCTAAGGGAACTTTAGGGAATTTCTTCAATCTAGAATAAAGAAGACTGAGAGTAGATTTGATACATCTATATAATGTACATCTACCATATGTATAAAAAATGGATATAGACAGGGTCAACATGGGGCCTGTTTCAAATTCAGTGATGAAACATGGAGTCTCCATTGGAATCTAAAGTTGAATGTTTAAGGAGAGACAAAAATGTTTCTTTACACAAAGGGGTGTGGGCATCTGGAACAGGCTTCCCTGTTGGGTAATTGAGGGCCGTACTCTTGGGATCCTTCAATAAATAACTGAACAAAATTGTAGATTCACATAGCTACTAACTACTGAACAAATGGTCTCCTCCTGTTTGCAACCTTTCTGTTCTTAACCATCACGGTGATAAACTGTCGACTGATATCACTGCTACAACAGTACTACAACAGTATAACCAAAAAACAGGCAGTAGTGCTGTTGGACCCATTGGTGCAGCTCTTGCTCCTGGACCAGACCTTTAAGACCAGTACTCCAGTGTGGTTGTCAGAGACAAAGGAAAACCTTTACTTGTTCCTTTGTATAATTAAACAATGTTGTTTTAAAACAGACCTCAATCATCAGAGCCATATTTCTGCTGAGATGTTAAATCATGGTTCTGACTACTTCCTATCGCAGTTTTTTAACGGGATGTTAACTTCTGTGTCCTGGCAAATTCCACTAAATATAAATATATTCTGGCTTCCACTGCCATGAAAGACAGCTGTGATTACCATCAATCGAATGAGCGATGTTAAACCTCTCTAAGGACCAGGAGGTCCTGATGAGTGTCACTCCAGTATCCTGGCCTGTACATTCTTTCCTTCCTAAACCTTCCTCTTCATTCGCTTGGTGACTTCTCCATCACACCTGCTGTGTAGTGGGGCAGCAAGGTGTCACTTGGGTGACTCTGAAGTGGTGAACGAAGTTGGTGTCCTCCTAAGAATAATATGAGATCCTTTGGGATTGAAAGTGTTACATAAATGAAATAAATTATTATTACTTACAATGTACTGTAGGTAAATGCCACCGCTGAAAATGCAATACAGTGTGCACTATGATTAGGTGATTGCAACTACATTATAGTACATTCTATACCTCTGTAACTAAGTACAACTTCAGTATAGTTAATTCTCAGTTTAGTTAGACACATAAGTACAGTTCTGAATTATAGGAGCCATTATCATTACTGAATTACACAGTACAAATACAGGTGGAACTATAATTGTTATTGTTGTTAACACCTGTGTGTTAGAATTATATTGCTGGTACTTGTGAATTAGAAATATACTGAGAGGCATTAAAAATGCAACTGAAGAGCGCTGGAGAAAATCACATTGGTTATGTTTTAAATGCCTTTCATTTTGTTTTATAAAAGCTGTGCTCTTTTAATACTTTCATCTAATGATAAAAAAAACATGAATTTTCTAAAAGGCTTACCATACAGCTATCAAGTCGTTTAATTAGTTTATATGTAATATTAACTTTTACAGAATAACTTCCCGCATGTCTTCAGTGTTTGGACAGAATTTTAAAAACAAATTATGACTTTGATTTATCATATCCTGTTAAGACTCATTTTCAGTTCAAGTCACAAAAACACCTTAGCCACTTTGTTTGAATTTGTTGCTGGCAAATGTAATTTATAGATTTATTTCTCCAAATACACCTAACTGATTAATAAAAATAGTTCGAATTATTATTTTCAATGATTACCATTTATTTAATTGATTTGTTGTTGTAAGCTTAAGCAACAGTGAGGTGTGATAGAGAAGACTAACCTGAAAAGATTACGGATAAGCCCTGGCAGAACAAGTCTCTTACACTGCCTGTGGGACATTGGATCCTATTCCCAGAAAAAACTTGGTGCAACTTAAATCCTCAGCAGAACATGAAACTTTTTTTTTTCATTAAAGCTGAAATGAAAACTCTTCAGTATTCCAGGTTTAACATTCTTTTTGCACAAATTGAGAAAATGGGCTTATTCCAGGTCAAAAAATCATTTTAAAGCTGTTGATGGTGTAAAACATCTTACCATTGACTGAACGTTGTGGAGAGATGAAATCATAGCACAGATATTTTTTTTTTCCCCTCAGTGATGTGGACAGGCTGTTTTCATTTAAGCCCAGTAATGCAAAAGATCTTTATTTCAGTCCCATGGGTGGATTTAGCTACAGTATGTAGGTCTTCTGCATATTACAAAGTATTTTGCCTGAGGGGATCTTCCCACTGTAAATGCTGGGAAGTAGCGGTTGAGGACAAGAATGTATTAGCCTTTCCTGTAGACCACTGGCTCATTTCTCCATTGAATGTACCCTTCAGGGGTAATTAGTACACATTTCTCATTTCACATTCCCCTTCCACACCATTTGAAAGAATTAATCGATCTGTCTGTTTGTTCATTAAGCATGCTTTATGAAATGCTCTTGTGACGTCTTTGCTTTGGTTCAGTGCAGGTCATTTTAATTTTATTATCGATTGACATTGGACCACATTTGAATGATCAATTGGTCTAATACCGCCACTCCCATAGAGACACACACACCTCGCAGGCACACAGGACTTTGCACAAGCAGCTCATTCCTCACAGCCTTAGGGGGAATGTGTTTCAGACAAGCATCTCCATTTTGCCTGCACTTATTGCCCTCTTACAATATTTATACTTCAATGCATCTAAACACAGTGCTAACTGCACTGAAATCCTTTGAAAATGACAGTCTGTACTGTTTGACTCTCTGTACATACCAACCACATGCTTGGGCTTGATGTCCTAGGTGAGTATTAATAACAGAAATGCACATCGAATAGTCCAATCAATCATGCCTCCTGCAAGCTAACTTTACGTGCGCATGTATCAAAAAGCAGCAAGTGGACATTTGGCCTTAATGGATTCAGAAGTCCTAATTAGTGTGGCTTGGGCAATCTCAGAGATAATTTGTATAAATTCATTCGTTGTGGACAATGTACATCCTCTAAGGTTTTGCTTGTCTTGTTCTCCTACTGGAGTTTTGCACTATGAGAGCTCCAGTGGTATCTTCGTCTCTTCGCATAAAGGTCAGACTCTTTTGCTTGGGCGGTTAATTTTGTTCCAACCCAATACTGCTTGTTTCCCACTAGGGCCAGTGTAATGTGCAGCAGATGTGACTCATTTACGCACAGCACTTGCTTGCCTTTATCCATTTATTTTTAGTAGTTCAGTGAGCAGAACAAAGTACCTCTACTGGCTAAAACATGTAACCCTTTCATTTTCAGTGCAGACAGGCTACTAGCTACCTAAATTTAGATTTTAAATTTGTATTTTTACTAGGGTAAATTTACGAGGTCTCGCTGAAATGTAAATGGCTACAAAGAATTTTGTCTGGTGTCAAAACCTTCACTGTGATGAACGACAACTGTGATTCCCATCATGCGGAGGAGCACTATCAGGGCTCGTCTCTCCGGGAACCAGGAGGTCCTGACCTGACTGACAGGTTGCTTCAGTGTCCTGGCTGGTAGAATCTTCCTTCCTTAACTTCCCCCCGTTTCTCTCATTTCCAGGGGAGGTTGTGCAATGCAGAATGGGGCTGCCACTGGACGGTGGGAAAAGCGAACAAGGAATTATTTTAATTATTACGTGTCTTACAGGACCCTAATCTCTAAAACGTGCATTGTAGTTTTAACAGAGTAAGCACGAATGTCCTTCACCTTAACTACCCTTCCCCCAGTGAGCAAACCCCCTTGTGACTTGACAGCCACATTCCTATAGATCCCACTGACTGTGACCATAGTCTGTACGTGCAGCCTTTGTGCAGGATCCCTGTGTTTATTACCTGTGCTCAATGTACTGTAACAGGTAAGATGAGAACTGACACTTATACAGTATAGTTTTTTTTATCCCAAAACATGGGACCCACACCATCCACCCCTGAAAGGTGCCCCTGCTCAGGTGATGCACTGCAGCCCCACTGGCACCAGCTGCATGAAGGAGGAACTTAAGAACTCAATTCTATGCATTCAAAAACGAACCCCCTTGTATTTTGTTGTTTAAAAGGCACTGGCCTCTCCAAAAAAACAGATGGATTGCGTGATGCCAGCCGCGTCAGAGAAACGCTCCTGGCAGTCCGCCTCTCTGGCGGATGAGATGTGTCCCGCTTATGTGGCATCAGTGGCATGAGGAGCTTTCTTATGCACTGTGACAATTCTTCACCCGTTCCCACTTAAAAGGGGACACTGCCGTTCTGAAGTGGTTTGCTCTGTGCCCAGTGTCTCCTCCCCTGAAGGATTTTTGATTTGGTACGTCGGGTTGCCATCAGCATCTTGTTTGTTGCCTTCTGTGGCGTACTGTACATGTCAGCTTGAGCTCCTTCTGTGTACCCAAGGATGCTTGAGGCCTCTAAGCACACTATTTCTACAAAGCGACTAGAAGCATGTAAGGTTATATAACATCCATGCATGACTGATGTACTGCTGAAGCTGTTACAGGAAAGAATTTACTTTAGTTCATTCAGTATGAAAGAAATAAGAAATCCAGTTGTCAGCTTTTGACTTTCCACTGAACTTTATAATAAACCCCATCTTTAAGTACCTTACAGTAAGGCCCATCATGCAACCTAACCAGCCCTATTCCTTTGATGTGACTTTGGTATTTCATATTTGCAGGTTTTTCTGTTAGCAGCTCATCTAAAGTGTTTCCGTTAAGTTGTTCACCTAAAGCTGGAAAGCAAGCGACAGATCCAAGTGTAGAAAAAACTTTGATTCCCTCTCCCCGCCCCCAGATACACGCTGTGCAGATTAATACTCTCAGCTCAGCCATGAAGTATTGAGGACTCCTGAAAATTAAATCTATTCAGACAATGTGAGCATGAGATTTAATAACTCATTTGTAAAAAATTTTATTTTAATCTCATTTGTAAAAAAAAAAATGAATTAACCACTATTTTTCTTTTTCAGCCCTCCAAAGATGGAGTTGTCAATTTATGAAGCAGCTCAGCTCACCAGTACAGTATGAACCTCCAACCCGGCCCATGAGAAATGAGGACTGTGCACGTTCTCCTCGTTCAGTGCAGCTGACCAAGCCATTCTCCATTTTACACACTGCTGATGCCAGAGTGTCCTTCACAGCAGCGCACCTGGCAATGCTCAGCAGCACGGCAGTCTGACAATGAGCTGGCACCCCACAAGGCCCAGACTGGTGTGTAGGGTTCACCCTGCTCTCAGAACAAACACCTTTATTGCAGACGTTTATTTGGGATCCAGTTGGGTGCTGGAGCTGGCACTAGCAAAGCAGTGATTAATCGAAGGATTATTACGTAATCTCAGTGCTTCTAAAACATAAGAGCAGAAACAAATATGCTTAAAAGTATAAATTGGTCACAGTGGCATGGAGTGAGATTCATACTAACAAATATCCAAAATGAATGCAAGACTCAGTGATACATCCTGTCATAGATCTTCCTGTGTCTTTGGTTTTATCTAAACAATGCATCTTGCTGTCTGTGCATTTGAGAAGAACTCGTCCACTCCAGATGATAAATTTGAGTTAAACCAGCTGTGACTAAGTGATAATTAAAATGGTCAAATTAAAAAAACACCTCTCATTTCTAGTTCCATCTGCGTCCATACTAATAGCCACTTCGGCTTTGCTGACTCCAGGACAAAACATTCCCAGATTTTTCCTGGAGACTTTAAAAAATGACAAGATGAGCTGTATCGGAGCCATTTTTTTGATCACCCCTCTTCTGCACATAGGGAAATGTTGAAAATTTTATGTGGTGCTTATTTTTCCTCACAAATAATCAATTTACTTTTTGTGCACCCAAAGCAAACCCTTTGCAATTAGGGTGCAATTTCTCAGACCTCAGACGATGAAAAACATTTTATCACGATTATGTAGATGTATTATGATTAGCATTGCATCTGACAGAGAGACAGTCCCACAGTGTGAATGGACAGTGCTTATATTGGCAGAAACCAAATTACCTAAAAAAACAAATTGCATGTTATGTGACGAAATGGTTTATCATAATTCTGTTGTAGTTTAATTAGTATTTTACCACACAATAAAATCAACACTATTCTGGTATGAAGAGGCAGCACTGTTCAGCATGCAAACAAGTCATGACTGAAATGACTAACATAATCGCAGTTCCAGCCTCATGTGGCTTTGACATTCAGTACGGTTCCCAAGTCATTTGTCAGCCGAGCTCTTGCCACATGGGAAACATTAACATTATTTATTACCTGAGCTGTGACTTAACTCCACTTCCTCCCCCACACACACACATCATGTAGACACCATAGTCCAAACGATTAATATCTTAGAACATCTTTTACTTGACTGGTTTTATACCTATAGCATACACTAATTTTAATATCCTGATCAGGACATGCAGTCATGCATACATTATGCTCTGTATGAGATTACAGAAGAATGCTGATTTTCTGAAGTGAATGCCCTTGTCAGGTTGTAACTAGGAGTCGTGTGTTCCACAGAGTCTATCTGGTGTTTTAATAAAAGCATGGTTAACCTCATAACCTAGCAAGAAAATAACCATCTATTAATTACACAAACTCCACATGCAGGTGATGAACATCTCTTCAGATGGTTTCCAAGTAACATCCAGTTATTTAAAAACAGGTTTTTTTTAGAACGGACATTTTGCACCCAATTGATGGGACTGCTGGATTCGAGGGAATGGCAGAATTTTCTGCTTCCCCACTCTTAAATAATATGCCATCGTGAGTCCAACAGGCACTTTGTTGTGCAAAGGATTGTGGGAGTGTAGAAAAAGCTTCCCAGCTACTGTACGTTGTTGAAACTGATACTCTGGCTTCTTTCAAAAAATCGCTTGGATCTACTAACTACTAACAACCACATGGGTTAGACTGGCCTAATGGCCTCTCATTTGTAATCTTTGTCCTGTTCTTATGAAATATGCAACACGCAGCAGAGAAATTATTACTAGAAATGAAAGCAGGATGCATCACTGGTCAGGTCTCTGGATTCATTAACTGGAGGGTTGTGGGTTCAGATCCTGGGTAGCACTTCATGCTGCTGTGTCCTTGAGCGAGTTGCTGCTCTCAGATTGCAGTAGTAAAATATCCATACAGTAGGTGTAAAATAAGTTCCTGTGGATCAAATATTCACCATAATACTTGCATGAGGTTGGCTATTTGCGCTTTAGGCAGATGTGTGAGCTCACGGGTAGATTAAGGGTACATCATAAAAATAAAAAAACTTGATAATCTAAAAGAGGAAGATACCGATGGTTCTGCAACACCCGTACAATAGTTGTATTTTCACTGGCAGGCATTAAGCACTAACAGGGTTTGTTCTCCTGCCCAAGAAGCAGAGCCGAACAGTGAGAAAACAGCAGCCACAACAGGCCCCTCAGAGTTTCCTGGAACAGTGTATCAGGACTCTTCCTAAATGTATTTACAGTACATTCAACTTTTAAAAACACCTCCTGCATTTATGGCTATGACAATAGGCTTCAGAATCTATTAGCCTGGATTGATATGGGAACATTACACAGATATCGTGTTGAATTAATAAACTGACAGGAGATCTGCTGATCTGGTTATTTTTCCTTTGCCTGTGAAACAGAGGAGATGAGAGTATTCATGCCCAATGTGCTATTTTATTTTTCTTTCCGTCATCAATAAATACATGAGTAAGAGAAGCAGAATTGAATTACTTCTCCAAAGAACATTATGGAAAGGTGTTGTTAAATCATTGCAGGTCATCGCAATTTAATTTCCTTCAGCCCTGAGTTTAGTGACACAGATTTGCAAAGCAATGTGAGAATATGACACTTGGCAGTATTTTTTTTTCATAATCTGGCATTTGTTCTGGTTCACAATTTGCCATTTAAAATGTAAAAAAATGCAACCGTATGTAGGATTACTAACCCAGGGGACAGCTGGAAGAGTTGCTGAGGCTTTTAAAGCAACAAGTACAGAGTACCTATTTTTTTTAACTATATCATAACATTTTATTGTACGGCATATGAACGTATCTTATGCACAATTTATCAGACATAAGGAACAAGTATATAAAGTACATGTGAATATTTATATGTTTTCTCAGGGTGTAAGGGCCACAGATGCATTTACAGTATGTCATGAAAATAAACTGCTCATTTCAGAGTGCGTATTTCCATGCATTGAAAAAAGGCCCTGATGGATTCTTTAAGCACATAGATAAAACCAACCAGGGTTGCGCAGGCTGACACTGGAAGTCCAGATATTTGGTAGATTGCAGACTGAAAATGGGCACATCTTATAGATTGAAAAGGGGTACCAATGACCTTCTGTCATGCTTGACAGTGCCCTTCTCCCATAATGACACCCTGCATCCTCTGTTCACAACACCTCTCTATGGCACCACAGACAGGTACAGTATGATGTTCTTGCTTTGTTTCGTCTTCTCTGCTGAAAGGCATGCTTTGTTATAAAAGGTCAGGGAAGAGGAGGGGAGAATCAAAAAATCTCTTGGCAAGAAGCTGTTAAAGTTTTTTTTTCACTGTTTCGTCTCAACTGAACAATGCAGTATACAGAATTATGTTTCCCTCTCAATCCTATAGTTTTGCCACTTGAATAGACCTGGAACATCTCCTTTTGTCTTCCTGATGCAGGAAAGGGCAAGTTATCTCTGGTCTTCATCACCAAACTGAGCTAATTATTTGTCCAAGACAGAAAATCACTTCATTTGTTTGTTTTAGGCAGCTGCTAATTGAAATGTTACAGCAAAAAGGGCACGATTGTGTCCTTGGAGGACTTCTCTGCGGCTGCCTCACTGACTACTTTGTGATTCTTGGTTGACACTAGAGGGCAGCACAGTGGTGCAGCAGGTAGCATTGATGCCCTGCAGCACTAGGGCCCTGGGTTCAATCCATGAGGTGCTAACTGGGTGAAGCTCCAGTGTTCATGTGGGTTTCCTCTCACAGTCCAAAGACATGCTGGTAGGTCAATTGGCTTCTGGGAAAACTGGCCCTGGTATTGGCGTGTGTGTGCTTGTGTCAGTGTGTGTGCTTGATGGACTGGCGTCCCATCCAGGGTGTGTCCTGCCTTGTGCCTGTTGCTTGCTGGGATAGCCTCTGGCTTCCCTGCAACCCTGAACTGCATGAAACAGTTCGAAACTTTTGTATTGCACAGAAAAATGATGCAAACACTCCACACAAGATAAAAAGTTTACAATATGTCTCCACCTCATGGCAATGACAAGGAAGAGCTCATTAAGGTGTGTGTATGTCATAGCTCTGTGCGCTTTAAATTGTACTCTAGGAAACACTGATTTTTTTGTAACTTTTTCACTAATGCATATTTTTAAAGAAAAAAACTGTTTCAGACAACGAATAGGACCGAGATGTCATAGATGACATGTCTGCATACTGTAGTTTAAGGTGATGATCAAATCTCAGTCAGCACACCATACAGACCACCGAGTTTCTGCTGAATCCAATACTGCTGTTAAAAAGGTAATAGAAATTACTGAATAAAACTGGAATGCATTAGTAGTGATATATAGGTTTCAGTATAAGTGTTCAATCACTGCAATTCCTTTTCGACAAAAAAAAATTCCTTTGTGTCAAACTCAGTTCCTGCAGGCCTAGAGAATTCCGGGTTTTCCTCCACCTGAGCCCTTTCTCCAAGGCTAGTTCAGTTTAATATGTCAGCAGTCCAGATTTTTGGCATTATTTAGATTTTATCAGGTAACATCAACAGCTCAGACTCCTGTAGCTATACTGATTGGTATATTAGCATGATGGCAAGGCCTCGTGTGGTGGTATAAGGCTGTACACGTAACATGGTTATCTCCTACTTCAAGACAATGTCTCTATTAACATCCTTAGTTTCCTCTTGGCAGTTTTAAGGAGGAGTATCGAGTTTTCTGCAAGCACTTTCCCCATTCAGACTATTGTACTGGCTTCTGAAATACTCAGATTCCCACAATGCTGCGGTGCTTTAATTTCCTCACTCCAGTCAGTCCGCTCTGCCCCAGTTAGCAATAAACTAGAGGCATTGGCATTACAAATTTGTCTATAAATGTTGTGTTTCTGGAAACTTCAAAGAGTTCAAAAACATGAGAAACAGGTATTTAAGCAGAGGACTTTATTTACAAAAAAGGTTCTCTAACAAAAATGAGAAACGAGGTATGCATGAAGTCAATGAGGTTATGCTATACAGAAGCAAAGTGTACAATGCTTTCCAGTATATATACATATTTTATACAGAGTTTCATTTTAAAGTGCCTTATGGTGGTTGCTACATTCGTAATCACTCACATACCATGATGACTCTCAGGTTCAACTTACTTCTGGTACTTTTTATAACAGTGATTGCAGTATCCTTCACATCTGCTGTTGCCGAAGTTCGGACAGCTTCTGTGCCTGCAGGGCCTTCTGTCCAGTGCAGCAGCAGCCTGGGCTTTGCCTGATGGACCAGAGGGACCTTCCCTCATCTCCCCACAGGCCGACTCCTGCAGCCTTTCATGCAGGGGCTCTTGTTTAGCCAGAGCCGGCGTCTGGGAATGAAAGCATGAGAGAAGTTACAAGTGAGACCATACCATGCATCCAGCTCATTGTGCAGCCGACGGGAAACTGATCTGCAGATCTCGCCCCGCTGTCACCTGAGAGAGACCAGCTTTAACAACTGAGCAGCCTCTTCCGGACTCCTACAGCCCCTGTTCTGTGCAGCTCTCCAAATCTTCCATGTGTCCCCTTGTTCATGTTTCACGTTTGACTCTGAAAACGTTCCACTAGGTCTTCAGTGCCTTTTGGGATTTTGAACACTCGAAGGGCCTTGATGTCTCCTTTTTAGTCCTGATCAGAGGTTTAGGCCTTGTAGCCTGTTAGATGAGGATGTTCCTTTAAACCTGTGAATACTCAGCTACTCTTCTCTGGAGTGACTCCAGAGCAGCAGTGTACTTTTTGGTAGGTGGTGACTAAAACTGTACACAATGTTCTAGTGCCCTACAGAATACTAACATAAGATTCCAATCTACATATTCAATTAATAATAATAATTAATAATAATTGCTTACACTTATATAGCGCTTTTCTGGACACTCCACTCAAAGTGCTTTACAGGTAGTGGGGACTCCCCTCCACCACCACCAGTGTGCAGCCCCACCTGGATGATGTGACGGCAGCCATAGTGCACCAGTCCGCTCCCCACACACCAGCTCTCAGTGGGGAGGAGAGCAGAGTAATGAAGCCAGTTCAGAGATGGGGATTAGGAGGCCATGATTGGTAAGGGCCAATCACGGGCCTTACACCCCATGTTCAAGGGTAGGGGTTACACCCCGACTCTTTTCAAGAAACACCCTGGGATTTTTTAATGACCACAGAGTCAGGACCTCGGTTTTACGTCTCATCTGAAGGACGGCGCCTGTTTACGGTATAGTGTCCCTTTCATCATACTGGGGCATTAGGACCCACATAGACCGCAGGGTGAGCGCCCCCTGCTGGCCCCACTAAAACCACTTCCAGCAGCAACCTTAGCGTTCCCAGGAGGTCTCCCATCCAGGTACTGACCAGGCTCACACCTGCTTAGTTTCAGTGGGCTGCCAGTTGTGAGTCCTAATCCTAACAATCTGTCTTTATTACTTTCCTACTGTATATTACACAAAAAATATGTCAACATAAACTCCTTTTCATATTAGTATGTAGTTCTTTAAACCCAGTGTTTCCCATTTTCTATTTAGTTGATTTCTTTGCTATGTGCATGGAGCACAGTGGGACCTGTCTACTGTATATTAATGCCAATAGCCACGTTTAATGAATGTTGTTTATTAGCATTTCTTTTGCTGCCACAACAGTGTTTGATAATTCCCCTGCTTTGTTATCTTGTTGAACTTGACTAGTTTCATCACTACACCAGAATACAGATCATGGATATAAATTAGGAAGAGCAGTGCTAATTCTAACCCAATACCCTCAACTCATACCCTGTGGTGCTACACTAATTACATCAGCCCATTTGGAGCTATCAGCCTTTATCTTATCATAGTATTTACATTAACCAATTCTCAGTTAAAATACATGTACTATCTTGGATGCTTGTGAATTTCAATTCAAGAATGATTATTTTAGGAGGAACATGATCAAAAACAGGCTGAAAAGCCAAATATACTATTGCACATACTGTGTGTGTATTCACTGCTACAGCGACTTGTTCAAAACACCCTTAACTTAGTTAAACAAGTCCTGTCTTTTCTAAATCTATCTGAAATCTCATTGCCACACAGATTATCCTTTAGTTTGATCCTAGTATCAGTCTTGATACATTTTCAGAGGAATAGAATTCAATAGTTCACTTCTGTTTTGTCTCCTTTTTTGTGGATGAGCGCTACATCAGCAATTTTACAGTAAAAAGGGATTAGTTCTGTCTTTATACACACTATTTTCATTACAAATGAAAACACTCGGGGGGGGGGGGGGGGAAATGTTCAATTTAACGTTTGCCTGTTACGGGCATTTTAAGTCAATGGAACAAGTAATAGGTGTATGCCATACTGATAAAAAGAAAAACAGCAAACAACGTTTCAGTCGTGCAGCCCTCTTCAGGTGTGAATACAGCCAATTTTAATTCAATGGGCCGTACTGAACATCTTGTAATTACATACTCCACCACCAGGTGTCACCCAAGAACAAGACCAACTGTTGTGTACTCGCCCACCTATCCTTCCATTCATCCAGTCCTCATTCAGTTTAAAAGTGCTGTAAATATATAAATAAATATATAAATAAATAAATATATAAATTGTGAAGTCCCCTCATAAATATGTCGTAAGGTGAATTTAACCTTACAACATATTTATGAGGGGACTTCACAATTTTATCAGTTTTCCTGATGATGATTCAAAGAATGTGAAGTGCATGTAATAATTATAGAACAGAGTGATGAAACCATTTCGGAGACAGGGATTATTAGGAGGCCAGGAGGAAATTTGGCCAGGACACTGGGGTAACACCCCTACTCTTTTCAGAAACGCCCTGGGACTTTCAATGACCACAGAGAGTCAGGACCTCGGTTTTATGTCTTATCTGAAAGACGCCACCTTTTTACAGTCTAGTGTCCCCGTCACTATACTGGGGCATTAGGACCCACACAGACCGCAGGTGAGCACCCCCTACTGGCCTCTCTAATATCTCTTCCAGCAGCAGCCTTAGCTTTCCCAGGAGGTCTCCCATCCGGGTACTGGCACGTGTGGCACGGTGATATAGCTGCTGGCTAAATGGCATTGATGGTAATAAAATAAATCCCATTTACCCCAGAGGTTCCCCAAACACTTAGATATAGTAGGGGACCCACTTCATTCACCACACAAATGCAGTTCCCACCTGGGTAATGTGTGGCAGCCGTTATACACCAGAAGCCATAGTGAAGAGCGCCACCTACTGGTCCAGCAGCACCATCTCCGATTGTCATTATAACGCTCTGCCCTTTGCCCCTCGGGTCATCTCACCTGTCTGGACTGCGCTGCCCTTCTGCTGTGGGTCAGGAAGCACTTCTCACAGACGCCATCGAAGCTGGGGTTTCCCAGCATGCCGCAGCCAGCTGCGCGGCACTTGGGCATGTTCCTGAGGGTGGAGGCGATCTGAGGCGGCTGGCCAGCCGGGGCCTGCTGCCTGTCGGCCTCGCAGCCCGGGGGCTCCGGAAGGGGAAGGCCTCGGTGAAGGAGAGAGAAAGGAGAACACAGCATTACCCAGGCAGCCGACACAGGCACGCGCTCTGCCGGCGCCTTGTTTTACAAAAGTGCGCCGAAAGCCGCGGGGTTCGGAGATGCTGTGAACGGGATACAGATGGAGGAGGGGCTGGTCCAGGCAGCGCCCTGTGTGACAGGAGGGGAGGCGCGCGCGGGCGGCCGGAGCCCCACTTACCCCGGCTGCAGTAGCAGACGGTGCAGTAGCCGGAGTGCTGCTCAGTCCCGAAGTACACGCACCCGGGCGTAATGCATCGCTCCCCGGGCGGCTGCTGGCCCCGAGAGCCCGCGCCCTGCCACCCCGGCGCCAGCGCCTGCGCCAGGCGGGCCTCCCGGGGCTCCGACGCCTGCGCTTTCTTCTGCAGGCAGTCGAAGCACAGCCCGTTGAACGTCCGCGTCTCCCTTTTGCAAGCGATGCACCGCCCGCACAGCAGGTCCATGGGCCCGGCCGCCGCCGGGTCCTTCTGGGCTCGGGCGCGCCGGGCCTCCCTCGCCTCGCCCCCCTCCGTGCGCGGGTGCGGGCACGGCCCCGTCTTTGGCTCGAGGGCGTCGAGCCGTGCCGCTGCCTGGCCAAGATGGCTGGCATTGCTCCTGTGCTGCTGGCTCTTGGGGTCCGGGGCAGGGATGTGTCCCGAGGGGGCGGACGCCGGCCCTGCTGGCAGCTGCACTTTCGAGGGTCTGTCTCCGTAAAAAGAGCTGCCTGAGCTGTATTCCCTTGTCTCCTGCTTCCCAGCCCTGTGTCGAGGATGAGGGGCCATGGAGGGTGTGTCTTTGCAGTTTGAGAGCTCGCTGCACTCATGGCAGAACGGCCAGGTGAACTTGGAGGCAAAGTAGAGGCAGTGCTCTGTGATGCATTTGTCTTTGGTGATGGAGAAACTCGGAGAAGTGGACCTGTTCCCCTGCTCCCTGCTGGCTGCCTGCGCGCCTTCTGCTCCCTGGCTCAGCTGGCCACACACGTAATTCACCAACCTAAAATAGTCCTGGACCAAGTTGAGGTTTTCTGGTAGGTTATTACCTTTCAATCTGCAAAAACAGCACAAACAAAAAGTGTTTTTAGCATTTCAAAGACGGTGTACTGTTAAGAGAGGAGAACTTAAGGACAGCGAAGTCTTTTTAAAATGATAGGTTTAGGCAGACCTCCCTTGAAATCCGTTTCCCTTACACAACAAACTTGTACTTTAATGGATTCCATTATATGGGAATTGTGGTGTCATGTTTTGGTCAGTTACCACAAGAAAGATATTCTAGCTCCAGAGGCATTATTAAGGAGATTAATCCTACTAATTTTAGGTCAGAATGAAAACAGCATATTCCAACAGGCTAAGGAAACTTTCTATAACAGAGATTTCATGGGGACAGGATTCAGGCATTCAAAATCCTGAAAGGCACTGATCACATCAGCACTGGAGACTCCTTCAGCACAACACCAGGACCTCCTGCAGCTATTATGTTTTGAAGCTCAAGAGGCACGTCTTTTTTGCAGAGGAGTGTGGGAGTAAGGAGTAACTCCTGTGGTGAAAGCTGACTGTGTGGGTACCAATAAGAAATGGAGCTCTTAGAGCATTAAGCTACTAACAACCAAACTCACAAGGTTTGCCAAATGGCTTCCTTTTGTTTGGTCTTAATTAAATGAAAAACTTCATTCAAATAGTGGTTTTCAATTAATGGCATTTTTATAAAAACCTGTCAAAGCCAGAGGAAATTAATAAATAAACTTTCTCCAATCAATATTTATTTCTCCTACTAGTCTGACTAATTTGATTGTATGCCCCTCTTTTTAACAAAAACAAGTTAAGACATTAATTATATGAGTCCTACCAACTTCTCCTCTTCTTCCTCTTTCTTCAGACATACAGATGTAAGCAATGAAAATGTATTCCACTGGTCTGCAGGTTTCAAGAATTTGTCACCCTGTATTATATAATCCACTACATCACAAGTCAACACAAACAAACCAAACAGAGGGGGGAAAGGAACAGAATCTCTTTAGTTCTGAGCAGAGAAGGCTACAAAAAGAGTTGGCAAGTCCACCCAGAGCACTGCTTTGTTATCAACAGCGAAACAAGATCCCATGGACGGTGCATGTAGGACTAAAAACAACAGATACTTCCCTACTTTAGGTTTGTGGGTGTCCATAACTGCCTAGCCATGTTATCAAAGCAGCTGAATTTTGTAGAATCCTTTGCTGAATGAAGCCTAATTTAGCTGCAAATACCCAGCTGAGTACGATGGACCTCATCTCGTGTCTCATCTTATTTTCCAACAGTAAAAGAAAACACTCTCACCTGGTCGCAGGGACAGTGCTCTTTCCAACAGAAACAGCTGTCATCTGCAGGTAATTCTGAAGACATATTTGCTTCGCTGTCTCTTCACATTCAGGAAGAAAATGAACAGACATGTCTTTGGGGCCATTCTTGGTGTGCGTTACCAGAGGCAGGATCTCAGTTTCTGTGCAAAAACAATGCTGTATATTGTACAGTCCATTCCGTATCAAATGACACACATTATTTCACGCCATTTCCATTTCTCACAAAGTCTACGTCACACCACGTGAACAATCACTTGCAGTCCTGTGCACATTCCTGTCTCTTTTTATATGCAAGGTAAACAATATCAATATTGGTAACTGTATATCCTATACCTGCTGTACTGTATATCTGTATGGACTTTGTACTGCATGTGACAGACTGTATGTATAGTGCAATGGATGGAACGTCCATTTCCAAGTGTATTATTTTAAAGAATGAGGCAGATTTGCACATTTTGTACATGTGGCCTGAAGACGTGTTTGTGTTTGAATGTAATATGTGGTGTCGAACAGCCACCTGCTTGTCAGACATCTGTATCTTTGAGTCTTTGACCTGTCGTAGCAGATCCATGGGAGAAAACTCTGTAACCGTCTGTCATGTCCATGAGATGTCTGTGTTTCTTAAACGAGTTTATCTTACTAACTATCCTGGCACACAGCCAGTCCTCTTAGCCACAGCAGCCGGTATCGGGTCATCTGTGCTGCAGAACGGTGTGTTCTATGTTCAGTACACCTGCACCACAGTGCCTGCTTCACCAAAGGCAAAATTGTCAGATAGGTCTGACAAGGTGTTTTGGATTTAAATGAGCTGGCTTCAGGGCATAACACTGAAAACTGACAAGCCTGCAAAACTGAAAATCACAGAAGCATTCTCGCTATAATAAAGAGGTAGCATTCCTACAGGCTCTTGTGTTTTCACACTATGTCTAATCCCTATGCGGCATGTACCACTGTCTGCTCACTGCAGTGACACCTCTACAAGAAAGATACATATTTATTTTAAGGGTACCTCTTACACTGTATTAAAGACAATTCGATTTTTAAGTTTTACAGTCCATTTTTATTCGCTCAGTGTTTTCCTCGCGTCACAAAACGAGTCAAGTGAATCTGTTTGTTTGTCATACCTCAGGTGTGAATTGATCAACTTTGCTGTTTTCCTGAGATAAATGTAGTCTAAAAGTACTGTCTGAAGTCTTTTTCAGAACTATAATGAAATCAGTGTGAAGGACTGTATAAATATCTACCATGGCAGGTAGTACTGTATGTGTTCCATACACCCCTTCAAAGCTGTGGCAGCTGGTAATCGTGATAACCCACGCTTAAAAGAAATAATTGCTCATTCAATTAGTGGCCATTGTAGCTGTTAATTATACATCAGATTCTTGCTGTTGAAAATAATTTATTTGACCACAACTTGGCCTGTAGCTTGTAAAGGTATTTGATTATACATGTTCATTCTTGTCGTTCTGACATGTGTTTTGAAACAGTGGCTCAAGGTATATGTCTTTTAAGGCAGCAAGCTATTTCAGTACTATGGGAGTATTGCATCACCTCTAAGTGGGAGAACAGTGGTCCCTATAACAGATTCTGTACACTACAGCCTTCAGCTGGAATTTCCCCTGTACAAACGTCACTTCGATTCTCTTAATGACAAAAGAGCTACAGACATGTTCCGTTCCTTTAAGAAATATTTTTGTCTTCATTTTTAATACCGTATTACGAAGCACCACAATAAAACCACAGATGCTTAATGGAAGCAATGACATCCTGAACAGAAAAAAAATCTTTTTGCAGTTAAAATTTTAAATGTCCTTTTTTCCCCCCACTAGAATCAAGACAATGCCTTACATTTTAAATCTTGAAGCAAAACATTCTTGTGCGGTCCTTAAAAATAAATTGCTCTTCTTTAACATTTGATTAGCACAAAAAAATCAGAAGGTGCTAACAGATTAGGCTGTTCATTATTACATGCTGTACATTACTCTGATGTACAGTCAACTCCTTTTTGTTGTATTGTGAAATGAGAGTGTACTTAAAAATGTGCTTATTTTGAGCTTTATATCAATCTCTGCAGTTCTGTTTAAGCAAGTTAAGAAAACAAATGACTCATTTGTTTGAATTCAAAAGTGTAGTTTTCTTAGCATCTTGTTACTAATACCCCCAGGACTGCATTTCTGCCTACAGGTGTTCTGTAACATGGCTGGATCCAGTGGATGCAGAGCACATTTTAATCAGCATCCTCCTGAAATTGGCCAGAGAGGAATCTAATTTTTTTTACCTTGCCCGGGAGCACTGAAGTCCACCAGTGGGGCAAAACAGCTGTATGGATACACACATCCCAGGACCACAGGAAAGTGGTAACACTTCTCCACATCCCACAGGAGAGGCAGATAAATCCCCGCAGGCCCTTGGACTGACTCGGACGCGTCGGGAGTCTCTTCCTTCGTGTTGCCTGCAGGCGAAGTTTGTGACAGCGAGACTACAGTCAGCGGAGGAGTTTGCCCACAAAAGCGCTCTCGGCATATTTACCCAAACCAAACAACAGGAGCTCACTCGATGTATGTAAAAACCTGCCAAGGAGCTCTCACTGAGTCTGGGGAAGCTCCGGAGATGGGAATTTGCTTGTTGTTGCGTTGGATTCTCACGCAAGAGTGAGGTCACAGTAGGGGCTTCCAGACTTTTGCCTGTATTCCTAAACAATGTCCACAGTCCAGGCTAGACTACACCTGTTATTTTTTCCTTTTGTACATTGCAAGAGAACAACACGCCTCAACAGGTGTCCTGGAAAACGATTCAAGGTGCTAATTTGAGAATCCCTGTGCGTCTGTCGGACTCTGTAGCCTTTGGGAGCTTGTTCTTCCTTTTTCCAGAAAAGGAGGAATGGTGTGACCTTTTCCTGGCAGAACGTCCGAGATCTGCTTTGCAAGCACAGGGCTGTGTACTCCCCTGCAAATGACATTAACTACACAGTTCAGATCTGGGCAAAATTAGTCTGATGTGTGATGTTTTCTTTTGATGTTGACTAAGGCCTATAGTAAATCTCAGCATCGGCCCACTCACCAATCACAAATTCCAGAACAGGTGTCTGATAGCAGCTTGCCATTGTGTGGAAGCACCATGCCTCTGCCTTAGTGATGGGTGGATGAAAGCTCTAGTTTGAAAGGCTAAGAGGCAAGTTTAACTGCTACACCACAGGCTTGATTCACCTCCTCAGACAAGTGATTCTGCACTGAAGGCATGCCGGAAGATGTTGGACACTGCAGTGGGATCTGTTATTCTTTTTATAAATGGGTTAACAAACATAATGAGAGTCTGAAATACTCACCACCCAACACTATGATTGGCCTCCGGATGACATTAGCCAAAACGAAAAGGTAGATGTCTTGGTACGAATTTGCCATAGGTGCCACACCTTCAGATTTGGGGTCCACCAATCTCACGATTCTCTTCCATTCTTCACTGCCCAGCTGACAGAGCAATTTGTGTTTTGGAAAGGGAAAAGGAGCAGAGTTCACCATCACAGAGTTCAGAAGATGCTTTAACATGTACAGCTTTCAAATTAACAGCTCAGCGCTCTTTGAAGAATTGCAGATTATTCCAGGAGGAGACAATTTCACCTACTTCACTTTTTTAAATGAGCTGATTCCACTCAGCCTACCTGACCCCATTAGCAACGCTTTGTCCTTAAATACTCTACACAGCAGGGCATTCTTTTCATCTCCTCTTTCGCTGTTGTAACTACAGAATACGTTAATATAGGGAATGCAATGTTGGGGGATCAAACATGGTTATATGTATTATAATCTATCTTTATAAAAAGTTACAGGGTACAATATAAGAAACCAAGAAAGAAACTGTTAACATTGGACAACTGAATACACAGCAGGTTGCATTTCATCCAGGTTTTTCACTTGTGGGTGACACACTGTGCATTAATCACGTATTTTCAGAGCTACTGTACACTCTGGCAGGTTTTCCATGTTACACGCAGACCGGAAGCTAACCTGGCAGAGAGCTGGGCTGTTAAACTGGGAATTTGGTTTATGGTGAGATTAACAGGAATTACAGTATGCTTAAACAATTGGCAATTCTTTCCAACCAAGAAACAATGCAGACATTTTCCAACAAGAAATGCATTATTTCTAGTTTAGGGGATTTACTCTCAGAGATACACTAAGGCCAAGCCTTCTTTGTACTGAGTATTAGCCTGTGAAACTGTCCCTTCCCCTGCTGATAAGTGGAACTAGGTGCATTTCTATAAAAGAAAGTTCTGAACACAGCATGTCATTTTTCTATGTAGCTGTATTGTGCTAGTCTGGTTATTTTATTTTATTTTTTTTTGCACTTGCACTCTATCACATCGATTTTTCCCTTTAAACTTATTCTCAGTGTAAACTAAAACAGCCATGCACCGTGAATAGAAGTAAATAAATCAGAAGAATAAAAGAAGTTGCTGTATAACATTAATGCTAATACCAAGAATTAAGACCCAACACAGAGCAATTATCTCGAAACCTCAATCTGCCTTTTTGGCACTCTGAAGGATTTGGATTATAAGAACTGCATTGTCTTTGTGAGCAAAGAAAGTCTTTACATTAATGATGTTTTTTCTTCGTCTTAAGGCGCACTAAAGAACATTTATGGGTCTGCGGATAATGGTGGCGCACAGGGCAGTTGTGGTGTCCGGGCACACAAAGCTGGGCTTACCGCTGTGTGAGAGGCGACGCGCTGGTCGCTGGATCCTCCGGGTCTCCCAGTCCGGTGAGCGGCTATGTTCAGCTCAGCGGGGCTACTTTCGTCCATAGTGTTATAGAGAGCGGTTCTCAGCACCAAGTCACTGTCGCGTACCCCCCACATGTACAGAGAGACAGCATCCAGAAGGTTGTTGTTTTCCCCTGTTCGTGTTAAAAGCATCTGTCGTCATTATTTAAACGGCGGAGGAATCCTTGCTGTTATCTCAGGTGAATTTACGGGAAGCAGATACTGTATCAGTATAAGACATCCCCTCGAGGGACGAGCAGCCTAAACTTTACGACGAGCTCTGAAACTTACTGTACTTGCACGTACGGGGCAAAAATTTAACTGGGCACCCTAATGCCTCCGGATTCCATTAACCATTAGATACACCGTGTCATGCAAGAGTTTGGGGTTATTTTTTTAAATAATTTGATTTCACTTTTTACGAACACAATGATTCAACGCATATGTACAACATAGTAAAAAAAAACCTATTAGATACCACTGAAGCCGATATGTTAGAAGTAAAAACGTATCGAGAAAACTAAGATGTGCGTGTTAAAATGGCTTTTTACATAATGTTTAAGTGGCATAAACGACAATAATAAACTAAACAAATAGGGTAGTTCAAGTAGGTGGCTGTGTCCGCATGCGTAGGCTGCAAAGGAACAAGTAAAGGTTTATTCCCTGCTGAAAAGAGAAGGAAAGAAACGCGTTTCGGCTGTGGAGCCTTCTTCTTCACTTGTTACTTGTTCCTAAACATCTAGAGTTTGTTTTTCGTTGAAAACATTTTTTTCGTTAAGCAGTAAGCATTCAGTGTTTAGGATTTACAAAAAATATATATTTGTATCCCCACTTCGGAATCGTAAAGGTTAGGAATATCCCATACCGACGCGTCCTCCCCAGCACCGACCAAAGCATTAAAACTAAACGAGGCTTTTCAAGCGAGGTTACGAGCTGGGCAACGTCAAAACGCCGCTCCCGTTTATGAGAAAAGCGCACCGATGCCGGGCAGCTGATGAAGCGCTTCCGACTCTTTGAAACAGAATCAAATGAGAAGGTTTGGCTTACCGCTGTTCCTCAGAGGCGAGAGGGCGCTCGCTTGTTCGCACCCGCTGTCTGCCAGGTGTCTCCTGAGCTGGAGATCAAACAGCGACTCGCTGACGATCTCCGCGATGCGCGGCCTGGACGCGCTGTAGTCGCTCAGGTGCACGCTGTAAGGGTGTAGTGTGTCGAGGTGATGGACAGCAGGCTTGGATCTCCTCTGCCTCCTCAGATCTGCGGCGATGTTTTGCCTCAGAAAGAGCGCTTTGGTCAGGTTGCTGTCTTCAAGAGACTGGGGGAGCCGTTTTCTTTCCGCCATGTCCTACAGAATGCTACAATATATAAATAGCCGTTAAAACTGTGTTATTTATGTGTGTTCACATTCAATGTTTCTTTCACAATTCGTCTGTGAAATCCGCAAAGGCACTGAAAGCCGACGCAGCATGTGTACTTCAGAAGAAAACCTTTTATTGACTTCGAACCGTCCAAGAAAATTATTTGAAAATAAAAAAACACCCGACAATTCATTTTTGAAAGTTTAACTAGCAGTCTTAAAAATACGATGTAGAGCTAAAATGTTTGATATCTCGCGGTTCTGAATAATATTGATACAGACAGCAATCTATCCACTGTTAATGCTACGCTTTCTGTAACTACGGGTCTGAATCAGAGAAGCAAGACGTTAGGCGCGCTGTAGCCTTCAATATTAATAGCTCGCTGCACTGCCAACACACCACCATTCAAGTTGATTTACGATAAGACAAAGATGAAACAACTTTACACTTAATTATGATACGTGTTTTAAAATTACACTTTTATACTGTAGGCCACATAGAACACTATATTTTAATTATTTAAAGCGGAGGTACGACGCACAGCATTAAAATAACTATTAAAATACGTAAAATAACATCTTACGGCAAATTTAAAGCAGTTCAAAAGGGCTCCTCCTCAGACCGGTTTCCAGATTCAGTATAATGTCGCAAATGAGATTCAGATGATTGCCAAATAAAATCATTTCGTAATATTCACACGCACCACATCGTACCTGGAAATCGGCGACGGTATGGGTTAATCATATCTGATAATTTCCATTACCTTACATCTCTATCAGATGTGTTGGTTTTTTTTTTCAAAAAAAACCTCGGGCTTTTTTTTTATTCTGTTAAAAATGTCTAATTCACTTAAAGTTTGAGATTTCCGTCGTGACACTCGTGAAATGGGGGGGCAGAGATGTAAGCAGTGGGAGTAGCAGGAGGGGACTTTCCGAGCTCTAAAAATAACACGCCGACTTCTCAGCCCTCGACTTGCGCACGACGGGGCACCGCTCTCGTTCAACCGGCCGGGCTCTCCTCGCCGGTGAGCAGCGAGGGCAGAGGTATCTGCCGCACTGCACTGCCCGGCAGCTGCTGCTGGTGTCGACCCAGGTTAACGAACTCCTGGTCACATCAGAACCCCTGATCTCTCCGTCCGCCGCCGCCGGGTTCCCAAACCAGCGCCTGGAGAGTTAAAAAGCTCTCTTGTCACGGGTTTCGGACGCAACGGGCTGGGGGGGTTACAAAATTACGATCACGGCGCCCATTCATACGAGACGACGCCGGCTTGTGAGTTACCCGTTTCCAACAGCCCGGTCGCAGCGCGGAAGACTCTTCTGCTGCGGTAGAAGGAGATGGGAAGATCCGTCCTGCTGCGTCTCTAACCTTTTTAAAACGCACCTCGCAGAATCGTGCCCTGGCCTCTCCCGGGCTCCATTGCGTGCGGTCGTGTGGAGTGGTGCGGTGTCACATTTTGAAGGTTTTTTTGTTTTTGGTTTGGTACAGCTTTAGCTGCCCCGAGCACGCGAAAGAGCTGTGCAGCGGGCGATAATATGCGCGCTGTCCGCACTTTTACGACAGCTGCAGGCAAGACTTCCTGTACGATAGCGAAACCAGGTTTTGAAAACGGTAAAAAGTCGTTACCTTATTTGAACAGTAAGATTGCTTTCAGGCACGCATTGTGGATGGTGCAGGCAGGCAGGTTTGTGATCCGTCAACAGACTACTTCCTCATACTGGCCCAGGGATGCCACAGATATTTCTGTTCCAGACGAGAGCTCTGGTCTCAGAAAGCGATGTAATTACCTGTATCTGGACCTCAGGCGGCATTGGTAGTGCGCTGCGTAAACGCATCGAAGTCTACACAATATTTAATGTTTCTGCTGCCTCCTTTCTATATAGAGTTTTACATTTATCACCATGGCCTTTGAGAGCAGGGTGCCGTGGTTCTGTAGACGTTGTGTAAAAGGTGCTATATTACACCGCGGTGGACAGACGATCTCTAAATGGGATATGAACCTTAATGGTTCATTATACCATCCAATGCAACACAGTTCGACCCCCGTTTAGCACAAGTCACACAAGTAACTACTGTCGGATACAAAACGTCCCAGATCTGTGTAGAATTACACCCAAGAATTTTTTCTTCAAATTATGGCACGTTTCCAGGAGCCCACTGGGAGACGTTCTTGAACGGCGCTAAAAGTTTTTCCTTTGAAATCCGCGACTGTGGATAAGGAAGAAGACTACGAGCGAGTTGACACGGTTGCTAAGTTGGGACATGATGGTGTGATTTTCATAAATGCATTGACCTTCAGTTGGTTACGATTAATGTGTATATCTTAATACATGCAGGTATGCAGTAATGGAACTTTTCAGTGATTCCAGTTCAGTCTAGATTCACCAGTCCTTTAAAATAAGGACCGTACGCTACGGCTGTGTCATTATCATCGTTATACCCGGGCTATGTTTGATGATGGCGTTTATGGTATTAAAAGTAATTTTATCATTTATGGTATTAAAGACGCCTTTGTAAAACGATTTTAAATTCATACTTATTTGAATGATTCTTACCTATGTTTTCGAAGCATATACTTTCCCCCCAAAATGATTTTGTATTATCTCGCATGTCTGCTTTAATTTTTTTATTGTACAATTTCCTTCATAGTGATCAATTTGAGATTATCGCTTTTAAAGGTGAATATCTTGTTAACCATATTATTACAGTTAATTAGACGTTGCCTACAGTCTGAATGTGTGCCGAAGCATCGGCTGAAACCATATTCAGTAATGCGCAAGGTAATCATTTCAAACCATTTAGAAAGCACGCAGTTCTTGAAACAATGACAACCCTTTTGCTGCACGGTTAACAGCTTTTATATTGCTATTACAAGCAGGTCTAATACAGAATTTCGATCAGTTCTGTCTGTCTCTGTGTCATATACTGTAGCCAGCTGTCCTGACTAGCTTCATACCAACAGATAGGGAGTTTCAATCTAGGTGACCACTTGCAGTTTGTGATGTGACTTGCACGGAATCTGCATTTCCAAGAAAAGGTATCTCTCCGTGGTACCTTATGAATGAAGTAACCCAGGAGTCTACCTGTCACCCAGTCTGTGGTGGAGCATTTCAGTAACAAACCACAGGACAAGTTTCTTACTTTGATATTAGAATCATTTAATCAGCCAAAACACAGCTTTTCCAGGATGTGGTTTCAGTTACAATGCTGGTAAGGTGACAGCTGCTCTGCATGCATGTTCACTGTCTTCAAAATCACACCATCTATGCGAATCCACAGAAACTTTTAAAAAATTTTTAAGCTTTTTTTAAATTAAACAATTAAACTCAAGAAATTGTGTCGCTGTTGTTATGACAATACAGTGTACGCTCGCAATTTATCAGTCACTAGCAACCAAGATGTTGATTTTGTTTTTAATGTAAAATGTAACAGATGTAATTTTAACAGGCCTACAATTTCCTATTGTTATAAAAAAATGTTTGTTTCCTTAATAAAATGCTCTTAAAATGTTCTAAATGTTCTGCTTCAACCCATCTGATGAAGAACAATTTCAGTGCAGATACAGTATGATACATACAGGTGCCTCCTTACTGAAGTAACTAAATCGACTTTCAACTATTTGAAAATAGCTTTACATTTTAAAGAGTATCCAAATAAAATACAAATAATACAATAAATAAAATGGAGTATTATAAAAGCATAAATTGTACCAGGGGGGAAAATAGACTGTTCCAAGCCTATTATTATAAATTTAACCTGACCCCCAAAAAACTAATGTGGTTTTGTACTTTGTGACAATCATGGTAATTTTGAAATGTTTTAATTTAATTCTTTGTATTTAAATTCTTCATATTTAAAACAACAATAATAATAATTCATACTTAAAATGTGGTGTTTCCCCAAATCTTGAAATAAACAGCGATTACCTACGTATTATTCACATCCATTCTTGGAATCTTGTTCACCTTTAATGAACGTGCTTAATCAACACTTCTGCACATTGTAGTATAGAGTACTCCGATACGTTTATCATATATAGAACTGCTAAACCTTGAAAATCGGAAGAGTTCAAATAAATCTGTTTACAACATAAAGGTTTTGCTCCAAACAGTCCTTAAAATTGTTTACCTTATCCCTGACAAATAAATGCCCTATTTTAGGAAGAGGTTTCGAGTAACCCAGCGTTACTGGGTACTGAAACACTGAGTTTTGTCTCTTTTCTGTAGCACACAAATTCAGGCCTTCTGCCTGTTCTACACAAGTAACACATTTGCAGTTTGTCATCTTACTACGTTTAAGTGACACAACTCTAAATTTCGGCAGGGACAGTTCTGTCCTAAATTAGTTGCAATTAGGGTGTTTGGTTTGCTATTGTGAAAAAAAAATAACTTGGATTTTTTTTTTCAATTGCATGAAACAGTCTGTGTTATGAATTTTTACTGAATCTTTACTGGATATTGAAAATTATACTAGCTGTAGGCTTCTGGCATCCAAGATGGCAAGATGTGAGCATTGTGAAATTAATGCTTTATATTACAGACAGCAACGGCTGGAGAAAACCCACCTTACACCGACTTTGTACAGAACCCAGAATACTAACATGCCTCTTCACAGACATAAAGTAATAGGATTACATTGCCTCAATATGATTTTATGCAATGTGCAGTTTAGAAATCTATGTGGAAAAGTATACCCTTTCCGTTCGGTGAGAGCAAGCCAGGAAGAAGCAACGTTTTACTTCTAAAAAGAGTTATGCAAAACTAATGTGCATTAGTTGGGGGAGATCATTAAACTTCCCTTATTGTAAAGAACTAGATGTACTCTAACGTCAAATACGTTATTGTTTTTTTCCAGATAAGTTTATAACATCCCTCTTTTTGAGTGTGTTTGAATACAATTTTGACTGAAATATTGCTTTTGCACAAAGAACTTTTGGCAATAATGCCAATATCAAGATAATCCTCAGAAGAATATTTAATATAGTCCTGCTAATTTCTGTCTTATATTTATAAACAAATATATGTGATGCTATAAAACATGTCTATATTCACTAAAACATTATGAATATTATCACTGCAATAAAAGCATTAACATACATACCAAGCTGCAATTACTGCTAGTAACTGACAGTAGCAATAGATGTCCAACTCTCTGAATTCACAGTACAATGCAAAAATAAGATGTATATGGTAATGTGCAATCTGTATTTACTGTTGCACAATCAGCACTTGTGTTACAACATCGAACTCGAGTGAAACTGCAAAATAATGTTTGGGGGCTCCTTTTAAAAAAATGAAAAAAGGATCATTGATAGAGCAAACATTTTTTTTTTATAATAAACAACGCGATAAAAAGAAACATGGTTTTCTTTTTTTACCTTACAGTTGTGATTGGTTATGCTTCAGTGAGGCTACATGTTATCGGTGAATGGTGGCGGACTGCTGGGAGACCCAAATATCCCTTTTTTCGAAACCCGTTCACTGAAAGTCAGGCTACAGTGAGGAGATTTGACTACAGCCCTGGCGTAGCCCTTTTAAGAGCGACGGCTGGAATTCCCCCTGCTGTAGTCTGCGAAGCTCTTCCTCTCTGTGCATGTGACCTTATCTAGTGAGTGGGGGTTTTCCTCTCTCGTCTTCTCTCTGTGAAGTGGCAGGTCTCCTTAACAGTGACCCACTTTTACACTTTGCCATTCTGCGGATACATGAAGGCTTGTTTTCTGATCTATTGCTCCTTGCATGCACGCACTTTTGCAAAGCAACACCGCAATAAGTTATTTATCCATTTTATCTGAAGTTTCTGGCTCCTCGAGCATAGCCAAAGTGGTAAGACAGAAGATTTTCCCCAGTCTGAATATAATAGAATATAACAGGTGAGAGAGAAACAAAAATCTCCGGCTGAATCCCTTTCCCCTTTGTAGCTTTAGGCTCTAGGAACAAACACAATTCATAGCCCTGTCCAAAACCCAAGACAAAGGAGGCAGACTTGCTCCCTGTCCCAATTTGCTGTGACAAGTTAGATACAAAAGGAAGGTTACAAAGTAGAAGAGGCTATCTTGCCCTTGGAGCTCATGCGGTTGCTAGTACTGTAGCTAAAAGCTCCGTGGATCTCATTGAGTTGGTTTGTGAAAGAAGCCAGGGTATCAGCTTCCACAACATGACAGTGTAGCTGTGTCCTAGACTCCCACAACCCTTTTTGTGAGAAAGTGCCTCCTGTTCTCAGTTTGAAATGTGCTTCCTCACAAGCTTCTACTTGTGTCCTGTGGTTTGTGTTTCACTATTGATTCTAAAGAAGTGCGATGGTTTGGTCATTCTGAATCCTTGAATCTGGCCCCCTCTTTGTTCAAGACTGAAACAATTCTTGTCTGTTAGTGCCCCGGACAGTCCTTTCAACCTAGGACAGTAACAGGCTGCTCTTCTCTGGATTGGTTTCAGAGCCGCAGTATCTTGTTTGTAACATGGTGACTGAAACATGTGAACAAATTGTAAATAAGGGTTTACTACTGCACAGAGGTTTCCTATAGTGTAAATCTGACTGCAGTTCTAATCTGTTTCTTGCAATTTCTTACAGTACAGTGAATGGGTTCTGCTAACCTTGTCTCTCTTTTTTTTGTGCAAAATTTAATCTGCTGCCAAGTGTAAACAAAATCCTCTTTCTCAGTTACAATAGGTGCGGTCTCTACACAAATACCGAGCAAAAAATTCTTTAGCATCATCCTACTGAAATGAAACTTGGGAGCTTGTTCCCTGCCACGGGTTCCAGATACTTCAGTTTCATGCTTGTGTTCTAACACAGGATATTGTGGACAAGTTGCAGATAAAGGGCAAGCGAGGAAAACTCAGTGCTTCCCTGACAGATTTTGCATTGCAAAGCTACTGGATTCTTCATAGTGCTGCTCTTCGAAACAGACAATGTGATTGTAAAGATTACCATAAAATGACGTACCAGTGGGTTGAAAATGAAGCAGTTCTCTTTTCACGAATGGCCCATCCTTTAACTGTATTTGACCTTTGGGAAGTTTTATATATAACCTCACAACCTGCAGAAAGGCAGGGATTTTTTAAAACCTAATAATGACAAGCCTGCTTTTTGTAATTAAGCTGCTAATCATAACTATCCATTAAAGAAGTGCTTAAATGATTTTTTTAACACCACAGAGCAGGTATGTGTAAATTCTAATCCTGATATCGGGAACACCCCCCTCCGTGGGCATTCAGAATCTCTTGCTTGGGAAAATGCCTGTGGAATACTGGTCATGATATCGATTTCTTCAGTTCCACATTTCAGTAGGCCTTGCTGTTACAGTACAGCATTGTGCTAAGTAATGCTGGTATTACAGCGATGACTACAGATCACAATAAATGCTGGTAAACATGTTTGCATTTGGAAGTAAATCCCTTTAAAAAACTACCGTGCGAGGCTTGAGAAGTGCATGGGACTGCCCTGGGGAACTCCCTGGATGGAAATGAAGCTCCTGGACAAGAGCCAATCAAGCCTGGCGCCATGTGCTGATCAGGACTTCTGCGCGTCTCTGGGGCTGAGATAAAGAGATCTGCCTGCATCCACACAAGCAACGCCTTCAACAGCAGCTCGCATCCAGCCAGTTCCTCTACTTTTTACACCGGTTAATCATGGATTGATTGATTAATTGATTTTTCACATACTGTATATGTACAATAGTTCAGGTGGGTCTGTCTGTCCCCTGCTCCCGCCTCCCACCCCACCTCTCTCCCAGCTTTTGTTCTCCTGTGCTTCTTTACCTTTGCTTACTGCCCTGTCTTCCTCACACCTGAAGGAGGCTCCACGGGTTAAACATTGTGTTTTCTTTCTTCTTTTTTTCAGCATGGAATAAACCTATTACTTGTTCCTTATATGTATATTATACTTTCACCATCAAAGTCGCAAACTGGAAGAAGGCCTTGGAAGTGTATGGGGTTGTTTTGAGACACAGAGGCCTGATAATTAGTATTTCTGCCTCACAGCATAGGCTTCCAGCTTGGGATGTCTGTCTGTATGGAGTCTGCATGTCCTTCCTTGTTCATGGGAGCCTTTTCTAGGAGCTGCTCCAGTTGTCTCTCATATCCCAAAGGTGTGCCGGGTTCATGTGATTGTCTTTTTTTTTAGCACCATGAGCAAAATGAAAAAGTCTCTATATCGGGAGTCTCTATTCCCAAGCCTGCGACCTGAGGGTATACATGTTTTGACTGAAAACAATTTTAAAAAAATCTAGCTAGTAAATCACTGGAAGCCCAATTAAATAATCAAGGGCAGAGTTGGAACAAAGACCAGGAGACTCTGGGGCCAAAGTCCTGCACAATACCATATCGAGATTACCCTCTGGAACAACAAATGTTGAAATAAAGACCATGTTAACTACCACTCTAAGATTCATGCATTGCTCAGTAACCCTAAAGGATCAATTATCAAAAACTAGTTTAAGAAACAATGATGCTTGCAAAATCATACACACTCTCAGTAACTTCTGGAGCCATTTCTAAAGCAGCATATAGGCTAAGGATCCCTTAAAAAAACACACATTCTTTCTGCATAGCACTTTGTACTTCTACTGTGAAGAAACCTTTGTAGCACTTGTGCTGTGAACTCCACACTCTTACTATTGGCTACAGCTATGCACACACACCACAATCACCTTTCACATTCACCCTCGCTGTACCCTGGTTAACTTCAACTGAAGTAAGAAGTAAAGAAAAAGGGGTGAATTATTGATTTTTCCCCCTGAAAAAATAAGTCTCACCACTTATTTCTCATCTCTTTTGCATTTATTAAGCCAATCCAAAACAGCCCGATCCTGAGGCATGGATTTCATCCTCCTGTTACAGTGCGTACTTGCACAGGCTTAGTATTGGCTTGTGTGTTTTTCTGTGTCCAGTCAGTTGTTTTTTTTTCCTGTCGAAATCGATGCCTGTTTTCATTAGGAACAAAAGGTATTGAAATACTACAGTGGAGGACCTGAGCTCCTACTGCTACCTCACATCACACAGTGTTATTCTAATGAAGGTGTCACGAGCTCGTGATCAAAGTGCTCTGATATTTGGTGAACACAGCAGTGTGTTGCTTATCCTTCTGCTGCATTACAAAGCCAGGCTTCATGAGCATTCACTTTTTAAAGATGGGTTTAATAGTGATATCATTGACCTTTAATGACCTTACAGTGGTTTACAAGTGTAGTAATTAATAATGCAAAAACTTTTTAAAAGTAGACACACCATCAATTATCATGAGATTACTGAACTGGAGGTATAAATATAATACCTATTGCTTGTTTTAATTCACTGGGTATCTTCATTTGTACTTATTAGGCAGAATCAATATTCTGTAAATTATGCCAACATACATAACATTATTATTAGACATTATTAAATAAATCAATAAATAAAATTGCTTCAAGTGACAGTTTAATTGTACTTTTTATGTGACTGTGTGGAGTTGCTCTTTGATAGAACAATATTATTCAGGTTCTTTCAAAAGGATTTTCACTTTAAAGTCAATTTGTTTATGACAAGTAGTCATTCCAATCGTCACCTGAACTTTTTGTGCATTTGACACAGTGAGTTAGAAACACTGAGGTGTTTTACAAGCAGCCCAAGGCTTGCAGTTAAAAACTTGGCAGCTTTCCAGCTCACAAGCACTGGAAACTTTTAAAAATTCATGTTAAAAATGGTGCCCACTGATGAGATGGGAAGGAGTCTTCCCACAAGTTTACAGTCACTACTGCAAAGGACAACAGTAACAGAGCATCTAGGATTATTATCTTCTGTTTTTTGATGATTGTAAACCTACTGCATGAAATTGATGTGCAGTACTTTTAAAACAGTTAATAAAGTGGATTTTCACTTTCAGTTTTCACGTGAAACATGAACTGAGCACACCAGCAATCGCTGGTTTTTGAAAGCAGTGGCAAAAGTAGGCCATAGGCCACATCTGGAGAAGTTACCCGTCTGTGCTGGTACACTACCAAGCACAGAAAATACCA
The DNA here is from genome assembly GCF_055471065.1 of Atractosteus spatula. Taxonomy (NCBI): domain Eukaryota; kingdom Metazoa; phylum Chordata; class Actinopteri; order Semionotiformes; family Lepisosteidae; genus Atractosteus; species Atractosteus spatula. The sequence goes on along the minus strand of NC_142719.1, from coordinate 3,972,399 downwards.
CCTTACTGACTTAAATTACAGCCATTTATTTAATCCTGTAACATCAGTTTTTGCACCAATACCTTAGGAACTAAATGAACTAAATGTAGTTTCCTGGCATTACTACAATATAAAAACCTGCATAGTCTGAATATAACTACTATCTTGCTTCTTCAGTTCTTTAAAACAAGTTGTATAGTGTTACAGTACTTTGCTTTTTAATGTGGCGTCACTCCTGCCTGCTTGCAACTGTTATTTTGTGTGGTTGACTGTAGACCTTATCTTGCTGAATTACCTGCCTGGGAAATGTGTTCTGGTGATAAGGTGGTGAGATTGTGTGAGTCGGAAAACACTGACCAACTTCCAGGCTTCCAGAACAACACAGGTTAAATCAAGTCTTTGTCTATCAGCAAATTGTGTTGTAGCAGAGTGAACCTCAGCCTTACATAAATATTCTACTGCAGGCTATTTATCACAATGATAAAAAAGCCAGTTACTAGCACTGGTATGTGATGGTTCTGATGAGTGTTGAAGAAGCAGGAGATCTGCATGTGCCTGTCCTCCTTTCCCGAGGTTTGTCCTCCTGATTTTGTGCTGTGCATTTTGACACGGACAACGGCCATTTTCAATGAAACAGTGGGTGGAGGGTGAGAGCAGCACTGCCCGGGCTTTCCTTTCCCTTCAATTTTATTTTCTTTGCTGAAAGCGAATGGCCTGAATAGATCGCCAGAAAGAAAAAAAAGGAAAGGGGTGTGCATGCAGATGCAAATTTTATAGGGCACCAATTAAAGAGAAATTTTATGAGGCTTTTTAAAAAAAAATAATGCTTCTTTTTTAGAACAATAATACTGTCAACACAGCAGACAATTAACCCAGGTCCCTCTCTCCAAAAGCTCAGTCAGGGGTCCCTTCAATCGATGGCTTAATTGCCTTGCACCCCGGTGATAATAGGATTGCACCTCCTTTGTGCCAGCCTGCCCCCACACTGGAGAAATGAGGTGCTACCTGTGTGCAGTATTGTGTCGGCCTTGTCCCGATCTCCGCTGTTAAGGCTGAATGAAATGGGACTGTGCAATCTATCCTGGTTTACAACAGGGTACTGAGCTCAGCCACGTGGCAGCTGGGAGCTCCATAGAGGCCCATATGTCTCAATACAGCCATTCAGGCCTGACAGGCATGGTGTAGCTTCAGTCTGCTGCCAACTCTCCTTAGCTAACAGGAAACAATCGGGCTGTTAACTAGACAATGACATGTGACCCTCATTAAATGTTTAACCAAAATCCGCTCCAGCCACCTCTGCGTCGAATTCTGCCATTCTTTAGCATCTGTTTTTTTTTTCCCCTGCAGTTGATCTTTTCAAAGCTGAAAATGTCAAAACACAATTAAAAATTCAGTTATTGCTCTAGAACATGATCCACCATGCTCTTCACAGAATGTGCTTGTTTGATTTGAGAAGTTGTGAGGCATGCTTTTGTTACAGTTATTAAGTTGTGTTTAGCCGCATGTTAAAATAAAAAATCGATGTTGGACTGAGGTGAGTTGATGTTAGACTGAGGACCATCACCTGCTTGGTGATATTTAATACGGACAAGTGCACGGCGTTGTGTGCAGGCAGCAAAACATGAACTGAGAAGAGAAAATTGGAGGCACTCTGCTTGAAGGGGCTACCTACAAAAAAAGCCTTATTGTATATATTTTGTTCTTATGTAGACACAGCACTTTCAGCTCCTTGACAATGTGGGGAGCAAGCACAAAATGTTAGGATGTATAGTGAAAAGTGTAGACTTTACATAAAGCTCTGTTAATGTTGTACAGTGCATCAGTAAGACCTTGTATAGTATATTGTGTACAATTTTGTTCATTATATACTTAAAAAATGGGGTGGCACTTTTTCACACAATGAGGTGTAGAAGACTGGAACAAGCTACCCTCCCACATTGTCACAGCTGACGCTCCTTTGCAAAAAAGGACTGGAGGAGATCAAAGTTTCTTCAAAATATATTGAATGGTTGTGGAGTTGTTTAAATGCAAATCCTTCATTTTGTCTGCTGTTGTACCATTCCCATGCAATCCTTTTATTCTACATTGTGAAGAAGACCCATAACCAGTAATCAGAAACCCTAATGTTTTAAAGGTGTGTTGCTATTGATCCATCAGAAATTGAACACATTAATACAGTATACTGTACATACAGTATTTATATATAATCTTCCTCATATGCACGGATATAGGATTTGGTATATCTAGAGTCTTAAAAATCTTGTTTATGGCATAAGCCAAATTCAGCATTTCCACTCAGACCTGATGCTGTACCAGCTGTGTATGACAATACTAAACATATAGGTGGCTGTGAAGTACAGTACACGTGAGACATTTGTGCCACGCAGATTAAATCCTGCCTGCGGCCCTGAGCCTTGAAAAAGTGTAAATCAATGCCTTCGAAAGGTTACCACGATTCAAACAGATTGACCAAATGATTCTACTTACCTTGGTGTATCTTATGTTGCACTGCAGGCGTTTTCTAGCTCTTCTTCTTCTCTTTTCAATATTGTATTGTTCTGACGGTGTGCACATGTGGGACAGGTGGGGGGGGGGCTTGTCCTCCCCCACAGAGAGTTACGACAGACCCCCCCCCGGCCGCAGTGGGAGGCATGGGGTTTTGACAGGGGGCTCGTCTGTCCTCGTCCCCCTCCCTCGCTGTGGCTCTATTGCAGTCCCACTTGTTAAGTGAGAGGGGGAAAGTGAATGGAGGGGTCACGCCCTCTGAATAGCAAGGTCGTCTGTGTGGGATTGCAAATCACAGCCGCCTCTGCCTCTCCGCCATCCCTCTGTGAGTCGTGAAATCAGGATTTCTCACATTTTTCCTAAGTGTGGCCAGCTTCAAAATACCGACACAAAACGAACAGCCCCCCGACTATATTTAAAAAGATCTATCATCACCCACTACTTATCCTTTCTACTCTAAAGTCTATAGTTCTATATATTTCTAGCTTTTCTCAGAGGATGTTTGTAAAACCTGGGGAATTTTGACAGTTCAATTGACCTACTATAACGTAAGGAATTAACGGAATTTGAGGGATGAAGAACTGTACATCCGTTCTTGGAAATAAGTTGATGGTGTGAACTGTGTAATCATATTAATGAGCTGGAAGGAATTAAGGACCGCACACCAACACTTACGCAATTTATAGCAGTAGAACTACACTGCCAACTCAAGCATATTTTCATTCAATGAAACATCCTTTAATTGTTCAACAAGGCCTGACCATGAAAGCACATATACCTCCAAAGGGCAGGGTAATTGCACTCTGTGAGTTCATTAAAGCTCTCCAATAACTTTAATCATGTGTTGCTAACTAATATTGCCCTGTCAATGGGGCTCTGGTACACAAAGCACACTTGCAGAAAAAGAGCTGGGGAGAAGGCCTGTGTTAATTATTACACAATGGACAGAAGTGACCACCAACACTAGCTGTTTGTCTTCGGTGACCCCGGGTCAACGGTGAGCGGCCAGAGATGAGCTCTGGACTACCGGAAAACAATGGACATCCCTGGACAGCGGCGCTCCTCACCGGGGTTTCTGCGGACATATGCCAGACCTGCGAGCTGGACCGGAGGCTGTGCTCACAGATGGGGGCGGCAGCCAACTGCACGTTGCCAGGGTGAGTGAAAACAACCATAGGTAACACTTCGGGACAATGGGGATGATGAAAGGGAACGAGGCGGTGAATGTGCGGAGAGGGATTAGTGTGCCGCTGGCCTGGCGGGCCGGGCATTGTACGAGCAGCAGGGGTGTGCAGATTGGGGAGACAAAACATTCTGCACGCACCACTGGACAGCCAACTGTTCGGAAGTGTGACCCGCACACTGCCACAGCGCTTCCCGAAGGGGCAGTACTGCCTGGCAGTGACGGGGGGCGGGGGGGTGGGGGTGCAAAAAATGTGACCAGACCTCAGACCCGACCGACACAACGAGAGGAGCAGAGCTCTCCAGCGAGTTTTCCCCTGGAGCACCCCCCCCTCCGAGCTGCTGTCAGCTTGAGCTCGCTGGCGTCCAGTCCAGTCCGGTCCGGTCCCCAGGAGGATGTCCACGGTGCCCGAAGAGCTCCAGAGACAACCTGGGAGCTCCTGCGCGGTCCTGAAGGAACCGCAGCCAGCGGCCTGTTTGTTCATGTTTCTCAAAAAGGCAACGTTTAAAACTGGACATGAAAACTCTTCATGTGAATGCTACTCACTTCATCAGGATTTGTACTCTGTATAGCCCATATATACTATATATTATTTATGTATGTACAGTACTTCGACCTTGAAGTCCACTTACATTTATGCCCATACAGTCTGTATATATCAGTTTATTATTAAGTCCGTTAGTCCATATACAGTATATCTGTAGTAAGACTGTATTGTCTATATATAAATATGAATTTATGCACTGAGACTGATACTGTGTTTGGGACTGGAAAATGCAATTAATATGAAACTGTAAAAGTGCCAATATATCCATTTAAGAATCATAGAGTTTGAATCAGGTTTAACTAATTGGTGCTTTATCTCAAATCTGCAAATGTGGAGTTTTGTCAGGGAAACATAATTAAGCCTGAGACTGATCGAAAAGAAAGAGAAGAGTCCTTATTATTGATGTATCGCATTCTGGTTTATTTTCCCCTGAATCCAGCCAGGTTGGACATGGAGTTAGGGGGCAGGAAAGGTGTCGCTGCAGTATTGGTTTACCATAGGAGAACTAGTAACACATTACATGAAAACAGAATCCCAACCACAAAGGTCTCTGACGATGTCTGCTATGCACCCATATAAAACTGTATCATTTCTGCAACCTTTCCTTCTGTTTAAGATACCCAAACGTCTTCTAATATTACCAAGAATATACAGAAAATAAGTGATTTGTATGAACCTCAGTTTATTTGCTAATAATGGGGTCATATTAGACCCAAAATCAGAACTGCACCAATCAAGAACCTCCTTGTGCAGACTTATGACAAGACAGCTCAACAGATTTCACTGGAAAGAAATGAAACAGGCCTGCTCGCCACTCACAGCCCTGCTGTACCTGTCTTATCAAACACCGTTTTAAACACAATTCTGAAAAAAGATATTAATCCTATAAATTCACTCCACACATGCTGATGTTTGTTGCCACGATTTAAGTGAGGCCAGGACTGGACAGGAGTGGACAATTCTTTCAGGGGCCTGGACAGCAAAACAGAGATTCTGACTGCTCAACCAGAGAGCTTGGACTGGCCAGATGTGACGCCAGAGTTTAGAGTTTAGTGAATGTGACCGTTAAAAGGGGCTTGGTGAGGTGTTCTGTGTGTGCAAGCCACTGGAAAGGGCTTTTTGCTTTGCTCCAAAAACCTGGTGTGTTTGTCTGAAGTGACTGTTTTTCCCATTGTGCCATCATGACCTCAGTCAGCCTCCTGGTACTTTAGGCATAATTTATGGTCAGGAAACACCACGGAATGGGCTTGTATATTGGCAACCTGCTGATTCGTCTTTTCAGGCTTCCAGAAGTAGGCTGTGCCTTTTAAACCTTTGCCTTCTAACTGATAATAAATTATTTTCTGTTGTGCAGGGAGCCATTTGAAGAACCCAGAGTAAGGACAGATCATTTTCCCTCTTGTAAACCAGGCTTAATGATTAAGAAACAGAAAACTACCGGGGAAAGTTTTTTTTAGGTGTTAAAGCTACTCATAAAATTCTTCTTTTATACCTGCTTCTAAAAAAAGTGAAACTGTTACAGGCTGAATAGATCAAAAAGGGTATTCAGACCTCTTCAGGAGACTTTTTGTGATGACCCAGATATAAAACGGAATAAAAAGCACCTTTAAAGCCTTTTGAATCCTTCTTACACTGAAATAAAAGAATGAGCCTTATGACAACAAGGCAAAGTTTGCTTTACATCTTTGCATTTTTATTGAGCCTCAATGGCAGCTAATCTAGTGTGATCTGCTGTTGCTACAAGCACATGTCCTGCCGCTCGCCCAGCACAAAAGATTCATTTTCTGGTCATCTGAGCTCTTTCAGAAGGAGTGAACCAGAGGAAAATGAACAGGGAGCTCGGAAAAAAAGGAGTCCTGGAGCAAGAGTGTCTGAGAGGACACAAAAGGGGAGTCTTGCAAAGCAGCAACCGGAGAAAACCTGAGGACTTTGGTAGGGGGCAAAGCGATTGAAGGGATAAAGTCTAGTATCAGTGCTGGGGAGCGCAGAGAGCGTGGGTTTGGGGGTGAGGGTGAAATCTGCTTCAAAGAGACCCCCAGATTTCACTCATTTCCCATCTCACTGTGTGGCCTGCAATCAGAACCTGAATGAATAAAGAATGGGAGAAACTTTCACACTCGGCGCTCCCAGCTGAGTGGGTTCAGGATGCTGCCTATCCAGTTTTGAAAGAGCACCCTCTTGTAAAATCCCTTGTATTTTGTGTGACGTGTTAAGAAGATTACGTATTGCCGATATGTGTGGGTGTTTGTGTTTAAAACAAGTATTTTGTGTCAGGCAGTGTAATTCCAGAGGGGTACAATGACAGAAAAGCACCCTGTCGTCAGCTCCACAGATGGGACTAATGATTAAACAGAACCGGAGTTCTTAATCACAGCATGATTAAAAGTGAAAAAGCACGCTATACAAAGGCATGAAATGGTTGAAAGCCCAGTTTCACTTTGGCTTTCACAAAGGCATCACATTGCTCCCCCAGAAAGATGCGCCGTTTAATTTCTGAGTGAACGAGAAGCACAGGTGAGGGCTCGGTGGGGTCTGGGGAAACCCCAGAACTATCGGTTTTTGCTTTTTGCTTCGTTACGGGCAGATTGTAGATCAAAACAAAACCGGTCCAAGAAATGGACGACGACCCAAACTTCACGTTTGATGACATGTTGGTTTTTTTCATTTCAAGAAGTTCGAGGAAAGACGGCATTTGCCAGCGTTGCCTGAGTTTGGGGTTTCTGCCTGATGATGTGAAAGCCCACATGTTATAAATAGGCATCCTGACTGTCGCCGAGACTGCTTTCACCACCCGGTTTAAATGATAGAGGCACAATGAGTGATCAAGCTTTTAGAGCCCCGCTTGGCTATTTTCTCTTTATCCCCAGACATAATGACACGCCAAAGGGGAGCAAGGTCCTTTCCTGGCCTGCTTGGTTATTTGATGCCATGATGAAGGGCTGTTCCAGGATTAATCCTGGACAAGTACCCTCTTGACAGTAAGAGCCCTCACACGTGAGAGCCTCCATCCGCATCCCAGAACACACGTTCCCACCACCCAGAAAAAAAGGGTTCCAGCCAGCAACCCCGTCTGGAAGCAGATCCCTGGTCTAGAATGAAATCGATCTTGTTTTTTTGTTTTGTTTTGTTTTTAGATAACAAATTCCAAATTTGTTTCCAAATAGGCGATATTCGGCAGTCAATTGTCTAAGCGAAGGCTCTGGAACCGGTCAGCCAGCTGTGATGTCTGGTGCTCTCCCTCTGATACTCCTGTACTTCCCTGGAGGACGAGATGGAGTCGGCGGACGGCAGCACCCAAAGCGTCGTCACGCAAGGAGGGGCTGTGGAGGGGCGAGCTGGGGAGGTCCCAGCCAGGCCTGTCCAATCAACAGTGAGATCCAGGCCAGGGGACAGAAGTGGCGTTCAAGAGGAAGTGTGTTTAACACTGATAACCGGGGGCACTTCTGCATTGAAATGGTGGCGGAAGCTGAGAACGAGTTACCCCACCGTGTTGTGGAGAAACAGGTGCCGGCGTCCTTCAGGAAATGACTGGAGGCCAACTCTGGGATCAATTCACCGCGAGCAACCAAATAAGACAAACTGTCCGAATGGGCAGATTCAGATGTGCTCATGGTCGATCTGTAGCGGGAAAGAAAGAGAACCTCAACACTGCGGAGCAGTTTAATCCAGTTTAGGTTTCACCAGCTGCCAGTGAAAATCGGAACAGTGCAGCAGGAAAAATGTTTATTTAACGCTGCCCCCTTTTTTTCCATCAATGTCATTTTGTTGGCGTTTCAAACTGTTGTTTGAGAGCAAATTCCCAGCTAAATATATAGTAAGGTGTTAGGTAGTACGGTTAGGTGACAGGTCAGGTGACAGGTGACCTGATCATCGCTGTTTCACTGGTACTCGTTCCTACGAGTACAAGTACAGGTACGAGCGGGGGCTTCACAGAGCCTCATCCTCATGGCCAGGCTGCTTATCCCTCTTACCCAAGCAGAGTAAATCCAGTCCTGTACCTCTGCTCTTCTCACGGAAGGGTTGATCTGAAGCTGTTTAACTCCAAACAAATGACCAAACAGAGAATATTCAGAACCTGGTGCTGGCTTATGATACAAGAACCTGCAACTTGCAATGATCTGAAATGGTTCAGTCTGCCGTGAATAAGAAAGGTTTCTTGCCCTCAGCACTGACACTGGGTGCTCAAAGCTCACAGCTTCTAGCTGAGGGAGTGAAGCAGGGTGGCTGGGAACCAAAGCTGTCTAGATTAGCTGGGAATCCTTACTACTGCTGCTATGTGCCCTTCAGCCCCTTTCTGCATATGGATTTTTCCAGCACGTCCTTGGCTCTCTCTTCAGGAAATTCCTGAAAAGAATGTGGAGGCTCCATCACTTCAGGATTTAATTTTCCACTCAGGATTGTATCAATCCTCTCAACTTCCTTGTCTGATATAGAGAAGGAAAAGAAAAGTCTGGTCTCAGGACTTCCACCGAACTGATGACGTTAATGTTGGACTAGTTCTTTAGGGATGCTATTACTGACAATCTACAGCATATTGTTCATTCTTAATATATAAGATACAACTGCAAACTTTGAACTCCCCCAGTTGGCAGAACAAAAGGCGGACTTCACTCCATTTGTGGACAGACATGATGCTTCATATTTCATGTTTAGTTTACTTGTGGGTTGCTTCGTATGATGTATTTGATTATCAAGGTAATTCTGAGATAATAAGAAAGGGCACAGGTTTTTTTTGTGTGTGTGGGGGGGGGGGTGATGTGAACAGTGTTTTCGGACAGACAGCAGAATGTCTCAGAGATCCCCCAGTGAGCTGTCCACTCTTCGGTGAAATTCCACAGTTAACTGCTCATCTAAGGGGATCTACCAAACAATAATCATAAAAAAGGTTGACAGAGTTCATGCTGAACGTACGCAGCATATGCACACAGAAGCCTGAGTCATCTGTGTCACTGATCAGAGACTGTGTGCTCATTATTGGAATGTTGCTTTCCAGTAATGTCAATTCACTGGAAGCCAGATGCAGCTCATCTGACTGCAGGGCCAGTCGTCACGGAGATGTGGCTAATGGCGATCTTCATCACGGCTTCTCTATAAAATCGCCTCTCTGTAAAAAAAAATAAATATCTGAGAAAGTTCACAGCTCCTGAGATCTTTGATTCAAATTGTCCTTATCAAGAGTAAGGAGCGTCCTCGATCGCAGAGGTTATTAACTCTTTGAAAAACCAGGCTAAAATTCGGTGAAGTGAGCAGAAAGGATTACTGGAGAAAGATTTTGCAGATTAGTTTGTACAGTGTATTGCGACCTTTGTATTTTAGTTTTTCATAGCACATTTACTCCAATATCACATATGAAACTGAGCTTGACAGACTTCTAAAAGACTGACCTAGAATCACCTCAACTTTCAAACACTGTCGTGTAGCAGTACCTGTTCACCACAGTCTCCAGAAATACTTTGCCTTTTTCCTGCATAAGTAATCAAGTTAATCCCTCATGAAAGGCACATTGTTCTGTGTATCTTCACCAACTTTTGAAAGCCTTATTTTTTTTGTAGAGACCGAGTAATTATGGGTCACTGCGACTGTAATGGCTTATGAAAAAAGTATTTGCAGAAATATCCTAAACGAATATTGCTTTTCCTCTTTAAAATTAGACATTCCCCCTAGGAAACTTGCACTGCAGATTTCCATTTAAAATATCCAACGCATTTTAAGGTATTGTAAACCTGCGCATGACAATGGTGTTTGACATCGGAGCTTAGCCTTAGTCCCCTGTTCGCTAGTGTCAGTGCACTATGATAGAGTGAGCAATAGTGATGTTAATGAGTGCAGGAAGGGCTGAAGAGATTCCAGTACTGTAAATCAATACCCACACTAGTGGTTGGCTTAAAATGTTAACCAGCTTAATTTAAGAGGTTTACGACAGAATGGGGGCAGGAGAGCAACAATGTCAGGCCTAGACAGTAGATGTTCCCAGGTACTGTGTCTTCTCAAGTCTGCTCATAGTGCCATGAGATCTCATTGAGTGAGCATGGTTACATCCACAGCCTGTTTATGGTTCAGCTGTATAGAAGTTCCTTTCATCCGTTAACCATGGCAATCTGCCCATTAAGCCCCCGCTCGTTAAAGTGTTCAAACCAAACCGCAGCTTATCACGTTTGTAGGTCCACGCATTGACAATGCCGCATGGATTTAAGAACCTAAGAAAAGTCACAAATGAGAGGAAGGCCGCTCAGAGCCTTTTAGCCTGTTTGGATGCTGGAGGGCTTTCATCCAGCCGTTCGGCTTCAACAACATGGCTTGTTCCATACGCCAGTCAACCCTTTGCGTAACAGGAAGACCGAATTTCTTATTCCTTAGCATCCCAACACCACATTTCCCTCTGTTTCGGTCCCCACACTTAATTTCCTGCGCTTCCTTCAGTCAGACTTGTGTGTCCAGTGAAGAAGCAGTAAAAGCTGTCTTGATAATTGAATTTATACTTTAGTGTGAGATTGTGCATTTAGGTTGGATCCTTGTCATTCTTATGGTGTTGTTTTTATTTTTCAATGCCAGATTCACAGACAGGCAGCTACGCTATGCAGTGAAGTTAGGGCTGGGCTCTGCACACGTGGAAATGCATCGTTGATTTGGAATGGCTGGGCAGACAGGTAGTACAAAATGAGACAACCTACAGGACCTACCTGAAAGAGATCCCCATTCTCAAAAGTCAGGACCATACACTACGGTTCACTGGCACATGGCAGGGAAAATGATCTCCCACTAACGTTCTTGTTTTTGTACAAGATTGCCCATGGAATAAATCGTTCGTGTTAGTATTGCACACTCTTGCAAATATTTTGTTTTCTGTGCCCCTTTTGTCCGAGTTCACTGCTTAACAATCAGATTACTTAATTTGAGCACTCAAAATGTATGTGAAGACAATGAACCCGTTTCATATACACAATTCCACGCAGAACTAACAGTGCCACAAAAAAAAGAGAAAGGATTAAAGGACCAAATAAAAGGCTTAGCGAAGTATGTTACAGTCGTTAGAACAATATCTCTTAGACCACATGTGCATCTTCAAGCCTCGCGCTTCTGCGGACAAGGGTGCAATTTGGTGCTTGAGGAGTTAATGTGGGCTGAGGGGGATTAAGTGTTTGAGAAGTTAAACGGACCAGTGAGTGTACGCCCCCTCTGTGATTGGATGTCATCCTAGCAACCTCATTATGCAGCTCATTGTTCCTTTGTGACAGCGACCCTATAAATCAGCCACATCCAAACAGGATCACCAGCGGGCTCTGCCAGACTGCTGGAGGTGCTCTGTGCTGCTAGCTAGAGAACCAGGCTATTTCTACACCTATACGAGCCAGCTTTCAGAAAAACCATTGCGTTCCTCAGGTGCATACGGAAGAGCTTCAAAGTTCATTCGTTTAAGTACTGTTTTTCCAGCTTGAGCTAGAGAGGCTCCTCCTTTGATTTTCTTATCCGTTTTTGGGGGGGTTTCGCGTTCAGAAGCGGATATGGATTCGGACGCCGGATCCGCCTCGAGCCGGTCCTCTTCCCCGGAGTTTGTGGAGGATGCCGGGGCCTTCTTCTCCAACCGGATGTTCCGGGCCTACTGCCGGGACCAGGAGCAGGAGCCGGAGCCAGAGCAGGAGCAGGAGCAGCTGCGCACCAGCCTGCTGCCCAAAGAGGGGAGCAGCGGGGCAGGCGCGGGGGCCGGGGGTGGCGGCGGCCGGGCCAAGCCCAAGAGGGAGCTGACGGAGGATGACCTGCAGGGCCTGCGGCTGAAGGTGAACAGCCGGGAGCGGAAGAGGATGCACGATCTGAACCAGGCCATGGATGGGCTGCGGGAGGTGATGCCCTACGCCCAGGGGCCCTCGGTCCGGAAGCTCTCCAAGATCTCCACCCTGCTCCTGGCCAGGAACTACATCCTCATGCTGTCCAGCTCCCTGGAGGAGATGAAGAAGCTGGTGAGCGACGTCTACGGTGGGAGCCACCCTAGCCATGTGCCCCGCTGTAGCCCGGTGGGGTCCTCCCCTGCCCAGCTGCCCTTACACCCCCTGGCCCAGTCCCTCCACTCCCTTGTGGGCACCACGTCCACCGCCACCCACTCCTCTCCTTCTGCAGGCTACCTGGGGTTCAGGCCTCCCCTGCAGACTCTGCTGAAGGAGCTCAGCAGCCCCTCCAATCTCGGGGTCTCCTACAGGCACCTCACCGGCATGCCCTGTCCTTGTTCGCTGTGCCAGCCTCTGCCAGCCTCCACGGCAAGTTTACCCAGTTGTCTATGAGCAAGTGAGGCAGGACTGTGCTGGGAACTGAGCTCTAACTTTCAGGATTTCTGGGGAAGCTTCCCGCCTCTTTGTTGCTACAACAGGCTGCGATCTGGATAGCTGACTTTTGTGTTCTCTTCAATGATTGGGCCAGCTTTCAAAACGAAAGGGACTGTATCTCCTTCATTGTGGTATCTTGTAGATTTCTGTAAAGTTTGTAGAAGAAGAGAAGACTATTCTTGTTTTGTTTAATTAAAGATTGTTTTTGTGTAAGCTGCTATTTTTATACATAATAACTTTTGTTAAGTGTACATTTTTCTAAGCAGAGTCTAGTTTATTACTGGCCATATGTCTAGCACGTCTTTATTTTGTTCTCTGCCTTTCTTGAAGGCCTGGGATTCTTTTTGACTGTAAAACAGCTAGATGACAAGACAGCTGCTACCCCTTAAATTGTCTTGCTGGGCTGAAAGAAAACAACTTGTTAAAAATGGTGGAGAAAGCGTGTTTGTACAAATTGTGTTTTTCCCCGAATAAAGTTTTAAGAAACTTGTTAGATCTGATTTTATCCTTTCATTTTTTTATAACAATTGATTAAATTAATTCCCTGGTAGCACCAGTTTTAAAATATTATAAGAATGTAGTCCACAACCATATTTCTTTATGGCTAAGGGCTTTTATACACACAGTAGTTGTCTGTTTTTCAGATTTTACGTGGTATATTGTGTTTTAGGTTTTTTTGTCATGTTCTGAACATGATTCTGAAAGTGATTGTCATGATTTGTCATGATGAACTGTCCTTCAATATCCAAAATGTGACAGTTTCAAATATATAAGAGAGTGTTGTAATGGGAATCATGTACATTTTGGGGGATTAGAAATACTCTTTATTGCCTTTTTCCCAATATATCATTCTTTGAAACCTTGTCACAGAGATTTAGTTTAACTGTTACGTGCTGAGTATTGCATTGAAGGTAAAGAGTGATCCATATTTCCAAGAAGAAGGTTGTTTTTTCATATGCGATGTTCTAATCATTCTTTTACTGTAACAAGCACTCACTCTTGGTGCAATAACTTTCTTTGGCAAAACTATGAATGAACTCATTACAGAACGGAACCCATTTCACCAGGAGACGTATAAGTGAAAACTGCGATGGTTCACATTCCACCTAGGCACAAAAACTTTCACAACTGCTAGTCGTTTGCTTTCTGTGGTCTCTACTTGAGGGGCGGACGGTGATATTTTTCTCGGAGGATTCATGGGGTGAAGACCCTAGGAATAAACTAAAGAGACAGTTCGTGTTTCTCAGTTGCTAACCAGCTGTAAAGAATACAGCAGTGCTGCCATTGTTGCAGCAATAGAATGTGACTAGCACTGTGACAGCTATAAATCATGAGTTCTAAGGACTTATTTGACCATGTTGATGAAAAGCAAACATGACCATTTTGTCAGCAATTCATGACACAGTCCTATGTTTATTTGCTTTACTTTTGATTTAGCTTTGTATTAACTGGATTGTGAAAAATGATTGCCTTAACGTATAATACATTCTTTAGGGTACTGCCATAATATAACTTAATTCTTATAATTATCATGACATAATAAGTATTATTTATGTTAATAAATAACATGCATGAGTCACGCACTTGTAAATATAGTGACTGCAGTAGAGTCACAGCAAACTACACTAAACAAGGGTTTCATTTATCTGTAGCAAAGTTACACATCATTTTAGATGCTTTCTTGGGTCATGCTTGAAATTTCATGAGTTCAATGACTCTTCAAAGCTTTTTTGTCCTCAGCACCTGAAGAAAATGAATAAACTCGACATGTTGATTTCACAGCGTATTAGTAAGACCTGATTATTATTACAAATGTCATTATTCTTCCTCCCTCGTCCTTCCCTTTTATTTTCAGTTGGAAATAACCTTCCTAATGCATCTTCCTTAAACTGAGTTTTTTTTCCCCCTAAGTTAAAACAATAGGGTTAGTTTTTCAACCTCTGCTATTCACAAACAAATCCTGAACTGATTTTTTAAATCAAAAAATGTTTCACTTTCCCACACTCACGCCAACACACAGAGCGTCTTCTGTTCGGCAGGCGGCTGTCCCGCGTTCCGCTCTGCCAAAACCCCGACCCGGAATTCTGCAGTGCCACGCCGGAGGGTTAAGGAGGGAGGAAGGGTGCGTTTTAATGAAGGGGCATTCTCCTTGTCCTTGTTTCCCTCTGCAGATCCTCCCACTTGGGGGAACCAAGCCCCACGAGGAATGAGCTCCAGCCGCAGAGCTGGACAATGGTCCCGGTGAGGAACAATGGGCCCGTTCCTCACTCGTGCCTCTGACACAGGGCCAGCCATTCAATATCCATTTCATCATAGTAACAAGCGCTGCCGGGCCAAAAGGCCTGACACTCACCAGAACAAAGGCACTTAGGACTAATTTATGAAGCCGTATTGACATTCTAAAGATTGCCCCTTTGTTCGCAGCCCGGTGCTGCCATCAGCTGTGGGCAGGGCGGAGGCGAGGCAGCTGGGAGCCATGAGACAGCGGTCCCACCGTGGGGGCGGCGGCGCCGATGTCACCTGGGCCCAACCCCCCCCTCCCCCCCAGCACTGCGGCTCAGCCAGCCCAGGTGGGAAAAAAGGGAAACGGAACACATTTTGGGGATTAGGGGAAACACATAACGGGCTCTTTTTGGTAGATAATTAGCGACACTGACTTCTGCCGAACTGGTGCACTCCTGGTTTGGAACAGATGGCGTGAAACTGCGGACTCCCTGACAGTGCCATCGTATTTTACACTTGTGTTAACGAGACCCACAGTCCTCCTGCGATGGCTTCACCTCAGATTAAAGTCCTCCTCCAGAGTCGAATGTCTCCTGCCGTGATCGACAATGCCCAGTAATTGATTGGGGGATGCTCTTAGGGATCATGTGCGAAAAAAGAGTAGAGGGGCAAATTATTTCAAAAACAGAAACTAAGCAAATAAACTAGCATGTCAACCCAGGAAGACAGTGAATTGATTGTGTGACCCTATAACAAACTCAGGAACTCGGGCAGACAGGAAGTAAATGAAATCTGTTGTCATGACACCCAGGCTGCCTCTGATGCTGTTCGGGCCTTCTGAAGTGTCTTGTTTTGTAAATGTGTCATGAAAAGATTGTCAGAATGGTATTGCAGAACACAGTTACCTCACGGCAACATGACAGATGGTACGGGTAAAATAAGGAAATGTAAATCGATAGGTTGGAATGCCGTTCTGACTGCTGGAGAGAGACAAAGATAGACAGAGCTCATTAGAAAACTGAAGGGATCATTAGCAAGATCGGGGGCTGTACAGGGTAGACATATTGCAGAACATACGCACACAATATGTGGTTTTGGGTGCTCGGGGAATCTTCAATTAGGAAAGTGGGATGTTCCAGAAGCATGCAGCCTGACCCTGCTGCCTCAGAGGAACAGCTCTTTTCGATCAAAATGCTAATACAGGAGACACAGATGGGGCAGGGTCACAGCCCCGGCACTGACACATTCACTGGGAGGCTCAGGTGGAAATTAGCAGAATTACACACTCGTTTGACGCAGTTAGGACGTGCTTTTATTTCAGTAAGAAAACCTTCTCGTTAAGTGTAGCACACAAGAAAGAGCTGTAAATGTATTGATACATAGGCTTATTTCCTATCAAGAGAAACATACTGGTCCTATATAAAGAGAAGCCCTCTTTAAAATCTTTCATCCCGGGTAGCTTTGCAATCAGAACAGGTTGCGGTGGATGAAGGCACTAAAGTAGCTCTGCTCAAGGGCTGATGAGACCAAAATCCACGACAAAGCAAGGAGAATTCACAAATTTCGCATAACGTGTGCTGTAATCGAAAAACTTTCTTTTTAAAGTACGGTAGCTAGCGGTACAGTTGTCTTGTTAAAAAATGAGAACATACAGAAACGTATGGGGCCTGATGCAATTGACATAACGATCTGTTAACAATAGTTTTTCAAATTAATTGCTTCGCTTTCTGAATAAAGATCGCATCCGAGCTCCCTCGTCTTCCGCATTCCAACGAAAAATTAGTTTGATCTCTCCAGGACACCGTAGTCCCCATGGTTACTGTACTCTTGATTTTTGTAGATGGGCTTACTTCCAATATTTACGATGACTTTCCACTTTCTTGTATAGAGAAAATTGGTTTACAGTGTCTGCCGAGAAAAAAAATCATGCTTCTCTTACTTATATTATATCGGTCCCTTTCTTCGTGGAAGGGTCAGAGTTCAGTAAATATTGATGATGTCATGCAGTGAAGATGGCTGAAGGGTGAGTATTGTGTCGCCGAATGTTTTTATTGTTTATTCTCTTCTAACCCTCTGTATCATTGCAGGCATACACTGGTGTCGTATTTTGCACCAGGTGCCTGAACATTTTTAAACTTTCGTGCGGTTTGACAGATCCGGGAAAGTGTCTTTCGAATACTCCAGAACAACCGCCTTGGTTTGTTTACAAAAGAAAAATCCAATATATATAGTAATTTTGAGGAGGAAGAAAAAAATAACAGCTGTGCTGTGGCCTCTATTTTTTTCGGATCGTACTGCAATTTGTCGTAGTGTGAACGCGTTTCTTCATAACGATTAAATATGTTTAAGAAAAAAAAACAGTTGTTTTTAGGAATCATATTTTGCAGATTTCTTGGAAGTTATAGACTGTAGCTGGGGTGCAGGTTAGCCATCTCTGTGTTGATCTGTATCACAAACTCAGTGGAGTCTTTCTTAGTGAAATGTATTCTTTGAGTTTAGTTGGAAGATAGAAAACACACACAACACACACAATATGCTGTGTGTCTGGCAGTGTAAGTATTGTGTCTGGTATCTCAGGTTTGATCTGTCTGTTTCCGTCCAGGGAAGGAGGATGGTGGGGTGGCTGGCTCCAGCAGAGCTTTCAGTCAGTCAAAGAGAAGGTAGGCTCTTTGCTCTTTAATCCAATAATCAGATCAGGTTTTAGCAATTCCATGTGCGTATGCATGGACCTTATACTGTGTAATGTATTTTAACCCCCCTCCAACCTGCCAGGTTGAAAAAGGACCTGACAATCTATTTACAATAACAGCTGGTGTTTAAATATAATATCGAAATGTTAATGTTATTGGAAGACAAAGATGCAGATTAATTTTTACTGGAATGATTTTGCATGTAATATAACTGATCCTTTTTTTTCTGATTTTGCCAAAAAAAAATTCCTGTGGTTCACAACAGAGTTTAGCCTGATGTTTGAAAGTTACACAGCATGTGTTCTGTGGTGAATGGCAGTGTCTTAATTCACTAATTCTGTGGTGCAGTACAGTATAAAAAGGATAAGTTTGGAACAATATATAGACTTACTGAAAAAGTAAGATGTAGGGATTTTTAAAAAGCATATGGTTTTAAAATGTCTACAGTAGGTTACAGTTGTGCTGGTTGGATTTGTGAAAAGTCAAGTTAAGCTATACAGTATGCATGCAATGCACTGAACAGTTTTCTATAGAAAGTGTCGCTGTCTCTAATCAGATCTTTTGTCATCGTTCACAGTCTGCTGAAGCTTATGAGTTTCTAAAGCGTGATCTGACGGAGTTCACCCATGTAGTCCAGCATGATACAGCGTGCACCATTGCAGCCACAGCCAGTGCAGTGAAGGAGAAGCTAGCAGTAAGTGTTGGGCTGGGTGTGCGGTAAGGAATATGGAGCAAATACAGTTAAAAATGGGATTAGTGCTAAACTGGCCTGCTGTTTAATCCTCATTTGTACTCATTGTACTCTCCTTGCAGTTCTGGAATTCAACCCAAGGCCCCAGATCTGATTGGCAACAATGCTAGCCCCTGCGCCACCAGGCTGCCCCACACATATACACTGCTGTACAAAAGTCTCAGACACAATCAGGAGTCACTATATGTGTTGTTAGCATCAGTAAAAACTTCCACTAATATTTTCTACTATAAATACATTGACTATTATGATGACAGCTTTGTATGGAGCCTAAGTTTGTCAGTTAGCGATCTGTAATTCACATTCATCAGAATCTTCAAAAACTGGATCACAAAAGAAGGAAGAAACACTAAAAAGAGCGGAACAATGCAGAATGTGTGAGAGGTTTGTGATATAAGCTCAAATGTATGTAAAACAGGCCTCAGTCCTAGATGACCTGGCTGTTCTTGGTCTTTAGGTGGAAGGGTCCTCTGAGACGACTCAGAAGGTCAAGAAGGGTCTGTCCAATATACTGGGGGTGATAACGGACACGCTTGCTCCCCCTCCTGACAAAACCATAGACTGCGATGTCATCACGCTGGTAGCCACCCCAGCTGGTACAACAGAGGTGTATGACAGTACCAAGGTACAGTATGCCTTCCTGTCATGCATATATCCTTGCCCTCTCTAAAACACATTTTATCATTCTTTGCTTCCATCTTCATACTGAAAATTGTAAAGTCGATTGCTGTTGTGTTTTGTATATTATGTATACTTATATAATTATATATTTTATATATGTATTATATTATATTATATCATGTTCCTACTTGTGTTTTGGTATTCTTATATTAACTGTGTATCATATTCAACAATAAAATAACTTAATATGGATGATCACTCTGTTGTGTTTTTTCATTCTTTAGGCTCGTCTGTATAGTTTGCAGGCTGACCCCGCTACCTATTGCAATGAGCCAGATGGTATGTTACATTTGTCTCTCCCAGCATCCTCTTACTGTGAATGGTGTCTTTACCAAGGTTAGAACTAGTGATCCGGTTAACACTTAATAGCACAGGGCTTTATGTTTTTCCATTTGAACCCACACACAGACATTTTTGTATGTGGGCACACATCCAGTTAAATAATTCCTTTAAGCCAGGATCTTTGTGTAGTATGGAGTATTTTCTAAAGATTAGTTTCAAGAAACTGTAAACTAAACGATGCAGTTTGCAAAATAAAAAAAGTTGGAAGAAGATATTTATGATGGCTGACATGCAATACAGTTTATGTTGAGTCATTTGTTTCTCATTCAGTGTTAGAAATCTGCCTGGCAAGGCATCTTATGAGATCATTTTACTGATAAGACTGCAAAGGCTGATGACTGAATTTGTGTTCTTTCCCTACTTGATTTAGTGCTGATAATATGCATATTGAAGTTTTCACTTTTTATGAGTCGTGTGGTTTTGTCCATGTTTTTTTTATTTTTAATCCAGGGCCTCCAGAAAAGTTTGATGCCTGGCTTTCAGGCTTCAGTTTGGAAGAGAAGAAAGGAGAGATCTCTGAGCTTCTTGTCAGCAGCCCATCCATTCGAGCACTCTACACCAAAATGGTACAAAGTCCCATAAGTCCAAAACATGTGACATTTTAGTCTGCTTATGCTGAAGAGCACTGTGCCATGATTTACTTGACATCACAGGTCATTTCTAAGTTTTCCACCACATCCACATCTATTTGTCACACAAGTAGACACTGCAAATCAGTGCTCAGTGTTGTAGGTTCCTTCTTATATATTAAACAAGCACCATGGGAATTATAGACACAGGTGCTCAATAAAATGAAATTAGTTATTAACAATCACTCATTGGTATGCTGTGCACTGTGCACTTGTTTTTCCTTCATAAAAGCATTATTCTAATGCAGTGTTTTTAACTGTTTTTATAGGTTCCAGCAGCAGTGGCTCATTCTGAATTTTGGCAGCGGTATTTCTACAGGGTGTATCAGCTGGATCAGGTGAGTTGGGGGAAATGTAATAGTTATGAAGTCCTTCTCTCTGCCAACAGTATTCGTCACAGCTGTGATATGCTCTGTGAAACTTAGAAGGTATTTTTAATGAGAGTTAGTAAAGATCTGTTCATCTTTGGCATCAGCAGCAACACTGTAAACAGCTCAGTGACTTATCTGAGATATTCCTTGCTTAGTGTGAAACTATTTCTATTTATTAGGATTAAAAAGAGACTGGAAATCCCCAGCATGTCTAAATGTTTACCTGTACAATACTGTTTCTCCTTAAGGAATACTTGTTTAGGATTCTACTTTGTTTAGTTTGGACTGATGGCCTAATTCTGTTCCTTTTCCATTGTGATGAGAGTTATTACCCCCACTGCATTTAACTCGTGGCATGTGCCATCTAGTGGTGAAACATTGCATTTTTGCTGTGTGTTGCGATTTTAGTCAAGTTGTAAATTAGAGACATTGTATGCAAAGACTTTTTTACTCCACATATTTCATGCTATCACATTGTTGTCGGGTTTCCTCTCTGGATAGTTCGTTTTTTTTTTGTGGCCTCTGCTTTGGTAACCATTCATTAAGGAAATAATTAAAGTAGGCAGCTGCGTCAGCATGCGTAGGCCTCAAAGGAACAAGTTAAGGTTTATTCAAGGCTGAAAAGAGAAGAAAAGAAACGACGTTTCGGCTCTGTGGAGCCTTCTTCGGGTGCCTCCACGGCCGAAGTGTTTCTTTTCTTTTCAGCCTTGAATAAACCTTTACTTGTTCCTGTTAAGGAAGTAAGCTGTTCATCATGCTGCTGCTGTTCTACACAGGAGGAAGCCAGAAGAGTGGCCTTGAAACAAAGAGCGGAGCAGACATCCCACTCTGAGGAGCTAGGCTGGGAAGAAGAGGAAGGTATCTAGGCATTTCTAAGAAACTGTAAAACAGTTTGTTTAAGAAGGTTTCCCTGTAAAAGTGTCAGCGGCTGCAACTGTGCAAACCACCTCCTTCTGCTTTGTTGTTGTTGCACCTTAAAAAGAGTGTCGTTTAGATTTAGTTTTTTCTACAGTGTTCGTTTAATACAGCACTCTACTGAATGGTTAGAAAGCCTTGCTCCCGTGTCAAAAGGAAGAAAATCTCTATAACCGCTGAACTAATTTGCCTAAAATTCCTCAGGGCTCACGGATGGCATCATGTGTGCCTGGGGGAGAGACATGTTGTTCTCCAGAAAAATTGCATGACTTGATGACTACCCTACTTTTCGATTTATCTCTGGAAATGGTCTCTTGCTTCCCTCTTGTTTGGGTACAGATGAGTTCTTAGGAGGAGGAGGAGGAACAGCATCACGCCCGGACCTCAAGCCGCTGGGTGAATCGCGCCTCTTGCCCCCGAACGCCACTGCTCCGGAATCCCGGGAAGCGTCCTTGACCGGAGACGTAGCCGGCGTACTGCAAGACCACACCGCGACGCCTTCGGCGAGCAGCGAGAGTTTGAGCCTGGTGACGCAGATCGAAAACCGCGCTTCGGCCGAAACGGAACGGCGCAGCACCGTAGAGGAAGTCGCCCAGAAATTATCGGAAGCTAGCCTTGAGGAGACGGATTTAAGCCAGAAAACAATGCGGGCAGCTGACGGGCCCTTAGGAATGGACAAGATGGCTGACTTGGAGGGGCGGCAGATTCGCCTGGGTGAGGAAATGCCGAAAGACACAAGTGAGCCAAGAGCCACTACAAAGCCAGAGACTGTGAAAGAAGAAGGACCCACGGACCTGCGAGTTTTCGAGCTGAACTCTGATAGCGGAAAATCCACTCCATCAAACAACGGCAAGAAAGGTAACGTTCAGACCTCTCGAGTGGTGTGACTTCAGAATTAATTCTGTGGCGAGAGGTTGTAGACAACAGTATTGTGCACAAAGGGAGATTCACAATACAGTATTGTGAAAGGAGTTATTATTAACACTGAGTGTGAAAGCTCAAGTATATACTCACTGGTAAAAATATTAACCCCAACCCAATAGCTTGTTGGTAAATAGCTTGAACTCTTGGCACACTTGCCCCAAACTTTTGAAATATTTGCAGCTCAGTTCCATTCCATTCTACTAGCAGAACTGCCGAAGTAAAGAAGTAAAGGTGTGTGGAATTGAACTGCACATTCCAACGTTTCCACCACTTTACAGCAAGATGGACAATATCTGGGTATTGCTCTGGCCATGAAATTTGATGCCTCATGCCAATCACTCATGCGTTGCCTGCCACCAAGTCTGTTCAATTGACTGGTGATCCCTAGTGTTTTGTTCAGTGTGTGTATCTGCCACTGTTTTCTTACAGCGAGAAAGATCAGTGTATCATTGAAACAGTTTGTAGCTTCTGGTCGTGGCTTGTTTGAACAGGTTGGATAGCATTAGTGTTTTGCACTGGACACTTTGGAATTTCTCAAATATTCTTTCAAATATGTTTGCTGCAGGATCAAGCACGGACATTAGCGAGGACTGGGAAAAGGATTTTGATTTAGACATGACTGAAGAAGAGGTCCAGCTAGCACTTTCTAAAGTAGAAGCCTCAGGAGAAGTAAGTTTCTTATTGTTCAAGGTCCAGTTAATACAGCAACATTTTAATTGCTCAAAACAAAACATTACAGTTTAATATACTGTATGTTTGAAATGAAGTGTGCAATGCATTTTCAGAAAGACTTGAGAAATTGCTTAATTTGGATTATTTCACTTCTTGTTCTTTCTACCAATAGATCCTTACTGTATTGTAATAGTCTGTATTGTAATAGTTTCTTGGTAACTGCAATAAGGTAAAGCTGTTTGGTAATCAAGAAAAAATAGCTTTTTATTTGATGCTAAATTATCTATGCTGGAGTGTACTTAAAATTATGCAGTAAAATATTTAATACAGCCGTCACAGTAATTATGTTCTAGACTCATAATTACTTTTAAATGCGTTTTACAGTTTGAACAGGATTTACGAACTCGCCGAACATTTAAAAATGTCTTATTTTTCATTTCAGCTGGTGGATGAAGATTGGGAGGACTGGGAATGAAAATAAGGAAAAATCATTTCATTGAGTTTCATGCGGAATTCTACAACAAGAACCATGCTTAATGTATAATTGTTCAGTACATGCCTTGGCCATATTTCCCTTTATACGAGTAGAGGAATATTGGATGAATTTAAACTCCACCATTGAAATACTGGCTAAATATGCTGACCCCATGAAAGATTCAAGGCATTATCAGATTGCTCCCTTAAAAGCTTATCCTTATGTCATACTTTTTACTTGTTCTCTACAGTAATTATTTTATTTGTTGGGGGTCAAAATGGGAACAGTTTCTGATTATTTCTTTAGAGTAAATTGGCTCTGTAGTTTCAGGAGGTTGCTCTCATATCTAACTATAATGCTTTCTGGTAAAGGAAATGGTGTATAAATTATTTAATTTTTTTTTCATGGGTTAAGTGTAAAAGTTTTCAAAATATTATTAAAATGTGTTAATCAACACTGCAATCCTAATTCTAAATTGTAGGCAAGAAACTGTAATTTTCAGTTTGGGGCTTTTAAATCCCAGTCTGGTATTTATTTTCCATAAAAGATGCTTAATATCTGTTAGAGGATAGGATTCTATATATGAGCATTTTGGAATATGGTATATAGATAAGCCTTTGTGTAATCACTTTGACTTTGACACTTTAGTAGCTCATAAGTACATTAACAGACCAATACTTTATTCTATGACAGTCATGCATTGTAATGGTACATAATAAGTATTGCATTATGTAATATTTGTGGCCTCACTGAAAGCTCGGTGAAGGCAAAAGTGTTAAATGAACTGATTATTATGCAGTACGAACTCCATGTACCTCATGTTTGTCTGTAAACATAGAAAAGCAGCCAATGGTGATGAACTGCTATTCTTTTCCATTCTGCACTGCCATTTGTCCTGTTTCTTCAAGATGTATTATACATCTGCTTAAAACACTTTTTGACCTACAGCCAACAGGTGTGGGATTAGAAAAAAAAAAAGCTTTCATAGCTTTCATTTGGAGTTGTTTCATTCTTTTGGTTAGAAATTTTCCTTTCCAAGGCTTGAAAATGGCCAACCCTGGCCAGTTTCAGGAAGTGAATTTAAAATGCTTTAACATGGCTGGGTAAATGGATGCGTCAAAAACTTGATGTCAAACGACAGAGACAGCAGATTTCCTCCTGCTACAGCAGCCAACAAATAAGTGTGATTTTTGAGACAGTTTGAGACTTACATAAGCAGGGGAGTGTTGTATATTGCTGTAGAAAGAGGGTACAGCACCCTGCCCGGACTGTGGTTGAAGTCATTAAAGAGTGAGAAGTTGGCAGGAGACAACAGCGTAAATGATCACCAGATTTTCTCTTGCACTCCTCACCCAGCTCTAACAACATCCTGTTCACCTGAGACCGTTTTTAGAAGTGACAAAATCACATCTTCCAGGGCCAGGTATCAAAGACTGCAGTTTCCATCACCTGTACTTGTACTATAAAAGGCTTTGTATAGCATGTTGGTATGGTCAATTTGAGCAGCATGGATTATATGTAGATTTTCTTTCACTTAAATAATGTTTGGTTGCTGAGAAAGGTGTTGCTTGAATTCTTCTTTTCTGAAATTCGTACGTACTTACCTCCTGAAGTTTCAGTGCAAAGTACTGTTTGATATTTTATGTATTGCCAAGTAGCATTATTATTCTAATATAATAGCACGTCTAGTATACACTGCTGTGCAAAGGACATCTTGGGCCCAGGCAGGAGTTAGAGTACTGTATCTTATGAGCAACACTTTATGCAGCATTTCCACTCCTGTTTCCACTATTATGACAGCTTGACTATTATTAAAAGAGCTTTGTTCGGGTGAAAGGAACCTCATATGATCATTTACCAATCCTGAATTCACACTAATCAGAATCTTTAAGACCTGTTGTTGTAGTGGATATTGGCTCATTGTCAGGTACTAAACCATTATTAACATAAGTGGGTCATTCCATTAATCAAAAGAAAGCTTTTTCAACTAAAAAAATACAGATCTGGTAGGAATGAGTGTTAAAATGGCTAAAAACTCAGTAAAGCCTGACAATATAATTGTTTTTTGCATAGTAAGAATAAAACGCTGAAAAGATCAGAACAAAGCCACTTTTGGGATTTGTGTGCAGAGGTGTAGATACTGTTACAGATGTTGTATATGATTTCTCTCCTTTCGGGGAAAACACAAACATTTCAACTGAAATTAAACCTTAACTGTGATACGTGGATGGCACACTTTTTGAAAAAATGAATATTAGTCTTGCCTTCTGTGTCCTGTACGTGGCGTATTGTTTTGCTTTTGGGTAAATACGCTCAATATGCTTTATTCATGAACGGGCAGTATGCGTTTAACAGTTATTAATTCCTGTAAGCACCTAGGGTGTTGCTATTATGTGAACTTCTTTAGCAGGTACAATACGCCGTATTGTAACAGCAGGCCGCACCTGTATCAGCTTGGAGCACGGTGTACATCTTCGGCTGAGATTCGCGTTCACCTTCATTCCTGGATGATCTGTACGAAATAATGGTTGAATTTTATAAGAACTCTTGCCTCATACAGATCTATCGTTTTAAGAAGGTACTTCGTTCCTCAAAACTGAGTAACGCGAAATTCCGTGTTCATTAAAAAGCCCCTAACCTCATATCATGTGCGAGTTTACGATTCGCTCCCGGCGTGCAGAAAATTGCCCACAGTGGATCGTCTTCCCCCCGTAAGAGCACCGAAATAAGCACACAATTTGCGCGTCTACGATAAAATAGTCAAATCGGTAAAGTAGTGAAGATAAAATGCGTAAAAACGAAACTTGATTTAAGGTCAAAGAGCGGCTATGTTCAAGACAATACCCGAATACCCCTCAGTCGTCCTTTTCAGTCCTTTCTAGGGGCTTCCGCTGAGCCAAGACGTTTTACAGCTACTGGGGAATTGAACGATTCATTTTATTTCATTTTTATTTGCCTTTTTACAACCCTTTTTTGCAGAAGTGATGTTAAAAACTGGGAGGATGATCGCCGATAAAATCACCGAGTAAGCGAGGCAAAGTCAAGCAGCAACCAAAGAAAACAGCCATTGAAACATCGCTAACGAAGTCGAGCGTTTTTGTCTCTACGGGTGGGAATAGTGGGTTCGAAGCAAGGTTTCTGAGTTCTGTGCACAGTGCCATGTAACTCTTAAAAACTTGTACCCGGTTTTTTTTTTCCCTTAAGTGTTCGTCGAGTTAGGGTGTTGCAAAAAATAGTACCAGTGTTAAGCAGAAAAGCATCCATAATCATGTGGGTACTTGCTGCTTCTTCGAATGTCGAATGCTTCAAGGATCTGGTCACTTTAGTAATTCAAATATAAAAAGGGCTTCAAAAGAACAAGTAATAGGTTTATTTCCATGCTGAAAAAAAAGAAGAAAGAAAACACAACGTTTCGGCCGTGGAGCCTTCTTCAGGTGTGAGCCCTAAAAAAGGACTTTATTGGCATAGGCGATGAATAACAGTGTTGCCCAAAGCAGCTAAAATTTAACACAGCATTTACAATAAAATATTAAAACGATTCAACCAATCAGACACCACCTTTTCCATAGCGACTCTTTCAACAACAGACAGGTGATTGGACCAATGAGGTGGGAGCAGGAGGGAGGGGCAGAAGAGGGGTGGTGATTTAAATCGCCCTTTAAAAGCGCTTGTTGAAACAATTAACATGTGGGTAAAGTGGCTCTGGTTTTGTTTGGTTTTACCAAGGTTCAAAAAATGCCATGTTATTAAGAAGCAACGTCGTTACCACGGAAACCATCAGTTTTTATTACGAGGTTTACGGTGCCATTATGATACTGAGCTACGAGGTACTTAAGGTATCGGGTATACTCGTAGCTGGAATTAATGCAACATTTTTAAACGCTTTATGAAAGACGGCTACATTGTATGTTCTGGTCTGGTTCTTTCTTTTATCTTCTTATAAGAAACTGATGCACAATTTTCTGACTTCACGGAAATAACCCTTTCCAGTTTGAAATTTGAAAGGTAAAATGTCGGTGCTGAGAAAGTAACCGAACATTAACCGAGGCGAGAATGGTGAAGGATATTTAAATGCAGAAATGTATAATGAATGTTCACCGCATCATTGCTTTTGAATACTACTTCATGGGGAAAGTACAAAACTCATGAAACATCGAAGCAATAATGTTTTTAATTCTTGAGACTGTTAAAAAAGGGAACATTAGTGAAACATCTATGGAACTTGTAAAAGTTAACGTATACAGTAGTTTATTTCTGCCATCGGTGGTTAAAACGAATATTGGGCCTGCGTGTGACCCATGTGTGTTTAGCACGTTATCGAGACACCTGTAATCTTTGCATAATAAAATAAGCCATATTATCTCTGTACATGTACTAATATTACTAATACTATATCCCTTATATTAATATTTTCAGCTAGGTATCAGTATTCTCAGGTAAAAACTCTTTAGATTAAGTATCACATCAGTATCGTAAAGCCCTGGGTGGGCCAACCGGCTCCTTTTCTACAGGGTCCAGCAGGTGTAAATACTGTAAGTCGGCCTTAAATTCTCCATTTGTGAAGACTTGAAACTCACAGGTTTTTGTCGGGCTGGGTAACTGCTTCAGTTGTGTTGGCGGTGACAGGCCATGGTCTTTCCTTGGGAGCTCACAGGGTACCAGGATTTTCATTTCAAATAATCTGTACAGCTCCTACAGTCCAAAGGCATGCTGGTGGGTAAATTGGCTTCTGGGAAAACTGGCCCTGGAGCAGAAGTGTGTATGCGTGCTTGTGTCTACGATGGACTGTGTTAGCAGAAGATGGGCACAGTTCACACGTACTGTATGTACCTCATCCAATCCATTAATGTCATAAAAGCAATTTCGATAGCACAGTGTGATGCAGAGTCATTGATTGGTGGTCAACCACCCACTGACTGGTGGTTAAGAAGGTCTGCTCTTTTCCCACCAGGTGTCATGAGCTCTGAAGGCTGCAGTCACGGGAGGAGGTTCCCGCTCGAAGCTGGTGACTGCTCAGCTCCCCAGCCAGCTGCCGAGAGGCACACGCCCGAGGATCTGACTGGACCGGTCCCCCCAACTCGGTGAGCACAGGGCTGACACTGCCTCTGCCCAGAGCACAGCTCCTGGGTTCAGTCGCAGGCTGTGTGTTTAGACAGGAGAGAACGGGCTTTTTAAACAATCGTGTTTTGTCGTTTATTAGCATGTTTCAACTGAAGCGTGCACGCTTGCAGGTTTACGTGTTAGCAGTCCCAAATCAAACGGACTCCGTCAGTGGGAGGCTGTGTGTGATTGTCTTCATGAACACAGAGCAGAAGTTCCATCACCTTCTACGGCCCAGAACAATCACTAGATCTTTTGTCTGTTTGGTCAAAACTTGAAGCAAGGTCGCGCTCGTTTGTGTTTGTGGAGCCAGGATGCCCTTGTGCGTTTGCTGCAGGGAACTCCTCACACACCTCTCTCTTCTGCAAACACATGACGGGGACACTATACTCTGAGAAAAGGAACCATCCTTTGAATCAAACAGAAAACCAATGTCCTGACTTCCTATGGTCATTAAAAACCCCAGGGCGTTTCTCGAAAAGAGGAAGAGTGTTACCTCAGTGACCTGGCCAATACTCCCCTTGGTCTTTACCAGTCATAGCTTCTTAATAATCCCCATCTATGAACTGGCTTCTTCAATCTGCTCTCCTCCCCACTGAGAGCTGGCGTGTGGGGAGCGTACTGCCATCACATCGTCCCGGTTGGTGCTGCACATTTGTGGTGGTGAAAGAGAGCCTCCATTACCTGTGAAGCGCTTTGAGTGGAATACTCAAAAAAAAGAGCTGTGTAAGTGTAAGGAATTATTATTACTATTATCTGTTCCTCAGGCAGCTGAGACGATGCCCTGGCAGTCATTGTCTGAATGTGTGGAGGAAGGTGGCTTGGGAGAGCACTGTTAATGGGGACACGTCAAGCACAGGCCCCTGAGCGCAGCAGCAGAGAGAATCTTAGACACAGCTCAGACAGCAGTGGCGTACGAGTGACCGATTGCTTGGCAGGAAAAGTACAGTCTCACGTGAAATAAAAAAACCTTAAAGTTTAGTTTTGGTGCAGTGATTTCTTTTGATATTCTTGCTTTTTGAACTTAATCTGTGGTTGTAAAACCTTGTTTGGAAGGCTGATCATTGTTTTCTTAACAGACCCAGGGAGCAGAATTAGGATTGGCTGCTTGAACATCAGCTATGATATTTATCAGGGATTTAGACTTTTTAAAATTTTTTAATTGATTTTATTGCAAATGAGTACTTATTTCTGGTTAACGTGTTTTCTGAAAGACAGCAGGCTAAGTCTGTGTCATATGTCAGGCATGGTTTTGATGCCTGGCTGTTTTATTGTCTCAGAGCTGTTGCGGTTTCCTTTTCCCAGAGTAAGGCGGATTAAGCATGGATGATCTTAACTGTGGGTCTGTCTTTTTCACCTTGTTCTTAACTCCAAATGCATCAGGGCCCTAATTCACAGCAGATTGCACAATCAAGTTTGCATCACTTTCCTTCTTCCATTTGTACCAAAATACTCTCTTGTACAGGAGGGGGGAGGGTATTGAGGATGGATAGAACAAGCAGTGGCCCTTTCATTTGATTGTGAAGAAATTGTCTCCAGTGCATTTTTCATTTATGCCAAATGAATAATTGTCATCCTTTAACAGGAAGTAACTGAATTCTGTCATGTATGTCCTGAAATATAATATAGACTGGGTATCTCCTACAGTTCTGCAGGTGTTATAGGAAATCATTAAAAATAATCAATTTTTAGAGACTTGGAATGATTTAATTGTGATCAGCTGTAGGTGATTTGCTAAATGATTTGGAACCACAAATGTCTGCCATCAAGGACCAGAGTTCCCTTACTCAAGAACATTTGTTGCTTAATTGATCAATACCTTTCAAGTGTTCCCATTCTTTAGAAACCCTCAATCTGGAGTGGATTCCTCTTCTGGGGTAATGCGTCAGGGGCCATGTGACTGTCTTCTGTTCAGACGCACATAAGAGACAGCAACACAAAACATCATCAGATCACATTGTAGTTATGTAATATAAACACAGGCCCTTTGTTTCCAGTTCAAGCCATTTTATTTTCTGGTCAGGCCTTACGTAAACATGGAAATGATTATTGAGATCCCTTGGAGGAACAGGCAGACCTCAAGTTCAAAGTTACGGAAAGGTGTTTGCAGTGCAGATGAGGTGTAAAGACCATTAATCAATCAAGGTTTATTATCAATGCACGAACAGAACAGCATACAGCGGTGTTGTCAGCAATGAAATGCTTTATTTATAAAACCATGAAAATGGTTTTCTTGCAATGTTTTTCTTTTCATGTAGCAGAGTAATACTTTCAACAACTTGTAGGAGAAAGGGGGGTGTCATATGTTCCTAATAGAGTTATTATACACTATTTGTATTGCATGAAGTCCAGCACTTGACCTTTCAGATGAAAGTAACAGCATAGCTTCGGATGATGCCTCCACTTAGCCTGAGGCTAGCCTGTAGCGAGAGCAGATTGGCAAGGGCTGCGTTCTCATAACTGAACACAAGGTGGCGGTGTTGATCTGTAGGTTCCTTCTGGTTCCATCAGCTAGAGCACAGCTCAGAACATGGAGGTACCTAAGCATCTTCACACTGGCTTGTCAATGTGCACTATGCTTCATTAGAAATCCTGCTGTTTGTGTTTTGTGTTGACTAAATGTCATTACTGTTCCAAGTGGATGTCATGTCTGCTTAGGTATCAGAGGATAGCTATCAGATAGGTAGCAATAGGTAGGCATTTTAATTGTTGAGGATTGGTTATACTAGTTAATTAGATGAATTAATCTCACAGATGAAGAAATTGAATAATTATGGACTACTTCATTTAAAGATTTTACTGTATTGTATCACAGCTTTTTAAAATTTATAGACAGAAGCATGGCCTGACAAAAAATTGACTCCAAACGTGTTATACACCCCACACCACAACCTATAAACTACTTTTAAGCACCACTGTCCATGTTGAAATTTCTTTGCTAGGAATGTGACCTGGGACTGTGCTTGCTGCAGATATAGGTCATGATACAGCCCAGGTGTTCAGCTCCAATGCTCCCAGCACCTGCGGTAGATGGTCTCGTCCAGAGGGGGCTGGCGCAGGTATACCCTGCAGGCTAGCTGAGGCTGTCGGCTGGGAGGCAGGCATGAAGGAAGGGGGGAGACGGATTCGCAGCTCCTCCATTCCCCCTCTCCCTGCGTGTCACATGTGGGTAGAGCACACTCACGTGCTGAAGCCCCTTACACACACACATGGAGCATGTTGGTGGGGGAAGGGATTGAGAGCGTATTGGCGGAACAGCGCCAGGACTCTGCATCGATTTGTCTTGCTTTGATAACGTATGGACCTCTTCCACTTAGCTAATGTTGCTGCGAAGAGACAAATTGCCACTGATAGAGATGCAGCCTACAGAACGGAGAGTGTGTGATTTTCGAGCAACATGAGCCTTTTTGTTTTTTTAGCATCATTTTCCCATATGTGCATTTATATTGAGAAACAGGATGCACATAACTTCCAGTGTTTGCTTTGAGAGATAAAGGAGAGGTTCCTCTTTGTCCTTGGCCTATGTTTGATTCGCTTCTGCATTCTGCTGTTGCTTTCATGTGAGATTCAACAAATTGTGAGGAGAGCGCTGGGGTGCATGGGCAGGCAGGATCTTGAACATACAAGTCACACGAGACAGGAGCGTGAGATCTGAAAGGAAGAATTATACATTTAGACCATGGCTTCCCAATCCTGGTACTGGGTGAATCCAGTGTCTGGTTATTTTTAAACCAAACCCGACTTTCATTTGCTTAATTGAACTAATATTCTGATTATTGATTTTTAGATCATTTTAATTGTTTCCTGCTCTAGAAATGCTGGAATTTTCACACATGAATATTTATAGTAAAAACTGTGAGTGGCATTTCCAGAGCTCAAAGCAATTCAAAGTGCCTAATACTTAAATAATTCCATTTGGAATAACGACATCTTACGAGAGAAGGCAATTTTTCTCATCTAATCCCTTTGGTATTTAGTAGCTAATTGATCCTAAGATGTTACTCGGCATTTCCTGAAGGACACCCGAGTATCGGCATCAAAAATATGACTGGGTTAGCTTGTTCCAACCTCCCATAACTCTTTGGGTAAATGTGCTTTCGTCCGTTTTACCTGCACTTTGACATTTCTTTCCACCAGTGTCCCCTGATTTTTATTTCACCATTGACTCTGAAGAATGTCAGTGGGTTGGCCTTTTCAGTGCCTTTGTAGATTCTGTTTACTAGTATCAGTTCCCACAGATCAGCTGTAGTCCGTACTGTTCATGACAAGTTTCTGTCAGTGCAGGGCATTCCTCGAAGCCAGGGACTGCATCTGGCAGCTCATCACCAGGCAGATTCTAGAGCAGCAGGGTCTTTTCTAGAGCAGATCCCTGTGGCACTCCACCAATGACCCCAGTTTGAGAATGCACCCCTTATCTGTACTCTCTGGATTCTGTTAACCAATTCTCGGTCCACTCACAGGCATATCCTGGGCTTACCACCTGTTATTTAAGTCTTTTATGAGAAAGTTATCAAAAGCCTTCTGAAAAAATATATGCCGGGAGCCATATCAGCCCGCACCTCACACCTGGCAGTTCATTGAAGCTCAGCAGGTGTGAGCCTGGTCAGTACCTGGATGGGAGACCTCCCGGGAAAGCTAAGGTTGCTGCTGGAAGAAGTGTTAGTGGGACTAGTAGGGGGCGCTCACCCTGAGGTCTGAGTGGGTCTTAATGCCCCAATGCAGTGATGGGGAAAATGTATAGCCAAGAAGTACATGCAACAGCACCTGGGGAATCTTGTTATGGAGTTCTGTTCACAGGATTTATCAAGGATTCAACACTCTTCCAGTCCTCTTGAGGAAGGGAAGTGCCCCCCCTACTCTACAACCTGAACACATGTGACAGGTTTGATGTACTTTATGTCAAAGGTACATAAAGCAAAGCAGACAAATGCTTCAGCACTTTTAGGGGAGTTAGGCTTGCTTACATGTAATTTAGGCTAATTTGTGAAATACTATGCAAACATAGTCATTTCAACAGTAAATGTCCTGTATAACACCATTGATAAACAGGTAGATGCTTAATCTGTAGTCGGTGGTGCAAAGGGAATTTGATTTGCCCAGAGTGCTTGTGAGAGTTTTCTAAGCACTGTGATCCTCTGGCTCATAGAGTTTGTGGTGAATTTCATTCCAGCTTAACTCTTAAGGATTTAAATCAACTTGTTACTGGCGTAAATGCACCAATTTACTGACTTCTCCCAGCTTTTCAGGTGCTGCTGCTATAAGGAGACCTAGGACCTAGAAACTCTATAGAAAACTGGTCCCCCAAGACTATATCTGGACCACTGGGCTAGAGGTCTTAGCTATAGTGTCTTAACAGGATTTAACTGGTTTTACTGGAGGTGCCCAGGGGCGAGTGTGTGTGTGGGAGGGGGATGCTTCTCCTTTTCTAAAGAGAACGACACCTCTCGGGCAAACCATGGAGTGCCGCCCTAATGTGGGCATGAGGTCATCTTACTGCACTTCAATAGCTCTTTCAGAATGCAAATAGAAACCTGTAAGTCAAGCTCCTCTCACAGTTACAAAAGAGATGCCACAGGCACTTTTTACATTTGTCTGAAGTCACGTGCGACAGAATTTGAATGCCAAAAACAACAGTAAAGGTACGTCAGTGTGAAAAATGAGAAGAGGTAGACTGCAATGGCTTTTCTCTAAAGGGGCTTTTTAAAAGCGGTCAGGTTTTCTTCTTTTCTGGGATTTTCATAGTCCTTTGCATTTTAAAAATTCCATGGCACATATATTTTTAGCGTTGACTTCATGAACTCTGCCCAAACGTGGTAGAATTCCCGATAGGTGGGCTTTACAGTATGTCACCTTCCCCCATGTCACAGCTCCCCTTGAGCTCCAATGTTAACGTTAAAGAAATGCCAAAGCATATTACATCCTGCATATAAACGTGGAAGTCATTTTAAAGTACCAAAATGTGATTGCTGTACCCAATCCAGTTAGCATAGCAAAATGTGTTTTAACAACAAATGTGTTTGTAGAGTAGGGCTGTAGACGATAACCAGGAATAAAACATTCTTTTAAATGCCCTTAATGGCATTAAGTAGAGGAGACAACACATTTTATCCTGTTAATTTCTGGAATGCTTGAGGTCTCTTACCATTTGGTGCTTCACTCCAACAAAACACTGTTGCCTTAAATTGTATTGTAAGCTCTGTTCTTGTTTTCTTCTAGTAACCTCCTGAGAGCCAGCGGCTGACATTGATTTGATTTGTGCTGTGTGATATGTTAATTTGGCACCGCTTCCCAGATTCCACTGGCCATGGGAAAGCTGCCATGAGATTCCACTGCAGAGTGTGGCTCTGTGCTCCCATAGGTAAAGACACCCAGGGGCCCAATCTCAGCTCCTCAGGCACCTCAGTGGAAGGAGCTAATAGCCCAGATTGATGGGCTGCGGAGACTTTTAATGATGTGAAAGAAATACGAGCCGGACTCATTCTGTACTCCCAGACTAAGGAGAAATCCAGCTGCCCCAAGGCAGAGTGGGAGAGAGAGAGAGGAGTTTGCAGGAGTGGTGCCTAGAGATGTATTGAAATGGGAGCTGAGTAAATGCCACTTTCAAAACGGGGATTATCTGACTAGTAATGAAATACTTTCGACATCAATTTCTACACCAGAGCCTGTTATTGCTGTAAATCTGAGGGACTGCGACCAGATTACCTTGGCTTTAATGGAGTAAATGAGAAGTGTTCCCTACAATGACTGATACCCAGCTGGTTTGTTTAAAAAGAGAAATATCTTTTCTTTTGACATGTTGCAATCTATTAAGGCATTCCGTTTAACTCTTTATCTCGTTTTTGTAGCTACAGCTCCAAAAGCAGGAGCGTGCTTCCTTTCCGAAAATTTGCCGTGCGTTGAAAGTTTTGAATCCGTGCTTTGATTCCCTTTTCCAGTTTCCTTACATTTCTGCTTTTACAGGTCACGTTTTAGACCTTTCCTTCCCTCTGGCCGTCTCTTTTCATCCAGAGCGAGGCGGCCACTCTTAACCAGCCTGCCTCCTCTTTTGATGTCTCTTTAACGTTTTCACTCCTAAATCTGTCGGCAGGAATCCAGGCCAGCAGGACCGATTCAAGAGGGTGGGAGGGTGCTCACTAGGCATGGCATCATCAACAAAGTTTCATGTTTAATGGTGCTTTTTCAGAAATACCATATGTGCCTTTAACTACAAAGGACCAAAAGGAGCTGGTAGGCACACTGCTTCCATGTGTCAGAAATCACCTTTTTAAGTATAACTAATCCTATTGCATTTATGGTGAAAATGAAGTTGGGAGAAGTGTGTATGGGCTTGTTCGTAATCCTGTGCATGTGCTACAGATGCTCAGGTAATTACTACTACTAAGCAAAACTGTAGATTAAGGTCTTTGGACACATTTATCGACAAGGTGCTGGAGCCTTAAAGGATCTCCAGACAGCTTAGAGATAAATGAACACAAGCCATTAGAAGCTTTAAAATGAACGATTACAACCATCAATTCTCTAACCTCTTAAACAATCCTAAGACGTTTTGAAAGTTTGTTAAATTTATGGGATACAAATCATTACCCTCTCATTTACCCATTTCAGTTACTTAAGAAAATACTGCTGATAAAATGCTTAATTCATTCAAAGAACATTTAATTAAGTCCCATTGTGTATTTTATAGGTCAATATTTAATAATATTGCTACTTCTGAGTCAGGCAAGTCCCTTCGTTTTGCAGTGCAGGCTGTCTCCGAATCAGAAATACGGATTATAAATTGGTAAGCTTTGCAAAATTGATAGGATCAAGTCTTCCAGTCATGGTGGTATTGAACCATGGTTTTTAAAACTTGCTCTTCATTGAATGTTTGCTCCACCTACCCTTTTATTCACTCTCTCTTTTAAAACCACTGCAGTTTCAGCAGATTGGGAGTTTTCTCTTATTATACCTCTTTCTAGAGGCACTATAGACTTTCTTTAGGCACTGTAGACTTTATATCTTTATATTTATATAGACACTATATCTGTTTTGTCTTTTGTCCATTTCTGGGATCATAGAATATATTAATAAGCAGTTAATATCTTCCCTTTAATATCTACCCTTTCTTGCATGGTTTGCATGTATGTTGTGCATTGTGTTTGCCAGTTTGTCAAATTTATTTTACTTTATTTACTCACCCAGTTAAGGACATTACTCAAGGTTTCATTTCCTTCCATTTTATTAACGGAAATTATTTGGGCAATAAACTGTTCTCATGATCACCTCTACACTTACATTACTATTCTAATCTTCTCATTTGAGCCCACTTTATCAATAGTAACAAATTATTGACATTTGTATTGACAAACGTCTTCAGGATTTATGTGAATTGCATGCTTTGTTATGTTCAGGTATATGCCATTCTCTAAAATTGACTCAATCTGCTCCCTTTAAACCATCACAACATTGTTACTTTAGAGTTGGTTTCTAAATACCCAGGCATCTGGTTGCATAGTGCTTTAACTTTCAAAACTAATAAATCAAGATAAAGTCAAGTGTGTCTTGATTTCCTTTATTCTAACAAATGTAGTTTTACATGTTCTTCTAGATCTAGCTCAGATGCCTTTACTCCTCATGTGCAATTAAAACATGTCCTTTTATTTCATTCTCTTGTATGATTTAATACCAGTGCCCCCATCGCACTAATCATTTTGGTTTTTTACTCTTTGATTGATTGTCTCTTATCTCATACTATGTGAATGCTTCACTGGTTTAACTTAATTTATGGATCTTTAATTGGGAAAACACTTTCCTGTCTTCATAATTTATTGCAGTTCTCTGTGACGTCTTGCAGTTTAGTTCTTCAATGAACTTTAACTTTCCTAGAGCCACGACCATTTTCGGGCACAAGTAATTTCAGTTTGCTTCAGTGATGACTATGACTAGAATAATCTGCAGCTGAAACTATCCACTTTTGTGTCTGGTACCCCATGCATACACTTGTTAATATTGTCACATTCTGTCATGCTCTTTTCATTTTAGTATTTTCTTCCACTGCCTTCTGTGCTACAGTGGTGTGAACCTCTTTGCTTGGTCATTACTGTAATTGAGAACTTGTTCTCAGTTGGCCTATCTGGTTAAATAAAGGATGAGAAAGAACATTAATTTGATGAATCTAATTTACTCTCACGATAAAATCACTGTTCAAGCAAGCCTGCATTTTACAGAGGCAGTTTTCCTTAATGTGACTGATTGAACATCCCCCGCAGTTGTTAGAGAGTATGTTCTAGAAATAACTTCACAATTAATTCAGATACCTGTTACTGCATGAATTCAGACCAATCAGTCCATATAAAAAAAAAATGTGTTGATAAATATCTGTTGTAGTTGTTAGGGGAGACAGTGTAGGTCATGTCAGGAGGCTTGTTACTTGACAGTGATTTGGTAATCTTAAGCTTTTAGGGACTTCTATGTGTGTGGCTCTGCAAACACTACCAGATTTGTACCAGGCTCTTTTGACTTGTAACTACAGTGTGAGGGTAACATAAATGATGAAGAGGGCAAGCATGTCTTTTAATCAAACACTAGTAAGAGAAGGCCAAAACATCCACTGTAATCCTGGGAAAAAATAAAATCTCAGTCTTCCTGGCCAATTTCTTATATTTAAAAAAACATTGCCTTCCATTATGTACCCAAAGTAAAATCAGTCAGGCTATAGTGTGGAGCACAATTTTAAGTTAATTAAATAGAAAAGATATAGTGCTTTTGTGTTCCGCATGCAGATCAGTAGATCCTGAAATTGCTTGCACTGGTGTGTGGGAAAAGAACTGTAGCCTCCATAGTTATCCATGTCTTGGCAGTCACCAGGCCCTGTGCCTTTCTGAGATCTGTTCAACAATGCCAGTTACTGCAATAAAGAGCAAACGGCTCCTTAATTAACGTAAGCCCAATTACTGCGGACATCAGGATAATAAAGAAATGCTTACTGTGAAATTTTTGTCTGCTATCCCTGTGTTAAGCTTGCACGAACTACAGCTTTGATTTCCCAGTGTTCTTCCTGAGAAATGGTCCCTGAGGAGCACATTCGCTCAAGAAGAATTTGTGATGAATTAGCAGGACTGCACCTAAAAGGTAACATTATTTAGGAATGCGCAGTCTTCGCTGTGAGCTACCCTGGTCATCAGGATGCACTGCAGGCCGGAGAGATCTGTTTTCGATACCTGGAGAAATCAGCTGTCGATAGCTTGGAGGCACAATCCATCCTCCCCTCCTGAGCTGCTATTTTACAGGCATGTGGCCCTTAGGGGAAATTAATCGTCAGCCTGATTTCATGGAGTTTGAGTTTCCATTGTTCAAAGCTGAGACACTGAAAGATTGTGGTGTTACAGCTAGCTCTCTTGCACCTGTTTTTTTGTGTGATTACGTATCAAAATTCGTAGCACAAAGGTCCCAAAACTGTATTCCTCCGGAGGGAACAGAGGACGTAGTTTGCATGTAAGTTTCAGATCGGCACACTTTGCTGGGTTTGAGAACTCGAGACGTTGCTGTGAGGTTTTTTTTCTGGGATAGTTAGCATGAGGTCTGATCTCCTGGAGTGTGCTGAACACAGGAAGGAGAAAGTGAACAGCAGGGAAGTGCAGGGGGTTTCCTCATGTAGGCCACTGACCTTCTGGAAAACCCATCTTAACATACACCTGGACAAAGGAGAACAGCCATCTTTTGTCAATGAACACATCTTTGCCTCTGCGGATCTTGCGCCTTCAATAGAGGGACAAGTACATGTTCGTGCTTTACTCCAAAACGTGCACTTACTTGTCTACAGCTGGGAATACTACAGCACCCGCAGGCTCGTGGGCTTCTGGGAAGGCACGAGCGTTGGCCATAGTGGGGCCAGCTGGGGATGTCCTGGTCCAGTCAAGCCACCCAAACCAGCGGCAGTGGCTAAGTGTGCCAGCTGCTTAGGGAATCTTGGTCACAGATCATTTCCATTTCCACGTGCATGAATGTGTAAAATTCTGTACATACAGGCTAAAAGCAAACTGACTCTCCTTTCTCTTTGATGTGTGCTAGTGACATGCACAGCTCGATGCCTCTTTTGTGTATTCCTTAAGATAAACCAATCTGATATCAACCATAGATTTTATTTATCTCCTCTTCTCTTTATTCCTACAGTAGCTTGTTATTTCTTCTTTATTTTTTTGTTTCTAATTTTGCCTTTCTCAGCATCTAATAGTCTAATTTCTTAAATGAGATTGCATGGTCTCTGAGCCATTGCTACCCTTCTTAATTGCATGTTAAAACTCTGAACCGTCATGAAATTCCAAAGCACAAAAATATCTTGTGCCTAATTAGATATAAAAAATGTGCTTTAGAGGTTATATGAGGTTTAATATCCACAAGTATACTTGAAGCTTCGAAAGTGATTCTGACTCAGACTGGACTTGTTTGTTAAACCTCAGGTTTCAGTGTCTTGGGAAATTCAATGCAATTAAAAATACTTTCTCAAAAGGATTACCAGTTTATTTACAAAGTAGAAAGCTAATAAAGAGCATTCTTGTATTTAATTGCATGTATTGTATATGGGTTATGATTTTCCTTAGGTATATTCAGGGTGCTCTCTTTTTCTTCGATAACCCACAGAAAATTGTAATTTTCACCAGATCCACTTTTGTAAAGTGCTTTGCTGCTCTCCATCCCGGTAAAGCTTGATATAAGTCAGAACAATTGTTATTTCCTTCAATGCACTTGTCATGGTTACAATGAGACTGAAAGATTGCTCTCTTTTGAGATGTGCTGTTTCGCTGTTGCATTCAATAGAGTTTTTCCAAAACCCTACAGTGGAGAGGATCCTAGTACTTTCAGCAGACTCTTGCTAAATCATCAGAAGAGGCTTTTTCATTTTCAGCAGAGTGTGAACTACACCGAAGGATGTGGTAGAAAAAGTGTCCAACTATCTGTATTTTGGCAAGTCAACATTCATTCACTGAAGCTCTGCAATTTTATGGTTATTTCACTAATTCAGACATATAACATGGACTGTATTTTTTAAGAATTTCCAGATTCTTAAATTTGGGGTATCAAAGAGTAGAGATATGCGCACACAGGTTATGAAATTAGTGCACAAAGGAAATTGAACTGCACACAAAAAATTTAATTCCCCAAAAATACGATAATAATAAAACAAACATGGTCGTCAAT
This sequence comes from Atractosteus spatula, assembly GCF_055471065.1. Taxonomy (NCBI): domain Eukaryota; kingdom Metazoa; phylum Chordata; class Actinopteri; order Semionotiformes; family Lepisosteidae; genus Atractosteus; species Atractosteus spatula. Next base: position 3,931,920 of record NC_142719.1, on the reverse strand, counting down.
TGAAAAATGCTTAATTAACCATGAGACTGGCTGCAAGAGGCCCAGCTTGGCTGTGTGCATTATTATTGCTACTCCATAATCGATATCTAAGCTCATGCTCATGCTCGGTGGACACTCAGTCTCTATGACTGGGCTCGTTGAATCGCTGTCCTGGTCTTTTAGATCTCTATGCTTCTACGAGAATGACTATATTAACAAAAAATAATTTCAGGTCTACAATTTTACATACACTCAATTTAGTGCGCACCAGTTTTTGTCACTGGGGAAAAACTTTGCACAATTAGAAATTTTTGCACACATTAAAATTAGAGGGAACATTGGTTGTGAGCCAGGTGTGGCAGTGTGATGAGGAATGAATAAGCCAGCATTGGAATCCCCAGAGGGTGTAACCTGTTGGCCAGCATTGTCTTGCTGGTGGAATTGAGCTTGGAAACTGGGTTACAAGAGCACCATCTGCCTCGACAAGATTACCGTGAATAAGATAAGAAATCCTATGGTGAGATTAAATATTAAATATAGGGCAGTAATGTACAGAGGAGAGATTTCTAATATCTCAAGTGGTCAGGAGGGACCAGGCTTTTTCCTATAGCCTCTATGGAACAGTTGTTCATCCAATTTACTTCTCCAATCCTAAACTGTGCAGCAGAGGCAAGGTTAGCCTCTTCAGAGATCAAGTTGCCTTTTAACACAGCCTTGGCAGTCAGGGGAAAAGTTGACATTATTCCAAATTGTAATGGTAATTCCAATGGTAATGTATAGAAGTAGATGCTTTAAGCCTGGGGTTTCCAATTCTACTCTAGGGGACCCCCGGACCTGCTGGTTTTTGTCGCATTTTCATTCCATTTCTCTTTACTTCAGGAAAATCATTACATGGAACCAACCAGTGGGTTGGAAACCTTTGCAAGATTTTTCTTTTTTGCTCATAGTTTGGAGGCTTGAAGTTATACTTAAAGAAATACACTAGTTAAAAGGCAGCTTCAACATGTTCAGGAACTTTAAATTATTAGAGTTCAAATTGAACACCTATTAGGGTTCAATTCTTGAATTAAGCGCTCATGTGGAACAAAAACCAGTAGGTGTGTGAGATCAGTAGATCCCCAGGACCAGAAGTGGAAATATCTGATTTAAGACCATGTGTTCATGGTCTGAAAGGAGTTAGAGAATACGTTTTAGGGTGAAGCGCGTCCACCCAGCACTGCTCTCTTGTGACCAGACGGATGTGAAAGCTGGGTCCCAGAGATAATGATGTGAAATGGCAGGAGGTGAATCAGCTGTGCCGGCTAGACTCTGCCAGAGGTGTCTGACAACTTCACATGCTCGGGGTAGCGAAATTGCAAGCTGCACCAGAGTGCTAGACGTAAAGAAACCGCTGCTTCTTCTGAGCAGCTGTCTCCTGCTCTCTCCAGCGCCTGACCAGGCCCTTCCTGAAAGACAAAGCCCTGGCGCTGGACTGAACGTCTGGTCGATGTCGAAGCTGATGAATTAATCGCCAGCGCTGTCCACTGCTGCCAGGAAGCACGGACAAACCCCTTGGCTTGTATTGAGCGGCACAGTGCAATAGTTTGCCTATTTTGAGTTTGTGTTGTTTGTGATACAAATGCTGTTTTAGCATTACTGTCAAAACTTTCTCGAGTCGAGCAACGTAGATACACGATAGATGAGGAAATCTTGCCATTTAGATAAAATGTCTGGGTTTTGTTTTCTAAATGCATCTTTTTTTTTTCACTTCTTGCATTTGTACCTGAGCCTGCAGCTCCATTTTCTTTTCTTTTTTTCCAAGCAGTCATCTTCGTTTGGAACATGAAGCAAGCCTCTTCATGGGATCCAGTTACACCCGTTCTGTTGAAACTGGGGTATACTGTACATGTGTTCCTTATCGTTTTTTTATTGTTTTTTTTTTTTGCTAAAGCAAGCCTGCCATGAGTCTGAAAGTTCCAAAAGTTCCTTCCCAGGGTAAGGCAGCGGTTTTCCAGCACAATCGGAAAGTTGCTCTGCTGTGATAGCAGCGGTCTCTCGTGGTAGTTTGTTGTGTGCAGTGTGCCGTGGGCAGGGTTGTCAGCCTTGCTGTTCACAGGTGAGAAGGAAGACCGACGGTCACCAAGGAGAGTCTAAAAGGGCTTAAATCCGATTACCATGGAAACTGGGAGTTTTCTCCCTGCCTCGTCATTCAGTCCTGCGCTCTGTGAACGTCATTTCGTTTTCATATACTGCGTATAAATAGCAGCCCGCCTCCACACTCCACACTCCACACTTAAGGTGCCTTGTGAAAGCTTATTAAACCCCCTCTGCACAAGATGGAGAATCAGCTGCAGGAAGCGAACTAGTGTGCTGCTCTTTTCTCCGTTCAGCGAAAATATAGCCGATGCAGCTATCCCATTTGTGATTTGTCAGAATGCCTGGTTTTTGTTTGTGTGCACAAGTATAATAAAAAAATGTGTCTCATCACTTGCCAAGGTTTATCCCAGCCCAAAACATGGACGTTACCCTAGCATTCTTGAAAATGAGTAACAGAGAAGGCGATGGTGACTGGACACAGTGGGTTGAATTTGAGGGTGCATCTTAGTGTTTAGGAGGTATGTACGACTGCTCCGCAACACCGGGAAGCCAGAATGCCAGCCAGCATGGCTAACGAAGCACAGACGGTGAAATTTCCACATTTCTGGAGAGCGATCATTAGAATCGTGGCTGGCCAAAACTGGCGGAGTCGCAGCAGCCTGCTGCACAACGCGAACAACTCACAGCGGAGCTTGTATGACCTCTCTATGCCGTGTATGGAGAGGTGAGAGGGAGACGCTGGGTGAGCATGCAGTCTGCAAAGGAACGACTCGTTGTTACTTCCACTTTGAGAAGTAAAAAGAAAGGAGGGGAAACAGTGGCAGGCTCCATAGCCAAGGCTTTGTGCTTTTTTCTCCTTTCTTCTCCATGAGGAATTGAGCTCTACATGTTCTTTTCCTTTCTGTTACTGGAATGTAATGGTAGTTAATATATTTTCAACAAGGTGGACAGAAACGCTGAAAAATACTGAGGCACAAAATGATGCTCTTTTCAATTCATTTTACTCCCTAATGCCATATTTAATGTGACAATCCATATGCATTGCAGCTGCAGCTGTGACATTTATTCCTCTCCTATTTTTTTGCGTCTGCAAAAACTTTTACTTTGGGAATGTGGCATTACAATTTACAAGGTGTTTTTTTTTACATGAAAGAAATATGTCCTGTGGCCTTTGAAACTTTTTTTTTCCCTCTTCAAAAGGAGGAAATGTGATCCTGTTGATGGTTTTAAGCCCCAGAGTATTTCAAACCAGAAAAGTGTGTCAGATGTGATGGATGAATAATGCATCCCATTACATATTGAAATGATTTTGCTTTTCACACATGAGCTGGAAGGTTACGAATCATTTTCCTAGGATAGGTTCATGTACCATTAATAGTCTCTAATCTCAAAATTGTTTCCATTCCTTTGTCCACTCTGGAATTTGTATCTCAATTATCTTCTCAATATGCGTTAAGAATACTAAATTGGTGTATAACGCAATTAAAGCTCTCTGGAAAATCTAATGTTTTATAGTACTTTTGAAGACTGCTACAGGACATCGTAAGGCTTATTGCAACATTGGAAAAAGTAATAGGTTTATTCCATGCTGAAAAGAGGAGAAGAAAACACAATGTTTCGGCTGTGGAGCCTTCTTCAGGTGTAAGAAAGATAGGTCCATCATTGGAAACGTTGTTTCTTTCTTTTCTTACTTGTTCCTTTGCAGCCTATGCATGCTGACGCAGCTACCCACCTGAACTACTTATTGCAATATTGTCTACTTGCTGTTGCATTAATATATTATTCTTCAGTCTGGCTCTCTCAATGCAGGGTACAGTATATCTCCGGTCCTGAATTACTTTGTAAACTGGAAGTGATTTTGTTAAACTAATATACTTCTCCAGACGAGACTTTTATGAAACACATAAAATGTAATCAGATGTGTGTTCTGTATACCAGGAAAGAGGTTTGTGTCAGACAGAATGGTTAGATTTTTTTATCTTTCAGAGTATAATTGATGTGATTTTAGTGTGATAAAAAACAAAACAGCAAGTAAATGTGATTCTGTATGTTAACCTTTTTTTATATTGTTTAATGAAGATCACATAATATTTTTGGATAGGTGTTTGTGAAATTGCTCAGGTGCTGTACGTAGTAACACCTTGGACCTGACCTCCCCAAACTAGGCTTTTCCAGCTCCATTGTCAACTTTGAGTTTCTGTGTCTCGCAGGTGTTCTTGAAGATTTCCTGAGTTTGAGGCCACATTTACATAAATTAAAAAAAACATAGAACTGTAAACATATCAAAGGCTTAGTTTGGATTCAGCATGTCACATTTATTACAACGTCACTCAGTGGCAGTGAAACAGTGCCTTCTACATAATGACAAAACTGCTAATTAGGACAGCTTTCTTGTATGTGTATCCTCCTTGGATGCTAACATGTAAGGGCGCTTAGGGTTTTGGTCATCTTGTTCTTTTTTGTTATTTTACCCTTGGTTGACCATCATTGCTTTGGTTTACTCTATTTTTGTGTACCCTAACATTTCAGTTACCAGTTAAGCCAGTTTCCAATCATTGTAAAATTTTACGAAGACTTCTCCGTTGTGAAATATAATGCACTATACTGCACTATAATGCATCTGAAACATGTTCAGGGACAGAACTTGATGTTTAATTATGTTGGTCATAACTACTTAAGTTGCAATTACAAAAAGCTTGGAGAGAAGTACAGTACTAGCACTCCTGCAAAAGCAGAATGCCTTCCTCTTGGCCCTTTTACAGGGCTACACATGCAACAGGTAAATGGGTTGTTGGAAGTTGTTTAGCACCACGACATGTAGAGGTGAAAGCTTCCTCTGGCTTCTGAAATAATGAGCTCATAATGAGTTCCGATCTCCTGGCACTTAGAGTAGCTGCATGCACACACCCCTGTCTGTGCGAATACTGCTCTGCTTCTGCCATCTTGCTGAGGTTTGAAGTAACATAGTTACTAGGCCGTTACTGTGCTCGGGCCGAACGGCTTGAGACAGAATTCCTTCACCTTTCCTGGCCAGCCCTGCTGAAAGAGAGTGGAAAGTCCATTTCATGTGTCTGGTGCGGAACTTTCACCCTAGTGCCAGCCTTCACTGAACTCGATTCTGCTATGAAAATGGAGTGGGATAAGGCTGGAAATGAAGGTGGTTTCACAACCTTGTCGAACACGTGCACAAGGTGCTCTTGAAGCTAGCAGAAGCCCAAAACTTTTTTTGTTGGGAGACCCCAATATTTTGACCAGTGTGTGCATATAGAGTGATTGTAATGATGGTTGGGCTATTCAGACAACTTAATTAAGGAAATTGTGTGCAATGCAATTGTCATCATCCATAGGAGTATACTTTTACTGTGTTCACCAGAGGGTCCTAATATCGCCATTATTCACCAGATCTTACACCCTGTGAACGCACTGCTCACTCTCTCACAGACACCAGGATATTCAGATGCATTCTCAGAATTAGAATGTATATTGCATTATTTTGATATGTGAATGAATATGTATTTCTTTTTTCAAAAGAGTACTTTCCGGGTGCTTATGGAATGCAAACCACAGTGTCTTTAATTGATTTTATATTACTGACTAGGATATTATGCATTACAACTGAATTTCTCACACCAGGGATTTAGTTCCTTTTTATAAACTTAGTTGTCTTTTAACTGGCATATACCAAAACACTGTTCCTTTTATTCCACAGCTGCTAAGAGACATCCTTCAGTGCTAGTTGAGCAAGATTGCTCTTCATGCCAGCACTTCAAATATAAATGCTTCTCTAAAGAGCACTGTAAAGTCTTTCACTACTTCTTTGAAATGTTGCAATGGACCCCTCACACACTCACACACACACATCCACTGACGTTTTATTAGTAAAAAAATACCTGAAGATTAGATTTTAAACAGTTGGGTGCTTAAGAAAAGCATAAAACTACTTTGCAAAGAGAGAGGAAGAGGAGCATTTGAAAGCAGGGTGTTGTACAGCAGGTTTAGATATGATTAAATCACCAGAGAGAACAAGCCTGGAGATATACAGTATTTGCGAGAACCGGTTTAGAGATGCCATGACACAGAGATTCTTGAAGTGACTATTATGCAAATTCAACAAAGCCGCGGCTGTCTCTGAAGTCTGAAACAGGTCCACACGAGAGGCAGGGAAATGAGGAGCCCACGCTGTTATGAGAGCTGTATTTCACCTATTATAGCTCCAAGCCTTCCTGTCGTTCCTTCCTGAGGACTGAAAGGCTTATTTTACATTCTGCAAAGTGTTCTCCTCCGCTGTGTGAATTAACACTTGTGAGTCCCGTGAAAGGTAAGATAATGCAACAGCAGCCTGTTCCTTGTCTCTTTGTGGACCAGAACCAAGGGGGGGGCAACTCTGGTCTTCAAGGGCTGCTGCCCAGCAGGATTTCAAGGTCTCTAAATCTCTGGCTTCTCCAGAACAAGCAAAGGCTTCAGCATGTCTGGCTAAGGAACTAATGAGCTCAGTAATTAAGAGCTCAAGTGAAAAGAGAGCCAGTAACCTTCTGTTCCACCAGGACCGGAGTGGTACACCCCTGACCAAACCATCAGCTGTTTGTCTTCGGGAAATAAGGAGCAGGCCTTGTGCTACAGCAGAGAGAGAAGCCCTGAGCACTGCTCTCTAGGTTCCCACTGTTACTACCCCAGTGGAGCTGTTAAGGAGTACTGTTCACTTTGCAATGCTAAATATAATTGGTGAGAGAACAGACCCCCTTAGCTATCACATTCCATAAAGCCCAGACGTATTCACAGTGGCTTTGGCTTTGTCCTGAAAGGGACCTGAGGAAAGAATTTTATTGAAACGGGGTGAGGGCTGGTCTCATTCCCAGCCCGGGGGTTTCGTCGCAGGGGCCATTTCACTTTCAAAACCAGGGATTTATATTCATAGCACCGCTGCTAAAATAAATATCAAGCCCTTTAAAGGTTAATGAAATAGCTTCACCCGTTTCGGAGTGATTGGTGAACACGGGGCCTGCCTCTGGCTGCCATGGCAACAGCCTCGCACTGATTTATTTCCCGGATAATTAAAAGTGAAAATGACAGAGCCCACTGGTGAGCTCACATCCCCCGGCCTCCCCGCGCCCAGCTACATCTCCTTGCGCGGGGCACCACGCGGGTCGTGCTCTAACTTGAAATGCTCCCTCTTTTAACCTGTCAGCTCTCAGCTCTGATCTCCTCACCTCGTTTGGATGGTCTAAACCCAGTCCTTAAACTGGATACCATTCATTGCATCTCAATTTTTAGCTGAAGGCAAAAATCAGGAGGGAGTTGTATTGAAGTTGTATCCCTTTAAAAGATTGCAATGTTTTTTTTTAATGTTATGCATTGGATAGCATGGTAAATTCCAATACAGTGTGATTTCATAACTCCAGTCCTGGAGAACCATATTCTCTGCAGGTTTTCATTCCCCTGACTCAGACCTTCCTAATTGAACTAATTATTGGGTTAATTAGACCAGTTGTCCACCTGTCCCCTGCTCTTCAGGTGCTGGAGATTCAATGAGATGTGTATACCCTCCTATATCTCCATCCTTTAGACCTGGGGTGGTGTATTAGAACATGTCATTTTATTTTTATTTTGTGTCTGTTGCAGTGTGATATGTGAAAGACCCAACTTAAATTTTCTGTAATCAGTGAAATACGGTTCTGAAACCCCCATATCTGATTGATTAATGAGCACAGCAGAAGCTGCTGTGAGTACGCGAACTGCTCTCATAAAAGTGTGGTTTGAGGATGGGGAAAAAGCTGTTTTCTTATATCATTTCACATTTGTTGTAGTGTCAAAGGAGTATAGGCAATACTGGTGGCTGATGGATGCCCTTTGTTTTCTATCAAGGCCAATTTGACCACGGGATGTGATTTGGTAGATTACAGATGAAGGATGCAGAGAAGAAATTGATGGTAATTCAAATTTAATTAAGCAGAGACCCACTGATTAATTACAGCAAGCAGCACTATATCTGTCCATTTCTGTAACTCTATGAGTCTGCAAAACTACCTGAGTTTTCCTGGACAGATTTCTCTTGAACAAGTTAGTTAACGGTTGGCAAATGACATTTTGTGGAAATGGTTCCTTGTGTTCATAAAGCAAGCTCTGCTGTGTCAGATTTAAAGCTGGTGTGTTTTTTCTTTGTAATTGTTTATTGTGTCAATTGGAAAGGCGGATGAAGTGTACTTTCTTAATAAGATTGCCAAAAGAGAAAGATCACCTCTGGAAAGAAGGAACATCGGTTTAGGAGAGTCACTATCGGTCTTCGTATCTGACCTGTAGAGTGCCCGTGTCATCTGGAATTCCTTGCTTGTATGAAGCTGGGCATTTGTATAAAGGAAAAGTCATCTTACACACAGGAAATTAAGTTTGTGGAGTGTAAAGTATATTGATTGAACAAGCAGACAGGGGTCTGCAAGACTTCAGCATGACTTTGCATTGCAATTTGAATTACACAAACAACAGCAAAATGACCTTACTCAAATAACCTTGTCTGAATGCTGTTCAGAACACATGTAGGGCACTCTTTATTGATATAGCTTGAATACAGAAACACTGAGTATAATGCAGGCAGAACTGTGGAGTGGTGGGTTAGGGCCCAGGACCCTCCAGGCCTGGAGGGTAGAGGGTTCCCTTTTGGGATGTTGTCTCCTTGAGCAAGGCCCTCTCTGCCCTCCGAGAGCTTGGATCAAGAGCTGTGCCCTGCTGTGGGAACGGGTCTCCAGGTCCTCATGCTGAATAAGTGTTTTCGGGTGACTTATCTAGTCAAAGTTAAGGATGAAATCAAAAATGAAAATAGTGAAAAATTAAACAAGGAATAACTAAGCCCATGAGATGACATCACCGTGGTTAGATTTTGTTTTCCCTCCATGGCAGCAGAGAAGAATTTTGCTTTAGAGCGAAATGTTTTGAAAGCTTTCATGATGACGTAGGTGACAGATCAGTGAGGTCAAATTACACCTCTTCCCTTTATTGGGATTTCTCTGCAATGTATCACATAACCCCTAGTGGCGCAGATGACTCTCCCCACCCCCAGTCCAGCACAGAAATGGCAGAACAATATCGTGCCATCTCCCCAGAAGGTCTGCAGCACTGTTTTCCAAAAGACTTGTTTGTGCCCTTGGTTTTTACACATTCCAAGCTCAGTGTCACTTTACCAGGCTCGTAAATTCATTGCATGAATGTGAATCAAATTACAGCTCTTGTCAAAGTTGGAATGTGATCGCTTCTACAGCATAAGATGGGGGTTTATTAATTATGACGGGAGATGGTTGATCTCTTCTCAAGGGGATATGAACTGGGGATAAAAATCAGAGAGTTCTGAATTTATGAGCACTGTGCTAGTTTCTCATTCTAAAGCAGATGACACCACTACAGCCCCATCGAGCTTTTTGCCAAATGGTTTGCATGACTACTTTGGCTGCTCCTGTGTTTCCATCACTTGAAGTTATCTTACACAAGCAGCCCTGCTGAAATGCTCAGTTCTGCAAGACTGGGAACATTTTCAGAAAAAAAAAGATTAGTGGTGGAATGTAATGCAACCTCTCAATTATTGTTTTTTTTTTCTTCATAGTCCAATTCAAATCCCTGAATAAAATGTCATGTATCAAGGAAATGAGGGTTTTATTTTGGTAAGTGAAACCACATTTCATTTTGGCCTCAGTGAACTCAGTAATATGCACCACATGTGTTTCTGTGTAGATCAATGTAAGACAGTATATTGTTACATTTCTTACTGTAATGTGTTACTAGATATATGTTTGGTATGTATTCTCCTCAACTTCTCATCTTTTCCATCTTCTTTCATGTACAGTAGGTGCTGGTAATTATTCTAAATTTCTTTCTAAATTTATTGACATAAATTAATGCCCAAACACATGGAAATGCTTATCCTGTAGCAGAACATAAATATTTTAAGAGTGATGAACAAGATCTGCTCCTTCACAGATGAAGAAGGGGCTGCTCTCTTACACACTGTGTAGACTCGCAGCAATTTTTCCTTGTGATAGTGTTTTTGTGTTCTTACGTTATTTTCATTAATACACTGGTCTGTTAAAATATTTAACAGCTCTTCTTTCATGACAGAAATACAACTTTAGATGTTCTTGTCAGTAATTAGCTTCCCATGAATTGGCAACTCATAGAAAATTGAACTCAGCATGGCAAGCAAGTCTATGTTGAAATCTGGCCTATGCAGAATTTATAAGAAGGATGGATGTTGGAAATATTAGCCTATTCGGTGTAACACTGCACAGGATTGTGGGGCTGTGTGGCTTTAGTCAGCTAAACGAGATGTACAGTAGTTGTTCTGTTCATGTTTTTTATTTTTATTTTAAACACTCTCTTAATTTAGTGCAGATTGTGCAACAAGGCAAACAATATTCCAGGGTGTCTCTGCAGCAGCCATCTCTGCTCACCAACCCAGAGGGCCTGAGACAACGCTAGCCCCCAAAGAAAACTTGTCCTTGACCTGACGTGGACACGAACAGCTGTTCCAGCTGGAAAGGACTTGCATTCCTGCACTTGTCAGGGGAGAAAGGTGTAATTGGTATCCAGTGTGTGTAATACGTACACTAAACATGTGAGCTCAGGAGGTCCTTTCCTCTGTGGCTTGATCACAGCCACGGGGATTCCACACATCTGGAGTGAATATGTGCCAGACCCATGCATGATTTATGAAGTTTTAATCATTTGCAGCTTTATGTGAAGTGGATTAAGTTTCCCCCTTGTCTCGGGAAAAGTTTTCCACTTACGTGAAGGTTCTTGGTCTGGAATGTGGAGAGAGAACGAGACCGCCCTGCAGAGGACATGACGAAGAACAGAAACCAAAGCAGAGTAACATTTGTCACGAGAACTTACTCCTCCGGTTGTATCTTGTCCTTTTTTACATAGAAAGCTGTTCTTCCTTAACACCGAGAGCTGTGTTTTACCTCCTCTTGCGTTTTTTGTGAGCTGCAAGTCTGTATTCATTTATTCTTAAACACCGCACATCTCTCCAAAGGCATAGTCTTAAAATAATGGAAAGCACCCAGACCTGCCCACGCAAGAGCTTTCAAACCTGAATGGAATGGACCTGCTTGCTCTGCGGTTTCCTTCTTACCTTTTCTTGATGCATCTGCACTATCCATTGCAGAAGGAACAGAAAGGAGAGCATGTTCCTGGTGCTGAATTCGCCAAAGTGAGACACAGTGGGCTGTGCCTCAGGGAGGCCTGGAGTCAGGGCGGTGTGAAGGGGCTGGTAATGCGCTCCCTGTGACTCTCAGTCTGGCGAGCATCTAATGTTCAGGGGCTGAGACTGAGGTCGGGTGTCTAAGGGCATCACCTTGCATCCCTCCACTGTACCAGGTGCCCTGTCTGCTACTGTCCACTGAGCATCAGCAGCTCCAGGGAGGATCAGTTCAGAGGTGGTGAAAGATGGCAAAACAGGTTCTGTGTATGTGCCTGGGTCAGGCTTCACATGTCCCTTTTCCTCAAAAGAGGGGTCTGCTGCAGCACAGAGATCATTCCTTCTCTCTTCAATGTAAGCTAAGGAAAGGAAAGAAGGGACTTTTTTGCAATTCACTCTTGTGGTAAGAAGAGAAAGCCCAGGAGGACCTTGTCCAGATTTGTTTTCTGGCCTGTTTTGAAACTGCACCTTGAAATACAGAACTGAAAACACCCTATACAACAAGTCGTAGGAGTTAAAAGACATATTTGTATCTAGAAACATTTCTAGTCTCAGTGATACAGTAGCCCTGAGCTCAGGAAAACAAAGCTGAAGGCTGTGTTTTCTGAACGAGGTATCTGAAAAAGCTGAAGGGAGAATTTTCTTTTAAACTCCCAATAACTTTATCAGTAATGTCCAGGGAGGCCTGTGTGTATAGAAAACTATTTTAATTGAATACAGCCCTTAAAACTACCATAGAGACATAAAACATTCTGTAGTTAACCGCATGGTCAAACATCAGAATAGATGTGTGGTGGCACATGATCTTAGTATCTATATCTGTTTTGATCTAGATCCAACGAACAATACTCATTACAGCAAGCTAATCTTATTAAGAGGCAAATTAGAAGAAAGTCAAATTGTGGTTTGGCGTACTCAATTATCCAGCATAAGTGTATAAGTGGCTGTACCTGAGCCAAAGTCACTAGATAGATTTTTTATTTAAAAATAAACACTATTGGATTTCTGTCCTGATCTGAAGCCAGAAGTAAAGGAACTCCTTCTGCAAATGAGACTTTCCTGTTTAAGAGTTTATATAATTCAGTGTGTGAAACATTAAGGCCACGTGGACAGAGGGCCATTGAAAGCACACAAGGGCCTTGGGGAATTTCAGACTGCTACTTTATAACGAAGATTTGTAGAACACAGAATCAGACAGCCACACTCCACAGCTTTATTTGTACCGAGTGGGGAGATTCATTCATACTGAGTGGTTGTGGGTGTGTTCTTGGCAGTTGTAAAATGAGACATCTTACAACGTTCTTTTCAACATGACAGAGATGTGCACAGGTGAACAATAATCACAACTATGATATTTTAAAATAATTTTGTTAATGATAAACTATTCTATTTATGTTCAAAGGAGAATGGCTAGGCTTTGCTACATAGTTGCAATGAGTGCTAATTCCATTTCAAAGGGAGGCATGTTTAGAACATAAAGGTTACAAATTAGTGTTTGGTATTTAAGTGCTAATTCATTTGAGAATCCCATCCAGCCATTTCTAGAGTAAAGGCAGAGTATTGGCTTCAACAGTGGTCTAATTTTTAAATGCACTTCCATGCAGTTTCCACTTGTGTCCTCTGGGTTGTGTTTCACTGTTCATACTGAACGGTTGACTTTGTCGGTGCCTTTGGGAATGATGAATACTTGAATCAAGTCCCCTCAAAAAGGCTCAGCTCTCTGCAGTGTGTAGGACATTCACTTTATCTCAGGATTGCATCGGTTTGCTCTTTAAGCACTTTGAGAAGCCACCTTTAAAGTCACTATATAAAATAAAGATTATCATCATCAGGAATGATTTCAGGGCAGCGGTTTCTTTTTTTTGTGACACGGTGACCACAATTGTCCACATTACTTTAAATAAGGTCAAATGTATGCAAGCTTCTCATTACAGACAGACGCATCCATCACCTATAATGAACTCAGTTAATCCTGGTAGGAGTCGTGGCAACTTGGAGCACTACAACCTAGCTGAGATGTTCATGCATAGCAGAGCATGTACATACAGGAGCAGATGGGTCATTTGTACAGTACAGTAGATGCTGGCGTGTCCTAAGGAGGTGAAAGGAAGCCACCTTGGAGAAAAAGGTGCAGGTAGCAGGTAGAACTTGCTTACTCTACATACTGTAGAAGGCACCCTGAGCCAGAACTAAACCCAGGCCAAGAGCAGTGACAGAGCAGGGCAGGGCAGGGCAGAACCTCTCCTGGCAGAACATGTGCATACCCTGTAGGTGAGAAGCCACAAAGTTTGTCTTGTGACTTGCATAGAGTACAAATAGAAGTTTTTTTAGCATTATTGTGTCCATTGCATGAAACACAAATTGTTCAGACATTTTTAAAGCTAAAAACAGCCTCTTTAATTGAAGGTCCTAAGAAAAAGGGAAAGAGAGAACTGCTTTGTAGATGTTACCTGATCGGATTAAATGACTAATACTGACGGACGCTATCTTGTGAGGCCCTGCCATAGATTCAAAAGGACTTAGTAGACCTCATTTTTATAGAACTGCAATGTTTTCATTTTTAAATCCAGTGTTGCAGTGTTTGATGAAACTTTAATACCCACTGTGTAACTGGGGCAATGGCAGTGAAGTATAGCACTTATTTGGAACATCAGGGTTGCATGATCTTAAATCAATCTGCATGTTAGCTTCTTCCGACATTTAATGGAGAACAAAAAATTGCCTTAAAGGAATTCTGTCAGAGAGTGCTGAGATTGCTGATCCTAACTATTGGTTTGCATTATTCCAATGAGCACAGATGAATTTGAGGCAGACTTGGATGATTTTTGGATACATTTTATTCCACCTCTAAAAAAGAAGATGGCAGTGGTTGACTTGAGAAAATCGCAAAATTTGGAGTTGGCATTGAATGGATGGTAATTGGACTGAGGTGTAATTAGCAGGTATTATCTTGATGATGAGGGTTTAATTATCATAATCATCAAGATAAAATGAGGGATGAATTTAGGAGCAATTGGGCTTCATTCCAGATATCTAATACCAGTATTTGAAAATGTTTCAAGAATACTGATATACTGTAATAAAGCTCAGAAAGTTTTTTGAATTGTGATGGTATCAGATATTAGCTTGTCCTAAGGATATGTTACTATAAATTAATAATATTACTACTAATGTATTACCTAGCATTTTCTGTGTTTATTTTGAAAGTTTTAGAATACATTTCAATTCAGTTTCAAATATTGTAAGCTTTCAGAACTTAAACCATTCAAGCTTGGAACAGAGAAGACTTTGAAAGGACCTGATCCACGTTTTCCAATTCTCATAGGCATTGCCAACCGTACAGACTGAATCACCAACCAGAGCACGCAAGTGGAAACAAAGTGCATTTGAAACTGAGAAGGCACTTTTTTACACAAAGAGTTTGGTTAAGGTGCAATACTTTGCAAAACCTTAGAACAGAATGACTTCACCAGCAGAGACTGGTATTGATAACAAGACCTGGTCGTCAGAAGTATAAACTCAGACTGTGGTGTTTTCAGTGCTTAGAATTTTACAGCTGTCGCACCCAGGGAATACTGACTGAGAGACACAGGATTTAATACAAAGAGCCTTTAAAAGTTAATCCTTCACAACACAGTATTAATTTAGTGTTCCTTGACTTACCAGCCTTGCATCTGTCCATATTGCTTATATTGTACATGTCAGAAGCTGTCAGTGCGCAATGATGCTCCCACTGTACAAAGCAGTCATTTGCTCGTACTGTGTTGAGGAATGTTTGAAGGAAGGAGCCTTGAGATGAAATGCCTGAGCTCAGAAAGAGAGGGCAGTTGTATAATACAGTTCCTGTAGGGGGCAATAGTTTTATTTCAGTTTGCTGCGGAGAAACATCATACTGTAACAATTACAGACTCCAGATTAAGGTCAAGTTCTGGAAAAGAGTCCTCTGGGATTTTGTACCAACCAGGCTGTGAATAAAAGCCATTTACAAGCCAATAAATAATTTTTTTATGAGTTTTTTTTTCAACTTAATGTTATCCTTTTTTTCTCTTTCTAATTAACCTGCTGGTAGTTCAGAATCTGACTAATGTTGTGGCATCTAGGAACCCCCTACCATGTGACCATATACATCTTTAAAGAGAAAGTCTAAGGATGAGGTTTATTAACCATGTAATTGAGATCTGCACATGTACAGATGACTTATTTTTACTTGTTTTTTTTTTTATTCTGCAACAGATCAGACTGAGCTCCTGGCAGGGTGGGCCCAGCTTGTGTCTCCCCGCGAATTCCCAGCTTGCTTTGTTCGCAGGTGTTAGGAGTGGCGGGAGTCTGCGGACCATCCTGAAGCACGCTGCATATTGATCGTGGGCTTTGCACCTCGCAGAGCTGCCAGCGGGAGATCTGACAGCCGCCTCTGATGACGGTGGCGAGGTTAGTCTCCCCCTCACCTTCCATTACCAGTGCAGTTAATAGAACATGAGCTGCAGTCATGTTTTCATCCAGCCCTGAATCAGGTCAGCGAGCTTTACGCAGATGAACACTCATTACTCCAGCCAGTCGTAGGAAGCGTGCATTGGGGATGAGGACATGCGCTATGGATTAAACAGTCCCTGATATTCATTACACAGAAAATTACCTTTCCGTATAACTGCAGCACAGCACAGTGCTGTGTGCATTTGTTACTCGTAATATAATCTTTTTGAAGTTTTACTGCAGTTCACTTGTACAGTACTTTTGCAACTCTCCCATTCACTGCCCTATCACTGTGCCTATGCATCTGCTGTGTTTCCCCTGGGTGGTTTTACATGGTCTGTATTGTGGTCTGCTGTGCCTGTCCTTGCTCTGTGCTTGGGTTGGTATTAGTGTGCTGCAGTGCACAGGAATCTTCCACGCAGCAGCGGGAGCAGACTCGAGTCGGTCTCATCTGCAGGGGGAAAGAGTGACTCTTTCTCAGGATGTTTAAAACCTTTGCACTTCCAATCCTGGCACACCTCAGGGATGGCTAAAGAGAGGGAATGCATTCAAATTACTCTTCGAAAGTCTTTCGAAAGGAGCGACAAGGGCGTTCTCTCAGGAAGAGAGAGATGCTTTCAACAGAGCTTCAGAGCTGCCTTCCCTGCTGTCTGAGCGAGCGCCTTGCTGCCATTCCCCTTCATGAGCGAAGCTTTCTGTACATGCCAGTTTGGTTAGGGATGTGGGGCGGAGGAGTGTAGGCCATTTTTGGTGCACCGAAAAATATGGCTCGCCTATCTGCTACTGGAATAGTCGATATAGCTGTCCCTATATGCACAATGGCAGACACAGCCGTGCCAGGACATGGAAGAGCTGTGTGCACGTTGCCTGATGAAGGCTTGCAGTAGACTGAGATCACCCCACTCCCACTGCAGGCAGCACTGAGCCCCCCGTGTGCTTGCCTGGGCCTGCGGCCAGCCTGCCCCCAGCCTGCTCCCAGCCATCTTAGTGCATTCGGGACCGGCTCTCTCTTCGTCAATAATTAAAGAGAGCAGAAGTGACAGACGGAGGAAAGGCACGTTTAAAAATTTAGCTTTGCAGGAGAGGGAAAGGAAGAGTTTTCTGAACGGTGCAGCCTCCCAGATTAACTCAGCCACACCACACAGCTAAAGGGGCTTTTAAAAAGTCAAAATGGAAGGACCTTTTTTATTCGCATGAGTACATAACTCATAGACGTGCGTATTGAACTGGTTTGATATCTTTAATAAGAGGCGTTACACTTAAAACAACCCTGTTCCTTTTGTAATATTATTCATCTCTGTCAGTAGTATATGTTATGTACAGAAAGACACCAGAAGAACGTTGTCATGACAATGACAGTGACATCGTTTTTGGGGGGATGTCGCTGTTATCACGTGCCACTATGTCAGCTGTCCTGTCCTAGCTAACCAATAAGCCTATTGCTGAAAACAAGGAACATGAGAGTACGGTTACTAAATAACACAAAGCATCACCTTCTGTGCACTGCCAGTGACCAGTGATGATTTTACATGTGTTGAGCTCATCCATCAGTACTGGAATACAAAATGATGCCATGGAAATAAGAATCCCTATGGACATACAGGATAGAAAATTTACAGCATTACGTTGTGTACAAGAACATGTCAAAGAGGAAAATGCAATTAAGCCCTGTGGTTTTTCTTACTGGCTTTGGAGCTGGCAATTGTAAGGGCCAGCGTGTGTACTTTCTGTTTCTGTTCTTTGTGAGATTACTACCACTTAATCAAGATGCTAAAACCAACATTAAAATAAATTGGCAGAAGCGTTTCGTGCTGCAGCTGAAAATTGTGTTAGTTCATTGGTTTCATTAGAGAACAATCTTTGAATTGTCTGCATCTGTTTTTATGCAATTATAGACTGTCAGGGTGGTGAGCTGAACTCCCCACGTCCCCTTTAACTGTCTTGCTGCAGTTTGACTACTGAGGAGTTATCTCCTGCAGTAACACCAAGCTATGGAACAAGCTGCCTTGTCTATGTGCAGAGGTTGAATGTTCATTTTGCAATTGAAGAGGGCACTCATCATTCAACAAGTCTTATATAATGCCTTTTTAATTGTTTTAGCTGGTCTAAATTTAAAAACAAAACCCAATTCCTGTTTCAATGTTTGTTATTTTCTGAATTGTGGTGGCCAGCTATTTCACCTGTGTTTTTTTACCTGGTAGTGTTTTCCTGGAGGCTTTAACCAGAAAGAAAAAGACCAATTTATTTAGCCTGTATAGAAGGGCACAGAAGTTCATTTCAACTTGAGAACAGGATCAGATTTAATCCATCACTGTGGGCCCATTCTATCTGTGCCAAGCGTTTCACTTCACAACTGACTGCTGGAGAATTTAAATGGGAGACGCTAACCTGATTAGGGAGTGATTCTCACCTTGAATGGGTGACATTAGAACAGGGGCAAAAGAGACAAGAGACCAAATATCATCAGATTGTTGTCATTGCCAGGTTTTTCCCATGGGGATTTAGAGCTGTACTCTAAATGTGTGTAGCCTCACAGAAAAGGTCCCAAACAGATAGGTTTGTGCCATTAAACACGACAGTTTTATTATTATGTATTATCCTCGAAGAATTATAAAGCAGTTGCTTGCATCTTGTCTTGTGTAGCGTCTTTTATCCCAAAGAATAACACAGCTCTTCTCATCAAGGAGGGTGACAGGCCTGACATGCACAAGCCACACTGCACAGAACACGCCTTCCTTACTAACATGTCATATGACAGACCCCAGACATGCCGTCGAGAGAACAGAGATCTGAAGTCTTCAGCCTAACCTGAGCAGCTGGTTATATGAAGAGAGAATGCGGCAAACTGTGGGAGGACACTTGTTTTTACATTTTTGTTAGTAACAAATCAATCCTGGTCAGCTTCTTTTAGTCACATTTTGTGGTTTTCTTTTCAAAGAATGAATGTTGCCTTGTGTTATTTGGGAAGGGAAATGCAATCCAGCCTCTAGATACAGCAACCAACCCGGCTGTTTCCTTGTTATCTGCCCATCCCTCCCCCTCAAATCTCCCCTGATGTTTGTTGGTCCTGCAGAGACCTCTGCAGAGCCTGTGACCTATGACCGCTGGCTGGCTCTGAAAAGACAGCCTAGTTGCTGTAAGGCTACTAGTTGTTTTTTTCTTCTTTTTTCTTCTTCCTCCAAAATCTGTTGTTGTTTTTTTTTCTCTCGGAGCAAAGCAAAAGCCAAATTAGATCTTCAGAAAACTTAATATTTAGTGAAATCAGGCGCATATTAGCCCACTGGAGGAGTGGTGGGAGCAGCTAGCATTTGCACGCTGCACAATTGTTAACTATCAGATTTCTTAAACATGAGTTTTCACTGAAGCCAAAGGCAATTTTGTCTTTGTGTGAGTGTATCTTGCATTTAGATTAGAGAGAGAGAAATGTTTGTGCTTGTCTGTACACAAAATAGAAACATAGACAGATTTCTAGACACAAGAAAATGCAAGGCAGAACCTTTTTTTTTCACAATACAAAAAACTGAAGTCTTGAGCCCTTTGGAAACTGGAATTTAAAAAAAAACTGAAAACCAGCAGCAAAGAGATACATCTATGGCATTCCTATTTGCATCTGTACACTAGCACCATTCACAAGTGATAAAGACCATTTCAGATCTGGATTTGATGTTGCTACTTTATGTCATAGTCTCCATTTAGAATCTGTTTGTTGGACTGAGGTCTTTGAAAGGGCTTGGAAAAATAGCTGAAATATCTGCTAACTTTGATACCACACTGAAGGGTCCAGGCATTGCAAAATACCCTTTTCTATTTCTAAGGTCTTCCTTTTCTATTAATTAGTCTTAATATAGATCAAAGGATCAGTACCGCCTATAATTAGCATAGAATAGGGAGTGCTTTTTAGTGAATAGAGGCCTGTATCATGTCCAGCTAAGCTAATCTTGTTGCTCGTGGCAACGGAATTCTCAGCAGATGAGCGCTTTATCCAGCATTTGTTAGAAATCAAAGGCATTTAAGACAAGACATGACTCTTCAATCTGACAAATGTCTGCTTGGGTAGAAAGAGCCTTTTTGTCTCTCTGGGGTGTTCATCTGGGGTCAGTATCAACAACAACAACATCAACAAAACATATGCATTAATGCCTGTAAAATATATGTTAATAACTGTAGCAAATGTGAGGGCATAATCTTATTCATATGCAGTTATGTAGGGCCCATAATATAGCTGTAATAAGTATCTGTAAGTTTCACAACAACAAATAACTTTCTGTGGGTTGGGAGACTTTTAACACCGTGCTACAGAGAAGCATTATTACAAACAAGAATAATATTTTAATGATATTGGCTAAACACATTTTCCGACCGTTTGCGCTGTACTGAAGCTCTGCAGTGGGAGGGGGTTCTTTTTAAAACAAAAGATGCATCTCTTCTTAGTACTTAGTTTTCCTTTTACTTGTTAGATTGATCCAATGCATCATGCAGGTGGGACTACACATTGGTAGTGGTGGAGGGGAGTCCCCATTACCTGTAAAGTGCTTTGAAGTGTAACAAAAATATTGGGTGTGAGAGCCCAAAAGGTGTGTTTCTTTTCTTCTCTTTTCAGCAAGGAATAAAACTTTACTTGTTCTTTTGCAGCCTATGCATGCTGACGCAGCTACCTACTTAGATTATTATGAGGTTAACCTAACCACTGAGATATTTAGTCACATAACTGCTTCTTCCCAATTGAAAGATTTAATGAGTTATATTGTTTTATTTGTTTTATTGTCACTCCAGGTGCTTGATTGTTTGTACATGCTGGTTATGACATCTGCTGCCTCTCTACTATGTCCTGTTGGAACTGATCACTGTAGAGGGCTTTCAGAGGGTACTTTCCAAGGAAAGGTTGTTCCTGAACAAAAAAGGAGTACATACTGTACAACAGGCTTATGTCATGTTTTAGAATCTCCCTGTGGTGTGTGTGCAGTCCCTCCTCTCCAAATTAATTTCTACACGCTTGTCAGCTGATCACACGCACTGCCACTGGGGCAAGAAAGCAAGGCAGTGTGCTCTCGTGGCGAATAGAGTCTCACCCATGTGACGAAGCCACACAAACAACAAACTTTGAATATATTTGCCACGATACACTGAGATCGACTCGCGGCTTCTGTCTAGACAAGAGCAGCCCCAAGGTCCGAGGACAAAAACAAGGTTATTTTTTATCATGCAATCAGCAAATACAAGACAGTGCAACTTCATAACGAAGACCTGTTTCTGAACCCCAAGGTCTGATTACTGCTGAAGCCCATGCACTGATTTCGTGGGCCTGTAACGGAGAGGATTTTTTTATTTAAGCTTTTCTGTTCAGCAGAAATATGGCATTTGCTTTACAGAGAATCTGTGCTGTTTAAGGAAAAAATAACTATCACAATTGTATTTTTTCCCTTGTTATTTACAGTGATCTCAGCCCTTAAAATCCCTACTCTTCTGTTAACACCCAAAACTGGTGTAAAAGCTCTCTCGTTTGTGCAGGGAACAAAAACACTGCAGCTCCAAATAGCTGCTGCCAGGCCCATTTAGTGCCGACGAAAGCACGTCTCCCATCCCGTTTTCTCACAATCCTCAACCAAAGCCTATTGTACCCTAATAATATGGGAGGGTCACAAGTTCGGATCGCTGTGCAAAAGAACTTATTGCAAAGAGGGAGTTGGAGAGGGAGGGAGAAAAAAAACTTATTCATGAATCCGAGGCTGGAATTTTTGTTCTCCTCTTAATTTTTTTTTTTTGCTCTTTAATGGGAAAGTTCGATACCCTTCTTATTTCCCCTCCTTTAGGAGTGCAACCCCATTAGTGACCTCGCACAAGCCGGAATGTGCCTGCCGGGCTGTCCTCAATTAACAGGCAGGCTTTACTCTTTGGAATCTTTGTTACAGTGAGCAAAGAGAGAAAAAAAGGGAACTGGAATGCAGTCATGTTTTTCACATTCGTCTGACATGTAAAAATGACCCATCCGAGGGGTTCTGTGTTCCAGAGTTTTGCAGGCTGTGCCAGGGCTCATTCTTTCCCAACGATTGGCCGCGCTATGCGTGATTAATCACGGTAGAGCTCCGAGCATCGGAAACAACAAAAGGAGCCAATGTCCCCTTTTGTGAAAGTGGCTCAGAATTCAAGGTCCTGCCCTGTTGGTAGGGGGTAATTGTTTCTTAAGACAGCGCGGCCATTCAGTCATACATACAGCTCGAGGGTTGAGCACTGTGGTTTTAAATTTCGGTTCTGAAGTAATCTGGGGTTGCCGGCCGGGGAGGACGTGAAGGAGTTCAGGAATGAACTGCAGGAGGCCCCAGGGACAGCAGATTATGAAAACCTATTGCAAAATAATGAGTTATTGGTCAGGGGAAGGCCAATTTAACTCTTTTGTATTTTTTTCTCTGCCTATTGAGTTTCATCCTAAATTCCACTGTGCCCAATTCAGAAATTCGCACCTTCATCATTACGTGATGTGCTGATTTTACTTGGTGTCACCTGTTGAGTCAATGTTTTATGAACATTGAGAATCCTTCATGAGTCCCCCAAGAAGCCCAGGCTGTTGAGGGTTCTGGCCTACATGGAGCTCATCTTAGGTAATATCTTTGTGGTCACGCTTGCTGTCTTCTGCCCTGGTGCCAAGTCTGTGCTGTGAGGCAGATTACCTGTGATCCACTGTCTTATATTCTTCTCCTTGGGTACAGCTTGGAATGGCTGGCCCTGAGGTTTGCTCTATGTAGTTTGCTCTATGTATCTGTTTTAAATTAAGGAATAATGTCCTCGATCAGAGGAGTATCCTGTCTTTGGCTATTGCATCAGAAATAATTAAATGTATTCTCTTCAGCAGTGCGAAGACTTGGTCTCCCTGTGCATTTTAATTCTGTATGAAAAAGGAAAGACCCCTCATCTCTTGATAAACCATATTGTTAACAGTGGCAGGTCTCTTAAGCTGTCTTCAATGATCAGAAGATCATTTGAGCACTGTGCCAGGATACCTGGTGCTAATTTTGCCCAAAATAATAAGAATGGATGGGTGGGTGTTTGCCCATTATGCCTTCCAGTACATAGGGGCAGCAACATCCCGTTGCTGTTACTGTAACATTTAGTTTTTACAGGACATGGTTGTTAGCCTTGTGCCCAACATCCAACACGGAGGACCTGGCACCCAACATGGGACACAAGCCCACTACCCTATTATTAACCTAACCTGCAGAACACTTATTTTTCAGTCTTACAGGACTGGGGTTCCTGTTTCAGAACCAGAGAATTGAAACTTGAAATTGATGTAGCGAGAGGAAGATCTGCTGTTCCTGTTCCATCGCATCTCCCCCCTAAAAGGGTCAGAACAAAGGAGAAGGGGGTCTAATCAGCTAATGATTATTCAGCCTAGTTTTCAGGTTTCTGTCAGACCAGGGAGAAGGCGATATTTCTTGTGGGGTTAAAAGGGAGAAGAGGACTTGCTCTCCCATATGGTTAAGGGAGAAGCGTAGCTCCCCAATACTTGAAGGTTTGGATCACAATGTTCACCGGTGAGGCAAACCCAGTTACGGACCAGGTCAGGGTGGAAAGCTCTTTGCACCAGGGTTGGTCCAACCTCCACCCCAGTTTCTCAATTCCCTGCAGGTTGATCATCCAGGTTACCCAAAATAGTGGGCAGGTACCCCAAAACAAGGGGTTCAGGTGTGTAGGTCCTCCATGCCATCCTACTAGACATTCACCACCCCCTATTAAGCTCGTCTCACGTTGTCGGTGCACTGAAGTAGCTGGGTGATGGAGTAGTTTTACCCTTTTTTCACGTTCTGCAAATAAGTCACATTGTAACTGAAATAAATCCCCTTAACTGCAGCTCTGTTTTTCCTGTCATCAGTCCTGCTCTGCAGATAAATCATTTCAGCTGAAACATTTCAGCTCTGGAGGGCATGAAGGCAAAGTATGGATCCCTTTTCCTTCACTTAGCCCTGTATCATAAAGGCCAGGTCTGCCCTGAAGAATGCTGAAAATGTCTCTTTGCCAAAGATCTCAGTTTGCTCTTCTCCTTTTACTACTAAGACAGGTTTGAACCATTATGTCTAGAATTTATCTGCTTCAGAAAAAACAGTTACATTTAATTTGCTTAAGTGACAAAGTTTGCTCCTTGCATTGGGCTTGGTGAAACAAATGCTAGGTGTTTTACCTGTGATGATGTTCAAAAGGGTTGCACTGGAGGCTCCTCCAAGAGTAATGGACTGTCTTGTGAGTAGGCACGCATCGATTACATGGTGTACTGACCTTTGATGTGGGTGTTTCTGGAGGTGTCACGGATTTGGTGAATGGCTTGAAAAAGGAAGATTTAGGGCTTAACGATTTGTTTGAATATTTCTTCATTTTGTTCCCCAAATTAGTGTGGATAATTAAATAAGATAATCCTCCCTTCATTCTAGATGTGAAACACTTTCCTTGTATCCTTAATACAAAGTGAAAGCGGTTAATATTATTAAATTGCTCTTCATTAAGGAAGGTGTTGTTGCTGGCTCCTCTGTCTTACTTTTCAGCAGCTCTTATTGCTGGTTATTAATATGAGAGTAGCCATTGCTAGTAGAAGCTGCACCAGGTGCTCTTGGTGAGGACAGGAGCCCCCTATCTGACACAGAATCACCGGTCCAGGGTGAGAACACCACACCAGAGCCTGGTAACCAGGGGTGGGATTTGATTTTAAGCAGAAAGGAGTTTCGACAGTGTGATCCAGGACAGACAATTCACTGCAGCGCTCCTGTTGGCCAACGTAAAGCTCACGACCTGTGACATCACGAAGCCGCATCCTCCTCTCGGCCCGCTGGGTTTTACTGGAGCGCGTCGGAGAAGCCGGTGGCTTCAAAGCCTTTCTATCTGCCTTTTTCCCTTTCTTTCGCCTCTTCTTCTTCATCTTCTTGATTTCTTCAGAATCCCTTCTTGTCTAAATCTTCACGCCTCCAGCGGCGGCCCCTTTCACGTGCCCTTCCGGCCGTGACAGCCGCGTGCTGCTCCAGGCAGGCCCGTGTGGGTCCGGCCGCTCTTCACTTCGAGCACACACGGCTCCCGCGGAGCAGGCTGGGCAATCCTGTTACTGGAAGTCACAGTAACAGTGGCTGACGGGCTCAGGGCGGCGCTGGAGAAACCGGGGGCTCTTAGTGGGCATCAGAGCTCGGCATGGACAAATCGGCCTGCAGGTTTAGGAAACAGATGGGTGGAAGTGAAAAAGAAATCCAGATGAAAGTGGCTTTAAAGGTCCCTCTTTGGTCAGCACAGTGTTAAAACTGGCTTGCCGTTAAAGAGGCCTGTTTAGTAGTGAATAAGCTAAGCAACGATTTGCATAACTTCCCCGGTATTATGCTAAACACCCGCTCAATAACAGTTCTTAGCCAGCTATTGAGCAGCCACCACTGTGCTGCTCGTCACCCATTGATAGGATTATTTACAGTCCCTAATCACCACAGACAGGTGTCAACAGAGATATAACACTCCTTAAATGACTGCGCTGCGTTCTTCGCTCGCTCTTACCGTACAAATTCGAGCGCTCGGGAATAGCTCTGGAATAGACCCTGTGGAGCTGACGATTTGTCGGAACGATTTTTAGATTTTGTATTTGCGTGTTAGGAGCCGGGATGCAAATTGCCCTCGCCTGTTCTGTGTGTCTCCACTCTCTCACTGTCTCCACTCTGACTGTGGAGGAAGGGAAAAGCTGGTTCTGCTTTATTTTCCCTGTGCTCCCCTTGGTGGGCTATGCACACCGACAAGGAGGGCTTTGCTTTAAAATGGAACAGCCCTGCTAATAGTTAAAACAGTTCATTCTTGCTCCTAGCTACCATAATTAGCATAAGACCCTCTCGTGTTGTTAGCATAATCCGCAGTGAAGCTGGGCGAGTATGTGCAGAATGAGCTTACTGTGGTCCTCTGTATTCGGCTCAGCTCCCTGTAGGGTTTTGACAAGGCTGTCATCATTTTAGCATCATGTTTTCAACTCTACCCCTGCAATTTGTAATGCTGTTAAACCGCTTAAACGGACAAGCATGTCTGCCTGCGGCCCTGGTTGTTCTTGCTGGGACAGTGTGATCAGCCCCAGCCCTTTCTCATGGCCTGGCTGGTTAGACGTTAGAGAACAGCACATTTGTTTTCTTCACCTTTTCCACTTTTCCCATTATTAGTAATCAATTCTTCATGAAAGAGCAGCATGGAAGAGCTTCTCAGTATTGGTTAATGAAAGGAATGGACTTAAACTGGCAATATTACGTACTGTAGATGGGGAAAAAGACACCTTTGGGACATTTTTAACATGGGCCTCAAAGGACAGAGTTACTGTAAGTCCAAAAGACCACCACGTTTTTTCATTAACATAGTAGAGATGATTTCCAATCTATTGTTAACCAGGTCAAGGCTACTAAACTGAATTAACTGATTAACCTGAATTATCCTTTTGACATATCTGTCTCATATACAGTAATTGACAGATCTGTTTTATTACAGTTAGGTGGCAAAGCAAAGATGCACTGAACTGCTGTTGTCACCATTATGATGCATTGCACAATGAATATGCGTTAAGCCAGCTACGTCACACGCAATGAGTTGGTGCAGTTAATGTGGAAGCCTGGCCATGAGATATGTTTCACTTCCTGACCAGGTCTTTTGTTTTTATTTCATTTTTTCTTTCAAACAAAGTGACCAAAGCCTAGAGTGGGGCTGGGTGGCCTTAGGGTGTTTTCCAGTTCACTGTTCCAGTGTAGCCGGTTCACTTCTTAGCCTTCCTGAATACCTGCTCCATTGATGAGAAACATATGAATCTTTTAATTATTCTTATAAATAAGTATCAGCTCTGCTAGAAAGGAGAACTGGCAAAATACATTTCTAATTCTGCTTCATATACAGTATATTAAGTCAAAGCAAGCAGCTCTGGAGACTGTTTCACTCTTTTTGGCCAGGCCCTGGCCAGCAAAGGTCTGATGTACGGCTCTTAAAAGGAACACTGTTCGGCTTTTTTGGTGTTTTATTAAAGCAAGCAGAGTTTTCCATGAAATATGATAAATGAACTTTCATTTGTCTTAATATCAGCTGTTTAAAATCCTTCTATAATATAATATACGCTGTATATAATGATTCACAGTGCCATACGTTACATATGAGAGCAGCATTTTGCAGTTAGTTCGTTTTCCTTTATCAGCAGCTCACTACACTAAATGTAAGTGCAGTTAAGATGATAGAAAGTTGATTTTGCTCCATTTAATAAATTCCTAAAACCTCTTCATGTAATTCATGAAATTCACTTCATATTCTAGGGATGTAAGCCAGAGATTAGGTTCTTAATAGCAAGCAGATTCTATTTTTGGTTGAGGGGTAAGATAATCCCTCTTATCATGCTTGTTGATGAAGCAGGAGTGAGTTCATCCATTTTAATTCTTTGTTTGTTGATATCGGTCCATTATGACTGTTAAGATCTCAGCCCTTAAAAAAAAAAACAGAGGTCTGATAGGAAGACGGTTACCCTAATATCTCTTCTACTGCGTGTTGTGTTTCTATAGCAACAGGAGAGAGCCCCAAGTCGCCGGGTTTGGATTTGTGGTGAGAATACATTTTGGTGTGATCAAGTGGCTGGCTGTGCCAGGGACCAGATGCACTCTATTCCACCCACTTGTTGTGAATTGTCAGTATGGTTGTAAAGCAGTTCAAACACAAACACTATAAATACATTTCCGTTATCTGGATTTCTTTTTTTAGTGTGTTTTTTTAGGTGGCATGTTAGTTTAGCAACTGCAAACATCCAAATGCATCGAAAAAAACGGCATTTCAGAACATGGAAAAAACATGGAAAAACAAACATTTATTATAATAATATAAGACTTTTATTACTAAACCTTAATATAATTGTTAGCAGGGATGTGTTCAAGCAAGGCTCTTAACCCTGTTTTTGTGTTCTGCTAATATATCAGTAGATTATAAAAGAATATATAAATTTATTTTTCAACCTCTGATTTAAAGTTTCATTCTTTTTTAACATTCACACTTGGAAATTAAATCACCAGTTAGAATCCTCCTGTGTCCGAGCTGCAAAAGTACTAAAATGTTACTTTTCTAAGGCCTGGTTAGCGCTAAATCTCAGTTTTGGTGAACGGCTTTTTTTCTTAAATAATTTACTGTGGTTTAAATGATAAAAAGGTTTTCCCTTTTATGTGGGCAGTAGTGTGAACTCTTTCCATGAATGTCAGAAAGGTGGACATCCCTTCCTTCTTAAGACACGATCAGGCCATGTTTATGCTGAAAAGAAAGAAAGAAAGACGTTGGTTTGAACCCCAGTGTGACAAAAACAAATTACACTTTTAAACAGTATGGGAACTTTGTTTTTAAAAAGCCACTGGAGACAAATTCATATTGAGGTTAAGGTTGTGTAATGGTTGAAGCTGCTTCCTCAAAGCTCTTGGATCTGGGGATTGATTCCAGTCTGGTGCAGTTTCTGAGTGGAGTTTGCCTGCTCCCCTGTGTCTTTATCGGTTTTCTCTGGGTGCTCCGATTACCTTCCAACTTCCTGGGACAGGCTTCAGGTTTCTGCGACCCTTACCAGGAATAAGTGGCTCTCTGGTAATGGACAGATGAATGAAAATGTATTTATTCTTTAATGAATTATTACATGTATTTATGCAACTGCTAGTACATTTTCAAGCCCAAACTTATGGTTAAAAAGAAATTTCCAGTCTGCTGGCATTATAATATCTAGTTTATCACTTTTAGTCAGTCATGTGGGCTTTTAATTTCCATATGGAAAGCAGTTTAAAAAAGGCAGATAACACTGGTCTTTAAGGGTGCATATTGAATTTTAATGTTTGATAACATTAACCTTTCATTAACTCACATGAACACCTTTAGCTTCAGTTCATTCAAGCTTTAATTCATAAACTGTTGCATTGATTTTACTGTTGCATCGTATTTACTAGATAATTTTATATCAGGTGATAAGAAAATATTAACCCTCAGTTGAAACCCACAGCTGATCTGCAGATCTGCGAATAGCTGTGCTTTCAGAGATTACGTACTCGAAGCCAGTTTTGTTCTGGTTTTCAACAGAAAGAACAGATATGTCCAGTGAGATTTCTGTGTCGCCCGGTGGAGTCGAAGTTTCTCTTCTTCACGTAACGCTTCAGCAAGGCCGACTTGCTGCTTAATCCCGGCATCATTTTCCTCTATTTCAGGCTGTTCGGTGCCGCGGAGGCCGACTGATACTGGTGAATGGTTGCCGTGGCAACTCCAGACAGGGTTTAACTGTGACCATGACAACGGCTGATGCACAGTGATCCGTGGTAACGTCAGAAGGTTTTTGGGGAGGGAGGGAGGGGTTGATGGCTGCTGCCCCCAGCCTCATTTTCCATTTCCATGCTATCTTCTGCTACAGTGCACAAGCATCCAATGGTATTTGAAGGGAGCAGGCAATAACAGAAGACTCTTGCACCTTGGAGCAAAGCTGTGTGGAAAGATGTCTCTCTTATTCACTTAGATGGGAATGCATTTTTTTATGTAAACCACATGGTACAGAAGCCAGAGGTTTTTTGTTTTTTTGAATGGTGACATGCCATCCAAGCACTGTCCTACAGGGCCAGGTTATCTTAATCCAAGATTATGGTCAGACTATGCGGAGAGGAGGAAATATTGCTGAGGTATTGAATATGCGGTTGCTGTGATGTGAAATTCTTTTGGCAGTGAGGCACCAGGAACTTCTGTCCATGCTTTGTTAATCCAACGCTGGCAAGGCCAACTTGCGCTTTTTATATTCAGTGGTGGCAGTGTTGCTCTTATTTTCTTTTGTTCTACCTTTGGTACTTTCGTAAAAAGAGTTTAAAGGAATTATGGGAATGCATACTAATTAATACTACACGAGTCTTTCGTCCTTGATAGATATCATCAGCTAAACCTGAGCACTAACATATTTATGTTTCTAAGAATTTACACTCTTTCGGGCTAGAAAAACTGCTAAGTTGTGAGTTTTGGGTTTCTTACCTTTTATGTTTTTAAGGAATCACTTAAACAATTTATGTTAAAGAGTCCCCAAGCACATCCCCCATTCCACCAGTTCCTCTGATGCAGTGACACATGTGTCTATGGGAGGTGAAACATTACTGATCGGCTTCTGCTTATTTTGTGTATTCTGTTATTACTGTGTTATTACTCAATTTTTGTTGAAGCCCTTTTCAGTTTTAAAAGCTGATCTGCATGCACCTATTGTTTGGAGAATGGTGAACTATCCATGATTCTGTGTTTCTATTGAACAGCACAGAATCTAGGTCCAAAGGTTGGGATGTAGAGCTTGTGCTCATTTCGAATGCTGTGATAAGGTGCAGTCACCATACACAAAAAAGGATGTTATAGTGTTAAAAAAAATTAAAGGAAAACAACATAAGTGATTCGTCGTTTCAGGGGGAATGTCATATACAGTATGCACAGGTTAAACGAACTACTGTAAATCTGGGAACAAAGAAGATGTTAGACAAGTATTTAAAATCCCAAGGGGTATAGATAGGTTCATTCCAGGGGACATCTTTAAACTCATGAAAGAAGCACATGGGCCACAATCCAAAACTATTAAAGGGATTTTTAAGGGTGTAGAGCAGGGATCACGTCTTTGCACAATGTGTTGTGGGTGTCTGGAACCCTGAGCTCCTTCAAGAAGCAGCTGGCCTCAATATTAGATTCACTGTGCTACTGAATTGCAGACCAAGCTAGACGGGCTGAATGGCCTCCTTTCACGAGCAGTTGTCGAGCTGTTCTCAAGTTGTTACGAGTGAGGACTTGGCGAAAATCAAATGGCAGGTCAGTTGAACACCGTCGTCAAGAGGAATTGTTTCTCTATAGCTTTCGCCACTATGCTGGGAATGAGATTCATTTAACTTTTTGTTGGTTTTTGCGGACGTTATGTGGTTGGATGAAGTTAGAAGCTGTCTTTCAGGAGGAGTAAAGGAAACAATGTGCTTCTATTAAATGCCAAGGGGAGGCTTGTGCCGTAGAAAAGAGAGATCTGCTCTTGTTTAACCCTACCCGACTGGGGAGAAATTGGGAACAAGCCTGCAGGGCTAGAAGTTTAAATGTCACAAGGCCGGGAAATAATGATCATTGGATGCAATTTGGCTGTGATTATATAAAGCGTGGGTCTGATTATGACTTCTGACATGAGACTGGATTCAGCAAAGCATGTGGAGAGATGCCTGGCCTGCAGCTCTGGGCTGCGATGGGTCTGATCATGGAGGATAGGCACGGCTGAACTGCAGTATTATCTGGAGCAAAAGTGCAGCTTATCTTTCAGAGTATCCGGGGCATGGGAAGGCAGTAGGATTTTTAAGGCAGATTGGTGGCAAAACTTCGATATGGGGTCTAGTTTTCTTCTTAAAATTAAAATTACAGGGCTGCTGCTCAAATGTATACCGAGAGACAATAAAAACGCAACCGATGAGCATTGGAACCAGTAGCATTTGTTGTGTTTTAGTGCCTCCCAGTACAGTGTGTTAACTTTAATTGTGCAAGAAACAGAACAATCTTGTTTTTCTCATTGAATTCTGATACTTTGAAAAGAGACAGTAGATCCATTGCTGCCAGTAACAAGACAGAAATTATCATGACCATTTTAAACCTCTAATGCTCTCATTCATCAGCTACTGTAGGTCAGAACATTATCAATAATCAGTGCTCTGGTGACATGCTCTGCACATGGTCATCAGCTGCTATTGAACGGCTAAGTAAAAGCAAGAGAATGGTTACTAGTTTCTATTAATCTTTTGCATATAGCTTGCTAAAGGGTTTTAAGCAATCAGATTATGAAGTTTGTAACTTAATAGTGATGATTACAGGACAGCTTTTGCTTTTTTCTTTTTCCTACTAGATGTATGAGGTTATTTCTACTTGTCAATGTAGGTGAAGTTCATATTTCAGCCTAAAGGCTTATCAGACCGGT
Source organism: Atractosteus spatula (assembly GCF_055471065.1). Taxonomy (NCBI): domain Eukaryota; kingdom Metazoa; phylum Chordata; class Actinopteri; order Semionotiformes; family Lepisosteidae; genus Atractosteus; species Atractosteus spatula. Next base: position 3,900,277 of record NC_142719.1, on the reverse strand, counting down.
GTGTTCCCAGGTTTCTGTAGCATGGAGTGGACTGGGAGACTGTGACTTTCCCATTGATGGGAATTCTAGTCCATTGGTAGGCTGGTTCCAGCAATCCAGGTGCCATTTTATACAGCTGTGCAGATGGGTGTGGCCAGGACAAAGTCCCTGGAATATAAGAGTAAAACAGTAGGATCTGCGCCTGTGGCTGGAAGGCTGCCGGATCGTTTCCCGCGGCCAGCAGAGGAATCCTACTCCGTTGGGCCCCTGGCCAAGGCCCTTAAGCCCAACTGCTCTACAGGTGCCGTATAAATGGCTGACCCAGTGCTCTGACCCCAGGCTTCTCTCTCCCTGTCTGTGTGTCTTATGGAGAGCAAGTTGGGTTATGCGAAAAGACAAATTCCTAATACAAGAAATTGTATCTGGCCAATAAAGTTATTTCTTCCAGTAATGAATCCAGAAGCCCTAAGGCCTCTGCTCTCTGCTGCCCCTGCTGGCCATGGATGGCACCAGCCAAGAGCAAGGATGGGAAGATCAATCAAACAAGTTTAATTCAAGTTAAGGTCTATGTCATTCAGTGTCTATCACAGCAGTTGAGCTGTGAAAGGAAATTTACTATTGACGCAAGGCCATTCTGCCCATGGAGTTTATTAATCAGAATGTGTCATCTATTTTTTTTTGTATTATTTGTGATAACAGCACCAGGTAGGTTGTTTCACTCTCCCGCACTATTGTGCGAAGAACCTACTTTCTCGTTCTTGAATACTCTTCCTCTTGTCTTCCACTTGAGTCGTCCAGTCCCCATTCAACATCTACCCCCAAGATGTTTAATTGCTCTAAATGTCACTTCCTGCCTTTCCCCCCCCCCACAAAGAACTCCTAAACAATGTGACAAAATTAGAATCTAGAAAAAAACACAAAACTTTGCTGGATCATGACTGAATTGTCCCAAGGCAAAAAAAAAAAGGATCATTACAAATGTCCTTTTTTACACTTCATCTAGAAAATAATAACATCAACATTTATCATAATAGCCTTTTTTTAAAAAGCCTTTCATCACCAGAATACAATTATTAAACTCCGAGTAATCGCCAGACCTCTTTATGTAGGAACAGGTAGCTGCAAGGTCTCAATTTGTGTTCTACGGTGTCCTGCTGAAGGAATATACCGTAGGCTGGGGGAGCCAACTGAGACCCTGAAAGACTGAAATAAAAACAGCAAGGCTGTTATGTTCAAAGAAAATTGGCTTCCAGTGATCTCATTATCAGGCATAATGCTAAGGGCTGGATCTAAAGAACACACCATTAGAGAGAGATAATTAAGAGAAGCCACTGATTTCTTTAAAGGCTCTTGTTTTGATGTACTGTTACATATACGGTATACAATGCCCAATGTATGTCTGTTCCTCCCTTCCTTAGTGATGCTTCTTAGTTTTTAAGATCCTTTCATCTTACTAAGATTCTTAGCATTAGCATTTGTGTATTGGAAGCCTAAAGTAAAAGCTTTAAGGTCATTTTAGTAAAAATATGATATGATATCTAGGTAAATCATTTTGTCTTTTATTATATATAAAATTACCACGTCGTTATATATATATATGTATAACTCCATATAATCTATATATTCTGTTGATTTCAGAGTATGAAGATAAGGATGTGAAGCATTGTTTAGTACTGGTGTTGAAATCATGCCTGAAAAATGCTTTTCTTGATCTATTACAGGAATTGGGATTTAATTGAGTTCAAGGGACATGTTATACTGTTTTTTCTTGGACCAGTCCAATAAATGAACTTGTTGCTAAGATCTGGCACCAGGGACCCTGGGTGTCTTGTTGTGGTATTACTCATATTTCTCAGATATTTTAATGTTTTTCTGGGGGGGGGGGGTATTGGAAGAAAGGTTATTTCCTTGCCTTTCAGCCAAATAATATTGTGAATCGAAATTAGAAGGAGCTGTGGAATCTCGAGTGCGGCGTCTGAGAATGACATTGAGAAAGCCCGAGGGGATTCCATAATAAACCTCAGAAAACAGAGCAGGAAAAGTCATCTCCACAGAGAAAGCTGACAAAACACAGCCAGTATTTACTTACCACAGTACAACACACAGCGGCTATTTTTGTTATCTCCTCCATGCCTGGCCAAGAATGCTTTTCATCATACGTGCCTTAGGCCGTGCAAACAAAGATTCGAAATGCAGAGGACTGCATGACTACAGTCTGTCTGTGGAAAGTCTGATTGAATGTCCCCAAAAACCAGGAAAGCAATATGGGACAGATACCAGTTTTATATTGTCTTTATGGAATTATCCACATCCTCAGATGAGATTGCACTGACCTATCTGTGACCTGCATTGGTCATCACTTAGAACTTAACTTCTGTCTTTTTTTTTTGGTTGACCTTCTAAGACAGTAAAAATCGGAAGATACTTTTGTAACTTTTGTTTGGTTTATAATATATACCAATATATTAAAATATGTTGTCCTAATATATTAATATACAGTGGGTATAGAAAGTCACCACCGCCTTTCAAAATGTTCACCTTTTGTTGCCCTAAAGCCCAAAAAGAAGACAAAATATATTATTTACAACTTGTACTGCGCAACATCCTTTGTCTGAGAGGGTTGCTCAGTGTTCCTTTAGATTGTGGCGTCTTGGAGCGCCTGACTGCGCAGTAACACCTTTTCACCACACTCCAGATTGTCGGCACTCAGGGAAATAAACAAAAGGGCTGCAGCACCGACCTGCCAGACTGGCCTTCCACTCTCGCTGTGCTCCTAAACCATTCCCAAGACCGTCTGTGACCCCACAAGCCCCACAGTGTTTATGACGCTACCGTAACAGAGAGAGGGACCTGTACTGAGGGGACCTCAGGTGAAAATTCACAATATACTCGTCTAGGTCAATGCAATGCAATTTTCAGGTACAGTACAATGACAAATAAACGCACTGGAGGACAATGAATCAGAAGTTGTTAGGTGTATGGTGAAAATGGCCTAGGGGGATTGCAATCAGAATACGCATTTCAATTCTTAGCTGTAATCCCATTAAAAACACATTGACTGGCACCTTAAACTGTGCTGAGTAAATGATGGATTCACAGCCAGTGTGCACTGTTGCTAGACAGTGAGACCAGACATTTACTCTTATCTCCCAGTCACCCTGACCACGAGTGTGATGGCTAAGGTCAAAGACTAGAAATGTTACAATAAGCAGTTCTGAATGCCTTTAATAGTTAACAGTTGCTCTCTAGGTTTCCAGTATGATCTGTAATTCCTGTTTAATGATGGCACTTTCCGAAGAAAACACTCTTTTGTTCTCGCCGATAACTTAACGAGTCTGATTCTTGTCTCAGTGCCATTCCATAACATGCCCTGTAGCATTCACTGTGGTCAGGAAGATTCTAAATTTAATTATGAATATAATTTTGATGCTCTGAAGTGTTTTGTACCAGCTACAAGAAAACATTTTTTTGTAACCTCTTTCCATTTGTGGGCTCAGCCTTTTATAGAATCTGATTTTGAATTTCTGGCTTTTTTTTCCGGTGTTTTATTTGTCTTTTTGAAGTAAAAGCAAGAAGATGGGTCTGACTGCAGTGATGAACAGCTGCAGTAAGAGGTGTGGCATGATTTCCCTGGACCGCTTTGCGTGTGAGGCAAGGGAATGATGGGAGATGCAGGGTACAGGGCAAGGAGGGTACTGCATGGATAAGAAAACTGAAGGTCTGCACTTCTGGGTCTCAGGTCAGAGTTTTCCACCAGGAGACAATGTAGAGACCCCTGCCTGACGCCACCATGACCCCCTTTCATCATCCCCCCCCCCCCCCCAACACCCAGAAACAAAGGTCAACTCCCTTCCTCAGCCATTCTAGCAGTGTGGAAGAAGCAGTGCTCTTGCACAGAAAATCTGCCCTGACAGTGTTTAGGTACAGAGCTTAGAGCTGCAGGTTATTTTAGATAAGTGCCTAAGTGCTCGCATTTGAAAAATAAAAAGGAGAGGTCCAGCTAATGAGACACTTTGTGTTTCGGTTAAAAACAAAGGAAGAACAAAATGAAGGAATATTGGGGACAGTGTAGCTTGTGCTACGAGTGCCGTTTCTAACCACAGTTCTCTTTCAGGCAGATGCCGTTTTTGTCTGCCACATCAGCCTCCTCTTAAACACCGGCCATGCCCTGCAGAGCACCTACTAACTTGTGTACACTTCTGACTTCAACGATGAAAGGGGAAAAAAAATGCAAATTGAAGATCAAGTTACTGCCGTGACTGTAAATCTTGTGTTTTTGCAAAAAAGACTAAGTAAGTGATCTTCCGTTCAGTTTGTAAAGACGTGTCTCGGCAGAGGCAGGAAGACAAGTTTGGAATCGGTTGCTTCACCATAAGCTGGAAGCTGATTATCTGTTAAGTCGCTTGTGCATACATTTTGAAGCATGAAGTTTCAGACTTTTTCTCCAAAAACCAGGACAAGCCCAGTCGATATCTTTCTGCTGCTTACAATTTGGCAGTGTTTGGCCAGAATCGCTGAGTTAGACCCTGGGCTTCCTGCCAGCAGTTTGTCGTGAGTGTTGCTCTGAGGCCAGCAGAGCTAGCGATTTTCTGTGTGTCAGCGGTGATCAATGTTTCAATCCCAAACCGCACATTTTTCATATTAAAAGCGCTGATCTACAAAGTCCGAAGTAAATGATCAGAGTGGCTTGGCATTGACTTTTTCAGCTAATCCATTTGTGCGTTTTCAATTACATATAAGCTCTGCGGCACAGTAAGCACCACGCAGATATGGAAATGTTGTTGTGTTATGACCTAAATATCAGGCGAATGGGCACAAAAATAGGTCATCCCACTCTGTATCCCATAACAGAATTGTAGTTTACCAACAGGTTTAAAAACAAACCATTTGCCATGGAGAAAGAAATGTGTTAGAGGAAAGAGAGAGTTTTTCAGAGCCAAGGAGTGCACGTCGGGTTCAAAGCCTTTAAGGTGAACATGTTGTTAGTTCTTCACTCAGTATGAAAAATAGATCTTATGCCGTAAGATTTTTGAGCTTTAGACATAGATCCAGTTTGACTTCCTTTCTCCTTCAAATGGCGAAATGCATTTAGTAAATTCTTAGTGAAAATAATGTCCATGTGATTTAGGACATTCAAAAGAGCTGGCAGCCCAGCATCCATCAGAAAGTTTCTGGGAGAAGTGGAGTGTCCGTGGATTAAAAATATGGGTGGGAGCATTTTAGTCAGTTTCAAGCTGACAGAACTTTTTAAATATTGTTTTATTCCCCCATAAATCCTTCTTCTCAGACTTATTAAATATCGGTCTGTGACAGTGCAAAGTCTCTTTTACACAGTAGGCTCTGCAGGAGGTCAGGGTATGGGTCATTACCTCTCTGGTTTGTGCGGCAGGGCGGGTGGCGCGGTGTGATTAATGTTTGCTAGATTTCATCGGGAGCAGATTGAAAGTTATCGCATCTTACCCCCCACGGACAGCTTCATCATGTTAGCATGCACAACTGGAGAGCCGGGCAAACGGGAAGAGCAGAAAGGAGCTTACCCCAACAGTGACCCACATGTGAACTGCAGTCTTGTGCTTGTCTGGGTTGCATCACGCTTCTGATCATATGAAAGTGAATGCTGTTAGTATCGGGCTTACTGCTAGGCAGTGTTTGCACACTTAACACTAAGTTATATGAAACTCCCTTTGGTTGCTCATTGTTAATGAGCTCATCTGTGACCCCAAAAGAGGACTTAAGCCCTCTTTAAAAAATGTACTTTCAAGCAAGATGAGCCCAGTATCTCTTGTCATTTGTAGACCTCTCTACGAACTGATTTCCTTGTTTGTCAGGGACACACTGTAATCAAAGGGAGAACACTAGACTGTGGTAATCCATTAGGGAAAAGGCCAAGTGATGCAGCCTCTTTGCTATGTGAGATAAATGCTTTTTAAACAGTTTCAGAAATCACATTTTTCCTTGGCATTATTGTAAATCTGATGGAATCGTTTTAACGTTCTGCACAAAACACCATGACAGTTTGTAAAACATAATAATAACGACACACACACACCAAAAAAAAAAAACAACTGAATAATATCACTGCAACAAATTCCTGCTACTATTGCTATAAAAAAACTCAGGAGAAATAACACGAAGAGCCCCGCCCCTCCTCTGTATCACCATTGCCTGCATGAAAGAAGCGTTGGTTTAACATGAAAACCACACACATACACACACTCACATTCACACTCACACACACACACTCACACACACACTCACACTCTTCCCCAGTCTCAGGAGTCCCTGTAAACTTCAGAGCCGCCAACTCGCAGACCTTTCACAGCTGAACCCTACGGAGCCAGGCCTGCGCAGAAGCCTGAGGAGCAATTTTTCCGACAGCCTCATCAATAATCCAAGCTTCCGACTCGCTGCCATCATTCCCGATCTGCTTTAACTCCGACAGGACTCGGGGAGGAGGAGGAGGGGGGCTGGAGCTGCCAGTCCTAAAGGGCAGGCTGCAATAAATGTCACTTCGCATCAGCTGGAGCACATTTCGTGAAGCAAACACTTGTCGAAGTGGGAGGCAGGGCAGAGCAGCTCCTTCTATTCCTGGTCTCATCTCGGGGTAACCTCAATAGAAAGGGACAGCGCAACAGAACTGAGCAAAGTTACTTTTTCACCCCTCCTCTCCCTCTTTTAATGAATGTTTCAATGATTTATCTCCAGACAGAGAGTAAAGGCGGAGGCAGGCGGTTAGAGAAAGTGAACTGTGGGGTATTAGCCACTCTCCGGTCCGCCAGTCAGACAGAAGGAGACAGTTTTGGCAAAGAACATGGGAAAAAGAGCAGAGGAGACATGGATCCATAACAGCTTCCAAGGTCCAATAGAAAGACTTGCCCGATAATCAAACTGGCATTTCACCTGAATCTGCTGCCGCCTGGGAGCAAAATCCAACTGTATTTTAAGCCCCTGTGGGATAATCTTTAACTGCCCATCCGCCCTCTCAAGTCCTGTGTTAAGTTATGAGGCAGAATTGTTTTTTTCTCCCCTTTAACGAGACAAATAAGGCAAACTGACTGCAGAGGCTTTGCCCTTTTGAAAGAACCGTGCCGAGTGGTTATAAAAAGCCTCGCCAACATACAGGCAGGCTGATGAAAGAGACTACAGCTGCTTGCAGAGCTATGGAGTGACTTACTGACTGAATCTGCATGAATTTTATTTTCTTATGGAAGGTTGATGCCATTTCTGCACCAGAGTTGGTTAAAAGTGCCATTGCTTGTCTGGTTACAACTACCTGAGCTACTTTTTCCAGTCTTTCACGGACAGTCCTGTCTGATCTTTTATACAGTGAACAACTTCATCAGGTATTGCAGTTCTCTGCTACCAATGATGCTCTTGATCCAGGAGGGCTAAGTACATTTGAGTTGTTTTCTTGTAAAGGCATTATATAAAATTAAATTGTTAAGGAAACTTAGACAGTGGAGTCGCGGGTTTATCCAGGACGCAGCACACACATCACCCCTTCAGTATGAACTGTACACAAAGCTTCCCTATTATGTGAAATCTATGAGTGTGGCAATGTATCTTCCTCGGAGTCTTATACTCAGGGCCTGTCTGTCTGTTGCTGCTTTTCCAGTGAGCCAATTCACTCTGCTGGCAAAGGGCCTGAGTCATGCTCGGTCACCCCTGTGCTTAAAGCAATCATACGCACCAAGAAACTTTCTGTGCTTGACCTAGGAAACTGAAATGTTTTTCTTTTATTATTGTTTAAGTGCTTCTGTTTTTAAGCAATCCATAACTAGATAATTGCCTGCATTCTGTGTTTAGACAGACCGTACTGAATATGGTTTCAGCGTGCAGCATTGTGTTTGTCCGTTATTACTTCAATGACCAAGATCCGTGATGATGAGACCCATACAAAATAAGTTTGCAAATGGTTTAACTGAGGTTATGTAATTAGCCCTGCCCTTTCCAAACTCTGTGCAGGGTTATCCTTTAATATCAGTCTACAATGTTATCTTTATTTCAGCATGAAATAATGTGTGTATAGCAAGAGAGGGCGAGAGATGCCGTTTTGTTTTCTATATACAGTATGTAGTATTGAAGGCACACATTAATAGTCCCTACAGTTTAGCTTTTAAGGGTAGTTAAGTGTTTTATTACACTCTCATAAAGGAAGTGTATTGTGGAGAATTAAATGCAGGCCATTGGCCATGGGCTTGGGGTAGCTGTGCACTTCTCAAGCTCTAATGCACTTTCATGGTAAGGAGAGCAGGCAGCCAGGAGGCTGTGCAGGATATGAGGGTGGACGTGACTGAGCAGCCATGCTGTGGCAGTCCCTGCTGTGGAGTGAAGTGAACCGAGATGCTGGAAGTGTGAATCAGGGTCACGTACACCTTCCTCTGTCTGTTTCTATTCTCCTTCCTGGAACCTTAAGTGACTTAGGAGCCATCTTGGAAGCTCGCTGCCTATATTACCTCACTTTACCACTCTCTTCCCTGTCTGATTGCATTCCAGGTGTGTCTTCAATGCTATGACTTCCAAGGGTCAGAAATAGAAATGGGATGAGCCCCTAGCCCATCAACTTGACTTCAGGTCTGAGACCCTCTTCCTTGTCATCTTCTGCAGCTGTTCTTCCTTGCTGCCCCCTTCTCTCGTTCGCCTTATGGTCTTGGGGTTCAGACACACATCGATGTGCACATCCACCCTCACTGTAGGTCAGCGTTCATTTATCACATCGCCCTCCTGCCAGACCTTTGGCAGTTCCTGCATTACACAAGGTTGCATTAGTGCAATGTCTTTTACTTGTTTTCGGCTCTAGAACTCCTGGGAAAAAAAGGATAACAGTGTGAAGAAAGGAAATTAATCAGGAACTCACTGCACAAATTGTTTCCTAAAGTTATCTCTGGTCTAAAAGTTGAAAAGGGATGAGGACATGAGTGCTTGGCTCCTTTTCAGAAATGTAATTTTGTGTATTTTACATAAAAATAGAACTTACGGAGGCTGGAATATGCATTTTCTATGAAGCGTACTCTGGCTTAATGCATGGAAGACCCTTAGTAGGCATTAATAAACCTGCCCTCAAAATGGACGATAAGTAGAAGTAGAGATCCTAATGTCTGTAAAATGTCACAGGATCAGTTTTTAGTTTATTGTACCGTGCAGTGATGGCCTCCAGTACTAGGCACCTATTCATCACCTAAAAGTAGCAAATTAAAAGCGACGTTGACATTGTTTCCTGCTATGATTGTCAGACAACATACTAGAACAGTTCAGCCTCAAGCTCAGAGTTTTGTCTAGACCTCCATGACAGCCAATAGGAGAATATACTGCCATACTATACCACACAGAGCCCAGTTGATCATTCTGGAGTCTGGGTGGTTCATCTCCAGTGTTTAATGAGCAGTGAGATGAAAGGCGGGGGGTGACGGCCAGGGGCAGGGATGTAAAATCGTTCCTCTCCATTGGTTCTGTGCGTCAGTACTGGATCAACCCCTGGTTGCATAATCCTGTTAGTACTGCTGTCGTTTTCCCCTCGTGGGGCTGACCTATTGATTCAACTAATGGAATTTTAATGTATGAAAAAGAGGCCCACTGTTCTTGGAGGTCATGTTAAATTGTTAGTGATGCCTTGTAGAGGAGAAAGACAAAAAAAGACAGGCCTGGATTGTTCCTTTTATTGTCCTCAGTTTGGAGCACCTTAGGGTGCTCGATCTCCTACTGAGACAAGAATGTGTCTGCTCCTCTGTCGCTGCCTGGAGAACTCTCGATTCGGGTCACCACAGGTCGAAGGTCAGACCACGTCAGTTCCCCATGGCCTGCATTTGGAAGTGTGTCTCTGGCACTTGGTTGGGCAATTTAGTATTTGTGAAACAGAAACTTTTTTTTATGTTGAAAGCTTCTGTGGCACATAAGGAGCAAGTAAAGGTTTATTCCCTGCTGAAAAGAGAAGAAAGGAAACACAACGTTTCGGCTATGAAGCCTTTTTCGGGCCCACTTCTCCATTACCTTCAAGCCCTTACTTGTTCCTTTGCAGCCTATGCATACTGACGCAGCCACCTACAGTACTTGAACTACTTATGTGGCACATGTCTCGAACCTCTAGTACAGTAAGTAACATTGTAGTCTTGCAGTTGCATTTTTGTTTTTAATGAGAAGTTCATACATTTAATGAACGTAGTGTTCACACCATGCTTCATGTCTACTGACGATATGTATTATTTAATGGAACATGGAATGGTTTGAAGATTCTATGCGCCGCAGTGCAGCACAAGAGACAAATTCACCGTGATTACATCTTGTGCTGTTCATGACCCACGGTTTTGAGAAATATATCTGTATAATTACTACTCTGATGATTAATTGTGTCATTTACTGATTTAGAGTGAGCTTTTATTTTTTGTTAAGTGTATACAGTTATTACTAAAATGATCACTCTCCCTCAGGCTATGTTTAAAAATTCAAATCAGCCATTCTAGAGACTGCTTTGGTTGTCTAATGTACTCAGTGGGAACACAGTGCATGTCTATTAAATTGCACAGTCCTTAATTAAATTTCTCAGTGTTGCTAAAAATATAACAAACTCATGCATTCTCAGATATGTTTACCGAGTGGTAAGGAGAGGTCTGGTTCAATCACAGCTGTCAGAAAATAAAATTGAAGGTTATGAATTTACTCCTCAAGGGCAGGAGTAAAGGCTGATGTGCACTGTACCTTACTAATAGCCAAGAAAACATGAGAACAGTCCTGTTCAGCTCCGTTGTAAAGGAGCTGTTGAAGAACACCTGAGCAAAGAGCAAGGTGGTCTTGGGAAAGATGGAAGCACTGCCCCAACAAATACCACCTCCAGGGCTGACAGAGAAAAGCATGTTAGAGAAGGTTAAGAAGGTATATCCGAAGAAAGCCTCTGTGTCAGTATGGAACCCTGTCCAAGCTGTTAGGACTAGTTAAAAGCCAGTGCAGCAGAGAATAGGAGAGAGAGAGGGAATAGGCTCACATTCAGCAACTTAATCATCTTGGAAAAGGAAATGCAGGAGCCATTGCACAATGACTGGAAACTGAACATGAACAAGAAGATGATTCCAGCTGTGGTCACAGGGGGGAGGGAAGGAGCAAGAAGAAGAGGACAATTTCCTAGATAAACTAAGCGAACCTAGACAGTGAACAGTTAGAATGTGTAGAACAGGCTGATTGCAAGGGACAGGAGGTGCACCAGTGAATTGGTTAATTGGAATAGCACCAGTGAATTGGAATAGCAGGAGAGACATTCAGCACAAGGAAGACAATCTGGAAGAAGGGCAAACTGTTGATTAGAAGCTGTGAATTCTGGGCACAGAGATGGTCGTTCATCTCCCTGCTACTGTATATGTGTTCAAAACCTGGACATTGAAGAAGAAAGATGTAGCAAAGCTGAAATGACGTGGAATAGGAATGTTCGACATCATTCATGAACAAAAAGTGAAACACAATACCACAAGGAAAGACCTAAACAGACTCTCAAAGATCAGTGAAATAGCTGGCGACCAGAAGTTGGGTGTATCTGAGTGAACGACAGTGGAAACCTCAGACTGGGAGTGTGAGGGATGATGGAAGGAAGTGGTAAATAGGGAGAGCCATCGAGATGGGTCAACAACATAAGAGGGGTGAGATATGAACACATAAGAGAGGTGACCAATGAGAGGAGGGCATCTGACCCTTCTGGACCGTTAGGTAGTTATTGGCTGATTGATCCAAAGTTCAGCTGTGTCTTGAAAGAAGCCAGGGGACTGCTTGTACAGCTTGTACAGGATTAACACAAGCCTTTGGGTAAAGAAGTGCCCCCCTGTTCTGTTTGAAATGTACTTCCAAGTGGTTTCCGTGTGTGTCTGTGGAATTATCCAGGTGTGAAGTGACTTCCTTGGTTTCAGAGACAAGATTCAAATACTGCACTTTCCCTGTATAATGCTAGCTGGGTAAAGACTGGGTTTTGAAAGCTACTTGTTGAAAAGCCTTATAAGGCAAAATGTACATTTTGAACAAGGACCCTTCTTGCAGGTTTGTACCGTGTCCATAAGGAATCCATGGCTACACAGATTTGTTCTTGCGCTAGAATATTCATACAATGATTAAAAGCTTAACAGAGCATTAAATAGCCACAGAGTAAGATAGGAGTGGTTGGAGTATTACTCTCACATGTGGCGTGGAAGACGATAAGGATGTATTATTTGAACATAACAGAAGCCGAACCCTTCAGCTGCCAGTTCTCACAATTTAGTGCCACTTATCTAGCAGTCAAAATTGAGTCAAGGTCAGCAGTCATTGGCCATCCACATTGCTGGAATTTGTTCCTGTCCAGGGGGCACCTCCTGGAATTTTGTACCCTCTGGAGATGCTAAGGAGGAAAATAGTGTTATTGGCAAGAGATTGTGAGAATGTGCCCTGGTTTCAGAATACAACCCACTATATTTTCTGGAGGGATAAAGGAGGTAGCTTCAGAATTGAATGTTGCCTGCGATGTTTAGCGGGGGGCTATTTGTTGTGATGCAGAGTTACCTATATCAGAGATTTAGGTTTCACACTGCCAGTGGGAGGCTGTTTCTTTTTTAGCTCTCTAAGAATAAGACTGGCGGGGTCAGTTTTTCAAATTAGACAGCCGTTTTCTTTGCCTTTGATGAATTGACTTTATTACTCAATGCAGCATGTGAGAAACAAAAGTACCGTACGATTTCACCGCTACCAAACTAGGCATCAGCTTTGCATTCTTCCTCCATTTATCAGCACTGATCTCTTATGGCTTTCTGATAGGTTTTTAAGTGGACCTGAGGGAGTCTGATGAGATCTCAGCATTGCCCCTTTCACGAATAAACTATGCTGCATTTTTATCAAAACAAACAACTTACACATTGCTAAATCGTTTGGCATTTTTCCAATTGCTTTCCTTTGTTCTGTGGTGTGTCCCCACGTCTCTCTATATTTTTTCTGCTTACTGATGCATCTAGTCCTACACCCCTTAACCCCACCCCATACAAATTGCTTTAGATTTGTCCCTTCATTCTCCTTCTTTAATTAAGCCCTAATGAAGATTTCCCTGGCTCACACTCATGAGTAGGCCATGAGCCTGCAACACATGAGTAGTAACTTGCTGCATGCTCCAGTCAGACCCATGAGAAACACCAGGCTTGTGCTGGAACAAACTTGAGCCAAATTGTCTAAATCACATGGTGCAGCCTGATTGATAGGAAGCACTTAAGTTGAAAAGCAATATTGCCTAATGGTCAAGAGAAGGGTCTTGTCCAGCACCAAGGAGTTAGCATGGGATGGATTCTGTATCCACATGCTGGAAGCACAGTTTGAACCTTGACTACTCATTTTTCCCCATCACGTTGAAACAATTTGATGCTATTGACTATCTCATAATTACTCTAATGGAAGCTTTGGTCTCCATTACCCACAGTGTTCAGCGCTCATGTGAATAAGAGGTGACCGGGAGGGCTGTGCTGAGAAAAGCATGGTGTTCAGAGAATGTCTGTGAAAAGAAAAGTGTCGACAGCATCCATTTCTTAAAAAAAAAGAGAGTTAGAAGGGGTAAAATTGCCCATTATGCCTATATAACATTAGACACTATTGTTAATCTCAAGGGAAATTGGTCAGTCAGGATCACAGTTCACTTCACTCATAGGACTGAGACAATATGGTATTTATGACACTTTGTGTTAAGAATCCCCTGGCAGATGTAAAAAAAAAAATGCTGGGTTATAGATTTCAAGGTCAGTCGTAATTCCCACAAGAAACTGTATTTCTACATGGCTGCTTTCCTTAGAGTGAAGAATCCGTCTCATTGAGCTTGTTTGTGGATGAGTTCACATGAACAGCTGACCCCACGTCGTCCTGGCCTGAGCTGTTTCTCAGAGCTCTGCGTCGTCAAGTGTCTCTGGCACCCCGGTTCCGGGTGGAAGTATTAACATCTTGTATCCTAAACTTAGCAATGTGTTTAAAGACCTTGACCGCCTTTTTCTAGAATGTTTCAATGTTCTGTAAAGGACTCGTAGAGTTAGACTGTCTTTTACCAAAAGTCATTTATTTCACGTAATGAATGAATAACTATTTACTCATCCTTAAGGTAAAGAAAGAAAAAATCATGGTAATTCAATAATAGTTTTTCGCTTCCGCCTTCCGCCTTCAGTGACAAACAGGCTATTTTTGTGTTGTGTGCAGAAAACCCATAGACCAGCTGTTTATTTGTAAATTATTAGTGTAATTCTGTTTGGTAAAACATTAACTGATATTTGTGAAGCCCTAGCAAATATGCATGTTATTTTTCCAAGCTCTCTGAGTTCTAGCTTCCTTCTGGGAGCAGTTAACTGGGAAGTCAGGGCCGTGAACCGATAAAGGATTATTTGCGTGGAAGAGGCTGACATGTATTAGACTTCATTCTGGATATGGTTGATTTCACTATTAATACAAATCACTACCTTTTACTGAGAGAAGCGTACATCTTATAAAACACGACTCCCATGTTCCAAAGCCTATGGCACTGTGTCATCTGCTGTCAATTAAGTGTCTATTTAATAAGAATTTCGAAGGAAGGAATGTGTGATCCAATTTCAAGTGAAGCACAGCTGTAATCAAATTATGAAGCAGCAGAACTCTATATGAAATTTTTAATTTAATAAACAGTTAAATGAGCTTTGCGGTGTATAATCCAAATAAAGCAAATCCACACTGATATTTTTTTTCAATTTAGAAAGTACCAACACAATCTAGGGCAAGACTACTTCACCCACAGACCTTCTATTCCTCTCCATTGCAGTTTTAATATAACCAGCACCGTAATTGCTATATTGATCTTGCAGATTGTCAATTTAATAATCAGGGGGTTGTGGCAGAATTCTATAACATATTGCTTTAGAAGCACAGTGAGCTGAGCAGATTAAGAATCAAACTCTTCCTGTGGAGTGCAGAAATGTGCTGGAGCACAAATGGGAAAATTTCTGAAGCACAAAACGTCCGTCGATGTATGATTTTATCCACATTTTTCTTTCCCTAAAAAATTCAGATGAGTAAGAAGTTCATAGAGGAAGAAATTCACCAGCCCATTGGAGCTCATGTGAATTGTTTTGCACATAAAAACATCTTGACAGGACTGAAGCAGACACTGTTGTAGTCACGCCAAGCTCCAGCACTGCTCTGCCTCTCCACATACCTACTGTAATTTAGAGGATGGGTGGGTATTTCTCTCTTGTTGCATTAAGGTGGGCTGGTCTCTTGTCGTGCATAAGTGATCGCTGGGTCTCGGCAGCGGAGGGCCGTCCAGAGACTGCTGTGCTCCGCAGGGAACAGCCGCCATCTGTTGCCAGCGGGATACAGAGAGGAGGAGTGTATCTGTTCTCCCACAGCTGCAGCCGCACTCTCTGCGTCGCCTTCACTCCCAGTGGCACTGCTACAGCCCTGATTGCAGTGCACTGGTAGCATATTCACAAGTGTCAGCTTCATGGGTTTTGGTGGGGGTTGGTCAGATCACATCATTGGCCTTCAAAAGAGAAAACCGAAATGGCAGCAAATGAAACACCACTAAAACCCTTCTTTTTTTTCGGGATTTAGAAAACCAACATGCCACACATGCACCAGTTAAGAAAAAATCCCTGTGCGGCCGATGAAGACTCCTTCCTTGGTTTTGTCAGCTGTAGTGCAGTATACAGCAGTAAGATGTTCCCCCTAGGTTTGCACTTTGCGGATCAAATGCCTTAAGGCTAAATACCCTGATGGGAACCAGCTGTCCCCCTGGGATTGAGTTCAGTTTGGCCTTGTTTGCCAGAATCAGATGGAGATTTGCCCCACTGATTATCTTCCTCTGAAAGGAATGCAGCCCACATTACACTGAAAGAAAACATGCACATGGCTCTGTCTCCTTGGCTGCTGGCTGAGGAGCCAATACTGCTACTAGCTCGTACTCCAGAATCCTGGAGTGCTTTCTGTCACTGGCATGCTTACACCATTGTTGCCTTCAGACAGGATTCACACATTTGTATTGTGCAGCTGATCCCCATAATGTCCGATGTCATGTCTAGGCGTGTGCTGGAGTCGCAGGGGAGCCGAAGCCAAGTGAACAGCAGTGCAGAGTCAACAAACTGCTAGTGGCCTCGAAGACCGTGTTATACATTTCTCCCAGAATTTGTCATCTCGCCATCCATCCATCTCCGTCTCCATTTCAAATGTCGAATGTTTTCCCATCCTTCATGATCCTCCCACTAGGGGGCATTGGTGGTTTCTGTATCTCAGGGTGTAAATGTACAGCTGCAATAATGCAGATTGTGATAAAGCTGCCAGGCAAATGTTACTAAATAAGTTCATTTTTTCTCTTTGTCATGCTACAGGGTGTTACGGTCTCATTCTGGTACAATTACTAATAAATAATTCATGTGTCATAGCTTAAGAAGAGCTGTCTCCCAGCCCATGTCAATGTTAATTTCTTTTAATGCCCCGAGGCTTTTGTGATTGCATCTGTATCTTCTAAACCTTCGAAAAGATCAAGAAACCAACAGTTTACATTGACTTCATCGTTTGAAACTGCCAAAGCAGCCTGCTTCTGTCATTTGTGTGGCAAATTCCAAAAGTGAATTTGTTTAGTGTTATCAGTAAAATGTTAAGCAGCCTCAAGCACCTTAATCGGGTGGACAGTCTTGATTTTACACTGTCATTAATCAGTCCAAGTATGTAAAATTCCTTAAGCACAACTTATAATTCCACTGCACACACAGGACTGCAGGAAGTCTGTTTTTTTATGTTTATGGCAGAAAGTCAAACTTGGAGTGAAATATTAAACTTTCCGTCTCTGGATGACAGCATTAATTACAGTTTATGATGCAGCATCTGTTAGCAATTACTTTATAGCACAGCTCCTAACAATGGGGCAGCCAGATAAACTTTAACCTTCTATAGGAAGAGTCACTTGAAAAAGCTCCCCAGTCCTGCCAGTTCAGAGCCCACTTTTAATGGCACTCCCACTATCAGAGTTTCAGTGGGGGTCTCCTGCGGAGACTTCATCGCACATTTCCTTGAGCGCTTAATACTGTTGAATGAAGTGTCGGATCACTATGAAAGAATACAACTCTTCCTGCTGACATTGTAAGTCTGTGTCTCCTGCAATCATTTCAAAATAGCCGACTGGTCTTAGCCATAATAACACAAATGCTTTTATGCCAGGGGTTGGTCTCCAGTCAAAAATGTATGAAAAGAAATGGCTAATTGATGGGTTTTGCTCAAACCCTGGCTCTACAGAGCTGCTGTCTTTCTGGTTTTATACAAATCTTCATGCAGAGGGTAAAGATCACATCCATTTGGACTATATAATCCTGTAATTGACTCTATTAAGTTATGGAAAACTCAGCTGGAATAAAAACTAGAAGCCTCTTTAATTCTCCAGAGCCTTATAGTCTGAGGCCACAACTATATGAAATAGATGTGGTATTGTGGGGTAATTTAAAAATGGTACAGTATACTAGTATACTGGTCCATGCATTTTATAAGATAAACACTAATTCAAGCCCATAATAAAAAATAGACTGGAGCAGTGCTGATTTAAATAAATACCTGTTTCAAACTGGATTAATTGGTGTTGCATTCTGTTTTGTGTTCAGGTGCTACCCACCTAAACCCACATCTCTGGAAAATTCTGGAGGTAAAACAACTGAGCCATCAAATTTCTTGTGAAAATGCAAGAAGAAATATAGTATTGAAAATTCTGAAGATTAAAACAATATATAACCACAGAACAGAAATTTCCTGTAACTTTTGAATATCTAATTGATTTTTCATAAACAGCATTGTTGTTTTTAGGTCCTGTGGGTTATAAAGCAGAGAGAATCTTTTGAGCTTGTTTTTCGCATGTCATCTTTGTGTGTGTCAGACTTGCTTTAATCTTCTGATGTCGGTTATATAAGGTGTTTCACCACACAGAGACCGATGTCGGCTTTTGAACCTTTAAAGTTGATACACTAACAGAGATGTTTTAATACATACCTGAATGCTCCAGAATTTTTCTTTTCCCTTTCTTTACTCAAAGGATGATGATACAAGCTCCCCAGCCATGCTGTTGAAGATGAGACCCTGGCTTCTTTCAGGGAACAACTGGATAAGATCAATTATCTACCTAGCGAAGGGGCTAGACAAACTGAATGCTCGCCTCTCCTTTGTAACCTTTCTTATGTTCTGAGATAAACACGTACAAACAGAAGACTTGGAAAAATCTGGTTTGTAAAACTAACCAAGATGGAAAAGGAAAGCCTATCCTAGCCTAACACATATCCACAGATGAGGAAATCAAGTCCCAGACAACGGACTGGGAGAGAATATAAAGGGAGAGAGGGGATGGAAAGGGAATTAGGTTAAAAAAATCTAACTAAAAATTGACAACATCTCTCTTTAAAAAAAAGAATGCAACAAAAACAAAGTTGTGGTTGAAATGGTCAATTAATTCAATGAGTACCTAATTTTGTGAAAATGGTTCAGAACTCCTGAGTTTTATCCTTATGATTAGGAGTTCTGATTTAACACAATGAAAAATACATTTTGATATGTGGACATGTGTGATCTAAACAAACTGCATTGTTTTGGACCCATAAATAAATACTGTACATGTCATAAGGAAACAGGAACCAGAATGATGTCACTTCCTTGGTGTACATGAGAGATGGGGGGGGGATTTTTTGTGTGAGTGTCTCAGGAGTGGCTGATGCCAAGTCAAGCGAGGGTCTGGCATGTGGGATAGGAGGATGGAAGTTTTTCCAGGACAGCAGAGCCCTCCTACCCATAGGGATTCACATCTTCTACTTCTGTGGCACCCAGTACCCTGTGACTATGCTATGCTTTCCCAAATTGGTGCTTCCTCAGTTTTACTGGAAGTGCCCACTTGTGAACCTGGATAAGTCCATTTTAGTGCTTTTTTGCACTTTAATCTCAAAGCTCTTGGGAGTGGTCACCATGCTGTATTAGCACCAGGATTCTGCAGTTTCTCTGTTGTTTTATCATGTGGTTGCTCCCTGTGGTTTCTTTCAGGATTTGTCATATTGCATGGTCATGAGTTCACTGAGCTTTACTACTTTCTCCTCTGCCTTTATCACAGTGAAGGTTTGGACCAGAGGATTATACAGGCCAGAGCACCAGCCTGAAGAAGGCTGGACAGCAGGTGTGTGAACAGATTTATTTGTACTTACTTAAACACAACTGAAATGAGCCGCCTGGATTTAGAGAATGTATAGGAAGGCAAAAAATCAAATGAGTATATAATTTTTTTTGGAATCAGCAGTTCCAGAGTGGCATGATGTAATGTAGGTGGGCAGGTCGCTTCATGTAGCTTCTGAATTTCTGACCTCGTGCCTGGCAGTGGAGAACCCTTGTTCCCTCATACTGTAGTCGTATTGTTTTTGCTGTGAGTTTGGCACACCTCGGAAACACAGAAGTCATGGCTGCATTACCTCTGGCACCTGGAAATGAAATAGAGTGGCTCTATCTCACTGCAGTGGAAAATAGCTTGTGTGTAATAGGGAGAAGATAAGGCAGATTAGAGGACAGAAGTGAAGGCCATTGCTACTGACATCCTTTTTTGGTTTTGCTTTTGTAAATACTGCATAGTTTAGATGGTCAAGGCAAACAGGTTACTAGGATCTTCTGTGCTTCACGCTGCAATATCCTTCCACATGCATTCTGGTAGTCTAGATTTTAATATAATTCTTGGATCAGGCTGCTGCTGACCTTTCTGGCCTTAGTCGTTTGCTCTCTAACAGTCTGTTTGCATTTACAGTATAGTCAACCACATGTATCGCAAGTGCCATTATTAGGAAAACTTGTGAGGCATTTGCAGAGGTCTAGTTTCCAGCCTACATTTAATTTCATTATCGGTGACATCTCCTAGTCTGCAAGCTGCTTGTGACCTCCATGTCTGTGCCAGAATTACAATGAGAAAAAACACAGTTGCGCAGTCACATATACACTAGACAGTCCTGAAATTGCCAATCCTCAGCTTGCCTTTTCATTCTGGGGGTCTTCACACTTAGGAAGAGGCCCAGAGGCCTGGCTTAAAACCCAAGAAAGAAAAGGCTCCTAGCAACCTGAAGATTGTGCAATGAGGAAAAGGGACCTTGCTTTTCGCAATTGTTCATAGCATTTGAAATTGCGCAATTATGTTTGGTAGCGGTATCAGAAAGGACTTCCATTTGGAGTTCCAGGAAACAAAAGACTGGATTCTCGATTAAAAAAGTTCACTGTGAGTGTTAGATATTGCTATGGACTACTTGCATTGAAGAGCTTTCCTGCTTTGCTTTGCTTTTCTCTCTTTTTGCTGCTTGTTTATTTTTAAGACTAACGTAACGCTAACATAAGACAATTGGCTGCCACATAAATCTTAAGATTTAAGGCCACCAGCCCACTTGCCCGTGGAGTTTATGGGTGCTAACAGTGAACATTACAAATGGGGGCTCAAGGCTAGGAAGGGAACAGTTCCCTCTCCTGTTCATTGGCTGATAAGTACTGTGGAAGTGCCTTTTTGAGGTGTCCATTTTTTGTGAGGCCCTGCTGTTCAGTTATGTGGTGCTATCTCCATTGACATCATGATGGTGGACAGCAGACAAGGGCAGTCTTTTCTTGCTTTTCCACAGTACCCTGCTTCTCATCAAGGTCACGTGTTCTTTGGAGTTCATTCAGTTTCTCAGCCGGTAAAACTACAATCGCTGGGAAAATAAGAGCAATACGGCATCCGGCTGGTATCTTATATGCATACTGTATGTCCACGCAGTTTCCTTTTTGAACACATTTTCCGGTTTTATCATAAACTTATCATGAGGTGAGAAATGTTTTAATCCAGGATAGTTGCGTGAACAATGAGCTTTTGTTCATGCTTCTCTTTTCTGTCCTATGTTACAAGGTAATTTGGTTACAAATGAAAATGAATGTGGTTCATTGAATGTATAAGATTTGTCACAGTGTTTATGGATGTGAGAACCCTTCTTCTCTCTTAGGTGAACAATCAAAATCATCGGTCAGCACTATCAGGCCAGTCAGACTCTCTGTATAATCTCCGAGATATAAGACTGAACTTTAGACTAGGATACACCTATAAGGAACGTTTTATTGCTTTATTACTGAAGTGCATCTTGTTGAGTGCAAGTAAGTGCCTAATAAAATGCCTAATTAGTGAAACATAAATTACATGAGGATTTGTATTAGTTATTACTGATGAGTGGTAATAAGTACCTGTCCATGTGATACTCCTCCTGAGTTACATTTGCAAATAAATGGACAAACTAACACATCATTGGTTTTTGTCCTTCCTCACCGAATGTTTTCTTCAGAACTTTCTTCCAAATTCTGATCCTTCTTCTTCATGCTTCTTATTTTTGGAATATTGTTAGGAATTCCCTGAACGATCCTTAGAATTCCAGTTCTTCAGATGATGGGCTTTTTCAAGTTTCTGTTAGCACTTTGTGCTTCAGTCTTCCCTGCGGAGCTCTGGGTACAGGTTTTCTCACCATCCCCTGAAGTCCAGAAATCATCAGATCTCAACAGGAATAATTTTGCAGTCACCCCTGTGCTTTTCAGCAAAGGCGCACAAAATGACTTTCGATTTCTGACAGATGAACTGTGCACCGAGAATAATAATAATTTTAATAATAATTTTTCATTTTATTTTTCATGCCTTTCAGTGCATTTTAAATAGACTGTACAGAAACAGAAATTACAGATGACTCAAAAAAACATGAATACCACATTATTCATGGAATACACTGGAGAGGAAAAAGATTCTCAAACTTTTCTGGCTGGAGGTGCCCTTTTCAAGAAATCCCAGTAGTACTTTAGTTTAGGAGGCAAATATGTGCTTAGAAAATGGCCATTAACCTTGAAGGAGCTTACCCCATTTAACGGTCCGGTCTGGAAGAGCAGGGAGCGCAAGGCCAAAACAAGATAAGAACTTAATGTGTGGAAAAGGTCAGCCTGCCCCAGTAGAGACACATGACGGGACAGGCAGAAAAGAAAAAGGAAGATAACGATGGCCCTACGTGGGTACAATCCCCTCCGGGACTGCCGGTGAAAAGATCCTCCCCTTCCGGGGGTGGCCCTGCTTGTCCCCTTCCAGGGCTGTCCAGTGGGCTTTTAAAGAGCTCTCACAGCTGTGGCTCATCTTCAAGCAGCCAGAACAGCTGGGACTACTGAGGCCCCGTGTGGCCCTTCATCCAGGGCTCCGCCTCCACACTGGACAGGCCCCTGCGTAATGGCACACAGGTTATAAAAGGTTTATACATGAATCTGTAGCTTCCATGCTGAAGTGTTTCTGCAATCCTTTTCAAGAGCTCCCCTCTATTTAAAATAAAATCAGACTGGGATTTGATTATTTCAGTGTTTTGTTTGCCCCATTCAACAACCGGTGCCTCCCAGCCATCCTGTGGCATGCTACACACTTCCAGGATAATCTGTGAAAAACACATTATAAAGCCATATTAAGCTTTATTCATCCCCAAATTAACTATCAAATTAACTTGTATGTATGTCACAGGCAATACCGATTGCACTAATAAGCATCGACCCCAGATGCTTGCTGGCTCATGGAGAGACTTTTATTGCAGTGCAGTTGCTTATGTGTTTTGCTTTGCTTCCTGCTGATGTTTGATCTGTTAACGAACTGTCATGATGCAGGATCGGAGATGCATGTTTTTCAGAAAGATCCACTTCCTCAGACCTCAGCAGGACGGATCGCAGTGTGCAGGTATATTCTGTATGTTACAGTTTTTGCTGTGGTTTCACTGTGACAGTAGTGCTCGTAATTGATTAGAGAAGATGGGCATGTGTCTGTTTTTGTGATCAGAACATGCCAATCACTCACAGGTCCATCTGTGTTCTGTGGCAGATGTGCAGCTAATTATTTCAACCAGTGCCTAACCAGACTGTCAGGAACCGAACAGGAGCAGCTTCAACGAAACTCCCACAGGCTTGTTTAACCAAAGGCAGGTGCTCTTTGGTCCAAACAAATGACACATGTTGCCATTGGGATAAAATTCTTAAAATATCCTTAAACCCCCCAAATCCAAAATAGCTGTTTAATACCCTTTTAGCCTGTTTATTGAGGAATTAACAAATTTATGCTGTGCCCAACAATGTTTTTATGGGATATTTGGAAGCGATGCAAGGGTCTACTTTGCTTGTTGTAATGTAGAGAATGTCAGACATGCAGTTGTCCCAGTGAATGAATTTTGTTTACTGAAGATAATACATTTGGTTCTTTATCGATGATGTTGTATTGTGCTTTTTAGGGGCCAGCCCTTGACACTACTCTGCTTTAGCTTTATTTCAGTGGTGAAACAGTGTATTAAATATCATTATTACATCTTCTACCTACATATAGTAATTGTCCTCACTTGCAATGTATTACAGCTGTGAAGCAAGCATTACAGCACAAATGAGCTATGCGCTCCATGTTGTCGGAAAAAAGAGAATGATATATGACCAGCATAATTGGATTGGAGCTCTATGGTCTCCTTAAGTAATTTCCAGCTTTCTAGTAGTGTTTTATGCCCGAATCACCTTATGTATATGGAATGGGGTCAGAAATCTCACCATTTTCCAGCTCAGGTAGCCTACGGCTACTTAGTTATTATTGTATGTTAATTGTATGCAGTTATTACAATAATTGTAATATTGTATGTAGTTATTATTATTATTATTATTATTATTATTATTATTATTATTATTATTATTACTATTTATTATAGGGGCAACACTGCATCACAGACGTTTTTGTTCCTTGTTTTTCAAGGAACTTGCCTAGTATTCCATGTGAAATGACGCACATCCCAGGACAACATTCTGACCATCAAGAGTGGCGACTCCTGGGAAATTCCTCACTGGAAGGCATCATGTGCTCAGCTACATGCTAAGAATTCCACGGTTCTGTCACTGTGAGGAGACGTTCTGGGTTGAAACTGCAGGCTCCAAGGCGTCTCTGTGAAGAAGTGATTGAAGGACTATAATGTATGCATTAGCTTCACTGTTGCAGTGGATGAAAGCCTGTAGATGTGCTCCTCTCTCCTCTTTGTGCATGGTTAATAACACCCATAACCCATGGTTAAAACTCCATACTAAGCCTTCTAGTAGATGTTCTGCTGGCTAATTCTTTGACTTTAAAAACTTAAAATTGGTGGACTGATTTTGATCTTTTCTTTACATTTCTGAAAAAATAAGTTTTCTCCAGGAATGTGGACGTATGTTTCCTACAAGAATGAGCCACCCTCCCACACTCCATGCATTACAGTCCTTCAACACACAACCCTCTCCTTCCACACCGCCTCCCCAGGGTCACCTCTCCCCAGAGACACTTCAGCTCCCTGATCCGTGCTTTCATTTCTGTCTGTCCCCTGTTCAAAAGGCCAATACAGTTTAACAGCCTGATAGCTGATGTCATGACCGTGACTCTCGATGACCTGTGATGACCCGGCGACCTTTGACCCCCATCACAACCACCTTCCTGCCTCCCCATCTGCAGTTTGGTTGTATCATGTGACAATGTCCAGCTGTTTTTACTTCTGTGTGTTTGCTTTAGCTGGACAAAAGAGGTTTTCACATCTTCTCAGATAACAACTATCCATCTTAAGAAGGTCCGTGTGCTGATTACGCTGACAGATTTTAGGACACTCCACATTAAAATGCTCATAATGTTCCACTGACTCAAACAGCAGTTTTCAATTAGGAAAATTTGTTTGTTTCATGGAATCAGTTTAAGTATTCTTTTAGGAAAGCAGGCTAGAGCTCAGGAAATACAGACCTTTCACAAGAGGAGGCTCAAGATTAAAAAATACAGCGGAACCACCCTCAGGCAAGGCTTTGATTAATTATTTGGCATTAATTTAAATAAATACAGTGTTTCCCTGTTTGCTTGCTTAACCATTATTCTGTGTGAAACATTCCATCTAAAGTCTTTGAAAGACTAACTTTAAAACTTCAATAGTGAAGTGCTGTTGCTTCTTGACTTTCTAAATCGCCCTTATTTTTGCTTTAAGGTATTTTGTAATAGATTAAAAGCAGTAACATTATTAATTAGTAAAACTGCACACTTTGAAGTGTGAAGTGTGTATTTTTTAACAGTTCGCTTACTAATTTATAAACCCGAAACATGCAGCAATCTTTACACAATCAGGGAAACTGTGAAAAAGAATAATGTTCTTCTTATACCAAGGAAGCTTAGGCTGGTACCCAGCAATTCATCTTTCGTTTTATAACCATACTGTAAGTAACGTGAATGTGGAAATGGTAATTATCAGTCTGGGTTTCTATTAGAACGTTGCTTTCTATAAACAGCAGTCAGTATCTTTATCCTCCCTTCTCTGCCCTCCCTCTAGTGATAGTCTGTTTTTCTCACTGCTTTGTCTTCGGCAGGTTGTTCCCTGACCGGACTCAGTTTCTCCCCCTCTTCCCCCGGATTTATCTGAAGGCTCTTTGTCCGCAGACGAAAGCTTCTTTTCTCTCTCTGTCTTGCTTGTTCCTTTCCTTGGGTAACATTTTCCCCATTTTTTTGGTGTGGGGGACAGACACCCCAGACTGACCACTGGTGCTCCAGACCAACACTCTTATTTACACTGTTTAGCAAATAGAGGCTCGGAGTCCTTTCCGTATTTCCCAGTCTTCTAACATTTTCTTCCCATGTAAATCAATAGGTTAATGGGGTGTGCCGGGTGGTAAAGTTAGGAAGACTTCATTAATGAAGAAAAACAGCTGAGCGAACACCTAACGGGGGCTATAATTACCTTCAATTGCAGCATTTTAAGGTTTTATTCATAGAAGAATAGTATTACAGAGGTTTATCTGATAAAAGAAATAAAAGTTGGGAACATACTGTACAGCTTTTTGGGTACTTAATACATGATGAAACAATAAATACCTTATACTAGGCTTAAGTATTTAAAGTCTGAGCAAACCACGCCCCTGTGAGGGACTCTACAATCGTTACTCAACTGCTTGATTATCCAGGGCCTCACAAATTCAACTCTTTACTTAGCTGGAATACTCTCCAAGAAATTCTTTAAATAAAAAAAAACAGGCTGAAATTCCATTAGCATCATTATGGTCTCCCAGTCGGTGTTCCACTGGAATTAGTTTCTCCCAAGTCCACTGTGGTTACAGTCATTCAGGCAAAGTGTCAAAGACCTCTTGGGATGGGCACTTTTCCCACATGAGCAAGAGGTCGATGTCACATCACTCTCTTTAGTATTCAGTGCAGGCATGATGCAAACTATTGATATGATGCTTCATTAGTTTGGGTAATTGAAATATCAGTATGGGGAAACAGAGCAGATAAATTGAAATGCAATAAAACCAGCATTTAGAGAAGGTCTTTATGGCTTACTTCAGCAGGATACTGTTAAAATGGGAGTAGCCTCTGATCCTGCTGCCAGTACAGACACAAATTACAGGCTATAGATTTGGAAGGGAAGTAAGAATAAAAGTAACTCCTGCAGAACAGCTCCAGATATCCAGGCCGTGTTAGGAGAAGTGAGTTGATCCATAACTTCAGTCAAGATCACAGAGGCAGCAGTGGCAGGAAAAAGGACAAAAGAACCGACCTGGTTTGAAGAGCTCAGAACTTGGCAAGGGAAAGAAGCTGTAAACCCAGATTCTTTTCTCGCCAGCAAGGCGTAAGAACTTCATTTGTCAAGCTGTCGTCTCAGAAAGCAGCGCCTAACACGTCACACGCCGCAGCACAGCTGACGAAGTGAACCCAACTCCAGGACTTTCACGTGGCAGAAACGCTTGTCTGTCTGAGTGCGCTCTGGCACTGACCTTCTCACCCTGCCAGCCGGAGGCTAGTTTCCTCCCAGTCTTGTGCTCTTGTGATCTTTTGCGGTCACTTAAGTGCTCGAAAAAATTAATCTTGCATTCATTTGTGTATCAGCAGTGATAGCTCCCATCCCCACCTACTCCACAAAAGGCAACATGCAAGAGCACCTTAATTCAACTTCTCTTAACGTCCATCTTTGTGATTCTGTTTGTACGGGGACTATTCTCTCTTTCCGTAAACTACTTGCTGGAGTTTATACCGGATGATTCACCCCTCTGCCAATGGCGGATTGCCTCCACACCTCCCTCCCCCCCAAAAAAACCCTTGTACCTTTGCAGCCATTTTGCATTCCATAGCCCACGGTCAGTGGAGATATTTCACTTTCCTCTGGGCAAAGAACGTGCACGGAGTCATGTTGCTCGAGTTTCACCTCGATATCACCTCCCAGGAGAAAATTCCCAGAGTCCCCACTGTTATCCTCCACCCCTTGAAGCAATGAACTCCATATGTTTTGTGCACTGTATCAACATTTAAGCAGCCTTCTCAGCTGTTTCCAATAATAAACAGTCATGCATTGCACATTATAGCAGCATAATTAAATTTACCTCCTTTCTTCATGGCACCACAATGGCACTAAATTGAACTGTGGAGCTGGAATTGTGTTTATCTCCTCTGTAAATGTGTAAACTAGCAGCACGAGAACGTAATTATTTTTATTCCAATTTTAAAATAAGTTTCAGAGTTCCATTTAACATCAAGAAAAACCCCTATGCAGATCTGTCCTGCAATACTACATTACTTTATTTAGTCTTTTGCTCTTATGAACTCATCTCTCTGTTATTGCTTCATTCCCAGACGGCTCTGCTCTTTTTGAAACTCAACTATGTTTGCTTTTTCTGCAAAATAATTTGGTCTGATAAGAGAATCGTAAAGGAGAAATCGAACATGAATGCATGAATGTCTACATTTCACATAATGTAGATTGGTTTCCAGGAGGAGAGCATTATCTGCGGTTTTAGAGTATTTTAAAAAAAAAAACTTGGACCAGTTGGAATTAATTAAGAAATAACTCCCAGCAGTCACAGGGGTGCTAGACATCAAGACATCTGCGTTGTGTTTGCAATTGTCTGTGGATAAGTACTCAAGGCACCAAATGATGGTTTCTGAGAAGGCAAGTCCTGTTTGTTTATGCTTCCTGCTGTAACAAGGCTCTCGGACTCGAAGTCCACGGCAGTAAAATCAGTCTGTGGTCAATCACATGACTCGCAGTCCTCACCGTGGATGAAATGTGGAAACCCTTGTAATTACAACCACTGAAGTCAATAATTGACAGAATTAAGCTATTCAGAGGTCAGGAAAAGTGAAAACAAGAAGACCCTACGGCTCTAGATGACCAGAGAGAGCCAGATAATTAGCCCTGTTTCAGAAAAAACAAGAGGAAGCGTTTTCAGGTTATTTTGTCTTTTTGATCAAGAGGTGCCGGATGTTTCATGTGGTTCTTTTTGGGTTGTTCATCACATGGCCCCTAATGAACTCAAACTGCAGTCCCAGAACTTGTGAAGGATTCATCTTGCAGCATTTCACCAGCAGGGTTTGAGTTTGTAGTCGGCCTAAGATCCCAGCTGGAAATTACTGTGGGTATTGAGCATAATCCCATGATCTGGCATAGTTTTGCAGCCTTTAGAATTTTAGCCAGAAGCCAGATTGGGATCAGGCCTCCTGCCCTGTGGGGTATTCTGGACACGACAGAAGTGAAGCAGAAGAGCCGAGGATGGGAGTTTGCTCCTGACGGGAAGCCCCTACGATCTCCCTGCTTACACTGAGAAAATGTAGTTTCCAAGAACAAAAAAAATGTGCAAAATTAAATTTTTCTTTTCTATAAGAAGTAGTTGCCAAACCATTTTATGCAAGACATAGGTCTCACTACACAACTCTGGCAAGTGTGAAATTGAATAAGTTGTTCCAGGATTGCCTCTGGCTTCTAACGCATTAAGCACTGTCCAATTTTTTTTGTTTTATCTGTTTTGCAATTGTATTTTTCTGAAATGGCCCCTTGAAGTGGGGGCCAGGAACTGGAGCAGTCACTCAAGGGTGAAGAGACGAATTCTGTCAAATGCTATAAAGCCACTTTGAAATAAAAAGTTTTCCACATGTACAACAGTTTTCATAATCGAGCATAAACAGTTCAATCAGCTGTAATCCTGATAGACCACATCTGTCACTGTACTCACATGGCACCCTGCCTGTGTTAATCTGTGCTGCCTCCTGTATGACCTGATTAGAAACAGACTAGTGCTGGACAGATACTATGCTGAGGGAAGAGTGGAAAACAGGTCTCACTGAGGATGAACAATTTCTGTTATGCAAACAGAATGTTATCGGCGTTGATCTGTTTTAAAAACCATCTGGGCTCCAAATTTAATGCTGGTCTATCACGGCCATTTCCTGGTGGACAGAATCTGCGTGATTTGAGGCTGTTTTGCCGTCTTTGAAGCAAAAGCTTTGGAACTTTTAAAAGAACACAGTGCACTTTTTCCACAGACAAAGCAAACTCCATTTTGAAAGATATTTTCTTTTTGCGATTGCAGCTAGCTCCATGGAAGGATTTCAAAGATTGCTTGCCTGTCCCGCTTTCTATAAAAAGTAAAATGTGATAACCTTTTTGCTCAGCGGTCTAAAAAGACATATTATGAAAATGTGAAGATTGGGCCCACCTGACAATTGTGGAAGAACTTTGAGTTTGTGGCAAATCTTCTCTGCCTACCAACACAATACCCTTTCCAGGGGAGAGATTGCTGTTGCTTTGCAAAAATTATTATCAGAGCCATGTTTATGTCTAAGAGAACATTTATTTATTCACAAAATGCCTCTGGAAGAGACGAAACATAGTGATAATCTAATTTCTAAGCAAAACATGTTGACAATCCTTAGTTTCCGAACTCTTTCAGCCTGCCTCTCTGAACATCTCGGGCTCTATTTAAGACTTTTTTGGTGGAGGTGGAAATTTCCTGTTTTCTTGTGCATTTTATACCCTAAATCCAATATTTTAGTCTTGTTGTAGCTTCAGACTACTTTCATTCGGCCGTTGGGAAGAGTTTTCCAATAATTTATGCTCATAAACACCTATTGTGTATGCATTTTTCTTTTGTCAGACTGTGAAAATATAGTTTTAAGGTCAGAAGCCAGTGTTATGAATTTCTCACTGGTTTTATTGCTCAGAAGAGAAACAAAATAAAAATCAGGGAGGCCTGGAACGGAGCTCTCTCTCAATAGTCTACTGCCATCCTGCCAAGAAGAAGAAAAAAGGGCTGCTGGTGACTCTTTCTCGCTGTGACCGAAATGAAAAAATAAATGTTGTGTAAAAACACCGCTTTTGTCACTTTGCTCGGCTGAACCTGAGAATTACCAGCTGTGTCCCAGCCTCCATTCCAACCACGCTCCCATGCCAGGAAGGTGGCGGCTGCAGGTTCCCTCTCGAGCAGCGATTCTCTCACACCTCCAGTGATGTGACAGGCCACCACACAAAACCACACATTCCTAGGGCGTAATTATAGCTCTGCGGTGTGTGATTGGGGTCCCAGTCTGCGTTTATTGGGGGGGGGGGGACAGACCCACTTACCACAACAAAACCCAGCCAACAAAGGTTGTTTTTGAGTCTTCCCCTTTTGCGAGGGCAAGTTCATCAGCAGATCAGGAGTGATCGGCAGCTGCTTCCCTTTCTCTTATTCCCTCCCCCACACTTCCCTTCCGTTTTTTTTTCTCCCAAAGCCGAAAGGAATTTGTGCGTTCGTGTGTGCGTTTTGCCTTATTGATTTTTTTCCAGCATTTATCAGGCTGAGATGAAACCATTTCTGTGTCGTACATCGGAAAAAGTTAAAAGCTCATAACTGCCACATGACGGTTTTCCCTGCTGGACTGTGCAAGGAAGTTCCTTGTTTCACCCAACAGACAAACGAAAGAAGGGATTGTTTCAGTACCATAATCGATCAAGTGGTTTTCTTTGCCAGATGGGAATCGGTGTGTGTGGGTTATAATGGAGTTCCCATTGTTATTTACTATTACCATTGGAGTAGTGTTTTTCATTGTGAAACTCGGATGAGGGGTTCTTAAAAGAGCTGAAGGCCACTACTGCAGGCACAGGAGGTTCTGAGTCTGGAATGGTCAATCGCTGTTCTGCATGGAAGTCGTCCTGCTACAAACGGGTTTGGAGGTGTGAAACTGTGCACTCTCCTCTGAAATGACTTGTGACTTCCCCGTTGTGCCTTTGGCAAGAATAGTGAGCTCTACTACGTCTCAATTCGTACAAAAAAAAAGACATGCCCGTTTTGGGTGGTTAGCTAATCTAAACTGTCCCTTTTCGTGAAGGGAGTTGGGAATTCAAGGGATTTCATCCATGTGTGGTCTGTTCCCAGTTCCCAGGCTATAGCGGGATCTAACCAGATGAGTACAATAGGCCCGATGGTCTTCTCTTATCTTTCGGATGTCCTGACTCTCGGTCATTCCTGACTGGCCTCTGGCAGCCCATAGGATCAAATTAGCTTTTAATGTGCTTCCGTAATGCAACAATCAATGTGATCTGCAAAGAACTGTAAAACCTCTTTGTCATGTGTCAGCACAGTGTATGTGACCGTGATAAACATCAGGTAGAAATGAGAAAGGATATGCAATTATTTGGGCATTTGTATCCCATTGGTCAAGCATTTTAAATCAAACCTGTTTTCGACTGTAATCTCTCAAAATGGGGAAACACAGAAAGCTCATTATTACCGTTACGTTCACAAGCACACTCTAGTCCTCTGTGGGTTATTGAGCTCGTGTGAGAGTGAGAGTTAAGAACTCCGGGCTACAAATGAAAAAAGTTGCATTTTTACTGCTTGTTTGATTACTGGTAGTTATCAATCCCAGAATCTCACCCAGGTGTTTCCTGAGGACTCCCAGAAGAGAGTCAATAAAGGGGACGTTAGTGTAAAGACATTCCCCTTATTTTCAATCCTGAACACACCTGCACTTAATTTCCACTCGTGACCCTGTGTCCTTGTTAAATTGCTGAGCTGGAAGTACAGTATTCCCCTGGCCCAGCATTGCGTTGTGCATTTTGAAATACCAGATTCAAAGGATTGGCTACACGTGAATCTCAATTGAACTTTTATACGTTTATGCACAATCAAAACTGTACACCTGCTCATAAATTTTTTTGTTTTGTTTATATTTAAAAAATGGTCATTCCAGATGTTGTTCAGGACCCACTGCATTTTGGGTAATCACAATTATGCTTGTGTTCCTACTTCGGTGACCATTTCTAATTTTATCCTGATACTCTTAGAATGTCCTCTGATCTATCTTCACCTGCGAAATATTGCGCTTGGCTGATATTGACATGGATCTTATTTAAGCCTTCTTAACTGCAGTTTGAAGAGTTAGTTCAATGCCACTAATAGTCTAAATAGAAGTAATTAGTTCCATTTCTCATCACTGTTTTCAGTTACTGTGTGATGTATGCTTTTTGTAGCTGGGAGCCAAGACTGTTGTCCAGGAAGATTCGTTCCAGCTCTACAGTCTGATCTGATTGTCAAGGGCACCACAGACCCACAGAGGTCAGCTTAGAAGATAGTTCTTAAATTATTCATATGTGTGGGGCTTAATTATTTGCATAAATATATTCCCTTGAAAGAATTTTCAAGGTTGTCCTTTACAGAAGCACATTATTATATCCTTATTGGATATTTCGGCATGCCTTACAGAGCTCTGTGAGAAACGGTGTAGAGAGTTTTTATAGGAATTCATAGTGCGCAGATTGATTTATCCTGACTCAGAACGTGTCTAGACTTTGTGTAGCACTTCTCCCTCAGTCAGTACTGGCCTTCTCGGGAGCTAATAATATTGTCGCAGAGGACTTCTCTCCAAGTCAGGGTGCCTCCTCTCCCATCGTTTCTCGTCTCTCCCTTTGGAGGGAACACATGGCATTTCAGGTCATGCTGCAATCACAGCTAAATCCTGTCTTTTCTTTTTGGTCAATCGTACACAGAGCTGGAGTTCACCACATGATGATGACCAAACAAGCTCTTTTTTTTGCTTGTCACAGCGAGAGTGAAGTTGCACAGCCGGACACTAATCTCGCTTCCCCGAGGAAGAACGAGCTCTGGAATTCGCCAGAGCTCTGAGTCCTGCCCAGTTCAAGCCTTAGTTTTCTGGGGGGGTATGTCGGGTAGGAGGGGGGTAGCTGGGAGATGCTGCTTTCAGCAGCAGTTCCAGTTTCATCTGGCATTAGGCTTTCATCTCTCAGCCAGGCAAACTCTCAGTACCCCTTGGAAATGAAACATGACTGCCAGTATTAAGTAGCAGCCAGGGCGGTTCGAATAATGATAATTTGCATTTTGTTCAGTTTATCATCATAATATTGAAACTGACGTATTCCTGGACAGAGTCCTTTCACCTTGTCTGCAAGAAAACACAGCTGAAGTGTAACGCAGAGGCCTGCTAAGCCAGTGTTGAAGTTCAGTGAGAGCCGTGGTCAGCTGCCATTCGGCTGCACAGAGAGGATATGCAGGTGGGTGGTGGGCATTTTTTATAATAATCAGTCCTTACACTTATTCTTCCAGTGCATCGCACCTTAAAACAGTGGAGCCCTGCCGCGGAGTGGGAAATGGAGTCTCCGGAAAGGTTTCTTAGTGTGTCCTAGGAGCGCACTTGAACTGGTGGTTCATGGGCTCTCCACTGGAATTCCCCAAGGATTTCCAGTCTTCTCTCTCCATAAAACCCCCTGTTTCTTTGCTAAAGTGCTCACCTCTCTTTGCTACTTATACTGTACTTTGTAGTGCTGTCTCTGGGCAGGAAAGCTTTGCAACATGGTGTTTATCAGGGCTAGGAAGGCAGTAACCTTGCTAAAGAGTGGGTAATATGGCAGCATCTATATTTTGTAAACAAAAGGTAACTATGAGAGCAACATTTTTTAAGCATTGTGTACTTCTTATACAAGTTGCAAAACAACTATGTCCCACAAATCTGTTTCACTTTATTTTTCAGTGGCTTCAATAGGCCTTTGTCTGCCTGGTGTGGAGTCATGCTTTCAAGCCACTGCAAATTAATGTGTGGTGAGCCCAGGGGCAAAAAACAAACGGCTTTACAGGCTTTTAATACAATAAAGGCTGTCAACAGTGTTTAACCTTCCAATAAAACATGAAAAAGATGTTCTACATTTTGTGTTCTGTCTCTGTCTCTTGTAGAATCCAGGCATTTTTATTGCTTCTTTGAACTGTTTTTGCTGCATGGACAAGGATGAGCGCTGTATAGAATAGGAGCCGGAACTGAGACGTTGTGGCCTTTTTTCACTTCTCTTTCTGCTGAAGTTATGTTTTGAGTGCTTTTAGAGGTGGGCTGGGACAAAGACAAACAGATGACACAGTATCAGTCTGTTTAATCATGACAAATGGAGGAATTCATTTCATAGCATCCTCGCAGTCAGTGAAAGCTTTTTGGACTAGATCCAGTTTGCTGAAATGTGGCAAGACGCATTTCTCTTTTCGACAGAGTCATATAAACTGAAACCTTTTTCTCAGCTGTGGTTTGTCCCACTTACCAAGTGTACTGTTCTGACATGACTTAGGCCCAACTTTAAAACCTTGTCAAAGAGATAATCTGCAGATGAGTCTGTGTCGGGGTCTGTCAGTGTTTCAGAGAGGCCTTGTTCATAAGTGTAAAGAATGTCTTTTATTAAGGAAGGATTTGAAAAACAGATTAGCAAAGATAACGTCAGCTATGACTAAACGATTAAGACCAGTTCGATTATAGAAAATAACTGAGCAAGTCATTTTTTTTTCTTGTTCTGAGAACAGATGAGTGTGTGTGACAGGAAGACCTGACATCACAAATTTCAAACAAATAAATCAGTGGTAGCCTCCGGGCCACTTCTGTATGACTGAAGAAGCGCACAGAATATGCCAGACAACACAGTTAGCAAATTAAACAGTAGTTACGCAAGTCAGTGTTACTTAGCAGAAGCTAACATGTTTCCCCCAAATCAGCATGTATTAAATATTTGTGTCAAGGATTGCATATGTTTGCATACTCCAGTGAGTGAAATAAAAGCCTGTGCATCTCTGTGCTCACACCTTATCGTCCCAGGCAGCCCAGAGGAGCACTGGGCTTGTTTGGCAGTATTGACAGCCGAGTGAGCTGGCGCTTTCTGAAGCGTTCAGCTGTGAGGCCTGAGGGACGGACCCTTTCAGCCCCCTGAAGATGTCTGTTTGGAGGGGGGGGGGGACGTTTCCGTAAACTCGCACAGAGACAATAACAAGCTAGAGCCGCGACAAATTCATCTTTGGCATCGAGCGCTGCAGTGTCCGGTGGAGGCTACTGTAGGTGGGATCTTTGATTTCTCCAGGGGGGGAGGTGGAGAAGTTCACAGAGGCCCGCCCGGGAAGAGAGTGGATCATCTCGCCGGGGCGAGGG
Organism: Atractosteus spatula; assembly: GCF_055471065.1. Taxonomy (NCBI): domain Eukaryota; kingdom Metazoa; phylum Chordata; class Actinopteri; order Semionotiformes; family Lepisosteidae; genus Atractosteus; species Atractosteus spatula. The sequence continues at coordinate 3,865,077 of NC_142719.1, read as the reverse complement.
AGCTCCCTTTTCTTTTTGGGGGGGCAAGAGTGTTGCAGGCTGGGGTCAGGCAGGAAAAAAAAAAAAGCTCGCAGCTGTGCTTTCCCCCCTTAATCAGCGGTGCTTGCGGTGCGCCCTGTGAGGGTAAAGAGGATTTGCAATCAGTTCTGTGCTCATTTCATCAAGTTGCGCTCCGGCTGCTTTTCTGTGCCACTGTGCTTCACCACACACCGCGCTGGGCTTCACCCTGCTGCGCACCGTGACTTATCAGACTTCGCCATGCCCTCTTTCTCTGCGCGCTCCCACCAGCCCTCTTTCCAAGTGATTAAATTGACGGATTAGTGTGGGAAGGCTTCTGGAAGTTTTTTTCTGCTGGATGGCTGAGCTGCTCCGCAAGGCTCTCATAACCCCAAGAAAAACGTGAAAGATACAAACTTTATTGGGCCTGAAGGAAACGTATATGTTTCCTGGGTATTACTATAATCAGATTAGCTCTTTCAAGTTTCACAATAAGCAAGAATTCAATAGCGTAATTAAAATGTCATATCGGAGGGTCACGTTAAGAAATGCCAAACTACTGCATTCAGCTGGGAGGAGGAAGCATTTGGAATCGAAACAAAGTGTGGGATCGGCTGTGAAGGTACTGCTCACACAGCCGGGAGTCGCGATGGAGGGACACACAGAGCGCCTACTAAAGGGGATTGAAGGAAATTACACAGGATTAGAAGGCTTTTAATAACCTTATCCACCAGGACATTTTCATCAAGAACGGGCTCCTGTCGGACAGCAAAAGCAATCAGACCCTCTTTTGCAGCTCTGTGGATTAAACTACTGAAGATTTGCTGGGCTGGGCTGGTTTTACTGGCTGCTCCCAACCTTCGGGGGAGGAAAAAAATGGAAGAAAAGAAATAACTAACCTGACGATGCTGAAACGAGATTTCAGGATTTATTCAGGTTCCCTGTCTCTCTGGAGTTACACCCAAAACTGGAAGTCTTGTATTGGTCTGGGGGTTCCAGTGCAGGTGGGACTTTGCTCCTGGTCTTGATTGGAGCTCATCAGGCTGGGGCTAATTATAACCTCCTGCATCTCTATCCCCGTGCCCAGCTCCTTCCTTGTAACTTCTCACTATGCCTTGTGCCTCAGATAATTAGCACAGGAGGAATTTCTGCTGTACTTTTGCACTTAGTAACCTTTAACACTGTAATTAAGGAAATGGTTCAGCTGTGTCAGATTGTCTTAATTAAGTTGTTTCTGCAGTTTTTTGACACACATGGGGGTAATGAAAAGCTGTTAACATTTAAAACTTTGATAAGGCCAACTACAGTCTTTTACTATTGAGGTTTTGAAGTAGGAAAGTTAGGAAGCAAGTTGGCTTTAGTAGAAATAAAATATTAATGATGTATTTAATAATATTTACCTTATAGGCACTTTTCGTCTCACTTTCAACCCCAAAATGCTTTAGATAAAGGAACTGGCCTACATCATCCACCACTGTACACTACAGCACCCCCCTGACTAAGATGTGACTGCCCCAACACACAGCAGATCAGGTGGACGAGTGAGAAATCATATCACAGGGTGAATTTAGGGGTAACAATATACTTTTCAAAGAACAGAGTGAAAAATGACCAATTCCTTGGACTTTACACCTCTGCTCTAACATACAGTGTTCTGGGATCTTTAAGGACCAAGTAGTCAGGGCCTTAGTAACATCTTGTCCAAAAGATACCTCTTCTTACAGCACATATTGTGGTTTCCATAGGATACTTTCAGGGTACTCACTGTGCAATGTGCATAAAGAGAAAACATAATTCATTGACTATACATTGTTATAAAAGCTTTTTTTGTTTTTCATTTTATTACATTTTATTTAGTTTCAGAAAATGACAGCCTCGTTTGCCGACTCTTCCAAAAGACTCTGTGATCATAAACAATGCAATTAAAATGCTGAAAGTGTTAATGATTTAACAGGCTGCACTATGTGCTCTGTAGAACAAGGAAAAGTATTGTGACTGAATTAAGCTCGATGTGATTTTTGTATCCAGGAACACAGAATTAAAGAATTGTACTGGCTCTTGTACAATGACTCTGGCTACTCGTCTTCTTCCTGTAGTGTTACGTAAGGATTGGCATGGTCAGTGCAAAAAAAATGGAATGCAAAATGCCAGTTTGTTCAGCTCACCATGCAAACACTGTAAAGTCGGCCTTTTCAAAAGAAGTGATTCTGCATGTTTGTGTTGAACAATTTTTTTTTTTGCAAAGATGTACACACTTTCTTTTGGGGAATGCAAATCACTCTTTTTACAGTAGGATGTAAGATAACACATTTTTTGTGGCCATAAATACGTGTCTATAACTGAGAAACATCAGACTTTAACATGCAATTGGTCAGTAGTCAAGGTCACTTACTACCGTCTTACTGAAACTGTTACAAAGGATTTATTCATGGGTTTGCAGTCTTCGTATTGAAGTATCGATCTGTAGTATGGCTGCATTGCTAAACCTGCTCCATAAATAGTATTGCTGTACAAACTACTGTGCATTTAATAGTAGATGGGGATTTCCCCACTTATATTAGTTTCGCTTCTGCTTTTACTTTGCAACCAAAACAGTCCGTCTGTGTGCGTCTGTGGTTCAGAAATTTGGGCAATTGGTGACTTTTCACAATTGACGAAACTCGGAGTGAAACTCTTTTTAAAAGTTGCAGGCTAGCAGGTTACTTTGGTTTAGCAGCAGGTCTTTATTTAGAAATGAACAAGCCACATGATCACAGGCTACAGGGGAATCCCAAATAAATGACACATCACTGTGGAAAAAGAAACGTGACTTTTCTGCGGTTATTACAAAAAAAAAGTATGAGCTGTGATCAGTTTCTAGGTTGCTAAATGCGTGTTTTTGTTACTTTAATAACAGGCAGGCCATTTTAAGAGTTGACTACAATTACAGACTATAAAAAATAGCATAGGCTGGTCAAACTTTATTGAGTGTGTAGGTTTGTTACTGAGAAACAAATCATAAATGCTAGATTGCCAGTTCTAAATGTCTTATATATGCCTCAGAAGTGATACGTACTAGCTGCAGATTGTTCTTCTGAGTTGTGCAATTTGTTTTTTCCAAATAATAAGTAACTTATAAAATGTTTTATAAAAGTCTAATATTCATATAAGACTTATTTCAGTAACACTTTCGAATAGGAATGTGTTAATACTCTAAAAATTATATATTGTACTAGCACATCAGTGCTAAATAAATTATGACTTCATTTACAACGTTGATTGTGTACAATATTCCAGAGAATATCAAACAGGTACATTTCAAGGTTTAATGTAGTTTTCAATGCTAAAAGCGCAAAATATTTCTAGCCTTGAGCAAAGAAGAACGAATGAACCTGATTTAAGTGTAAAAGTGATTAAAGTGTCCACAACAGATTTTTTAAGTATTAGGGGTGAAAGAAGAACCAGACAACACTAAGAAAAAGAGTATTTAAGAACAAGAGGTTCTTCTTTGTATTAAGGGTTTTGGGAGGCTGGAACAGGTACCTCAGTCATGTAGACAAAGCTGCTATCCTGACTGCTTTCAACAAGCAGCTGAACGAGATTCTCAGATGAGTGTTATCATGGTTTCTAAAGTCCTTTTTGACTGTGTAAACTAGAGCCTTTCATTTAAACTGTGTATGTGGGCATTCCCCACCCGCTCATGGGGGAAAATTCAGCTTTTGCATCTCCACTCTTAGTAGTATGACCTTTATTTTGTTAATCTGTTTTTACTTGCTCCCTAGACTCATGATGCTTTTTACACACAATTCAGCCCTTGATCCTGTTGAGTAATGCATACAATACAGGAAAACAAACATGCAATCAAATTGCTGTAGGAACTACAGTTGGAGTGGGTGGAAGAAATGTAGAATTATGTGTGTATAAATAAAACAATGCATAATTCATTTGCTGCAGTGAGTGTAATCTAAGAGCCAAATCCTGTCTCTCAATTCTCCTTTTACGTCTGTTATCCTCATCCCCATTGTAGGCTTCACCTTTCCATTCTTCATGGGAACTAAACCCAACCCTCCAGAGCTGCACCTGTTTTGATTAGAGCCATTCTTACCTTGGCCAGGTGTGCAGCAGCCTGCACTCCGATCTGTGTATGACCTAGGGAGCACTGAGCCGAGGGTCTCTCTGTGCTGCTGAATAACGGCTTGTCTGTGGGCATGTGTCTGGGTTTTTCTCTATTATTAAAATACCTCAGGTGGGTACTTTCATAACACTCCTCTTTTTTTTTATTCTGTTGTTTTAGACAAAACAATTCTCATTGAGAGCAATATCCTGGAGACCCATTTAAAGTGGCAGGGGATTCGAACCCATGACGCTCTGATCTGGAGTCTAGAGCTCTTGCCACTATGGCACACTGCTCTCTTCATGATTTTAAAGTTGGGAAATGCAATCTGGTTCTTTCAAAAGCACAATAGCAAACAACTGTCTGGACAGGCTTATGGTGGACTGCGTTTCTTTCACCTTTAAAGTATTTTTAACCACACAGTTTTTTTTTAATTTGTTCTTGAAAAGATGTTCTGCTAGTCTTCTCCCATGTTCCACAGGGCTTGCTGGAGTTTGACAAAGCTATTAGTAAGCACAGAAACATTACCAGCACAAACGGACAGCTTTGCTTTTGAAACTGTAGTAGTACAGATTTCTTTTGTCTTATTTAATAGTGTTAACCTCAGTCTGCAAGGTGAAACTCTCAAATTAAATTAGTAAGTCACTGGAGAGCTGTATAATAATAATTTTACTACTGAGTGCTTTTCAAGAAACTCAATATACGTGATTCACAATAGAAACAAGCAAACGAAATGCCAACACATTTATTCTGTAAAGCTTCATTATACATCTTTTTTTAGTGAAAGGATAAGTGCTGATGGTTGCAATGTCTCCAAATTTTTAAAGTCTTTATTAATGGGAATTGTGGTTACAGCAGTTAAACATGCTTTTTATGAGGCTTGTATGAACAGTAATAGTATTTGCTGGAAGTTGATAATAAGAGTCCTCAGAAACACAGGAGACAAATCACTGAATGTTTGCAAGGTCCACAATTAACAAAGACAAGCACAGTAATAAAAAAAAACTTGCTTTTATTGCTTATATAGCACAAATTATAGATATGTGTCTGAACTACAGACTCCCATACCTGAAGACAGAACATACAAATCTAAGAAAGATTGCAAATGGAAGAAGGCCATCTAGATGCTTAGTTTTGCAAATAATTGATCCCAGGATCTTACCCAGCTATTTCTGAAAAGAAACCAGAGTATGGACTTCAGCCACATGGCTGGGCAGCTTGTTCCTGTCACCCCTTCATCCCACCACATTCTCACACGGAAGCGCACTCGCACTAATCACACTCCAGCCCTGAGCACTCCTGCTAAACGACACGACTCCTGCCAATCAGCCAACCACGACACTCCATCAATCAGCACATCTTCTCCCTCGCACAACACTTAAACCCTCCAGAAGCCTCCATTCTTTGCCTGATATTGGTTGTCCTTTGGAGTGCCTACTCTCTCTTTGTAATGAACCTTGGAACCTTCCTCCGGCCACGTCTACTGTCTTGCCCTTTTGGATTGGAAGCTTTCCTGTTGACCTACACCTTTTGAGTCACGTAACTGCCTTTTGACTATGCCTTCGGCCTTGCCCTCTTCTGGATTGGAAACCTACTCGCCTACCTTTTTGTTACTAACGTCGGGACTCGACTTGGACTTCGCCTTTTGAGGACTAACTCTCGCCTAGCCCTCATTCCCTCCAGGAACTATACCCTCATCTCTAGCCCTCCTAAGGTACTGCATAGGGTTCATCTTCCTGTCTGCTCAGCGGGTCATCTGTGATGGTTCCAGACTCCCACACCCCCTGTGTATTAAATATGTATTGTAGGTGCAGGAATTGTCTTCATGTGTTAAGAAGCTTAATATACATCATTAAATTAATGAATTAACTGAAATTCCATCACAACACATCCCACGTGAGGCCTGAAGTTGAATATTTTGAATGGTAGAATTTGAATTTCTTGGTTGCTTTGTCAAACAGTATTGAAAGGGCTTGTGGTACAGAGAGCTTTAGCTGCACAGAAAAGATTTGCTGGAAACATTAGTGTAGAGCCCTTGGCAAATGTCTCTCCCACTACACAGCCCTGTAACTTAACAAGACAGTGTAAAGACAAAAGATGTGGCGAATCATGAAACCCTCAAACCTCTGAAACGAGGCTTGGAAAAAGCATTTACAAGGTGCTGTTTTTCCAAACATTTTAACAACATGGCACACTGATCTAGACAAAGCCTACCAATTAACACTGGTTGGGACAGCTGAAAGGAATTACTCATAAAAACTCCTCTTGGAGAAGAGGGCGTGGTTTTATATTCCCACCTGTACAGAATAAAATTGCTCTCGGGTGAGCAACACCCCTAGGGGTTACCTGAGTATAAAGACAGTGTTTCGTTTTGTAACCAAGAGCCAAGGGGTGTGTGTGTGTTCACAAAATGCGATGTAACTCAATTGAAAAACATTGTTACTGTATGTTGTATTTTTCTTTCTTTATCATTTTTGACTGAGGACACTGACATTGCAAATAACAGTGGATGACACGTATTTCACCCAGGGTGGTATTTACAGGTGGACAGCAGCATTCCACATACACACTTGCAGACCTCCACCTACACGTGCAGAAACAAACAGATACAGATGGCTGGTCATTAGCTCCTTCAGGGGGTGGGTAATCTTTTTAGTTTGCACAGTTGGGAGGTGTAACAAATGGTTGCAATTCCCTGTCCCCCTCCCTCCCAAGTTGTGTTCATTCTTCAGTGTGTGACATCACTCCTTGACAGCTCCCTCATGCTCATTGGCTGATGGAAGCAGAATTGCTGCTGAGCTCCAGAACTCACAGTCTTGTGCCAAGAGATGACATCAGCACGTGGAATTCAGCCACGGATAAAGCTTGGGTGCTTTTTCAGCCACAAAGCCCCCCTCCACACACCTCAGCTCTCCCTCCTCTGTAGTACTGTGACGTTGATGGCTGGGGATTTTGATTAAGTTGTCAATAATAAGTGGAAAGAAAAATTAATGCAGTGCATCAATCTGGCTGTCCCCCGAGGAATGAGGTTTAACCAATCTTTAGTTCCCTCTCTCGGCTTTGTGACTCTATGCGGTAGGGGGTGCTCGTGATCATACTAATGGGGGCTGGGCTATGTCTCGACAGTTATAACAACACTTTTTTTACTGCTTTTGTCAGTTGCCTAAACCACTTCAAACTTCAAAGAGCTATTACAGCATCACTGAATCATTGCAGACAGACTGTATGGTGCCCTTACTTACAAGGAATAATTGTTCTCCTTTAAAGAGGATTTTGGTTAAATATTTCAAAGTATGAATTTGCATGCCTCTATAAGGTGTGTACTGAAATGCAGATGATATGTACATCAAAGGAAATTAAACCAGCTCAGGAGTTCATAAATTGTATTCTCCGAATATTAGAAAATAACTAGGCTTTCTGCATTCAAATTAAGGTCTTCAGAGTATATAACACTTGAGTTTACTTTTCTGTACTTAATGTCATTTGTGTAAAATACATAACGTGCGTTATGCTTTTTCTCAGTGCTACCCCTAGAAAATGCACAGGCATGGTCTCCAATCCCTGCAGCCTGTAGTTTAAAAAAAAGAGAAGAAGAACGATAGGTTTATTTGTTTTTACCAAAAAATATGTTTTGCCAATGCATTTTTGCATAGCGATGCCTGCTTCTGTATGTTAGCCTACCTTTTTTGTTGCTCTAAAGAGCTCCCAGAAATAAAGGCATAATTTGATTTTGCAACTGCACATTTTTAAATACATTAACATCCCATTCATCTTTAACTTTTAATGTGGTCCTATCGCATTTTGTAGCAGAGTACCATTTTGTGGGAAATGATTTAAGAGTGAGGGAATTGTTCCACTGTCAGTATTGAGGCTTGGAAGTTACATGGTTAAAAGACGGAGCAGGATAGACAGAAAAACAGCATTTAAATGCTGCAGTAAAGCTGGAGCACAAAGACACACACACACAAAAAAAAACTTGTTCTACTGCTCTCCAGATTATTCCCTTTATGCTGTGGATGTCTTTGTGTTGCGGTATAAACCTCTCTTCCGAAAGATAAAACGTGAAGTGACTCTTTTTTGATCCCATGAGGACCTGCCCGTGATGAGAACTGCCGAATACCAGCAGAAGCTAGTCAGCGTCTTGTTCAGGTTTGAGTGAAATCCGCAGGCAGCCGGTAATTTGCTCCATGCTCATTTTTCTCAGTGCTGCATTCACAAGCTAACCCAACATGAAAGGCCTTGGCTCAGCATATGAAAAAGAAGAAAAAGGGATTGTGCAGGGCTCTTGAAGTGGGCACATGAGTGCATTCATTACATGATAGCTTAGCTGCAATACTTTATTACCGATAGGCAACTGTAGTGATGTCTCTCCTCTCCGCAAGTAGCTTGTCATCTGACCCGCAGATTTGAAAGATAAGTACAAAGACAGAAATTAACTTCCATGTAAACTGTCATATTTATAATTTACACAGCATCTTCAGTATGAGTCATCTTTGTCAGCGAACAGATGGGGGAAGTTTAAGGGATTATTGAACTGTTGCACTGGCATGCCTGGGTGACATAAAAAACAACAAACCCGCTCTCACACACTACGATTTTCCAAGGAGAAAAGACTACAGGCTGAGCATGTTGTGTCCTCTGTACTTTAAATACATAGCAAGAGATACTGTGTGAGTGCAAGCATTTCAATCAATTAGCTAAACCATTTTATTTGCAAAGGTGAAGTAGTGTTCAAAGACCTTAGACAAGGTATGACTGACAGTACAGAATTCAGCATATTAAAGGTTTTCAGGTACAGAGAAGTCTACTTGGGCAGAAACAAGTGCACAAGTCAAAATGGTAAAGTTGTGGTCCTTCAGACAATCTCAGCAACATAAATACCTAAGACAGAGCCTCTGTGACAAAAGGCCACTATCAGTCCTGCTGCTTGTGACTGTACCTCAGTGTCAGCTGGTCTGTGTTCTAGTGCACCGATATTCACTCCCGCTCCTAGAGTGCTACCATGTTTCAGCCTGGATTCAGTTCAGGGCGCTGATATTCACTCCTGATCCTAGAGGGACACATTGTCTCCAGGTCTTTACTGATTGAGGATTATACGTTCCCTACAAAACCTGGCAGACTGTGGTCCTCCAGAACCAGGAGTGAATATCGCTGGACTCTCAGTACGAAATTGAACCGTTAACTGAACTAATGATCGGACCTTTCTAATAGTTGTGAAAAGACGCACTTTTCGCACGAGGGAGGAAGCTGCAGAGGTCAGATGAAATATCAGAGAATCCCAAAACTCAGAAAACTCTAAAGGCAATGCTTATCAGCTACATCCAGTGCTCATTTCATCAAATCAAGATCTTGGTTGGAATAAAAATCAGCTGTGAAAACCTGTGCTAAGCTAGTGTATGGAGCTCAAGGCTCTTGAACAGCATGAGGCTGACTGGACTCCTCTTTAACACTGAGGCAGTGATACATGTGTCCCACCTGTTTGTAGCTGGGAGATCCACCCTGCTAGCTTCAATAAACCCCTCCTCCACCTCCTCTTTTTTTTTTCTTGGCTGTGCCTGACACGGCCTGGCGCAGTGTGTCAGCGAGCACATGCCCAGCTACTCTGCTCGACTGCTAAGCATCTATAATTGGTAGTGGTTAGCGGTGATCTAATTGTCACAGTTGGTTAACGGCATGGGCATTTAATATTTCATTAGATGATCTGTAGCTCATCTGTGCTGAGAGCACATTCGTTCCAGACGCAGCAAACATTCTAAATATAAGCGCTGCTCTATTTCAAAGGGATATTTCACACATGAACAATTTTAGTTTCCTGCTCCTCGGTTTAAGGACAGTTTCTTCTTTCCTTCCTTTTTTTACTGCAGGTCAGCATTAGAAAAAGTAGAAATGTAAAATCCGTGTGCCTGTGAATCATTCTGCACAAAGTACAGCAGGAGATTTTACGTTTATCGATAACGTGAATTCCTTGTGGAAGTCACACACACAGTCACACAGCTCTTGCTCTGCTCTGCCCTTGTTGTCTTGTATTTATCTCTGTGTTTCCATGCCTACTTCAGGTATATTTTGTATGGGTCCGTAATCCAACTCTTGAATACAATTTTCAATAGCATATAAAAGCAATGAGGTTTGCTCGGTGGCAGAGCCCTTCTACAGATCAAATGTCAGTTGCTTTGCTTAAAAATAGCTGATAAGTCATTAAATGATTAATCAAATGAATCATAGTTAATAGCGAGAGAAGCTGACAATAAATAGATCTGGAGAAGACGTAATTGTTATTGAGCACTGCGTAAGTGTGCTGCTTGGCATTCTCCAAAGCGTGTATGAAGTATTCACTCCCTTCCCCGATACTAATAAAATAAAAAAACTGGCAGTGCTTGAGTTCACACAGCACCCATAGAGTTGGCACCTGTGTTGGCAGATGTATTGAAATCCTGAAAAGGTGTTGCACAAGCACCATGTGTCGAATAATCTAATTTCTTATTCAAATTAGAAAGTAATTTGCAATATTAAGTATGAAAGAAAATAGGTGTCAGGATTTTGGTCACAAGATGCGACCTTAGATAATTTTTTAGTAACTTCCCCTCAGATTAAAGACTTTGCTGCACTTAATATGACACTGTTCTGCAAATATTTCTTCGGTACGTCAAATCAAAGATAGTCGGCTCTTCATTCAGAATAATTCAGCTCTCCCTGCCCTAATACTTCTGTTCGGCAGATTTCCTGCCCTGTATTAACTCTGTAGCAGACAACAGAGCTTTCAACAGTGACTTCTTTCACAACAGAAGCACGTAACACGGTCCCTTCTAAGTGTAACCTGTAAAACACTTACCTGCCTAACCAAAATAAGAACTACAGCATAGGAGGGTGTGTCTGTTAAGCTAACATATTTACTGTTTGGCGGATTGGAGATGGTGACCCCTGGTTTGGCAGATTCATTCTACACACAGAACGAAGGCTTTTGAGTGACCAGCTAGATTGAATGCCCCACATTGTTGATTTTTTAAAACAGCCACAGAAAAGGGTACAATAAGCTGAATAAACTTTTATTCATAAAAATCAATCGAAATATTTACTAAAGTAAGCAGTGTTTTACCTTACTTTGTTTACCAAAATATTTACCATAAAACTATAATTTGGGCTTTTTTTTTTGCTGTAAACTGTGTAACTAGATTCAGATTCTAGATATTTTATTGAGGAGAAAACATTCAGATTTATCTCACTTGTGTTTCCTAGAACATGAACTTTATCTTTCATTAGCACAACTCACACTGCCTTAATGTTGCTTAAAATAATTAAATTAGGTTGCTTGGCCAACTGTTCACGAGAAACACCTGTGTAGGCTTTAAAGCTTTCTGTAAACATTGGTGTTGCTTTGACAAAGTTTAAAAATAAAATGGGCGATCCGACTGGTGTTTGGGGATTGCGTTTAGTTACCTGTTAACTCCAGCAGGGCAGGATTTCAGGCCACAGCAGGGATCTGTGAATCCTGGCTAACAGATCAGCAGGAAGTGACCCCCTGTGTTCTAAAAAATGACAGGATGAAGGGGTGTTTAAACAGTGCTGCGTCTCAGCTGCACTAGAGATGGAGGACCTGACTGACAGCCCCATGCGTTATGGTGGAGTTCCTGCACAAAGCATTCAGAAGTATATTTCCATTAAAATACAGTAGCTTTCTAATGTCGTCCTTATAATTTATATTAACTCAGTACAATAGATTTAATCTTTGGGTCAATTTTTGGTTTTAGGACCAAGACCGGAAGCGTGAAAGAATTCATTCAGAATGAAATGTACATTGCCCTAGCAACATATTCTAAATGGTGTGTTCCATAATAAGAATGGCGTATGCTATTAGAGCTGGACAATGACTAAGCATGTAGCATTTCAGATGGTTCCTGAAGGTAGGCTTAGTAAAGCAGTAGCAAGACTAGGACTTTTCCTCAGTAAGCCGTGCCTTGGAAAATAAGTTTGTGGCCATTACGTCACACAAGACATGGCTGTTGGTGTGTGAGTGTCTCTGATGTATTGGGAAGGCAAAGGCAGACCTGTCTTTACCTGCAAATAATCTTTTATCTTTTTATCCTTCAGCATTAATATTATCACTGTCTAACTGACCGTTGACGTTTACGCTACTTCAGATAAAATAAATCCCTTTGTTTATTTATAGTTTTTGCAAATGAGTGGTTTGAGTCCTGGTTGGCTCAAGACCGTTCAGGTTGATAGCTATCCTTCCTGCCTCCGCGGGTGGCTGGGCGCAGACAGCTGTCACGGTTATTTCCTGTGACTCTACCTTGCACCAGGTAAATAGGGAACACAATTTCCATCCCAAATTGGCATTGGATCTGACACAACAGAAAAGACAGCAGCTTGACGGGTCTATTCAGTTTACCCTAGCTTGAAGACATCAGTAGCAATTATAATGTCATGTTTCGTGTCTTGAACCTGCAGACTTTATGCTTCTCCAACATTTCCTTGTGCATAACCTAATGTGTTAGATTTCCATCCTGGTCTGCACCTGTGACAGGGGAAAGCATCGACTGTGTGCTCCGCTGACCACTGCAATATTGCTTGGATTAAACACTTCCTAAGACTGGAAAATTGGTTAAGAAAGTATTAGGTCCAAACTTGCCCCAGGTACTGGAATAAACTCTTGTCTCCTTAATTTCACGCCACGCAAAGCACATCATACCCATTGTGAATATTTTAACTTAGCATTCAGCAGATAAGCTGTCTCTAGGGATGGATGTGATTATCGGAGGGACATTATTGCAAAAGCTTTGTGTTTTTTGCAAAGAAATATTCCTGATTCCTGTTTAATTTCTGATTCCGGAAAACATTTTATGTCAAGATCACAAGAAATAGAGCAACAGTCCAGGCAAATGGAATGAATACACTGAAGGTGTGTGAGTATGGGGGAGGTTTCTCAGAAGGTTTTTTCCTGCTGGGTCTGTCATTGCATGATTTCTCTAAAAGTGAATCAGGGATCTTTAATCTTCTCATCACTCTGTTCAAATAATCAGAGTGTGAAAGAAGGATTCATAAATGCAGTAAACAATTGTTAGTTGTTTTCAGTGTTGTTAACTTTTATAACTCCTCAGTACCAGAACAGCCCTTCTGGTGCCACCTCAAGACCCACCCGAGTACTCCTTTCCATATTCTTCACCACTGAAATTTGTGTCTTGTGTCTCGGTCTCACTTTTCACTGCACTTCCACAGCCTGTGAGTCCCTCAGGAAATGCAAGAATTTCTCTCCCTTGTTTTTTGTATCAATTTGGCATTAACTGTATTTATGGTGCTTTGCATTGCACATTTTCAGCTTTTAATATAAACCAAAATGTTGCCTGTGGATGTTTCATAGGAAGCCATAGTGAAAGAAAGATGCAACCAAGCAAATTGCAGAATTCTTTTGCAAAATTCCGTTGCAATTTCACCACAGTAGATTTTCCTGAAGGGGAGTTTGGTGGAGGCTGATCACAGGAAGGCAGCCTCTCTCACTCTCCCTGTCTCTCTGGAAGACAGGAAATGTAAAACAGAAGCTGATTACTCTCAGTGTGTCCTGGCATGCAAACATCCTGGCAGTCCATTTCTGAAAACAATCACCAGTGTTTTGAAGTTTTTACTAAAAAGCTCAGGGTTATCAGCTGAGAGTACATTCCTCACATATTTTCTCTGTCCATGTCTCCTGCAACCTACATACCTAATCTTCATAGCTAATCTTCACTTCTCTGTCTCTCTCCAATTCTCTCCAATTCCAGATTGAATTGTAATCCAGCAACAGGAATGGTTAATGTATTGTTGTAGGTATTTCCTACAAAGAGAAGGTTTGCAGTTTATTGATTACCTGTTACAAATTTCTTTATTTGTGTGTCTGATTTTACAAAGAAGTGTGTTCAAAGAAAAAAAGACACACAAATGTGATGCTACACAGTGTGACCTCTCACGTTAGTTGCTAAAATAGCTTTGGATTTCATTGTGTAATGAAAAACTGTCCAAAGGATAGACTTGCAAAGACTGCGTAGGTTTAGGGATTTTGTTGGATTGCAGTTGCCTTACAAGATTTAAAAATAACTACAGTACATTTTGATCAAATCAAGAGGTTTAATAATGATGAAGGAAGTGCTCAGATTCATCTGGTTAGCAGAACATGCTTACTGAGGCTATGCAGACCATGTAGAACAAGAGTTCAAAGCAAGCAGTGCTACCAAATTGTGTATGATGGGGAGAAAGGGGCTTAGGGCACCATTTTCTGTGTCACCGATTAGCTCCTTAAGGTCATTTCATTTAGTGTCATCAGCAGTGTGGGATAAGAATTTGCAGGTCGCCAAAACGATTTTCAACAGAATCATTAATAGGTGCATCTTATAGAAGCAGATGTTGATCTTTATGAGATTACCATGACCTTGCTGGTACTCATTTCCAAAGACTGTTGGTATAAGATTTTTGTTTTTGTCCTGTCTGCTTGATTCCTATGTCAAACATTGCGATCTTTGCATCGTAGTGGGCAATTCAAAGATCAGTGATCTGTGATGACGTCTAAAATGCAGAAGACACTTTTATCATGCGAATGCGTTTTAACAGATTCTACAATCTCTACAATGCTTCTGTGTCTTATTTCTTGTGCTGCAAGAAAACCTCCGTAGATGTTCAAACATTTTTGTTTCACAAGGCACAGCTGCATCTCCAAATCCAAAATAGTAATACCTGACTCCCTGAGCATTACTGCTATAGTAAAGACTGAAAGCCCAAATCTGACATCTTACCCACCCCAGTGTCAGAGTACCAATATAGTAGCACATCACTGACATTCAGAAACCCCACGAGGAAGCTCATTTGGCTCTTCTAATACCGTCTTTGTGCCATATTGCTTTTTTCCGCCTGTAAGTGATTCTATTTTGGTTTGACTAGATCCTGCACCGACCTGGGGGAGTATACGCTTTCTGAGACAGATCATCATGGCCATGACAAGCACCTCGCACTCTCTCCCCTGTATTTAAAGAAGTGAATTCGGATTTGGGCACTTCAGAACCCCGGTTGCTCCAAAACAAGATATGAGAAGAAGAAAAATGTTTCCCGAATCGTCTTTTTTTGTGGCCAATTACATATTGAGGTACGTTGCCTTGAGTTACCCGATGTCCTTTCTCTCTGTCTGGTTTTAAGAGTGTAGCCACTTGAGCCTATAGACCCTGCTTTCTTGCGCTCTGTTTTCTGCTGCTGACATTGCTTGTATCCGTGTCATCAAAGTGTGTGCAGCTCATTTATTCAAAGAGCAGGCTTTCTGGAAGCCAGCACATGCTGTAGTGTGGGGCTGTATGAATCATCTTAGGAATGTTAAGGTTTTCTGCCCCACTGATAACTACAGTAGCCCTTTCATGTTGTCTTGACAAGAGATGCTAAATTACGTGCACTTTTGCATGCCGCACGTTGAGCAGAAAGCAGGACTTGGTGACCCTGAAGCCATACGGTGACCTGAGTTAGACAAAGAGTTGTGCAAGGACAAGGTATAGTATTCTGAACGTCAGAATGATACTGCTTACAATCTGTAGAAAGGTATTATCCATCTCTGTCATCTCTGCAATTGTCTTCTTTATTTAAATGTCTGTAGACCTTCCTAGGGGACAAGTTTCTTGTTTATCCTCTTTTACTAATCAAAAAACTTATGTGCCCCTCTGTTGAACCTAAGGAGTGCCTGGTCTTTTTTCTCCATATTATGTGAAAAACAGGTCACGCATTAGTAACCACATTCCTCTGTGTCCCTGTGACCTTCTACATTTTGTAAAATAGCTCATTTGTGTTTAACAATTCCACTCAAAAGCGCCGTCGTTTCTCTCATAAAATATACAGTATTGAAGTAATTTTGTGTCTAAACGTTGGTCATTTTTTCTGTCTGTCTCCAAATGTCTGTCTGTCTTCACATATTTATATAGACATTAAAAAAGACAGTCTTTTCAAGGAAGGCAGACTGTCAGCTCTTCACATGAGGTCCTTCAGAGGACTTGGTTCTGAGAATAACAGCAGGCAGACTATCATAATCATATGACACACAAATATCTACTGGATGGTCTCACACTGCAGACACAACTGAGCCTGTGATCAAAATCATATGACATACATCGTCTGAGTTCCTGATCTGTCTCAGCTGTTGAGATGTCTTGTATATTTAGAGTAGAACTTGCACTCGAGTACAATATTTCTTTAAAAACTAACATTTTCCTGTATTTCATACAGAAAGTCTCTCTACTCTCTGTTTCATTAGTCATAAATAACTAAACTTACAGTACGGTTCAGCAATATATTGAATCTTTATTGTCCAGTCCTTCTTCCACTATTTGCAATGCCATATTTAGCTTGATTGATCCTTATTAGATTGGTTATCTCTGTGTGCTCATACTCTGCCATGACAGGCAAAATAGAAGGCTCTTTACAGTCTCTCTTCAAATTGTAACATGTGACGATAACACAATGAAGAAAGTTGTGATGCTTTTGAAGAATATTAATTTCCTCGGCCAGTGAAATTGGATGGACTGATGGACCTGTCAGAAAATTCCAAGACTGTGAATCACTTCTCAACTGAATCTAAGCTGAGCAGGACTCAACACCTTTATTGTAATATTGCTAAATATGAATGTATTAAAGCACTTTGAGGAGGGCGGTGTGTCCCTGGGGAAGAGGGTTCATAGATCCTCTTGAGACCTATTAGGAAGCATCGCTGATTCATGTGACGTGATCTGTTAAAGTTAGTTCTGCTCTCCCCCTCAGCCCAGCCATTCTCCATTTAAGAACAAAGTTTTTATTATACACCAGGATGAAACAGGAGCCTTCTTTGGACCAGGCTCCATGGAGACATCAGACATGTGCTGTGAGACACAGACACGCCACATGGTGTGATCTGCTCTACAGAATGATTCCCAGCAATTAACAGTCAGACAGAAACTGGCAAGAAGTGAACTGATTTTATTTACATTACATATATGCGGACACCTTTACAAAATTCAAATTTGGATCCTATAAGACCCATCTTTTATTGTCTTGGATGGGAAATTTGCTTTCCCGGCAGGTCAACAACATAACACTATACATAACACACAACAAGAACCCATTAACACATAAGAGACGTACATGTATGTTGAGAAATTAGAACATAAGTTAAGTTAAGCAGGTTAATAGCAATGGGAATAAAAGATAACTTGGTTCTATTTGAATCTAGGTAGTCTAATTTGACGCCCCAGATGGTAGGGGCTCAGACTCACTGTGCAAGGGGTGGTCATGACAGTCACTGATTATATTGGCCTTACGCACTATTTGTTTGACAGAGATGACTGAAAGCTGTAGTTGTTTTGCACCAATAAATTTGCTGCATACCTTCACAGTCCGGCTCAGGCTGTTTTTATTGTGTATATTAAGATTACCAAACCAGGCCACTGCAGTTAATGCTAGAACAGAGTCAATGAAATCTACACGAGTCTGTATATTTCTTGTCATACCAATGACCTGCTGTATACTGGGGTTTTGATTATCATTACCAACAATAATCTTTGAAGTCCAAGAACTGAAGGTGGAAAATGTGAAGCTGTTTCTGATTAAAAGGGAACTGCAAGGCTATTTTTATATTCCGGGGTTAGAAAGAATCAACATTGATGAGTGCAGTTCAAGCAGCAATAAAAGTAAATTGTACACAGTAACTTGTAAAACCTCCAATTTACATTAAAAAATAGATTAAATTTCCAGGTATGTGCAGGCATGTGAAATTGGGACTGCAGTTCCCCTTTGAGTTGTAGCGCACTCCTTGCTCGAAAGGTTCTATTTCGCAATCTTCAGCGATTCACGGTGTGTCTCCCCGGTTCCCACACAGCAAGCCCCGGAGCGATGTTTTCACACGCACGGCTCGCAGCCCCTACGAGGACAGTCCTCGCCTGGTCCTGCCCAGCTTCCGGACGCCCAGGCTGGGACTGAAGGACTACTGGCTGAGCCCCCAGAGGTCCTACAGCGCGGGCAGCACCTGGCGCACCGCGCACCGGCAGCTGATGGTGTTTCCCGGCAACACCGGCGTGTCCGACGTCTCTTCCAGCCACATGCCGGCCTGCTGCCACCTACATCACCCCCTCGTGTGAGTGAGCCGCAGGGTCGCGTGGGGTGGGCGTCCACGAATCCCAGTTGCTCTCCTGCGCTAACTTCACTGCACTTCTTTGGAAAGACAAAAGGCGGGCTTTTCCAGTAAAATGTGCACATTGCCCTTCAGGGAATTCTGGAAAACAGATATCTCAGGCCTGACGTTAGTTCTGAAAGAACATTATCGTGTTCTTTGACTGCTAAGAAATCAAAGGCGTGTACACATAGCATGAGCATCAATTATTTATTGACATGACTCACACATGGTGTGCCAGGAGGGCCTGTTACTGCAAACACAGCACGGCCACAGCGCCACATGACTGTGCCACGCAAATGCAGGCAGCCACTGTGGCGCTGGGAAGCAATGACTGAAATCCTAAGAAATGGGTAAGAGTGCGCAGTTGTGCTGAACACGTCTCTGCTGTTGAAATGTGAGCCGGCAGTCAGATTCAAGCGCCGATGCGTTCCTGGTGCAGAGGTCAACTTTTGAATTGTGCTGTTTAATTCTTAATTAAAGGTCCTTCTTTTCAGCCAGTGCAGGTCATGCTCAGATCATAATCCTGCAAACTGCGCTCTAGTGAGAAAGAAGACCACAGCAAAGATGTGAGAGAAAGATTTGGAAACCTTGCTTACAACAGGACTTGCTCACCATGTCCCGTGGTGAGAAGACCCTCATTGGCCCGCCGTCGTGGGCACAGGAGCGGCCAGCAGCCCCTCGGAGAGGAGGAAGGACACCAGCTTCCTGCTAGGCAAACGAAAACAAACGAGAGGAAAATCCCTGGTCAAAAACCCATTTCCTTTTTCCCTTCCATAAATCTCCGCAGGCCTCCTCCCGTCGAGAGAGCTCCTTGTTAATGGTCCTTTTAATCAATCTCGTGTGGTCTTAGTTAAAGAAAAGTCAGACTGATAAATTAGACGCATTCCTGCGCTAGAATTCTCTGGCTGCTGCTGGGATGTGGCCGTTCTTCTCTCTTATTCTGTACCCTTTGCAAGTATTTAAACCCTTTTGGGCTACTGCCGGAGACTGCTGTACCCACGAGGAGTATTTTAAATGCTCCTCTGTAAAAAAGTGGATTTTGTGTTTTGCCCCTTTTTTGAATGTGAATTATAGTGCTTTCTCCATAGCACACCCTTAACAATGTCAGTATTAAAATGGTTAGGTACATAAAAATAGTATTTTTTCAATCCATCAGGGGGTTATATATGGAAATTGAGACGTATGTTCTTGATTTTACTCTGTGGTGGAGCTGATTTTTCAGGCATTCATTTCTTCATTGTATCTCCATCAGGTATCTCTTCCTCTTAACCCTTAGTCTGCTGCATTTTCTGGTTTTCTTGCTGTTGGCTGCTGTCTGCTGCATTAACTACAGTACAGGTGTGCCACTCGCTCACAAAGAAGGATTATATCGAGGCACTTCAAAGGACAAAGTAAAGACAGCTCAGGTGCAAGAAGTTGTGGGCTTGAAGGTTTTCTTTTTCCCATCATTTCCCCCATTTAGATTCATATAGTGTCTCGTGTTCATTTATTTTACTGTAGCTTGATTGCATCCCCCTGGCTGTGCTCCCTGTGGACATGACCCTACTCTTCCTCCAGATCAGACTGTTGTGTGGGAAAGGGTCTGGACTAGCGCGTTCCAGCAGTAAGCATCACGGCCTGCTCCAGTAAGGGCAGACAGAGACAGTGAGAGCCTTGGAAGGGCCTAAGCCCCATGCATTTCCCCCAGATTGCAGGACGTTGCTGAGACAGCACAGCGTCATTTCTGTGTGTGTGTATGGGGGGGTGCGGGGGTGGACAGAGGGAACGGAGGAGAAGTGAAGCGCTCAACGCTGTGCTGACCCGGCACTCTTTGTCCCTCTTCAGACATGGTGGCCCGTGCAGAGCTTTTCGTCAGCTGAGGAGTATGCCTGAGGAGGCCAGTGTCTGTCTGTAGACAAGTACAAAATGGCTCAAAGGAATGGTGCAGCCACTTGGGTCAAACACACAGTTCTGTCGCAGCGCACAACCCAGCATATGAGCTATATCCCAGAGGTTTTCCACAGTTTAATCACATTCCTGACACACAAGGCTTCTGGCTACACCAGTCTTAATGGTCCCCCAGGACCATAGTATATAACTAAGACATGTTCTCGAAGGGTCTTACACAGGAATAATTCGAGATGCCTCAGCCTGCAGCAGCAGAAAGGGCTAACACTGTGATTCACGCACATGGCACTGCATGAGGTGATTCTTGAGTCTGACTTTAATATTGACCCCTCTTCCTGCATCGACGCGTTAAGTCTACAAAATGAGTATATTCCGCTTGATTGATATTTCTGTAGCACTCTTACACATTTGTGTGTAAACCCATGGCTCAGCGCAATAAATTTTCCCTTTCTGCTTCTTGCAGTTTGCCATGCTGTTTTTGGACTTTCATGCTGTCTTGTCCTGAAATGGCTTGTCCTGAACACGCTGAGTGACAGAAAGTGACATGTTTCTCTCACGAGGTGTTTAAGGGCAGCACGATGCGTCATAGCCCTCATGTTTTTCAGAAGGCAAGCTTTGAAGTTATCTGGTAATTGTGGAATTCAAACCGCACTGTGAGTGGGGCTTATAGAGGGGTGGGAAGACTGTGAGGCCCCAGCTGTTTAAATACAGATTCTTGTGCAGGTGGCAGCCTGGACTGTACAGTCTCATGAAAGATGGCTGGTGGAAGCCATTCTCATTCAAATGGGACTGAGCTATATTCACAACATCCCTCCCCCCCTGCTCCCCCCGAACTACAGCCTTCCACTCCTTATGAAAAATCGGTAAAGTCCAGTTAGCAATGGCGCTCCGCACTGTTGGGGTCTGCTCTGGTGCCTCTGTGTCTGTGCAGAGGCCGGGTCCATGGCACTGCCCCCTGAGGTGAATGCAGATGTGTAGTTCTTGTACAGAGGCTCAGCAGTCTTGTCAATTGTCCTCCTGCTGAGACATCAGGCCCAGGGAAAGCATCAGGCCCCTGCACTGCCATAACTTGAAAGGATCACATTGAGCTTTTGGAGTAGATATTTTTAAGAGTGGGAAAGAGGAACATACAAACATTTTGCCACTCAGTGAAATGGTATTGTAAGCCACCTGCATTATTGCCATTATTGTTTTCTTCCTTAAATTATTTGCAGCAGCTGCAAGTTTCTGCATGTAAAGGATGACTGCTTTCAACTGTCATACAAATTGATCAAAAGTGTAGCTTAGCCATCATCCAGCGCAGAGATGTGTCTGACGTCTTCAGGGAAGCGAGCTCACTCCTCATTTTGCTCCGTCTTTTGTAATTGTTTGACGTTTCAGAGTGCGATCGTGTGTGGTGAGGTCTTCACTCCCATCAACGGTAAAGAAAATCTTCCGCTGTTTTTCTTGTCCCACATTGGCTGGAGCTAGGAGCTCAGCGTGGCTTTTCGATGCAATATGTAGGCGCAGGCCAGTGCCCTGATTTGTGCTGCTGTCTGGCAAAATGGCAGTGTGGTAATGGATACGCAACTGGCCTTTAATGTGCTTTTTCTCCTTGTTTGGGGATCAGGCATCCTGTCTGACTGACAGCACCGCCTGACCCTGTTCAGGCCTCGTTCCCACAAAGCTTCTTGGACACAGGTGCTTGGGATAGATCTTCTCTCTGGGAAGGATGGCCTGTGGAAAATGTACTGAATTCTGCCGCATATGTAGCTTCTTCTCAGATCGCTTACTTCCTGAGCAAGAAAGATGGGTCACAGATGGTAGAAACAAGGCCATGTGATGGAAAATCCTACTTGCTCAGGGCTAGAGCTTTAGGTTACACTGGCAAATAGAGCCATTGATTCTACATCTGCTCTGAAATGCTGTATTGAGTCATTTTGGTTTTTTTTCCATTTTCTCTTGGATTGCATTATGTCCATAATTGTATTGAGGCAGCACATAGTGGTCAGCTTAGCAAAAACAAATCTGTCAATAGCTGTATCAATTCTATGCTGTGAATATGAAGTCAGGATTTTTTAATGAAATTAGAACTTCACATATTGTACTATTGGGCCTCTTGTGAAAAGATAAATCTGATACCAATAGATCAGGGGTGTCGAGCACAAATCGAAGGGGTGTGTGGTGATTAGACCATTAGTTGGTCTAATTATTTAATTAACTACAATTACAATACACTGCTCTTCTATCCTGGCTCCAAGGTGGTGTACCCATGGTACATGAAGTATATGTTTTAAGCAATCAGCTAACAAAAGTAGATGTATCTAAGACAATCATTTGGTTAAGTGTTTAATTGACTTGAGCATGGAACAAACCCCATGGGACCCTAGACTCCCAGGAATTGAATTTCTTCCTGCATTAGAGTAATTAAGACTGACATGGTGCTGCATACACCCATTTGAATCCTTATAGGAATAAGCATGTGTAAAGCATTGCAGGCTGCTGTGTAATTAAATGTGGACTGTCATCTTGTCATAATGTGATTTTCAGTCCAGCTTGTCCAGCTCTTGGACTTACGGGAGTCTTTAAAGAGAACTCGACAAACTGCACAAACCAGCCCTCCAGAACCAGGATGGGACAGCTTTTAAAATGTGAAATGGAGCACAGATATCATGAAAACCTCCAGGACTGGAGTTATGCACTGCTGGTCTAAGGGCAGGGAGTTTTTCTTTGTGTGAAAGCCGTGATATTGCTGCAGGAGGTCTGGTTTCGTTTGGGGAGTCAGTACCACACATGTTTTTTTTTTTGTCATTTTATACCCCTTTTCATAGCAGGTAATTAATGTTGTATGCTACATTGTGACAAACAATAAGGAAATGGGGAATATGGAGAATACCCTGCAGTGGGTGTATTGAGAAATTGTTTTATTTTCTGTAATAGATGGCCTGGTGTGCCTTGTCTTACACCCACAGCCTACAGCGATAGGCTCTGGCTCTCCTGCAACCCAGACCTGCAAGCCTCATGATTTTCCTCCTGCCATCAAACAAGAGCCATCAGAAAACAGCAATCTGGGACACTGTCTGAAATACGTGACCTAAGAGGATGGGAGTACCTCGAGCACCTGCTTTCCACACTTGCCATGCGAGCAGTTTCAGCGGGGCTTAGGCGTGTGCGGTTTCAAGGGCCACACCAGGCAGGCACTTTGGAGCCTTGAGAATCTCCCAGCATCTGCCAAGGAGAGCAGGGACAGACGCCCATTCATTCTGCACTGGACCGCAGTTGTTGCAGTAGCTGAAAAGGACACTGTCTCTCTGCAGCAGGCAGAATGCATGGCACTCGTCATCTGCAGTTTTGTCATTGCCATTTAGTTTCCTCCATTTAATGTCTGAAGCCCCTGTGCTTTCTTGTTCAAAGGAGACATTCAGAGGTACTTGTTATCCTGCTCAAGATTCTGTTGGTAAAGCTTTTGATCCTGGTTTTTCAAGCATTCTTTGCTGGTCTCAGGGCCACTGACTCATGTGGTTAACTTTTGTATAGTAGCTCTACAACAGAAAACAGCTCTTTTCACTTTACCACAGCAATATTTCAACTGCAGCTCCTCTCAGAGGATTCTGTGTCTTCCTGCCAGGTGTTTGCTCTCCAGCGTTCTCAGATGTAACCTCCTGTAACTGCAGCGCACTGCAGGGAAAACATCGCTCTCCCGGTGTTGTCTGGTTGAGCGTGCGGGTGGTGCACGTAGACCACAGATTGTGTGCAGCTAAGCCTGGGAAGGCCTCGTTTGTCTCCAGGTGGCACGTGCAGATTCTTGGTCAAGAAGCTTGCAAGGTGTTCTTGGCTACTTGACCATCTTGAAATTATTGTATGTATAAATGTTACAGCATTATCACTATCTGGCCTGAACTCAGAAGTGAAGCAAGATCAGGGCTCTCCAGCACTGGGATGGGAGACCCCTGTGGAAACCAGGTTGCTGGAATTTCATGTTCCATTCTTCCCCTGGTCCAGAATTCGCTCAACAATGTGAATATATTTAAGCAGACAGTGTGGTGCGAAGCAGAGTGCTTTGTTTTTGAGAATGGTCTTGCTCTCAGTGGCACGAGCCAGAGAGTTTGATATTGATCCAAGGGTCCTGGTAACGCGATAAGGCTGGGGCTCCTTGCCTTGCGGAAGCCAGCTGTCCTTGGCGTCTCACCAAAGTGCCTTCACCCTGGATCACTTGTTCTTTTTCACAGCGCATCTGAACCGGCTCGAAAGCTACTCTGCGTCCACCTGCCAGGGCGTGTGTTTTCAGAGCCCGGCTCCTAAAATGTTTAGAATATATATTTGAACAGATTGGGTATGATCCCTCTTACAGAAGTTTTACAGAATTGTTGTGTAGAATTATGCAGCAGGCAGAATGACATCCATTCTGCTTACGGCAGAAACACAATGTATTCCATTCGTACCAGTAAATGTAGTTTGTAAACCTGTGGCAGGACTGAAATCCATTTCCCACTAGCCTCCTCAAAAACGATTGTTAAATTCAGCTATGATTATCTTAAGCTTTACTGGTGTATTAATCAAATCTGAAACTGATTGCCTAACAATACGAGTTCCATTGTCGAAATACCCGTTAAAAAGAAATTAACAGCAAATAAAACAAGATGTTTTTCTTTGAGCCATTTTTGAAAGGAAACCCCTCAAATTATCTTAGATCTGCATTTTCTTTCTGAATTTGTTCTGAAGTCTTGGTGTTTACAACACAGGTTATTTCCATGCTGGGAGAACAGAGAGAGTAACAGGTATCCAATAAGTATCAGGCGTTGTTTTTATAACAGTAGTGTAAGATCTCGCGTTAGATCTTAGCAGCAGATGGTGGCTCTGTAACTGAATTAAAAATGAAGCCTCACTTGAAGGGGACCAGATGGGATTTGGAAAAAAGAAAAAGCCCAACCAAAATAAAATGCAGACAAAATGATATATTCAGTAGGTGATTGTGTGCCATTGAACCTGGTCCCTTTCTTCCCTGCCAAAATTAAGAGACAACAATGGGCTGCTGACGCCTAAATGCAGTGTGGGTCCAGGTGGCGAGAGCAGTGAAACGACAAGAATGGAGCAAGTCACTCGTTTTAGGAAACGGGAAAGACCGAGTTTTCCGCTGAGCGGCTCTGCAGCTCCCTTTCCTCGTGCGTATCGGCTCCTCTTGTGCTGCAGTGACAAAGTGGAGATCGAGGCCAGACACGCTTCTGGCCAAGTTTCAAACTGGCAACAAAGAGGCCACGTTTTCTGTGAAAAGCCGTTTGCGTCTTGCAAAGTACGCGGGCTGCATGTCGGCATCGTCCCGCCTTCTCCATTTTCTGTGTCCCAGATCAAGGAGCTCCCCAGGACCACAGCTCTGCCTCAGGCCTTGACCCTAACCCTTGCCCTTGAGTAGGTTACACAGAAACAGTAGTTATTAATAATGAACAGTTACCCCCCTACCCTCCCCCCCCCCCCCCCCCGTAATCCACTGTATAGTAAAATGTCTGCCTGTCTGACTATAATAAATGATAAATTATTATTATTGACTGAACCAACTAAAACTTCTAAAACTCTGTCTAAAGATGGTTCTCTAGGTTGTCTCAGAAACCGAACAATCCAGAGCGAGATTGTTCTCCTGAAATGAGTTGGGAACCCTTTCTGTTCAGCCATCTAAAGCCTCAGTTCTCTCGCCATCGAAGTGGTTCCTAACACCAATGACAATGTTCGCCCGTGTCACGACAATCACAGATCTTTATTTTGTTTGTTTAGCTGGAAGTATCGCTGGCAGAAGCTGCACGAGCAGATGAGGAGAGTTCGCTACTGAGGGCAGCGGAAGGACGGAGAGCTTTCAGGTGAGCGCATGAGGCTTCTCCTCCTCTGGCACAACGGGCTCTCCAAGCTGCCCTGAACAGAGCTACATTGGGTTTGAACGGGCTTTCAGCCAGGCAAAGGACTGTGCTGTCGAATTTCACATCCACCTGTGTTCACTGTTGATGAGCTGTTAGCGTTCATGAAAGTATTTAAACGTTAAGTACCACTTCTCTGCAGAAGAAGCAGTGCTGTAAGTGGCTGTTCTTTGCTGGGAACAAGTTTTGAATCTGATTTCTCCCAGACTGATTTCCCCCATTCAGTCGGTTCAGTTCTCCTCGCGCAGCCTCTGGACCTTCCCAGCTGTGCTGAATTGTTTTGGTGCAGCTGCTGCATGAATTACTGTCCACTGGAGGCTGGGTGGACTCAAAAATTCATTGCGCTTGAGGTGATGTGTGGAGCAGATTCCCAGAAGTCTGTTGACCTCAAGTAGAAAGTATTCACACTCAACCCCCGTCACGCACGCTTTCACGAGACTGAAACGATGGTGAGATCCACGAAGGTTGGTCAGCAGATGAAAAGACGCACACGACGAGAAAAGAAATCACCCTGAGTGACTGATTTAAAGAGCTGCAGTTGTGATGCCCGCCATGGGTGAATGATTACATGGCTGGGATTAGTACACTAGCCCCAACTGGGGAATAAACCTGTCCAGTTTAGTTGCACTATACAGTAGCTCAGTGTGAACAACTCCAGTGACGAAGAGGTCCAACCTCAAAGCCCTCCCCTCTGTAAATGAGAGACACTTACAGAGTTTCGAAGGCGGAAGGCCAGTGGCTTGTGCTGTTTAACCACAGGCCCCAAGTGCCGTGTAGTTAATTTGGGATTATCCTGCTCTGTAATTGCTGAGGGTACGGAAGGCTGTTCTCAAGCTCCTCAAGGCCTTTTCATGTTTCCATAAACAAAACCTTCTGTATTCATTCTTGTTTCTCATCCAGTGACCAGCTGCCCAGATTCTGTATACTGTCCTTTTCTAATTCACAGGCCACAGCCCATATGCTTGGAATTATTAGCCTTGTTTTATCCAGTGCCTTGGCTCCTCGGTTACAATAGTGAATAACAGCATTATGTTTCTGCGCATACTTGCCCGTCTTTTTCTCTTTCCCCCCCCCCCCCCCCCCTTGTTTTGCATCGCCACACTGGAGCATCTGTCACGCCTCGCGCCCGGCCTGCCCTGGCGCTGCGCCAGTCCCGACAGCTGCCAGGAGCAGCCTTTGGTTCGAGGCTTGTTCCAGCCGTGTTCGTACCTCCTCTCCCGTCACCCTCTGCTTGGCTCTGTGGAGGCCTGCTCCCCCCCCCCCTCCCCCCGCCTCGCCCCTCAGTTGAGTTAGCTCCTTCCCCCGCGGCCGAGACACAGTCCCTCTCCCATCCTCTGAAGGCGTTTATTTTCCGGTGGCGAAGACCACAGTCCTCCCCGCGCGGTTGATCGGTTGTGTTCTGACATGCTGTACTGCAGCAAAGCTACGAGAGAGGAACAGAAAGTGTCGTCTGATCGAAGGAGTTAAAAAGGCAAAAACACACCTGGACGTGTCTGCTTTGCTTTCTGAAATGCATCTTTTCATTTCAAGCTGGAAGGCAATCCAAACTGGAGAATAATTCTTTTTGGTAGCCTTCCGTACAACCGTACAGTCTACAATATACTGTCTTGTATATCTCAACTAAAAACGGCACAGGAGGATATTTTTATCAGGCTTGTTTTTGGTGTGTTTCACGTCGTCTTGTTTGCATTCCCCGGTCCTCTTTCCTGCCCGGGGCAGCGTGTGGACATGCACTTTGCAGACACGGGGGCTGGGGTGCGACTGGTATCCCAGAAACCTTGGGAATCTCCCCGAGAAATGTTATGGCTCATTTCAGTGGGCCAGAAATGTTGTTAATTAAATACCCCAGTATTTCATAATACATGTTTGCATGAGGCTGCTAATTATTTTGTAATCTGGCCTATAAAGGTGTTATCCATGTCCAGGGACCACAGACATTAGACAGGTTTTTAAACCCGACATCAATTCAGCGGAGAGAGGCTCCAGGACTGGCAAGGAGAAAGGTGCTTGGACTGCAGACTTACTATATTTGCTTGTCTACTCTCTGCTGCTCTGCAGCATGGCTTATTGACCTGTGTGCGTTATTGATCGCTGTCGACTGCCTGCTGTAAACACTCTTTTGTGTATGAGGTTTCAATAACGCTCCCAAATACTTTGGCAGGGCCAGGGAAAAGGGAACCGAAAAGAATTACTCTGGTCATTCTAAGCAGAAAAGCATCTCCATAGGACTCATTAAAACAGGTTTTGCATGTTTACTTACAGAGAGACAAACCAAAATTGTGCCCCTATGTAAAATAAGGGATGTTCATTAGAACCTGTTTAAAATGGATCGTGGAAGAATCAATACAAATCTGGATCCGTTTCAGCATTTTAAGTCTAACGATGTAAATTTATTCTCACCATCATGCCGTTTTCTCCTTCTGGTCTGGGATTTCCTTTCCTAAACTGTGAGGCCACCCGGCCTATTTCACAGTAATTAAACGTTTAACAAAAGAATCGCTCGGTTAATTAACAAGCACTCGTGCATGCTGTGGTATCAAACTTCAGAAAGCTCCGTAAAGTTAATGAGATTACAGTGGAGCAGGGCAGAGCTTATGAAACAACCCGATTTCTGGTGCAGAGTAGCAGGGTATTTCTTGTCTTCTGACAAATTGCCTGTATCACTAGCGGCAGCCTGTGCCAAGCTTACACAGAAAATTATTTTTCTTTAAAAAAACATGGTGGCTTGGCCTGGTTTTAATTTTGGTCCTTTATTTGAGGCGACAGACGGCTATCTCCCACAGTCCCTGTGTTTGCACAAGGCAGGACAAAACCAACTGGGACTGATCCTCTTCTGCTTTCTAATCCAGTTAACCCTGGAGCCTTCCGCCACCTGACCTGTCCTCACACACTTGCACCTTGTCCTCCCTTAATGGAGGTCCTGTTTACCATGTGGGCCCGCCAGTGCTCGCTGGATGGTTTCTCGTTTACTGCTCCAACCGTCGCTCCCTCTGACACACTGGCCATTGTGCAATTAAGTCACAGATCTTTAGTAAAAAAAAAACAGTAGTGCTCTGCTTGTTGTGTGTGCGCTCTGAAACCTGGGCATTTACAGTAAGCAATAGGCACATGCAAATGACCATCATAATGTCCTCCCCTCCCCAGGGAGTATCTGCGTATGAGCAGGTGATTTTTTTCCTTTTCCTTTTCATCTGCAATAGACTGCCATTTAGATCTGGGTTGCCCATGTTTGGATTATTGTTTTAAAATACAGAAGAATGCCAAAGAAAAGCAATGTGCTGCTTAACTGTCCTGGTGCTCCCTACCCAGTGTATACAATTGTCCGGATTCTGCTTTTGTGTCATTCGTTTTTCTGTTTTCTACCTTCTCTGTAGAGACAACTGTATATTAGCAGTCTAATAAGACCCTTTTCAATGAAGAAAAGGTGTTCTTTTTATCTTGTCCAAGCATCTGATGTTTTCTCAGAGCAGTTTTTTTTTCCTCCAAAAGCTGTGATTCCTGTTTGCAAAGGCCCAGGCCAAATGGAGCTGTAATTATGGCCACAGTTGTTGGAGAGTTTCAAACTCCCTGTGATGCACAAACATTAAAGGGCTGTCTGCGCAATGCTAACAACACAGCAGCTGTCAGAGGAGAAGCTGCTCTGTGGTTGTAGCTTTGTTGCAGATTGATTGGGAAGAGAAAAACCAGTGGTAAAGAGAAACTGGGATTTTTTGGCAATGGGTTCTCCTTCATATTTAACCTTTAGTGTGCATTCATCCGCAAAACAGATGCACAGTCGAAGCCAGGTACTAAAATGCAGACTCAGATTCCACTGCGTGACCCTGGGTGTTTCTCTTTTCCCCCTGCACTGATGGGTCTCGGTGGCTATACAGGGCCACCAAGGGGATTTCTCTAAAAACAACTCCAGAGCAAGGGCTCTACTTACGATTAGAAAGAATATTCACAATGTGTGCCAATTTAAACAGCAGCAGCAGGGGAAAAAAAACTATTTGCACTGTGTGCCAACAGCTGTGAATGGGCATTATCAGAAAGCAACATGTGATCCTGGGCTACTGACACAGACAACAGAGGGACAAAGTCCGCAAAGTGTCCAGTCATCCTTTCAGTGGAGCTCTTACAGCGGGCAGTGCGAACAAATGGAAACTGAAAGAATTACGCTCTGTTGCACTTTCTCATAACATTGCACACAACTAAATATATACCGTATACAAGTACCGTACACACTGCAAAAGGCAAACTCTAAAATTACTACTTGTCTGCACTAGTTTCTCAGCACTTTTTTAGGTACTGCAGCTTTTCATTACAAGACAAAATGAAGACGTGATATTCAGAAAATTGTCTTCTGGTTTTTAATCCAACCTGAGCAGTCATTTAAACAATTAAATTGGTTAGTTTCTTGATTAGGCACTTTTTCTTAAGATGTTTTACAGTTGAAAAAATGAAAGCTACAGTTACTTATAGAAGACCTCGAAGCCTGGTTAGAAGTATTAACAATTATGCTGTTAATTAAATAATTAGACCAGCTGTGTAACTGAGAGCTCAGGTGGAAGAAACCCCAGAAGAGACCTGAGTCTGACACCCCTGTCATAGATGAAGCAACATTTAAAAGAGCAGCTGGTACAGTCTGTACAAATGGGTATTTATACAGAAAGACATTATAGGTTTCTGTTTTTTGCCGCTGTGAGGAGAAAGCCCTTTCGATCACAAATCAGTGAAGTGGACACTGGCCCATGGCCTGCGGCCAAGGGAAAAGCCTTCCCAGAGGGCTTTGCTGTAAGACGCCCTTTCGGTCAGCCCGATCTTGGGGGGTCCCACGCCGCCTGTTTGCCAGCTGTGGGGCAGGCAGGTGCGATGAGCTCATCACCCTGCGGCGGCCCGGGAGGCGGCCGGAAGAGCACTTCCAGCCTGAGCAAGGGCTCGAACCCTGGCCTCCCCCCCCGGGGGCCCGGGGGAGGTGAGAGGTGGCGCGATGAAGGAAGCCCGGTGTTTCCTGAGGAACTCCCGCAAACCAGGAAACTTTCAAAGAACCTCCAGGAGGAGGGGGAAAGGTCCCAGAGATAACAGCCGGCCGTGGCAGTCTTCCTGCCGCTCGCGCTCCGGGGGTCAGGGAGAAGTGCGTCACCGCCGCTGGACAATCGCCTCGCCCCCCACAGCTCCCCACTCACGCAACCCCAGCCCCTTCCGCCCCCTGGCCTCACTTCTTCACCTTCCTGCCTCCTTCCCTCTATTCTTCTCTCCCATCTCTGCGCTTGTGGGGAGCGGCTCATCGGAGCGTGAGGAAGGCTACAGGAGAGAGGAGGCCTTCGGCCCCACTGGGCGGATTTCGGTTGCCAACAGCTCATTGATCTGAGGATCTCATCCAGCCTTTTCTTCAGGGGGGTATCGGCTTCAAGAACACAGCTGGGCAACTTGTTGCAGACTCCCACCACCCTTTGCGTATTACATGCAGGGGGCAGACTGCCTTCTGCACGTGATAAGAAGCTAAAAACAGTGTGTGAAGATGTGAAGCGTCTGGCCTCATGCGTGGCTCAGTCCCTTTCTAAAGCACACTGAGGGTCAATCCCTGATGGAATGGTAAAGGTTTATTGAAAAGCATAATGGTCTTAGGGTGTGTAAAAGTGACACATGATCATGAAGTGTAGGGATAGCCTGGGCACTGAGCTGTCTGTATTCACAGTATTCTATCCTCTGAAAACTTACATATTGTCAGTGGTGTTAAAATCCATCATCTCTTGGAAAGTGTAGAAGTTATTAGATTCGTAGTGTCATAGAGTCTTTGTTTACCAATTCACTAATATTATGTGGTTATGAATACCAATATAAAAGTTTAGATTTTATATTCATACTCAATACAAAAAAACACCCAGATCCCAGATGGTGGTATAACAGAGGAAGATAATTAATAATGATCATAGTAATACTTGTGATAACTTAAATAAGGAATGAAGTGACCTTCGATTTATGATGATATCAGAATGTTCCTTGATTTCTATCTGATTACTGTTTTTTTACATCCTGACATTTTCACAGCCCCCAGCAATCTTTCCATTTTAATAATGAGTCACTGCACTTCCTTCTCACAGTCAGCAGGTATTTCTGATAACGGACTGTTGCAAACCTCTTCTTCTTGTCGCCTGTCTTGCAACATTTTGCTTCCCTGTGAGACGCTGACTCACCTGGATGTGTGTCCCAGCTCCCAGCGCAGGGACGAGGCCAAGGGCGAGTTTGAGCAAAGCCCACTGTGGCCCGCTGTCTCAGCTCTGCTTCCTGTATGGCGCAAACACTTCTTCCCTGAAACACTCGCCGGCAGACAGATTTCAAGCACTTCTTGGCATCCTGTTCTTCCAGGAAAACACAATAACAAAGGTTGATTGAGTTCACCTTAAAGAAACTGAATCCCATCCAGCATCTTTGAATGGAACACGTAAAAGAAGGTGAAAAAAATCTTCTTCTGCCACTTTTGTTTTAACAAAGGTGGCACGTCCGCGTCATGTTCAGTGCCACGTCGGCGATATCTTATTTCCATTTCAATAATTTCGTGGTGCTAGCTTTTTGTTATTCAGTAGTGATATTTGGGAAATCTTACAATTGCTGCTGAATAAGTATTTTCCCATAAATCGTTAATGTACCCTAACAGGAAAGATTTGGGGGTTTGTTGAGTTTCGTAATATAAAACTCTAAAATCTATTGTGAAGAGATTTGTGAAAATATATTCTTCTTGCTTAGTTCGATCCATTGTGGTTGATGTTAACGTGTGACAGAGATTTATGAGCCATGCAGCAAAGTTAAGGAATGATTGTACAGACTAGTGGGAGGTACCTCGATCACAATCTTCCTTTCTTTTGTTTGTAAGGTCTTATTGGGGAAGAAAATGACGGCTATTTTTTTAACAATCCTCAGCAGCATAAGAGATGGATGAATGTCCACAGCATTTGGAAACTCACATTTTGTTTTTAAAGAATTTAGTGTTTTTAAGCATTTATTTTTTACAGTTTTAATGAAGTAAAGTATGTTATTGTTTTTCTTTACAGTCTATTTTCACTCGTCCTTCGCAGAAAGGCTTTTTAGACTAGATCTGCCTGTTTTTTTGTAGAATGGTGTCTCTTGTTATCGGTGAAAATCGGAAAACAAAACCAGTGTCATCAGGTACAGTGTGTGATAGGACCGCTGTGCTGCTCAGCTCCTCTCTGTGTCATGTGGAAGCTGTTTACTTGATGGACTGCTGGTCAAGACACAATCACCCAGTTTTTCACTGTCTGAGCAGAACATGGACAGTGTTACTACTCTAACACTGCAAACCTCCCGGATTTCATTTTAACTATAATTGTCACTTCCTTTCTCCATTTCTCACCCTATTCTTACGTCTGGATTTCTGGAGATCCATTTGTGTTACAAGTGATGTGTAGCTGAAGCAGTCAGGCAGAGTAAAAGTTCAACAAAATGTATTGAGTGTTTCCATTTCTGCGTGTGTGCGAGTGTGAGAGTCAATGAATCATTACTTGTGCCTCATGAACGGAACCCTGCAAAAGGACACAGAAAGACCGAAATGTGAGTCCCAGAAGTCGTGTTGCTCAGATGTGAGGCTTGACGAGGAAATCCCAGCCCTGCCTGGGTGGTGAAAGTGCGGTAACTGTCCTACACACAGGATACCGTGCCGAACACTAGTCCAGCCCTCTGCTGTGACAATAGGATTAAACTTTTATTCCCCCCCCCCAAAGTGAGGAATTCTGAGACGAGCAGTGGCCAGTGGGAGCGCTGGCAGGGTGGGGCTCTGCAGGAAGAAGTATGACAGAGAGCAGAGCTCTGATTTACTCCCGCAGTAAATACTCGCGTGAGATTTATGAATGAATGAAGTCTTGGGCGGCTCGGGCCCTTCCTGCCTGGCTGATGTGTTTCAGTAACTGAGGCAAGCTTCCTGTTGGGGGGAGCCTACTTTCCTGCGACAGCCGGTTCACTCACAGATGGCCAACGTGCTGGCTTCCATGTTTCCCAGTGATCTTGGGACCTATTGTCCTGGACTGAACCTAGCAAAGAGGAAGCGGGAGGGAAGGATTCTGATGAGGAGGAAAAGTACGACCCGCACACCACTCTTCAGGATAAGTGCCAATGAACCCTCAAACAAGTATGTGGTTGAGTCTGATCTCACTCTTAAGAGGAGGGAGGACTTGACGTCCATTTAAATCTCAAAAGCTTGTGTCACAATGACAAGGCTCAAATAAATGAATAGTTAAGGACAATTCTTAATTTAAGGTGGAAGGGAACTTGGCACCTCATCACCCCTTGGGACTTTCAGATACCTCCCCCTCCGTTAACCCAATACTAACCCAACTCATAATGAAACAGGGAACTCCAGTAACTTATAATACTACCTCATTTTGTCTTTGCTGATTTATGCCGCTATTTATAGGCCGTTGTTAAGGCTTTTGTTGTTACTCTGTTAAGGTGGGGTGCCTTGTTTCTGATTTGAGGGCGTTTTTGGATCTGCCACTGTGCTGCTGTTGCCTTCGTCGTCTTTGAGCTGTGCGTATTTCGAAGTGTTTGCTCATTGATCAGCCTCCAGGGGGGTTGTAGGTTTACTGGAGAAAAACAACAGATATCCAGAAGGCAGACATTAAAGGAGAATGAGTACGTTCTTGGGGTTCATAAATAAAAACCTTCTGCAGCCTTTTCGATCTGTTGTTTTGATATTTCCCAGTAGTCATCAGATTGTCTTTGACTAAATATCTGACTCAACGGCACTGAAAATCAGAGAGATCCTTAAAAATCTTCACACTGTTATTAAGACATACATATATACTGTATATCAGGTCTCATTGCTTTTTGTCTTCAAAATCAAGAGCACTTCAACAGACCTGTTGTGAAATAACTTTTTGAAAGAACTCACTGACAGGCCAACGGAACAGAGAAAGGGCGGAGAGAGGCTTGTCAACCGTGTTTTCTGGGCAAACAGGATGAGACAGGGAGAGGAGTGAGCGAAGGACTGTCTGTCCATTTCCATGATCACTTGGAGCAGCTGGCTCTCCCTGTCATCCTGTTGTTCTGGGCTTTTGGCTGTCAAGGACAGCATCTGTTGCAGTTTGAAGTCTCCCCAGTACAGTGCCACCTGGGCATCTCTCCAGCCCCAGTTGAGGCAAGACAGATCAGATCAGGCACAGTGAATGACCCCTTATATAAGCATTTGTACGGTGCTACAGTAAGGCTTTTATTTCAATTCAGGGATTATTAGAGCTGCAAAAATCTCTTGTTTGTTTTCATGTGAAAACCATGCTGTTGTGTGTACCAATGATGGAACACTGGGAATGTGTGTGAAGACGGGGATAGTTGCGTGTTCCAACAAAGATTGTTATCAAACACATGTGTTTAACAAGCTGTGTCACATGATTCCCTATTGTTCAGTGGTGATGGCTAAAAAACTTCTGTTTCTCATGCTCACCTATAAGACTCTACATGGTTTGGCACCTCAGTACCTTTGTGACGTATTATCTTCCTACTCCCCACGTTGCAGCCTTCGATCGTCTGACTCTGGTCTCCTGTTTGTCTCCTGCTAAGCTCTAATGCTCTGGAATTCTGTCCCCAAGGATATCAGAGAGTCACCTTCCCTGAGCCCTTTCAAATCCAGGCTCAAAAAGTTCTTCTTTAGAAAGGCTTTTATTTAATTAACATCTGTGTTTCTCACTTTGCATCTTCTACTGCATTATAAACCCGTGTTTTTAATTGTTCTCCTCTCCATTTTTTCTTACTGTAAAATGCTTAGAGAAACTACTTTTAAAGATGCTATAGAGTTATTGGCTGAACCACAAGTGATCTTTGATCCTTTACCTTGTCTGTCTGTTGGGTCTGCTTGACCAGGAATGCCTTCTTTCCCTCCCTGAGCTTCTGGATATGTCTGCACCCACAGGAAGTACGACAAGCCCCGGTCCAGCATGTTCTTTCCAGAAATGGGTGACACAGGCCTTGGGTACAGAGACACAGATGATCCACTTGAAAAATTGTCTGTACCCTCGATTCAGTGTCTTACCCCCCAATGAGATGTTTGTCCCAGTTCTGTCTTGAGATTTAAAAAAAAAAAGAACAGTATCTGATCTACAGCAGCTGCACTGTTCTGACTCTAACTTTAGGAAGGAAAATATGGGGATGTGGTGTCCACATTTCTGTTGATCACAATCAAGAGGTGTCCCCTTGAATAAGTAAAATGCACTTCAGCAACAGAAGCTGTTCTTAAACATGTATATACTGCATGTGGGTAGGTTTTTCCACGATCTTTAGCATTGATGTGTTCAGCTGGTTTCTAGCCATTGCTCAATAGGATATAATCATAATGATTTACCATAGGAGCAATGAAAACGTAATGTA
The DNA here is from genome assembly GCF_055471065.1 of Atractosteus spatula. Taxonomy (NCBI): domain Eukaryota; kingdom Metazoa; phylum Chordata; class Actinopteri; order Semionotiformes; family Lepisosteidae; genus Atractosteus; species Atractosteus spatula. Next base: position 3,828,725 of record NC_142719.1, on the reverse strand, counting down.
TTAACAAAGAAAAGCTTAGACTACAATTGTGAAAACTCCTATTGTGATTCGCTGAACTGGAACCTTGAAAGTCTCCCTCCTGCTCTCTGTTTTACAATGTGCCATGCATGCAGAGTTATCTACCGGATTATTTTTGCTTTGTTTTCTCAGCGTCTCACTTCCCTGCTGTAAACATTAACCAGGTGTGCGTGTTTTCAGTTCAGAGTGCCCCCCCCCCCCACGGTGTGCTCACACATTTGTTTTCCTGTCTTTGTGGGCTCCTCCAATTGGCTCTCACAATCTATTTTTATTTACCCCTCTCCGCGGCACCGGGGTGAAAACAGACTCGACACAAAGTATGTGGGGCGCTTCTGGCTTTTTTTGTGGGGACTGTTTTTCAGGTTACATCCCCACTGAGACGTGTGCGCCGCGCTCTCACGCACTGCAGGCACACACGTACCACACGCGCGCACACACCACACGCCTGCTCTCCGGGAGGGAGAGAGAGGGGATGGGACGTGAGTAGGGGTTTTACCTTTTCATGTGTGTAACCATTTGTTTACAATCCCTTACTTACATTACCGCACACCAGGAAGGCAGCAAGCTTGCTGAGCGCCATCCAAGACTCCTCTTTTCTCTTCTTCAATTATCTCATCGTGCCCTTGAAGGATTGAGTTTTTTTTTACAATGACGGAGGGCTAAGGCTGTGCAAAATGTGGGTCCATTCTATGCTTGTTTCTCTCTTGGAGTGGGAAATTCTCGTACACCGGCTACCCCCAAAACCCAAAACGCTGTCATCACGAGACCAGAGGGGCGATGTGCCAGGGGTATTTGGACAGATAATGTTCTGGTTCCCTCAGTGAGGCACAGGCTCAGTGACAAAGACAGAGCAGTGTCAACCCTAATTGCATTATTTGCCACGCAGCACCTGCGTTTATCTAAAGCGCCCTACAGAAAATAAGCAGTGGACTAACTGTGTCAGCAGCTGCTGAAGAGTCACGTTCAATCGGGCCTCAGTCTCACATCTCATCCAAAAGACACAGACACGGGCTGGTTTGTTTTTTCCCTTGACAAGGCAGCTTCGAAACAGTCTCCATGTACAACCTCCCAACAGAAAAAAAAATATATATTTCTGGATTACTAGGTGTTCCTGTGAGCTATGCTGCTTGTCAGATGTTCTCACATAGAAAGAATCACGTGAGATTTATTGGTCTGATTGCACAGTCGCTCCTTATAAGAGTAGCCAGTGCTTTACAAGCACTCCTGAGGACCTTCAGCATATTGTTCTCTAACAACATGGCTGCCTCCGACTGTCACAGTTTCAGGGGGAAGAAGCAAGCTCACTGTAAATGAAACTGGATACAGGTACAGGACATGCATCTTCTGTTACAGTCATTGCCTCAGCAACTGCTGGTGAAATTTCAAATAAACTTTTTATGTGGCTTATTTGGTTTTCATCTGGATGAAAAAAATTAACAAAGTTTTAATTGAACTTCAGCTCCTCTGGTTTGCTCTAACAATCTTATTTGGTTTTCTTTTAGCACTCCGGTGTATATTTTGGATTCGTTTCCTCTCTGGGTCTTAACAGCTGATTTAATTGTTGTGAAGCAGAGCCACTAATACAGACCTTGAGGTAAAACATCTTCAGAGCAGACAATATTTTTAGCGGCCCTGAAGCGATCTTTGTTGCTGGTATTACAAGAAAATGAAGGCCTTGAAACAAACTTTATCAGTGCAAGGAGGGTGTTTTTTTTTCCTCCTTTCAGCTGCCCTGCGATTTTCAAGTTACATTTTTTCCCCAAGGCCCTCCGACCTCGCTATCAGGAATTTGCAAGAGTGCTTCACATTCCTCAAAAGTTTCTCAGAGAGCGCTCATCCACCGGAAATGGATGAATCCTCAATGAGTGAGTCACACGCGTGAGCACTGCTCTTCCCAGGCCGTTCTGTGTGTGAAACATCGAGACGGTTTCCTCTGCAGTGATCGGCTCTGATCGTCCCTCTGATCCCAGAAAGAGAGGCGGGTCCCGAGGGCGCACTGTGAGAGACACAAAAGTGAAATAAAGAGAGAAAAGGCACAGGTTGTGTGAAGAATTAGCGGGGATTTTCAGGGAAAGGAAAGCTTTCCATCTAACGTTTTTTCTTCCAGCTGCATTTTGGACAGCTTAGGAAAAAAAAGCTGTGTTCAGGACTTCGTGCTGGCCTTTATCTGCTCTACCATTAAGGATGAAAGCCTGCTGCTGGTGGCGTTACAAATGTGGGTGGTTGTCAGATGTGTTTTGCTGCTGCAGTTGTGCACAGCAATGTGAAAAGAGCACTAGTCTGAAGGTTTAGCATGCATTGCTGAATCAAATGAAAGGAAACATGGGGCACGCAGGTTTTGACCCCCTATATAGAATATGTATGAATAGTGATAGCAGAGGTCTGAGGATTATACCACTCACCTTCACAGTAGTGACACTTTAGCAAGACCAGCAATCTCCCCTTGATGTCTTTTGACCTGTGACACAACAGCATGGTAACACGTTTGGTTTAGCAAGGAGCAGTACTATGAGAGAGCCCTGGTCGCCGCATTATATACCTCTGTCATGTACATTTTGGCCTTCTTTTTCTATCGCCAGCCCTCTCCCTTTTTTTTTTGGAATAAGTTCAGAATAATTCAGTGCTCTGTTTCACGACAATGAAAGCGTTAGTTTTTGCCACTTCTAAAAGAAATGCTCCTGCCCTCGCAGGCAGGGCTGGGGTCTCATCTGTGTCCTATCTCTGATCTTTTCACCACGGGCTAGCAGAAGAGATGACACACTGCCACGGGATACCGGGGGCACAGGACTGGCCTCTCTCCAGCAGGACAAACTCGTTTAGAAATGCAGGGTCTTCATGAAAGGACTTTTTTTTTGATGCACTTGCAGCTTTTCTTTATTTTTAACCTATATTTTCCTTGAATCCTTGAATTGTTTTAAATAAGAAAGATATTTCTTGTGCAACAGCATGGGGAATATCTTTACCATCCACTTTGTGACAACATGTATGAATTCTGCTTTGAAGGTCTGCATTACTGCAGACAGCATGTCCTTTATCAAATCTTCATTTATCCCTTTTATTTCTCGACACTTTGTTTTTAAGGTACCCTCTCAAAGAGTCACTCATAAGGATTCGAAATTACTTAATCCTGAAAAATAGTATTTTCTGTTCCAGTGGTACCAGTACCTCAGTTATAAAATCACCTCCTTCAATGTGATAAAAAAGTGAACTTTTCTTGAAGACCAGGGGTCTTCTTTTCTACACCAGGGGTATGTTAGTCATTTCACAAAGAGTAGCATGGCCAGAGACATCTTAGAAAACAAACTGGAAATTACAGTTGGTTCTTGCAATGGAGGATGTGAGGAGCCGTGCTGATCCGATATTTAAAAACAGACTTGCGTCGGGTAGCTAACACTTTCTGTATTGAAGTTATCTGGCCACCAGTCTCGGCATACCTTTCATAGCAAGGATTCCACAGGCTCTGGCATTTACACACAGCTGATAAGCACATGAGTCAAGTCATCACCGTCCACTGTGGAATTCCCACAAAGTACAGTATCCTCTGGCTAGCTTCAGAGAAGAGCAAAGGACAGCTGTTAAGACAGCAGCATTCCTAAAAACTGTTTGCACTTTTTACAGCTGCAGTTACAGCTAAAAACTATTTGAAGCACAGCAGAGCTTCTTTTTGCTGATATGCTTTGAGACCAAGGTACGCATACCTGCGAGTGCGGTCATTATGTAAGTCCGTCCACCCATTTTCAATGACCACTTAGTCCACCACTGGGTCGCAGTGTGTGGCGTCCGCTGTCCGCCAGCTTAGATACGCCCAAGATGGGATTCCAGTTCATCACAGGACATTCACCACACACATAAAGGGAAGAAGAGTTTAGAGATGCCAGTTAACCTACACAGCATGGACTGTGGGCAAAAACCAATGTGGCTTTGGGGAGAGCATGCAAACTTCTCACAGAAGGATGCCCATAGCAACTTCAAACCCAAGATCCAAGAGCTGGTAGGCAACCACATTTACTGCCACATCACTGTACTGTCCAAATCTGTATAGACTTGAGTTTATGGAATAATAGGCTTTTTTTCCAGCAGGGTATCTATAAGGGCAAAAATAATGATTAGGTTGACAAGAGAGAGTTGTGGTTGAAAACCCCAGGTGTGGCAGCTGCTGCTGTACCCTTGAGCAAGGTACTATACCGGGAGCTCTTCGGCAAACACAGCTGTATAAACAGGCACCAAGATTCACACATACAAAATAGGTAGCTGTAATCTCTGTAAGATGTGTTCAATAAAGGCATCAGACAAATTAATGTTTTCCTGTCCGTTTCACTTTATAAAATGGATGGAAACCCACATTTAAATGGAGAGAAAGCAGAATTGTATTGTGTCAGTCTTGTGAAGTGCTGGTTTCACGCTGAACACTTAAGTCTAATTTAAAACATCTGTTCTCATTATTTATTGAATGCAGGAGGATTTCGACGGCCCTCTCTGATTCGAAGAGAAACATCCCAGGCGGAACAGCCGCAGAACTGGCTTGCGTTGTCGGTTTCCCACGGCCTTGGCCTTCACCCGCTGCCTCTCACTCCGAGTGTTTAGATTTCCTGGTCAGCGCAGGAGCCGGCCCCAGTGTGATTGGCTCCTGGTCACGGACGTGCGGACCCGTGGTTAAACTCGCCATTGGCTGTGAAAGGCCGCACAGGAAGGCACGTTTGCACAGCTTCCTGCCACGGCTCGGCTGTCCCATGTGGCCTTTTCTGGGGCTTCGGTTCCTCCGGTATTTATCAGCCTTCGCATTTCATTGGTTATTTCATTATTTAAATTCACCGTAATTCCGTGCGTTTCCAGGTGCCGTGAAAACGCATCCACACCTGAGCCATTCCTTAACTGAGCAAACAGCCAAAACCGTGAGCATTCTGCATCTCGCTTGACTGTTAATTCCACAGAAATACGGAAGGCAGCGTAATGTAATGGCTGTTATACCCCGTAGTCAATGTAAGAATGCTGATCCAAGGGCAGATTAGATTCATGACTTTCCCCAGCGAATGCTAAGGTTGCCAAGATATGAGCACATGAACAGTAGATGAGATAAGGTGCCTGGGAATGCTCATCACAGCATCGACAGAAAAATGGGGTGATGTTTCTGTAATCTAGATTGAATAGGACCTCTCCAGAGCTGCAAGCTGCTGAATTTCAGCTTGATTAAGGGTGAAAAGCTAGCTCCAAGTCCAGAAGGCTTATTCCGTTGTGCCATGTGGCTTGCATGGCGGCATGGTGCCGCCACTTGTCTCCCGAGCGCTGCTACCACACCACAGCTGTCTCCCCGCGTGTCTCGCCGCGTGTCCACAGGTAGCCTGTGTCAGCTGGGCTCGCAGGGGAGGACTGCCACGCTGTCTGCTTGACTGCGGCAGCTGCGGATACAGAAACAGGCTTCCACTCCTCTCCTCCAGTGCCTCTTTCACAGCTGCCCTGAGCACCTTCCACCCTCTGATCAGCGCTGCGGGGGCTCTGACACAGACCCTGACACAGACACAGACAGGCCCTGTGTGCAGCAGAATACGGGGATTGGGAGAAGGTGTGAGAAGCCTTGTAGCGCGGGGTGTGTCCCGGTGTGTTGTCTGTGTGGAGTTTGTATGTTCTCCCTGTGTTTGTGTGCGTTTCCTCTGGGCGCACCAGTTTTGTCCCGCAGTCCAAAGACATACTGATAGATAGACATATTGATAGATTAATTAGCGTCTGTGTGTGCCCTGCGGTGGACTGGCGTCCCATCCAGGGCGTACCCCGCAATGCGCCCATTGCTCGCTGGGATAGGCTCCAGCTCCCCCGCAGCCCCGTACTGGAGAAGGCAGTTAGAAGATGGATGGAGAAAACATAAAGCATCTTTGCTTAAAAAACAATTTGACTGCTCTTTCTCGGTATGATGCCACTGCACGTTGCGGTGTTGTAAATTTGCTAGCAACTTTGCCTGGATTAGTTCCTCGGACGGCTGCCTGAACTTTTATGAACGAATAAAAAATAGAATGACCACATGTTTCCGATGTTAATGGTGTGCTGCCATCGTTGTGGTACTTTCACCAGCAGCAACTGCCAGCATGAAAGGAGATGCTTTTATGAGGGAGAGAGTGATTCTGGCATGCAGTGTTGAGCTTCGGTTTGCAGATCCCGAGTTTAAAAGCGTCTTCATCTGTCTTCTGATCTTGACTGTGACATTTCTAACAGCACCCGTTTATTGTGGTCAGCGCTTCGCAACTGCAGGGAATGAACAGCTAGAGAATCCCTTTGTACAACTTGCACAAACGTTTGCACACAATGAATGGGAGCCCTTGTGTTTAATACTCCAGGGGCTATCCCCAGCATTCCTGGTTAATGTCCTGGGGGCAACTTTCATGGGCAATTTACTTTTATCTCTGTGGCGATCTCCTTTTCAAACAACATTGAGCCAGTATAAGTCTTTCTGTGCTGCGGGTATGGCAGCATGATTCCTACAGAGATGCTGTTAAATTTCTGAAATCTCTGCTTCAGTACCTCATGACCTATTCATGCCTGTATCATTAAAAGTCCATGTCCTTTCTGATTTGGAATAGAATCCAACCCATCATGTAGGAGTGGCTGAGTGCTGATGGATTTGGATGGGCTTTAATTATCTAAGGCTGTCTGGGCTATTGGCGAGTTCTAGGGCCTTCTGGGTGGTCAACCCACAGTGACTTCTGAGAGCAGACAGTCTGCTCTCCAACAAGACAGCGTGCCAAATGGCAGGTGACTCAGACACACGGGCTTGTTGGTGGAGTGTGTCTGCAGGCCCTCATTCTTCCTGTGTGGTACAGGGCTTGTATTCTAAAATCATTTTTTTTTGTATTTGTAAATGTAAAAATAACACACATTGGCAAACCTGTTTGGTATAAATTCTGAAATAGCAGATGATTCTTCACTTATGCAACTTTTTTTTTGGGACTTGCAAAGCGGAAAGCGGTACAAGTTACATGCAACCCGGAGGACACATGCCACACGTGTGGAACGTCATCTGCCTGGGTTGTGTGTTAGGGTGTGTGCAGCGTGTGTGTATTGGGGCGGAGATGCTGTGTGGCAGCAGCATGTGCTTTGATTAGAATTGTGATGAACGCAGGATCTTTGCAGCCTTTTTTCTTCAGTGAGTAACACAGGGAATCAAATACATTGGGGACATTCTAGACCTGTAAAGAGATCTGGATACCAATCCTTTTTTTTCCAGGAAGGCAAAAATCCCAGGAAATTAAAGAAATCAGAAACTGAAGAGAGAGGCCTGCTGGAGCTTTGCCATTCACCAGTAAATCTCATGTAGAACCTCACCCTGAGGGAGAGATTCCCACTGTGGGATAAAAGGAGAGTGGCCTTGTGCTCACCGAGCAAGCCTTTATTAGGTTACAGAGAGGTGTGCAAACAAAGCAGGAAGGCCTTGTGGGAATTAGCTTATCTGGCTCCAGATGTGTGTTTTCCTGAAATAACACTCTAAATTGTCATCTGCCACTGAACATGGTCAGAAATCCCACCCTTGCATATCCTCTTTCCGAAAACAATCCCTAAAGCAGGCATTAGCCCTCCTTCTTCCATTGCAAATGCACGGCCAATTTAAGGCACAGATAACTCCACCGCAGACGTAAAGTCAGTGCATCCAAAAGCCCGTCACTCAGCCTGGGTCTTTTTCTAAAACCTAACAGCAATCATATAGAGAAAATAAATGGATAGTCTGGCTTGACCAAAACCGGCCTTGCTGCAGGTCATCACTCAAGTTCCTCCTGCCGGGCCAAGATTCTCCACCTGTGTCCCATGGAATAGTGATGCAGTGCCAGGAGCATCCGAATGTGTCCGTGTGAATGTCCCGGCTTCACGCCCACACAGGAAATTGAAAACCTGGTGATCGACACAGACAAGGCGCCTGCTCCTCAGTTTTGGAAAGAGGACCCCTGATTCATGCAAAAACTGTTTCTGTCAGGTCTTCTACCTGATTATGTGGGATTATGTACCAGGTGGATGGCTGTAGGAAAAGCAGGAAAGGAAGCAGCAAGAGCTTTGATGAATTATGAGAGATCTTCCCTATTATTCTGCTTCCTCTCCTGTGGAAAATGATTTAATCACACTGTGTTTCCTCACTTAACCCAGACCATGGCACTTTGACAAAGAGCTGAGAAAGGGGAAGGGCAATGGAGTCTTAATTCGCTCTTTTTTTAGCAGTTTTGTGAACTGCTACCAAGATTAGAGTAAATCGCATCTAGAATAAATATGGTTCAGGGGTTTTGTAAAGCAATGACAATGACAACAATGTCATTGACAACAAGCCTCAGGTGAACTGGAAGGCCAAGACAGATGGCAAGGAGCAAGAGGAGCTGAGCTGGTTCGGAGCAGCTTTCAGCAGGGAGCACATTGGTGCAGAATAGGACGTGTCATCATTGCACGGTATGGCCTCATTGAAATGGAGTGCCAGTTTGCTTTGAGGAACGGACACAAGACTGAGCTCATTAAATGAATGAGGCGCGCCTAGGATCCTTGTGAGGAGAGAGAGATTCTGAAAATGCAAGCCATATCTGGCATCTGTGACCACACATCTTTCTATTCACCCCGAGTGTCTCTCAGGTTCAGTGTACCAGGAGGGATTCTGCATTTATAAACGGCCATCCCACTGCTGAGCATCTTCCAGCCTGGATGAAAAGTGCTGCAAAGATTATTAATTATTATTACTGACTATTACTCTCTGTAGGCTTGTTTTCCCTTCCCCTGAAGGCAAATATGGATGTATGGCTTCAGTACTATGTGTTAACAACAATAGATTCCCTTTTGTCCAGGCAGAACTGCTGGAGCCTCTGCTCTCTCGTCTGCCTCTCCTGCAGCAGGGCTGTATCTTATTGATCGTGCACGCCTTGAGAGTAGATAATGTTGCCTTCGTACAGCAACGTCCAGTATTTAGAGCTTTTCTTGTGCACTATCGAAAGTACCACTAGAGAAATAGAGGGAGAAGACAGGGATGTGAAAGGAAAGCAAAACAGATATTCCCTGTTGCACAAGCAAATGTGCATTATTTTACTGTTTGTTTTTTTTTTAAGGGAGACCTTGTGTTGCTACTAGAAAAATAAACTCAAATTCTCCAGCAAACAGGGACAGTAAAAGCAGATAATCCATAGAATGTTTTTTTGTGAATTTGGATCTGAGTGTGAGTTGTTATCTCTCTTTATTAAATTAATAAAGCTGTGCTTCCAGAGCTGGAAACCTCCGTTTCCCTTCAGCTATTGATACATAATTGCCTGAAGGGTTTTTGTTTAGAAAATACAGTTTTGTTTGTATTAAAGTATGATAGGGTCCCAAAACCTTCTTTTCTCTTTCTTTGTCACAGAATTTTTAAAGTACTCTCTGATCAAAAGCACAGTTCAGCTTTTGACTCAGTAATTTAAGTTCTGCTTCATTTATAAAACCTCTCTGGGAGTGTCCCATTAAAAAGCAGCTTCTTCCTCCTAGTTGTGCAAGTATTACAGACTCTCTTTCCTGTGTTTGTGGGTATCGATGATTTGTGGGAATTGAATCTGAGAAAACTTCCTTGGAAGGGTAGCAACTCCTAAGAGCAGACAAATAAAAAAGTTGAGTTAAAGAATAACTTTTTTATGAAGCAAATAACCTCTCCTCAAGGATCCAAAACTTCGAACCTGCAGTATTTGGTTTGGATCTGCTCTCACCCTCAGCAGAGTTTAATTTCCCTGGGATAGAGAATAATAAAAACAGCCTATGGTTTTCCTCGTCTTACCTGTTTTAGTACTTGGCACCCTGCTGAACTGTTGTAGGGGCAGTAGGGCATGTTGGGGCAATATACAACCATATCCTATGTTTAAATCCATCACTGGCCAGAGGAAAGGATTAAAATGAAGACTGGATCTTTTAAACTAGGAGAAGCTAACACTCCCACGATCTCTTGATGAGCTGGCACAGGCCTAGTGATCTGACCAAGATATGAGTTACTGAGGTTATTGCCAAAACACAAGTGCAAGAAAGAAGTAAACATGAAATGTGCATTGGTGTGCACATTTCGTTACGTGCCGTTGCGTCTGCATCGTGCATTCAGACACCTCTGGGGTTTTAGTTTTCAGTTAGTTTTGGAACACACATTAGATTTACAAGAATTAGCAACTGATTTCTGCAACGCACCCTTGTCTGCACCCACAGAGCTCGGAGGATGGCGCTTGAGTTGGACTTGCACACTGAGTCAGTGCATCTCCAGTCCCGGGCTGTGCGGCCGTGTGGCTGGGAGCCCCCCAGCCCTGTCCCTGTGTGCACACGAGAGTCCCAGCTGCCCATGGTCTCGCCTGCTCCAGTGAGAGCCTGCCCTGTCCCAGACTCTCACTGAGCTCTGATTAAGAGGAGAGGGGCTGCAGAGAAGACGCAGTACAGACAGTAACAACAACACCGAAATAACTAGGGCTCGCTCAGTTCCGTTCTCCCCTGTCCTTTCATGCCTTTTTCTTATTTTTTTGTTTGTTTGTTTTCTTTCATTTCAAATGATCTTTCGCACAAAGGGAGGAAAGGGAGGAATGGGAGAGTCAAAGTGTGAGGGAGATTAAAGGGAGGAAGGACATGATAGACCAGGAGACGAAGGCCGAAGTGGGGGAGAGATCCTTTAACATAATAACGCTGCATTCATCCAGGCTTGAAAGCATGAATGAAAATAAAGGTATCAAGAGAAATTTCAAGAAAGCATAGACAGCACATATGCAAGCACATGAATGTCCTGCAAGTACACTGCAGATAATCTTGAGGAGGTCACGTTGATTAAAAACTTACAGCTGGCTTTTCTTAAAGGCAGGGTTTTGAAAGCACGGATTTTAGAGAACACAATACCTGTGCCATCTGAGAGAGGAGACCCAGGGCACCTCTGCTGCTGATAATGTGGAGTCATCAAGGAGCCCTGGGGGTGGCAGCAGAATGTGGGGGGTGGGGTAGGGTGGAGTATGGAGTTCTATCCCAACAAACTCCCCCACAGCAGGGGCATTAAAGGGAACAGCAGGAGACTGGGCTGGGGGGTGGTGGAGGGGACAAAATATCACCTTTCTACCCTCCAGCCCTCCCCAGCTGTTTCCTGCCTCCCTGTTAATTAATGTCAGACATCCTTGTGCCACTGTGAGATGCACAGAGCATTGTGTGACTAAAGGGCCACCAAGGAAAATGAAGTCTTATTTTTCAGCCAGTAAACAAACTAACAGTACTACTCTGCAGAATCCTCCTTAAACCTGAAACAGCCTTGACTGGATTAGCTTTCTGCCTCCCCAGGAAACAACCCCGCTATATGTGGTCTGAAAAGACTTCGTTAGCTTTTTTAATTTTTCTTTTTGTCATCATTTTAAAATAATGAAAAAGTTATTTTGCAATAGGAATGTCTCTCTTCACATTATATAACACGCTTATCACTTAAGCACTGTGTACAGTAGTATAAACTACCAAAAACACTGCTCTTGTAGGCTTAGGGCCAGGCGCAACGTCCAAAACTGCCAAAGTCACCCAGTGTTCCCAGCTGGCAGGGTCATTAATCCAGCAGGGGAGAGAGCAACAGGTTATAAGCTGAAAGTTGCCTGCTGTCTGGTATTAAGATGTAAAACAGGATCACATGCAAAAGGGAGAACCAAGACACAGGAAGAGGTGAACTGTATGAGGAAAGGAATAAAATTCACCTACACTACCAGTATCACAAAGTTATTAACCTTTACACCCACCAGCAATATTAACCTCCACAGACGATGTTGTTGTTTTATTCATTTATTGTCTGGCACATCTATCCAAGGCGATTTGTGTTTGTGCAGCAGGATGTTTTACTGTAACAGTCTAAAGCAGTGCCTCACCCTGGATATGAACCTGCAATCTTCCAGTTACGAGGCTGTAAAGATCCCAAACGATGCCCTAGAACAGCCATAGTCTCTGGAGTGCTGGAAATGTTTACTTGTAAAGCATGTGACAAGCCATTATGAAAGTGGACAATACTACAACCAGAAATAAAATGTTACTTGCAAACAAAGTGACATTTTGCTTTTTAAATGATATTTTACTTTTGAGATTTAGATTTTATAGTCAAACACTTATTACAAGTAAGTGCCAAGCCTGGTGAATGTTATCCCCTCAGTCCATTAGAAACAGATGTGTTGGGTGTCCAGTTTTAAGGCACAAACTAAGTAGGAAAAGGTTTGAGTGGGGAGCTGCACCAGTGCACGAGCCACAGAGGAACAAGCAGAGGTGTATCCCACTCTGCACAGTAGAAAGAAAAGGGAAACAGCACAGCAATTTGGTGGTGGTGAAAGAGAAAGGGAGAAGGAAAATGAGGCAAAGGGTTGTGTAAGGAATAGGTAATGTGTTTTCCTTGATAAAACACTACTTGTTCCTACGCGTGTCAAATCATTACACTCAATTTAAGGGTTGCTTTTCTTTTTTGCAAAGGCACTTAAAAATGTAAAACCGCAAAACTGAGGAGTTTTTTCATCTGTCAATGAGCCCGTACCCACAGGTTATCAGGTTTCCAAACAAACAAATTACAGAGCAAAGTTTAGCCCCAGCCCTGCCCACACAGGTGCACAATGGAGGCAGTGTTTGTGCATCTCGGTGCCTGAGCAGGGCTGGGCTTTGGCTATTGTCTGGGTCGGTGGAATCAGAGAGCAGCAGCTTTTCACTTCCTCAAAGGGGCCATCTCCATAACTGCCACCATTGTGGACTTCTTTGCAGCGCCGTTGTCTGCGCCACAACACGCATGGGAGTGCCATGCAAGAACCGGCTCATTAAAACAGAAGTTGTGAGGCCGAGGGGGGTCGCCCCAGCTGCGGACTCTGGGTATGAAGGAGCCTGCGTCTCGTGAGGCCCTGTGAATTTCTCACAGGAAGGGGGTGAATGAGAGTGTGGTTACCTCGTGCTTTCAAGTCAAGCCAAGAGCTGCAGACGACACATCTCTCCGTTCTTTGGATAGCTCTGTTGCCTCAAACAAAAAAGCCCTCAAGACACAACTGCAAAATAAAGCACTGCACAGATGTCATAACCCAGGATAATGTGCAGTATTTTTGCGCTTTGTGGTAGAAGGTTAATTTAAATTCATTTTTAAAAGTGCGACAGAGCAAAAGATCAAACACGGGAGAGAGGACATCATTGTTCTTTCTGACCATCTGAGCGCGCTGGAGGAATTCCTTCGTGCCACAGTCGTCTCGGGATGACGTGATGTGAGGAACTCCTCTTCATTGTCAACAGCCCTTTCACTAGTGACTGTCAGACCACTGCTATGCAAAGGTCTGTGCAAGGAGCTCCGAGATGGATAAGATTAGATGCATTGCTGTTCTCGTCTTGAGCTTGTTAAGAAAAGAGAATCCATTATGCAATGTATTATCACTGTGGGCATAATTCACCTCTTGCTCTGTCTCAGTGTGCGCATCTGGCTGTGTAAATTTGCAAGGTCGACTTCTGTCTGCGCATGTGTTTAGTGGCTGCATCTAATTAAGGGCTTGTGCCTCTCAGCGTCTGTGTGTGTCTGGATGTGATGCACATGTGTGCCTTCCCGCTTGTCTGGGGATGTCTGACGCTTTGGGAATCTGCATGTGTGTTTTGGGTAGGGGAAGGTTGCGTCTGTCTTTTGCAGGCCAGTCCTTTCCCCGACAGAAGCACAGTATCTACTCTCCCTGTCTGAGCTGGAGATTGGCTCTGATAATGGAACCCAGATCAGGATCTCCCACCCAGAGCTGAAGACTGTCAGAGTGCTCTGGTGCTTATCTTATTCACGCTGATGACATATATTGATCCTGTATATTACCCCTATCACCACAGCTAATAAAACAGTGCCTGGAGTGATGGGTAGCTTTGACTGTTTGATTTGGAGGTGGGGCTGACTGGCTTGATAGAGAATTGCTTTACTGCTTCGCTCATAAATTGTAGAGAACGGTATGGTGTCATTAAACAGAATTTCAAGAGGAGGTCAAATTCTAATGTTACACTTCCACTGCCTGATGTACTGTATATATACTCCCTAGCCACACACAGGTCTGCAGGCATCTTTTCTAGTCCCCCTCAACTTCAATGTGTCAGCATTCATGATCTTCAGCCCGAGCAGTCAATTCCACTGCCAAGCAATTGTACACCAACGTCTTAAGTCCGATCTCATCCCTATTCAGTATTCCATTTCCCTTTTCATTCTTCGGCTCGTTTCATTGTTATTAGAATTTGACCACATGAGACTAAGTGACACCATTCTCTGAGTCAAGGCAGTGAAATGGCAACAGACTGGACGTGAAGCAGGATGCAAGAAGATTGTTGCTGGGCCAAGCAAGTGCTGAGCTGGAACCCAAGAAAGCAGAGATGTCAGTGAAGAAGACTCTTGGGCAATTGTGGGTAAGATCAGTAAGCACACAGCGCATGAAGATTCAAAGACAGAAGATTGTTGGAGGGAGTTTGGGAAGCCTTGTTCTAACAGCAGATCAAAAAAGGCTAAAGACGGATGATATGGTACATATTTTGTACCCTTTTTGAAATTCAGTAATGTCACTCCCCAGTGCCTGTGTGCACAGCATCTGTCAAAACCCTAGCATTTCTCTGCTTTAATGTGAGTTATCTTATTTAAGTCCCTATAGTACAGGTGTTTGCAGCATAAGAGTCAGAGTGCTGACAGTTTGACACACCTGTTCTTGTGTAGCTTAACCAGCTGTGAGATTATTTCCAGAACCGCATTGAATACCCAGATATTGTTGCAACACTACTGATGACTTTTAATCTTCACTCTTCTATGAGCACACAGTTCAGAACATAAATCTATGTTCAGCCTAAACATTACCTTACAATTAGGAGTGATTAGTAAAAATCTAAAAACATCTCCTTTTGTCGTGTGAACAATGGTGGGTTTTACATAAAATGAAGGAAACCCCACTGCTAAACCTGAATGTTTTTGCGATTTATTTTTGACATATTTTTGTGTGTGAAACCCAAACTCCCCTGTGTGTCAGCTTCTCCTCTTGAACTCCAGCCGGATCTACCATTGTGGTCTAGTGCTGTTAATTAAGTCCTTGGATTTGACAGGAGCATTCACAGTGCCTTTCAGGTTCAAAGCTGGACTGTGTGCATTACTGTGCTGTGAAATGAAAGCAGAGTTCTGTCAGGCTCCACTTCTTAGAACTTCACTCCCCACTCAGCCCACAGGCTTACTAAGCTTTAGTAGCTCTGTCATAGGCTGGCATCCCTGTGTGCCTCATGCACTTTTAAAGAAGCAAAAGTTCACCAGTTTGCTGCACTGTGGCCCATTAAACACAGGAACCCATTGGATTCTGAGCTCTCTCTCACCTGTCTCTGTGGCAGGGAACAAACATCTTAGCTGTCTCTCTGGCCGATGTGCACTGTGCAGCCGTGCAAGGATAGACCCTCATTCTAGAAGATGTTAGCTTTTCTGGAAAGAGTACCACCTTACTGCTGCCACAACCACTACCTGCCCCCCCATCACAAACACTGATCAAAAGCTGCAGAAGAATACATGAGCACTGCATGTAATATGCATCCTATTTTGAAGTTAAATACTGATTATTGTATTTGAAAATATGTTGAGCACTGCAATGTTAAAATGGCCCCTTCTGTGTATAGGTAAAACATAATAACAATATCTTCTAGCTGCATGGCTTCTAGCTGATTGCATTTCTAAAGAATTTTACTAGTACATCTGTAATGAAGGTGTACAGAATATTATATTATTAATATGCTTTCAGTGTTGGAGCAGATTTAGTGAATGAGTCAGAGATATGAGCCACAGAGGTGACAAACTGTTAACAGTTATCAGCTTTTCACACTGGAGTATGCTTAGCTCTGAAGCAGACTCTTCTTCTACAGTAGCAATGATGTGTGTTATAATCTCACTTTGATAAGCACTAAAACATCCCTGAACTCACGCTTGAGTGTGTTGGTATAGTTTAGCAGGGTAGAGAGGGCACTGTGGTTCTGGCAGCTGCTTATATGCACTCCATAGTTTCCCACATGAAAGAGCTTGTGCATTTCCTGATGAGAGAGAGTCTCTTTTATTACCATCTCAGCAAACACTGCAGCTGATTTGCTCAAAAGTCGACTAAGTTGTAAGAGGTGTGGATCTGTGATCTACTACATGATGGAGCTGAACAACTTAGAAAACAAAAACCTATCAAGAAGTCTTATTTGATGAGCAAAAATCATCTCTCTGTGGGCATGACAATAAGGCACAGGAAAGCAGACAGTTATCTTCTGATCTTAGTTGTGTGCCAGATGTTGTCACCCAGTGGATCTAACGGGGGGGGGGGGGGGACTATTGCTGGGAAGAAAATAAAATATTTCCATCTGGCGTGGCTGAGAAGGATTTGGTAGCAAGTATGACACTGTAAGGAATTACAGTTGTATACATTATGTCCTTGTCCTCAGTGTCTCATGTGTGGTTAGGAAAGAAAATAACATTTTGCGAGCTTACATATGCAGAGGCTTAAAGTTAATAAACACTGCAAGGCATAATGGATTAAAAATAAACTTTTGTAAAAGCTGATACAATAATGTTCTTAAATTATCCAAAGACTGTCTCGTCAAATTCAGACAGGCCATTTATAATGACTAACAGCTGCTTGAAATGGGCCATCACACAAAAATGCACCAGTGTAATTGATTTTACATAATGAAGGTGGCATGTAGTTTCTTTTATTACTGCATTCCTGCAGTGGGAGAATCTAGACTGAAACCTGTAGATTTTGTGAGGCATTAAATATGAACCATAAAAAGCTGCTAAGAGCCATTATTAATATTATCCCAGATGTTTCAAATGTCTGTGGTTTGCTTTAAATGTCATGCACGCTTCCAAAGCTGATGATGTCTGTTTGCTTTAATATACTTCCCAACAGAAAAAGGTTAATCACAGAGCAGCCATCGACAACACAGGGCTCCCATAGAGGATCCAGCTAAGTCGAAAGAGGAAAAAAAAGGCTATTTTGTCTTCCCACAAACTGTGCCAAACACTGCTTTGGGAATGTTGTAGTTTGGAGGCCGTGGAAAGGATAAAGCTCTTGGCCTGAAGAGAATTCGACTCTTCTCTGGGGAGTGTTTATCCACAGATTTACTCCCTTTCACATTTCCTTTCGCTCCAAACAGCAGTTTGTTTTATCAGGCTTCTCTCACTCTACACACCGGCTCCGAGCCGGAGCCTGTACCGAGTCTATAACCAGCGATGTTTTACAGTCGACGATATTAAGAGAGTTATGGCAGCAAAGTGACAATGTGAAAATGTGAAAGTTAGGGTGGGGGGTGTCAGTTTTGCATGGAGGCTGCGTTTTCACATGTGCTATAGCCCAAACACATCACACACGTCATACGTGAATTGTTGCTCGATACCGATAGAAACTCAGCTTAAATATGAACCCTGGATTCCTAGGATACATCTGCGACGCGTGTTTTTATTTCCCCCTGCACGCCTTTAAACAAAAGACATCCGAGATGATATGTTATTGTATGTTCTGAGACGGGCTCATCTAATGATTTTCAACAGTAGAAAAACCGAATCTCCATGTTGTTATCTACACACATAAAGTGCACCTTCATCTGTTAACAGCACAGGATAGTGTTGCCATGAACATGCCTCGACACACGTGTACAGGCTGCAGATCGATCCGAATACACGTTGTTTTGTGATATTGATGATAATTGCTGACTTATCCAATACTTTGGGTGATGTAGCATTTCCATTAGAAATATTAAATCTCCCAGAATACAACAAAATCTTTGGAGTTTTCGGCACAGAGTGGAGAGTGAAAATGATCTATTCATAAAAACATTAATAACAATAATGTCCAATCTGTCCATTTGACCTCTTCCTTTCCAGTACAGTATGACTGCTTCCCTGTGAGCGCTGTGGATTTTGTTCCTGCAATGTTTTTAGAGTCCAAAATAGTTGGCGCTTCAAAGCCGAACTGACCTGCCTCCAAATGGCAGCTCTGGCTCCAGCCCAGCGGTGCAGAGATGCAAAACGTTTGCTTTTGTCTTTCGACCACGCACAGCGTATATTACCCCACTCCTCCCTGTCCCACAGTTCCATCCATTAGATTCATTAGATACGCGAAGTATGAGAGAGGTTCGGCTGCTGTTGCCATGGCACCCACATAGCAACCTGCAAGATCACCAGTGTCTCCAGAGCACTTTTGTAAGCCAGAGAGAGCAACAGAGATGGAGAGAGAGAGCGAGCTGTCAGTCTCGAGGATTGAAAGGACAAGATCAGGGGATTGGGAGAATCAAAGAAAATGAATGAAAGATTGACATCCAGTCAAAAGCGTGTCTGCCGCCCATGCAAATTTCCTACTGCAATTCTGCGTTGTCTAATGCCCTCACTGCTCCACATCCTCTAAACACAGGAAAGCACAGTTGAAGGGGTATCGGCAATTTTTTTGCTTAGTTTGTTTTTCCAGAATGTTAAGCAAGCCCATTCCTGCAAGGATTGTGTCTAACTGGAAAAAGGAACTGGAAATCCACTGTGGGGTAGGAGCTGGGGCTCATGTGGGAAATGCACTGCAAGGGAACGATGGCATCGGCACTTTCTTTCTGTGTAAAGGGGAAGCCAAATGAACATTTGTCAAGCACTGTGAAGAAATCATCATTCAAGTCGCCTGCTATAAATAACCTTGCATGGGTTTCTGCTTAAACTATGAGGAAATGAGGACAGTGGCTTTATGTTTTATTGATGGGATATTTATTTCAGGATCTATACGAGATCTTCATGCTACTCCCTTGCTCGCAGTCTTGTAGAGAGCGGCACACATTCCTGCACACGTGCACAGACACACACATGTGTGTATTCATGCTCCATGGTTCCAACTCAACGCAGTGCCCATCCCCCTTTCGAAACTGCACGCAGCAGGACTAATCCTAGGAGCAGTACCTGAGGACAGCCACAAAGAGTGCAACGCGCACACTAGCAATATTTGCACATGAGAACATCTTCAGGACCTGTAGAAATCAGGACTATGCATGAGGTTTTTTTTGCTTATCATGAGGTCTTGATTGAGCAGGAAACAGATGTGGTTAACAGTGCTCAAAAACTGGTATGCGTAAGTTTGCCAGGGAACAGGAGATGCAGGACTTCGTAGTTAGGGAATGTAATGTTTGTTATTTAGCACATGCACTTATTCCAAACTAGTGGCATGTACAAAGCAGAGAGTTCAGTGGAGAATCAGTGGGACATACATTGCACAAATGAATGACAACCATGCCCCACCTCGTATTTTAACCCACAGCCACCCAGTTAAGAGCACAGAGTCTAAAACCACTATGCCACTATGCCATAATGCCTTCTTGTTTGTCTAGTACTGTTTGATGAAAGAATACTCATTTTAAATGTAAGAAAAAACTGTTCTCTTCCCTATGTGAAATGAGTAGCTATGGAGAGAAGTGGCAAAGGCTGTCTATCCAGTTGTGTAAATAAGCACCTGATGCCTAGATGTGCTTTTACTTCACTCAACTCACTCAAATCCTTCCCTGTTTGAGTATGGAACAGCTACACTCAGAGGTACTGTATACTGTACCTACCGGGAAGAGGCTGTGAACATCAATAGAATGTTGTACTGAGTCATCCGGGAGCTGTGATGTCACCACCACAAGTTCCAACTGGCCTTCTCTTCCTATTCATGACATCACAGTGTGAGATTCCGCAAGCTGTGCAAGCTACGATCGCTGTGGGGACACTTCGGTTTCACAACTGATGCACTTTTTTTACACTGAAAAATGAATCATCCACATCCATCCACATGCTGTATAAAGGCGGTCATTTGGAGGCTCAGTAAAAATCTGCTTTTAAATTAGAGCTTTCTTGCGCTTGTACTTCTAATTCGTTATGGTTGTGGAAAAGAGTATATTGCAAAATACAGATTTTTTTTTTAAATGATGAAGCAAATCTACGCAATGTGTGGTGAACCAGTTAGTTCATATTTTTATCCTTCCACCATCGCAGATGAGCAAGTACCTGGCCATGTGACCACTCCCGAGGTTCTTAAAGTGTTAATTCTCATTGTCAACGGGAAGCCTATCTCTTCTGCCTCCGTAGAGACTGTTCAGTTTTTTTTCTTTTTGACTCACTCTTATTCATCAGCCATTCTACTGTTTCGAAACATTTGTGCAATTGACGTGTGACTGGAAATGCTTTAATGAGCGATGACCCTGGGGTGGCAGGGGTTTGGAGGGGATTCCCCCATATTGCACTGAAATCTGATTTCTTTTATGGGAATCTGGCTTCTGAAGTCAACTGCAAGAACAGATGACAAGTCTAACTCCCCGGAATTTTCTATTTTTAATTAATTAATATCCTTATCTGGGAAGTACCACTCAAACAATGAGCCATTCAATCACCAATGATACACAGGAGGAACTGGGAGGAATCTAACAGTGGGAGACCAAGACTGAAGACACTAGCCACCTGCGATGTGGGAATGAATATTGCAGGGTGTTGGTTTTTTTACTGTTTCAAAGCAGAAAAATATCCCTCTTTAGCTACACCCAGCTAACCTTTTTCACACAATATGAAAAGACAAAAATTACAGCAACTGACTCCACACAGAACAGCACAAATGCAGGGTAAACCCACATGTCATGAGGGTAAATTTGCCTTCCTATGGGATGCTGGATTTATTCTTTTCAAAACTGCTGAGGACCTGAATTTTCTCCTTACAGAAGGCTGACTCCAAACCCACAGATGATATCTTATACCGTTGGGAGAAAAAAAGTTACATTTTTGGAGTGGCAACAGCTCCTTAAAGAAGGGTGATTAATGAGGACAAAGTGAGCAGCAATTTGGGGAATTACCAAATCGCAAACCTGCTGAGGGTGGAGTGTCAGCAGAGCTTGTGAAGAAGAGCACTGGGACAGAAAGCTGTGGTCCCTGGGGGGTGAGACCCATTGGCCCTGGTGAAGACGGAGCAGAGAACCCTGCTGCCTGCGGTCGATGTGGCTGAGCCTGCCTTCTGTGGCAGGCCGAGGTCCCCCAATCACTGCATGTCACGATTCTAATCCCTCCCCCTTAAGGGCGCTCCGGCTCTTTCGCATTTCGCCCGATCTCCTGCACCTGCCTCCTGTTCCAGTCTCCCCTTTAAAAGCCAGACGCTCCCACTGCTCCAGGCTCATCTTTGGAAGATGGGCGCCACAAGGCTTGCCTGTTTTCCGGGTTGTCCTAAGGCAGGCCTTTTCCCCGGCGTCCTGACCATCTGTGTCCGGGGCTGGGAGCGCCTGGCCCCGTTGCCCCTTTTTTATTCCCCCGGCCCTTTGCCAGATCCCATTCCGGCTTTACTTTCATTTGTCTTTGTCTTGGATTGATCACCCGGCTTTGGACATTTGCCTCCCCACCGACATCCCTACGAACACCCTTCGGACTTGTTTGCCTGGACCTCGACCCCCCGAGCACCTTCGTCAGGCCCCCTTGTTTGTCGACCAGCCCAGTTCCTTGTCTCCTCCCCGCGTCTGTTCACTCCCTCCCAGATTGTGCTGTCTGCATAGGGTCCTGAAAGACGCTCCGTGACACTGCAGCCCAGGCCGACTACACTCTTCTGTCTTCGCAGCCATTGACACGCTGCCGAAGAAACAGTCCGCCTTCACAAGGTCAATCCACACTCTACTTCCAAATACATTCTGATGGAAAGGGGAGTCCATTAGCTGAAATGCTAATGAGAAATTGGGTTCTTTTCAACATGTGCAGTTTCTCAGTAGATGTACCATGTTCCTTTCCACAATATGCATATTTCAGTGACCTTCAGCTGAATAATGCAAAGCTCACAAGCACCATATCTTGTGTGCCTGAAAACATCACCTTTTGTGGCATATCTGTAGAGAGTGTAGGACTGCCAGTGCAATATGAGTACATGCTCATTTTGGCAAACTGCTCTTTTTGATTCCCAGTTATATCTCAAGGTCCAAGGATGGATTTCCTGGCACATAAACATCAAACTGTTCGGTGTTCTGTGTTTAATCAACATGCTTAAAATGTAAGAAAGCATCAAGCATTTTACACTGTGTAGATTTAGACAGCTACAAGGCAAACCCAAAATTTAAAAGACTCTGACAGATGTCATGGCAGCACTGAAGTCCATGCCTATGGATGTGGCTGAGTGCATAACTCATACTGTAGCTCATGTCCATGGCCCCATGGCGCTGGAATTGTCACCTGCTGTAAAACGAGCTGCGAATGTGAAAACAAGACTCTTGAGATCAAACATCGCCTGCCTCTCGATTGCCGCTTCACATACTTGTGGGTAGCCGGAGAAGATGGGCATTCTCACACAGCAACAGTGCGTGAAGCAATTTCAGAAAAAGTTGTGTGATTTGTTTCCGTTCTCCACAATGATCTCTGTGGTCGTCGTTTCAGCAGGAGACAGAATGTGGATAGGCTGTGTGGATTGTGGCTTTCGCTATAGTGAAAATCGGATATTCTGGAATCCCAACAAATCGGCAGCTTTTGGGCACTTTGTCCTGCAGCAGGGAGCTCACTAACATGAAGACAGTATGTCTCACTAACATGGAACAGCAGCAGCCCAAATCAACACAGAGTCTCACAAAAGTGACCTTGCTACATCCAACCCTCACTGCAACAGCAAACGCCTTACACACCCTCCAAAGTGTCCCCTCCAAATGTTTTCTCAAGGATGGAAGATAATCATCTCCTCTCTCCAGCTCTTTATTTCCCCCACTGTTGCTCTGAAGGTAAGCTGAAATCTGATGTCATGGTGTTGGTAACCCCACTTTGCTGTCTATGAGCCAAGCCAAGTAGGTAAATTGCTCCTTTTCCAAAAGACAAGTCATTCACCCCCATCAATGGGAAGGCCAGGAGTTTGAAAGGGAGGTCTGTGCTGTGCTTTCACACCGCGTCACTGTCAGCCCGTCCTTCGCAAAGCTCCTTCGCCGTTCCCTGCCACATTTGTGTGCCGCTGAAACGACATCCGAAATAATAACCCCCGCTGAAGAGCGCCCGGGGTTTGTCTGTGCTCATGGAACGGATCGAGGTGACTCCCAGCCCGTGCACTTTATTCAGCTTGGTCTGCTAAAAAACCTCGTCGGCCTTTTCCCGGGCTTTGAGCGGAAAGCCTCGTGAGCATTTCGGTCCAAATGCCGACTAAGCACGGGGTGTAAATAGCCTGTTGGAAGCAGATTGGCACGCTGACTCACAGCACAGCCCTGGCTCTGGTGTTTCCGCTTCAATTAAACGTCCTTCTCTCGCTGTGGAGGAACGCATACAGCCAAGAGCACAGAGGAAAATCACTTTGAGCGGTGACATGCTTATCTGTGCATGCCATGGACTGAATCAAACTTTTGACCAGGCCTGCTCCCATATAGTCCAAATGCATTATTCCGCGACAGATATGAAGGGAGCAGGGCTTGGAATCAGCAACTTGTGCTTGTGCCAAAGTTTTGACTTAATTGAGCCTGAAGAGAGCTTTTTAAAACTGACTTGCGGAGGGGGGAATCAGCTTGAATCACATTGATTCCAAAGGAATTCACGAGCATCACTATGAAAGGAAAACGTGACTCTCCCTAGCACTGTGATTCAAGTGTTTCTTTTCCAGCTTTGCACAGGGAGAAACATTATCACAATTCACACAGACCTTTTTATAGTACTTTTAGGTTTTTTCTCACCTCACTTCAAAAATTGATTGACTTGTCATACGGGTATCGACCTGAGTATTTTTTGGGATAATTTCTTAATCCCTTGAATTCATACCCCTGGGACATCATCCAGTCATGCATTAAATAACTGAAAAGGCAGATATAGTAGCATGTGTTCCATCATGTTATTAGATAACACCATTCAGTGTTTTGCAATATTTATTTTTCTGCATATTTATGTACATACAGGAACAAGAAGGTTTACAGTTGCATGCTGAAATATCTCTGCCTGTATGTACACTGCAGATTGTTCCCCAAAAGAGTTATATATTTGTACAAACATGCCTTGTAAACCATAAAATTATGCTGACCATACCTCAGTAACGTGCCATGCCAGTAAAGCTCATTATGAATTTGAATTTGTCACACTGCTGGAGTTGGTAACTTAGCATTCTGGTACAAAGTTGGCATCAGAATCCAAACTTTAAAGAGTCGTGGGGCTTGATGTGGCTGTGTTGCGTGGAGTCCAGCTTGACGCTGTCGATTTAACACCCAAGGGCGGTGATCCTCACAGTGTTTTAAACAGCCTGCCTCTCTGCCCGCTTGCAGCAGAGCTATCGATTCGCTGTTGGCCCCAGCTGCCGGGGAGCTGGGCAACCCAGAGGCTTTTGTTCACAGGGGTCTCGGATAAGCGCCCTCACCCCTGCCCCTCCTCCCAGCCCCGTTGTAGTCTGCCTGCATTCCTGGAAAACCAGGAATTCTAAAGCTGCCATTTGGAAACAAACGCTGTGACCTCTGTGCTCCGGTCTAATCCAGATAAACGCGGTCTAGACGATTCGTTGCATTATAATCATAATCAGCGGCATTAGAGAACAGACCAGGGAAAGGGCTGGGGCGAGGGGAGGGGGGCGGGGCGACACAGTCTCCGCAGAGCAGGTTTAAAGAGGGGCTGAAATGTGTGGACACCCCCGGAAGCTATCGGAACCATGCAAAGCAAAGCTTGGGCTGAGTCTTAGCACTGCGGAGGCAGAGCTTTCCTACACAGATCTGAATGCAGCTCATCGACACCGAGACGAGACCGAGGACCATGTTTTGGGTTGAGCGTTGGTCTCTACGCAGAGCCAGAGGACGGTAGATACTGGAAGAACGAATAGCACAAATGGTCAGACTGTCGCCTGCAAGTCGTTTGTGCTCCTCAGACTCTGGCCTGCTTTCACTTTACAAAACACGACTCCGGACACTGGAAGACTCTGGGGAAAACAGGCTTTTTTTCCCCTTGCTCCAGGACTGTGGAATGATCTCCCAGCCCATGTCAGCTCGTGCAAGTCACTCAGCACTTTCAAGTCCTAACTTAAAATTGTACATCCTTTATGCTCTAGCTTTTAATTCTGTTTGTTTTAGATTGTGTATTCACGAGTGTCTGGCGGTTTGCTTAGTTTAATTGTAAAGGGCCTTAAGATGTTGTCATGAAAGATGCTATATACTGTAAGACATAGGTGATGATCACTAGTATGAATACATGCTGTAGTGATCCAAGCTGCCAGTCTGTCTGTCCTCTATTAGAATAGAAAGACTTGGCATTTCAGAAGTGACAAATCACACATCTATCTAAAGTATATGAGCATGTAAGAATCCATTTGAAGCACTATATTTTTCTTCACGGAAGCATTACAAAATGGAAATCCTGTTCTGTTGACCTTTGCAGATTGACTGATGGGCGTGGTTCACTGTGAAAAAAATTGCTCGTACCGACTGGCCATGCTCCTCAGAGACTGTAAACGCTGGGCAGGCAAAATCAAAAGTAACCAACTTGACTGTAATTTCACGTATTTCTGACTTCATTTCAAAAACAATTTTTCACTACATGCCAAGAAAAAATCTTTCTGAGCACATTTCACCTCCATCACCACCTAGGCCTGGACAAGACGATAATACTTAATTAACTGGGGGGCTAGCTATACAGAGCTATTCAGAGTTTCCTGAATGTGACAATTGCGAATTCCATGAGAATTCCTCTTGTGTCACTTTAAAAGCACATAAGGTCACATTTCCGAGCAGTGACTGGGGTGCCTGCTCTTTTCAATGTTTGGCGTTTCCATGTGTAAAGCAGATATCTGGCAAACACAAATGTGCTGTTTTAGTAGGTAATCTTTTTCGAAATTCCTGTCTATTTTCTCGGGAATAGCTAGAATTTTTTTATTATTGAATGCTGTAATTTAAAAATTGTAGTCAATTGACTCAGCAGTGTGGAGCCGTGGTAACAGCGAGGCAGGAGGGTTGTGGGCTGGAATCTCTGTGGTGATGCCGCTGGTGTTGTGTCCTTAAGTAATGATATTTTGCTCAAAGCAGCTTCAGCAAATGCTTTTTGGCATTAATGGGTCCTCCAGTCTGTGGTCTGTGGTGATAGGAACTTGTTCTGAATAGACTTATCTGGCTAAATAAAATAATTGAATTAATGGCACGGGCACTAGCATGTTTTGGGATTCTCCAAGCAGCCAATAATCATGTTTCAGCAAAGTTGCTAAATACCATCAACTTACTGAAGTCAGAAACCATCACACATAAACTACCACAACAAACCCAATAAGCTGATGCTACAAGCGCATTATCATCTGATGGTCATGTTGCTCATGTTACATTAGAAATCAGGCACCTGACTACCTAATGAATGGTTTGAGGAAGTTCAAGTAGGGAGCTGCAAAGGAACGGGTAAAGGTTTTTTCCCTGCTGAAAAGAGAAGAAAAGTGACACAACTTTTGGGCTGTGGAGCCTTCTTCAGCTGTGTCAACCCAGCTGTCCTTTCCACAGGGAAACCATAGACAACCATATCTCACTTCTGCTCAGGGCCTGAAACTGAGTATTTCCTGTCAAATCATTTGGCACCGCTGCTGAATTTTACTTTTTTTTCCAGCCACCATTCTCTTCCGAAGCGTGAAAATAAACCACGGTTAATCCATGAAAGTTCAATGTAAGTTCTATAATCGCGTCCGCTCCTCTCCTCTCCCTCCCTCGCCTTCATCTCAAACTGCACATCCATGGGACGCTGAACAGCTATAAGCAACATTAAGCACCAGAGTCCTCTCCCTAATGAAGAAAGTGACAGTTTTGCCTCCAGCTCCTCTATAACATACTTAACCTCATTTGCATGACTGACATCTTAATTCTCGGTCTACTGACAGACACAGCAACCCCCTCCCCTCTCTCCATGACCCAGCTTGCTATGAATAAATTGTGAGGCTGGCAGATGCCAGGGAATAATGTGGTATCACCATGTAATGCCCGTTTTACAATGATAAGGGATTTAGATGGAGCACAGGAGAACATGAAGACCCCCCCTCTTCCCTCCTTCTAGATTTTGAAGAGAAGACCATTAGGCTGCAGCTTGCGTCTCTCTGAATCAGTTGCCTGTCTCAATCAGAGCTGCAGTGGCATATCAGACTCCTTTAGTTTTAATAAGACACTGCCTGCCTGTGCTTCGCAGAACACAAACACTCAATTCAAAATGTCTGTCGTGGGGAAAGAGTAACTCTTGAATGCGTACCTGCGTTTCAAGTGTAACTACCGAACTGAGTCATTCTTGCTGCCTACTTGGTCAGTGTCAGTGAAGCTTTTCTACATCACCAAAGTATAGACAGTTGCCAAAACACTAAGAGCACCCAACTCTCGGTCTCCCCCCTTTGCTGTCTTATGTAGGAGGTCAACTAAGCAATCCAGGATTTGGAATCTCTGATCCGTGCAGGGTGTCGTTTCCAAACTTTTAACACAGAATTTTTTTTTTTCTGTGTCTGAACATGTTCTTTATATGAAAATGATTGAAAGTTTTCCAAACATTTTGGTCATAGTTCTGCATAGACCTGTCTGGTTAAATAAAAGAATGGAATTGATGGCACGTGCATTAGCACCTTTTGTGTGCAACGTTCTCAGATTTCCACACTCGTTGGTCACGTTATTGAGTTTCATTCAGGAGCAGTGGTTTGTGGGTGACTGGAGGAGCAGGAGGCCAGACTCCCATCACTTTCTCCAACCGTGACAGTCCCAGAGATCCCAACCCTGATGAGAACTCTGGGAACAAGTGAAACGTGTAGGTTAGATCCTTGTAACAGTGTCCTTCATCAATTTGTTTTCAAGTGAAGGTGACCCTGTGAGATTAAAATATTCCTAAACTGTGTGCCTTAAATACATGAAAAACACTGTCACTGCTGCCAGCGCCCCTAATATTTTGGCCAGTGGGTGTATGAATGAGAGCACTGCCACCTTCTTCAGCCTTGCTCTAAGAACCCTATCTTCTGTCTCCCGATAGAAGACTCCAGCTTCCTGCACCCCCTGACCCCTCCCCTCCCTCTCTGCCAGGCCACGACAAGGGCACGCTGTTGTCACTCGGAGCACTTAGTGTTAAGAGCTCGCTGACAGACTCCCACTGCCACTTCAAGGGCCTTGTCAGCAGACTGGAGTCACTGGCGGGCGCACAGCTGCCTCCACCTGTATGACGAGCCACCGGAGTCATGCTCGGCCCCTATCTGCACATTGTCAGCTCTCACGGAGGGCGTGTGTAGATTGAGCAGCAGGAAAGGAGACACGCCGCTGTTGCCCCACTAATAAACTTCCTTCAAGGCCGAGTCCTCTTGGCTTTCTGAGGCCAGGGAGGAATGAATATACAGAGATGTCTGACTGTTATCTTGTTCATGAGGAGAGTGACTTCATCAATTGCCTTGTCCTTTTAGTGTTTTTTTCCTGACCTTAATTTCCATATTTGGTTCTTTCCTTTTTTTAATTTCTTTGAGCTCTTCCTGCCAGGCTGTGTAAGCCAAACAGCCACGTTCGGTCTTGTGTGCTGTGGGGAGGGCGGCGCGGTAGCACGAGTATGGAGCATCATCCCGATGGACGTTCAAACAGAAAGCTTCGGCAAAGGTTGCCTCTAGTCTGCTTTTTTTTGGCATCTCCCAGATGGAATGATTATACATTATGACACGTAATGGACGCACCCGTTCCTAAGCTGACAGGCACTGAGGAGAGCTGAACATGTAAACCTCACTCAAGGCAGGGCGCACTTGTGTCAGGTTTATTTAAAGTTTCCCACAGCATGGACAGCAGTATTAGGGGTTTAGCAATAAGAGTGGAGGTAGTAGGGTTAGACCTCCACTTCTACTAATCACATAAACAGTGTGTACACATACATCCTCTTTCTCCAGACAGAAGCAAATCTGACAGAGGGGAGTCTGTTGTATTTGGGCAAGTACATTGTTTGCTACTGGGGCTTAGGAAGTGTGGCACTGAAAGTTTTTACTGTAAAGATACCTTTGCTTGTTTGCTCACAGATTTGGCAGAGAATTAAAAAAGAGAAAAGCTTCTGACCACCTGACTTTTCTTTCTGGGCCAAGCCTGTTCTGTTATCCCCTATTTGCTCTCTCTTAGAAGAAACGCCCCACGTGATTATCAGAAAGTCTGTGTTGAAAAAAAGTCCTTGTTTTGTTTTCTCAGTGTTTGTTGTTTAAATACGTTTCAATAAGGATCGTCCGTCATTTGTTATCCTGTCCTGGAGCAAGGGAGAATTGCTCATTCCATCACTTCTCAAAAAACGGAAAAAGAAAACTGACAAGCCACAAAGCCCAGACTATTTCGCTGTGGCCTTTCCAGAAGCAGCCTGATAAGGTTCTTGGCACAGTGAGTTACTTGCACCTGGGCAGACACCATCAGTCACATGTAACATGACCCTCCTGTCTGCAGCCTTCTGGGCTGCAGTTAACTCAGTTCGGTCAGAGACGGTCTGATTGTAGTTTTGTTCTTGCTGTTTTTTACTACAGTAGACCCTACTCTGTTATTTGAAGAAAAAAAAACACTTTTTGGCATTCAGGGAGACTCACTGAGAACTGCTCAGAAAACTGTTCAGTAAAAACACTGTAGGCACGAAAAGTAGGAAAAGTAAAGGTGTCACTTCTGCTGCAGCTGAGAGGCCATTTTGTAGGTCAACACTTTCTCCATTTTTTTCTTTCTCTTCCTTGTGAGTAATTCTCTTTCTTTAATTGAGATGCCACAGAAGGGAGGGAGAGCAGTCGAAACAGAACTGAGTCCCTTTAATGCCCGGCTGTTGTTAAAGGACTCTTTCCAGTACAACTGAGAACACTAGCACTGCATTTGCATGGCCATGCCCAGCTGTCTTGGCTGTGATGCCCTGGCAGTGACTGGTGTGCTTAGCGACACTATAATGTGGTGTTTGAGTGAGAGGGATTGAAGGAGGCTGTGTCCTGTCTTGGCAAATCAAACTGCGAGAACAAAATAGCATTATAATGACAGGGCTGCAGGAGCAATGTGGCAGATGAACATCCCCAACCCTTTCTCTCCTTCCTCCTCCTCCTCCTCCTCCCCTTCTTCTTCTTCAGCTGAAACAGCTGAAACACGGCATGCACATAATGAACATACTCAACCTTCTTAAGATAATAAAAACGTCGAGCTGAAAAAGAGTAAGCATTCGTCAATGCGGTTTCCAGTCTGTCATATTTAAAGGTTAACCAATATTTCCTCCTTTTCCTGAACCCTGAATGGGTGGTTATGTATCCGCTGAAGCATCGCAGAGCACCGCTGAACCCAGCCTGCAGAATTCCTCCCCTGCCTCTGGAGAATTTGACAGTATCAAACCAGCATTCTCCTGGTGGTTCACATTAAAAAGAAGCATCCATTAAAACTTATAAATAAATCAGTTTATTGTGCTATAACTAGAAAGGTAGATAAATAATTTAGTTTTATGCTACAAGAGTTGAAAGCTGTGTTCTGCAATGCATAAGGAACAGGGCGAGGACTGAGTGGGGTTTAAGGGCTGAGATGATGACCTGAGAAGATGAGTATCAATGGTTAAGGAGTCCAAAACCTTCTTCCATTGTCATACACAGCTGAACTCATACACAGATGAATTTTGCGTCAATTAAAAGATAGAGAAATGATTCGTATACAAAAGAGGCCAAAATACAATTAATTTATCCGCATGCAGGCAGCTGCAAGAATCTTCATGGTCATGCACTTCTGTGTGTGCCTTAATCAGAGACTTTCTTCATGGTTTCAATTCTTTACGAAATAATTCAAAAGGTGCATTTAGAATCCTTAACGCTTCATTCTGTTTCATTATTGACCAGTTTTCTGGATTTCTTGTGGAAAACGTTTGTTTTTTCTAACTTCAGTATTGGTTCTCTGACCAAAGCACGTCGCCAAGCAAGGAGAAATCTTTGTAAAGTTCAGCTTCGCTGTGTCTGTCAGAGCTCATTCTTGTCAGGGGCCAGAGTGTGTTATCTGTGCCCAGCGTGACTGTAAGGAAGGAAAGGGGGGAGCGTTTTTGGTGACAGAGACAGGAGGGGCAGACGCCCCCTCATAAAGCCTTAGATGAAAGGTAACCAGATATGCCCTAAGGGGGGGCTTAATGCCAGCCCATTGAAAGGCACTCTCAGTGTTCTAGATTTCCCTCACAAGGTGTCCTCTGCTGTACTCCCAGTCCATTTATAATCCAGACATTAGAGCCATGATCCCACTTTCCACAATGTGGCAGTTCCGTGCCTTCTGATGGCGTCGGTCAATGTGAGCTGATACTGGCACAGGGATCAAGTAGTGGCTCCCCAGTTCACCAACACATTTAAGCCCTTCTGGACAGGGCGCCCCCATGAACCGCAACAGGACCTCAGGGCTCCTTCACCGCTGTCGTGGAGATGGGGATGGGGGTGAGAGCTGTAGCTGCTACAATCGATTAACGCGGATCCATTAGGGCCTAGACCTCTGACCCCACCTCGGCTCTTAGTCTGAGAGCTGTGAGACGAGCTGCCGAAATATATTCAGCTCGAGCAGTGAAGTGAAATAATTGCATGCAGCTCGCTGGGGATAAGAAAAGCTTAGCAGGGAAGAAAAAACGGACACCCCACATATAAACTGGGAGCAGTCCACGGCGCTGGACTGATAAAATGCCAAAATAAAAAACAGCTGCAATTCTCGAAGGGTGTATTTAGTGTGTTTAAAATATTATCTTTGAACAGAATTTATCATTGTAAAAATGCCATCGTGATAGGAATTCAGAAAGTTTCTGCTGTACTTAATGGCCCAGGTATGTGTTTGCACACCTCCCACACTGCAGCTGATCCCAGCCTGGGCAAAGACTGGTGCCTGTCATGAGTGAGCTGGCAGGGTGCTCCGTCGCACACAGAGCACTTGAGCAGCTGCGCTCTCTACACACATCTCAGAACATGGGGCGCCGGGAGGTGGGATGATCATGGAACATCTACATGGTCTTGAAAAACTGCTCGCTTGTGCTTCATGGTCACACATCTTAAATAAAAGGAAAAACGACAGACTACAAATGAGAAAATGGAAAGGTTGCTTGACTGGCTGCTAATTTTTTGCCTTGCTGCTTGTGATGGATTCAGGCAGACTTTAAAACAGCCATTACTTTTACAGATCACTCCTTCTTCCTTTCATTCTTAATTGTCGTCATTATTCTTCCTTTGCTAATTTTGCCACACGGTGATTGACTGTGGCACTCTTGACATCAGTTTATAGTCCGTGCCAGTTCTAAATCCATCACAATTATTGGCTGAGCATCAAAAACCTAAGAAAGGATTAACTTCTAATCCTCAGAATTTAAAAACTGGTCCCACCATTCTGTACACAATTCTTTATAGAGTACTTAATAGTATTTATGCACTTCACTTCCATTTGGTTTGAGAGAGTCGGGGATTCCAGCGAATTGTTAGGTCATTTCACTGTAGTTTATTTTATAAGAGAGCTTTATGCAAAGCTGCAGCATGTTTTGACACCGAATAAGAGAAAGAGAGAAAGTCAAAGCAAGCAAGAGTAACAGAAGGGGAAGTGGGAGAACTAGGAGGGGAAATAGGCCTTCCTCCTACCAGAAATTTTCCTCCATGGCAACCAAGCAGCAGTGGCAGATGGGTAAGAAGCGCAAATCAGAGCAAAATGACAACAAATAATTATCGTGCTTGAAATACTAATCAGCTCCGAGACTCGAGGCCTCTGGTGGAGAAAATAAGCGGTCTTTCAAACTGCCTGCTCGTTTCTTTGAGAAATACTTCGGCCATCGTGTAATTGGGGGCTAAAAGGGGAAACTTTTCCTCAATGGGAGGTTGTAGCCCTTCAGCTGCATTAAAATAAATCATGTTTACCGTTCACTAATTATTTAAGAAAATAGTTATCAAAACCAATCACATAATTTCTTAACCAACTGGCTGGTAGATTAATTTACCACCCTGTTTGTGTATTTTGTAATTTTGTGAAAGCAGTGCATTTGAAGACAAGTTTCAGTACAGCTCTAGTGTGTACATATGAGAAAGACTTCATGAAGCAGGCCACCCACCTGTAGGGTCTTTAACCTTACCTGCTCCCAGATTTGCAAAGGCTAAGAATTGCTTCCTCGTATCCAAAAGAAAATCAGCCTTTCCCCATTTATTCTCCATCCAGCCCTTTTCTACCTTCAAGGGAACTGGTGAAGGCTAATCAGGTAGATGCTTATGGTCTCCACCTCTTTTGTAAGGTTTCTAGTTTCTAAGCTCACCACACACAGTCCGCCTGCTTTCATCCTCCCCTGCTGCAACGACAACCGTGACTCAAAGGTTCCCAGATTTCCACAAAGACCCCCACTCCACAACACACACACCCTCCACTAAACTGACACATGTTCTTGGAAAATATATTCAAAAACAATGCAACATTATTACTTCAGGGTAGACGAGACAAAAACATGAATGCAAAACGATGTCACCTCAGTAAATTCTTAACTGTAAAATAAAAGGGCAGATTTTCAGTGCGTCCTTTTACTCAGAATTGCCACACATCACTGATCTGAAAATTAATTTGAGAAGCATTCACTACTCTTGCCTTCATACTTTTTATTACACTCTTCTTGTGACTATTTTGTCACGATTTCTGACATTCAAGAATTCCCTGGGACTCCTTTGGGAAGGCCAGTAGCAGCCTAGCATAGTTAGTCTTTAGACAGTAGATGTCATACAGTATGTGGTTGCAGTTTCCTTTTCCAAAGCATTGGACTCCTTTCCTGCGAAAATGTTTTTACAGTTCTTTAAAAAGTAATTTCCCTGTGCCTTGAATAAAAAGTAGAAAAACATAGCATTTTGCAGTTGTGTGAGATACAGTATATACTTGAGGAGCAATTTTGAATATTTTATTGAAAGTCCAAAATCCTTGCCTTATGCCAGTCATCTTGGAAATAAACATCTGCTCTGAGAAAACTGGAGGCGCAGAATAAGAACCTTTTCTTCTGCCTGAATGTGGGGCAGGCTGAATTTACTTAGGGATTTGCAGTGTTTGTTTGGTTGAGCACTGAGTGGAGAATCTCAAGTGTACCCTCCCCCTGGTCCTGCCTCCTGTCTCTGCTGCAAGTGAGTGACGGCCCCCGTCCACAATGTGCTGTTTTCTGCCGGAGCTTCAGCGCCTGCTGTCTCCCGACGGGCTGGGCTGGTCTCACCTCCCCTGGCTGGCTGGGTGCATTGTGATGCAGATGAGCAGAGATTGTAATCAGTGCCAGCTGCGATGCTACACAGAAATCAACAAGCAGCGTGGGGCTCTGCTGCTGTTTTGACTCCTCTCAGCATTTCTTTCTCTGATCTATGATTTCTGTTCATAGAAATCTGTTCACAAATTATTTTTTTTAAGTGAACATTTTCTGCACAGTAGCCTTGCATTGTCACGTAAACCTTAAAGCAGCAGAAAGAAATATTTTTTCTGATTTATTTTCAGGACAACGCATTTCATCTTTAAGACACACATATGTACCGATACCCTCATAAAGTTTGTATTCTTATTAAAAATTCCCTCAAAACTAAATTTCGGCAAGTCCTATAACATAATTCCATTGTGTGAGCTAATGAAAACTTCATGTTTGGATGTGTTTTTTCACGGTCTGCTCACTTTTTATCATGACCGATGTCACATACTTTTAAAACAGTTTTAATGTACTTTAGATAAACTGGGAGGGATTGTGGAGGTATAAAGAAAGACCTGAGTAGTTTAGTATTGTAGTGTGTGGTAAACCGTTAGCTTTGTTCAAGACACAGAAGTTTTCGGACTCACCTGTTCTGAATACAGTCACTGAATGACATACAGTCACTTCACAGTTCCAGTAAAGAGCAGGATGACACACTCTCACTTCACAGCTCCAGTTATGAGCAGGACTCTGACACACTCTCACTTCACAGCTCCAGTTATGAACTGGACTCTGACACACTCTCACTGCATAGCTCCAGTAAAGAGCAGGACTCTGACTCACTCTCACTGCACAGCTCCAGTTATGAACTGTTGTTGTTCTTTAGTAATGGAACAAAAACAGGACAACAACCAAACACACCTAACAAAAGTGATGTTTTTACTACATTTGTAGAGACACCAGGGCACACCAACCAATCGAGTAACTGTTCCCGGCCATTTGCTAGTTCTCCTGTGGACATTGCAGTCTGGTTTGATCTGAGCTGATGGGACGGACTGCTGTTTATGCAAATCGTCATCAGCTGGCCTGGCTCTTTTGTCAACTTAAAGACCTTCTGTAGCTTTAAGTGCGCCCAAGCTCAACCCAGCTGGCCCGTGAAACTTGATCCCCTGCCATTGTCCTCTGCGCACACAAGGGCCAGGGCTATTGACTCAGCAGCATGTGGAGGCTTGGGGTGCTTACCCCCCACCCCTTCTCTGCCTCTGTGCCCCAGTGGCCTCCTCTCTCAGATTCAACTTCACAAGCTGTAATGTAATGTAATGTTTGTAATGTAATGTTTCTTTATTAACCCTATACAATTTCTTGCATTAGGAATTCGTCTTTTCACATACCCCAGCTTTTCTCCATGAGACACAGACACACAGACAAGGAGAGAGCTTGGGGTCAGAGCACAGGGTCAGCCATTGTACTGCGCCCCTGGAGCAGTTGGGGTTAAGGGCCTTGCTCAGGGGCCCAACGGAGTAGGATCCTCTGCCGGCTGCAGGATTGTATTGTATTGGCTTGACTGATGTATTACAGGGTTGCCTAAGCAATAACAATTAGCAAAACATTTCCAACAGTAAATTATTACTCCTGTGTCTGTGTCTGCGTGCCCCGGGATGGATCTGGTTCCCTCCAGGGTGCACCGCGCCTCGCAGATCGCTTGCCGAGATAGGCTCCGGCTCCCCAGCGACCCTGCATTGGATGAAGTGGTTAGAAAATGGATGGATGGACTTTTGAGGCTCCGTCTCTGTTCCCCGGACGGCCTGCTGAGCTGCAGCTCTGTTGAGTCTCCCGCCAGAAGGGCTGAGAGCTGTTGTGATTCTGGCAGGTGTGAGAATTCTGGGATTTCATTTGTTATTATAAGGAAGGATGTCTGTCTGATCCCACAGTGTTTCTCACAGTTTAGCAAAAAGCGTATCGCTGCATCTGCCTGTCCCTGCTGGTTGGGGTCACTGAGCCTGTCCTCTCTGGACAGCCAGGTCTGCCTGTGTTGTCCAATTTCTATGACAGGGCTGTGGTCACTGAGCCTGTCCTCTCTGGACAGCCAGGTCTGCCTGTGTTGTCCAATTTCTATGACAGGGCTGTGGTCACTGAGCCTGTCCTCTCTGGACAGCCAGGTCTGCCTGTGTTGTCCAATTTCTATGACAGGGCTGTGGTCACTGAAGCTGTCCTCTCTGGACAGCCAGGTCTGCCTGTGTTGTCCAATTTCTATGACAGGGCTGTGGTCACTGAGCCTGTCCTCTCTGGACAGCCAGGTCTGCCTGTGTTGTCCAATTTCTATGACAGGGCTGTGGTCACTGAAGCTGTCCTCTCTGGACAGCCAGGTCTGCCTGTGTTGTCCAGTCTCTAAGGCCAGGCTGTGGTCTGTCTCTCTGCCTCAAAGCTGTCTCACTCTTTACAATTCAATTCAATTCAATTCAATTCAAGGTGCTTTATTAGCATGACCGATGGGTACAATCAGTGTTGCCAAAGCAAATGAAAGTAATGATATTTACATGAAACAAAACAAAAATAGAAGTAAAATAAAATCTACAGACATATTACAGACATTTACAACAAAGACATATTATACAATATTGACATATTCTGTAGGCGGCTGGAGCATTATTGGGAGACAGACTCACTGTTCCTCAGGCTGTGACAGGAGATCACATACTGGGCTGCCAGTTCAACTGAGTTCCCTCCTCCCTCTCCCAGTAGGATTGGGACCCGTTGTGATTCTGGCAGGTGTGGGAACTCTGGGATTAGATTTCTGAATTTCGGGAAGAATGTTTCTCTAATCCCAGAGTATCTGTCACAGTGCAGTAGGAAGTGCACCTCTGTCTCTATTTCTCCCCGCTGGCAGTGGGAGCACAGCCTGTCCTCTCTGGACAGCCAGGTCTGCCTGTGTCGCCCAGTTTCTATGGCCAGGTTGTGGTCACTGAGCCTGTACTTCGTCAGGGTCTGTTTCTGTTTGTTATTTTTTATTTTGGTCAAATATTCAGCTAGTGTGTATTGTCTGTTTAAGGTTCTGTAACATTCCAGTTTATGTTGTGTCTGTGTGTGTGTGTCCCAGTGTGTGAGATATTGCTGTTTGATCTGTGCTGTGATGTGGTTGAGTCTGGGTTGTGGTGCTCTAGCAGTGCTGTCCTGAGGCTGGTTAGTGTCGGTGTGGCTCAGGTCGGTGAGCCTCAGGACCAGCTGGCTCAGGGGGCTCTGTTTTGGGCTCAGCTCTTGGCTCAGCAGGGCTTTGTGGTGGTAGGAATTTTGGTCACTGTTTTTTAGGTGTAGCCAATACTTGAATATTCTTTTCTGTATGTTTGTTTACACTCTCTTGGAGGAGGGGGTGGACACTCTGGTGCTGGGAGGAGGGGGGAACACCACACAGCATCGGTGTTAAACAGAGAAGAGGAAAGCAAGACTTCTCTGGCTGAAGGCACAATCCAATTACCTAGTCAATAGATGCACATCTCATTTTAATAGGCTGTGTTTGTGAGCCTGAGTGTGTTTGTCTTCAGTGGAAACTCAATCAAAGCAAACTGCTGTTTCCCTGTTGTGGTTTGAATTGGGTATAATGAGGAGCACAAGGTCTGATGTAAACACCACCTAACTCCTGTTAGTTTGTTCGCAGGCTTTCTGTTTATTTTTTATATTTTTTTAACATGACCAAATGGATAGATTGGTCTAAAAATCAAACTAGTTGTAGCTGTTTTGTGGTCTCTCCGTAGCTCCCTCCGGTATCTGGTTTTCCGGCAGGACACTATTTGCCATGAACTGTGATTGTTGTTTTATTATCCGTACGTTGCTAAACTGCTTTAGGGAAGCTGGAATTTCTTCTTCCACCACTTTGTGTCCTCCACACCTCCTGTGCCCCTGAAGCTGGAGGTCTGATCCGCGTCCTTGGTGCTGTGTGGTAGACCATGCCCGACAGTAGGCCTGGCGGGGTTGGTGGGCCGTATGTACCAGACCCAGCTTGTGCCCATGCTTCATGCGATTGTATGATCCTCTTTGGTGGGCATTTTTAAATGTAGTAGTTAAGGTGGGGAGCTGCGTCAGCACGCATAGGCTGCAAAGGAACAAGTAATAGGTTTTTTCCATGCTGAAAAGAGAAGAAAGAAAACACAACGTTTCGCCCGTGGAGCCTCCTTCAGGTGTGAGAAAGACAGGGCAGTAAGCAAAGGTAATGCAGCGGGAGAACAAAAGCTGGGAGAGAGGAGGAGCTGGAGGCGGGAGCAGGGGACAGACAGAGTGGCCGATCAGGTACTGTGAAGTCAGGATAGGTGAAGAGAGGTGTGAAATGAAATTTTGCAATTTATCTGCACAGGAACAAGTCGCCTGAAGAAGGCTCAAAAGAAATGTTTTGTTCCTTCACTCTACATTTCAACAAAAGGTTAACCTTTACTTGTTCTTTTGCGGCCAATGCATGCTGACACAGCTCCCCACATGAACCTTTCAGTGTGCAAGCCTTACACCAATGCACTAAGTAATGCACTTACGCGCTTCACCTCATATGTGCCACTTATTAATTCCAATTAAACATTGTCTATTGTCTAGTATGCAATCAGTTAAATCATCTTCATAATCACCATCATGCTCATAATTATTATTATTGCATTCAGAATTCCTTTGAACACTAGACTCCTCCCACTGTTGAGCTCAATAAAAATACAATTTTTAATTTATGCAGATTTGCATCCAGAGCTTTTCTGGAGGTGGAGTTCAGCCACAGAATGGCACAAAAATGTAAATAAAATACTCTGAATATCTGGTTTCATCTTTATTCAGCAAAGACGGTGTATCAGCACTACTTCAGCCAGAAGTGGATATCTTTACATTATTGGCGTGTCTGATTTGTCAGAACAGACTTGCTGTTTCTTATGGGGAGAGCCCTGCTCCTTGCCCTTGTAATTAGCAGGCTGTATTGAGCCTCTACAAGTCTAGATTGCCTGAGTGATGCTTCTCCTGCTGTTGCTGGCATTTCACAGCATGGGACTGTCTGCCTGGTGAGCCCTATAGAGCTCACCGCGCTACTCGCGGTTAATTACCACTTACTTACTCCTTCACAGACATGGTTCATCTATATTGGAGATCTGTGGGATCACTGTCTACTAAGCCATCAGAGCCAAGTAGAAAGTAATCAGTCAAATTATGAAGAGAGCATTCCTCTGTTAACCCCATTCATGTGTCTGCCTCATATACCTGTTAAAGAAAATTTCCAATTTTATTTACCTTTCCTTTCATTCGTTTATGACAGGACTGTTTATGACTGAGCTGCACATCTGGCACGTCTCTGTTGACATTGTGCTGAACATAGATGTACACAGAAACATGCAGACGTGTTTTGGGGAAATCCCAGAACACCAAGCTCCGAAAAGCTGGATGAAACAGGAAAATGAACAAAGCAGGTGGTAGCCCTGCAGAGTGTCCCACCCTTTCCTGTCCTGACACTGCCACATGTGGATGTCATCATCCAGCGGACTGGTGCAGTACACAGACCTGTTGCTGTGAAGACACAGTACTGGTCATCCAGGCCAGTCAATAATGTGCTCTATCCCTCCAGCTCCCTGCTGCCTTGCCACAGGGTATCAGCAATGGCCTACTCTATGGAGTTTAACTTACTGTTGTCAGCATTGCAATCATCAGAGTCTAGATCCTGAAACCATGCATGATATGAAACCTTCTGCAAAGAGAGGGAGATAATTGCCCCAGTAACAGTTAACCACATAATTTTTCTTACGGTTTTGCTTTCCAAAGATCATCCAAAGTTCTGACTCTGATCTATCAGACCTCTCTCTGCATTTAATCATTCCTTTACACATGATTGCACAGTGCTTGCTATATGTTTTGCATTATTCCGCTTTTACAGGAGTGATATATTTATAATGAACATCATTACAGATCAGCTTCACTTCTGTGACAGTCTCACTGAGATCTGTTTTTCTGTTGTTGTAACATCCTGTTCTTCATCAGTGCATTGACTGTCAAGCAGCCACTGACCCTGGTAAGATCATGACAGTACTGGAGTGCATAGCGATGGTGTGGTGCAATAGTTCTGAATGTAAGACATGTTGGATACAGGAAGATTACGAACCACCGAAAGACAATGAAACAGTGAACCTTTCAGAAATCCATTGATGTTACATTAGGAACACCCGAATGGACAGAGGAGTTATGAGCCAGTGGAAGAAGAATTGCCTGAGTGGGCTTCATGTAGTAGTGATGCGATGACGAGTAACATTTTCTCCATCTTTTGAGCGAACTGGCCTTACGCAGCGGATTTCCTATGTGCGTTTTCGAAGCACGTGGTGGCGGAGGAGGAAATGAAAAGCGTGTTGCTTAACCTGGCCTGACGTGTGGCATGGGTGCTGGGTTGTGACGCCTTCTCGCCGAGGTCAGGAGGGTCTCTAACAGCTGGAGTCATTAAAGCAGGCGTTCCTCTCAGCTGTTTCCTCTTTTCATCCGACAGACCTACAGCACAGGAAGTGAGCAAGCGGCTGTAACATCGCAGAGCGAGATGCGCGTCTTGGCTGGAGCTCATTCTCCAGCTAGGCCTTTTACTGACAGCCGCCTCACAGGGCAAGAGGCCTGACAGCAGGGCTGAATCACACTGCTCGCTGACAGTGCAGTGAAAGTTAACGAGTTAATGGTGCTTCACCTTGACCTTGCTAGCTGCCATAAACGGATGTTTATATTCTCTGCTGAACTCTTTATTCCTGGATTCCTGATCCTTGGCAATACTAGCTGTGACTCGCTTGGTGTGAAGTTTTAGCTTTCAAGATTCAAAATTCAAGATTCAAGATTCAAGATTCAAGATTCGAGATTTCTTTATTTGCCATATACAACAGGTGTATTGGAATGCTTACTCGTCCAGCTCTACCCAGTAACATTAGCTTGTGCTGATTCAGAATCCTTCACAGTTCCAGTGACACAGGGGAGTCCCTTAAAAGAAGAAAAAAGTAAATAAAATCACCAGCCAGGCTGCATTTCCATGGTGACTTTTTTTTTTTTAATTGGGTTTGAAAGTGGGATATTGATAAATTTCCAGGGGGGTGTAAAACACAGACCTGAGAAAGATTTCATACTGAATTCTTCCCTTCTTTGTTTCTGTGTGACAATAAAGACAACCTGTGGAAATAAGGGTCAGACAGAGGAATTCCATATACCTCACCAGGTGTCTGCAGTGTATTTGATAAAAAGCGTGTTGCTGGTTTGGTGTGATCTGTATCTGTACATGCGTACAGGGCCGCAGAATTCCTGACTACCAGGTAAATTGACAGTCTCCCTGCTCAGTGGCAGTCAATGTGAGGTCTGTTGGAAGAACATGAGACAGGCACCCACCATCATCCCTGACTAGCCCAATGCCAGTACAACCTGTATATTGCTCAGATCTGAAAGCCAGTGGAACCATTACACTCAATAACAGCCTGGATAGAAGGCAGCTCTGCAGGGGAATTGGGGTGGGTTTAAGAATCTTGTGGAATACATTTTCTGTTAAAGGTATTCCTACTGCTCTCAGAGACCCAGGGAGTTATTTGGCAGGAGTTCCTAATGACTTGGCTCGCGAGTGTTCCACATGTGTGATTCCCTTCTCTTCTGAGCCAATGCAGACACTTTCTGGTGATGAGGTCTCTCATTTTGGATTAAGGATTGTGGGGTTTTTTTTTCTCTCAACACATCTGTCTGCACATTTCAGCTCCCAGTGTCAGATTGAGGTCATCTGGAGTTTCTTGGGTGTTTAAACTCCTTTTCCTTTGCTAAACAGAGTCAGTCAAATTTCTGTAATGCCAGAATGAGAGAGTACAAACGCTGCATGTAAGAGCACGAACAGTAACGGACGAGAGGCCGCTTGGCCAATTCAGTGTGTTTATTAGCTGGCATCCATCTAAGGATCTCATCCAGATTATTTTTGAAAGATGTCAGGGTATCAGCTTCAGCAACATTGTTGGGTAGCTTGTTCCATACTCCTACAACTATTTGTCTAATAAAAGCACCTTCTGTTCTCAGTTTTGGTAGCTTTTTTCCTAGAGAGAAGACAACTAAGTACTAATGTTTCTTTTTCGATTTTTTCAATCAAAATATTCTTGTATATTGTGAATATTGCATTGTGTATTGTAATTATGCAATTTTGTAATTCAAGTTTTTTTAATTTTATATGAGTTAAGAATAATATTTCTTTAAGAGTCCAAAGATTCCAGATACAAGAATTCTGCCCATCAAGATATTGTTGCTTTTAGGAGACGATCTCCATGTGAAAATGAAGTTCAGGTTGCTTTCTCTGCCACACAGCTGCAGTGTAATTACCCTCCACTTCAATAGTGCACTGTTAAGCAGGAGTCAGGCGAGGTCAGCTAGTCAGGTGAAGGGCAGTGTGAGTTAACCCATTACTCCGAAATATTTGAAAAATGTCAACCTTAACATTGAACTACCTGAATAATTTCATTTGTAACAAACATGTCGTTCTATTGTACTGGTTAGAGGGTTGATGTGTTTTTTTCATTTTGCTAGTGAAGTTAAACTTATTGTTTTCTTCACTGGACCAATTAAGGCTCTTTTAGAGTCTTTAAACAATGGTCTCGCTCACCTTTCTTACTGAGAAAGTAAGAAAAGCCTAGTACAGTGCCTCTAGCTTTAACAGAATAAGTATTCTGTGACTTTCTAAGGTGAGGGCAGTCAGTGTTGCTAGAGCTCTTGTATAATGATGCCTGTCTGGAAGGGGGCATTTTTCTAGGGTAGACTATGGTAATGCCTGCACACTGGCTGGCTTTACAAC
The DNA here is from genome assembly GCF_055471065.1 of Atractosteus spatula. Lineage (NCBI taxonomy): Eukaryota > Metazoa > Chordata > Actinopteri > Semionotiformes > Lepisosteidae > Atractosteus > Atractosteus spatula. The sequence continues at coordinate 3,785,910 of NC_142719.1, read as the reverse complement.
TTGAACCACTGTTTTAAAGCAGTAATTGTCACCTGTAGTTACAGATGTTTATTTTTGAAAGTGAGTGTGCATGAAGCCGGGCTTATCTTATAGGTGCAGTCAGGGCAGTGTTGTAAAATGGTTCAATATATCCATGGGAACCAAACTGATAATAACAGAGTATTCATGCCAGCTGCTTGTCAGATTCATACTCATTTGAGCTTCAATTACCTCATAAAAGTCTTGATTCAGATGGTAGATTACATATAATACGTTTATAATAATTATTCCGAAACAGAATAAGTTCTTTGAACTTAGAAAACAGAAAACCGTCTAAGACAGAAGCCTGTAACGTTTGTTCTCTTGACAAGCTCTGAGCAAGAGGTAAAGATTCGCTTTTGTCGTGAACGTTGCTGCTGTTTTCAGCGTGGTTTGTCACAGGATTCAGACAGATCACGACAAGATGTTTTTCAGCGTTCAAGTGCGTGTGAGCCTTTCTCAATTAATGAGTCTCCTGGAATAAAAAGAAAAAAACAAGACTTTGTTTGGGTAAAAGTACTGGATAATATAACGTGAAGGTCTTAGATTAACATGAAACAGGAGTTGCCATGCAGGGAATCAATTTAATAGTAATAGTCATTACAATAATTTTATTAGCAACTCGTGCAATGGGCAATACACATCATGAAGTCTAAAGAAATGCCATTATAAACACAAAGAGTTTTTAGGCTCAGAATGCCTGAAGTAATAGGGAAAATTATTCCACCATCTAGGTGCTCAGTAGGAGAAATTTCTGTTCCCCACCGTTCCCAGTCTTCCCAAGAGGACAAACAATGGGACCAGTGGCATGGGCTGGGAACGTGGTCAAGACTAGGTCAGAATCAGGAAGGGACGAGACTTCTTTTAAGAAGCAGAGACAGCTTTAAAGAAGTCAGGTAAAACCATGCTGGATATTTCATTTCATTGGAACAATGTAAATGCAGTAACTTGATCAAACCTGACTCGGCAGCACACAAATAATAACCTAGAAAATTTCTGGTGGGTTTTTTTTCTTCTTCTGGTACTTTACCAGTTTCTGAACACAAGTCCACTCAGATGCTTGAGCCCAGAAAGTACAGTTCTTGTAAGGAAATCTGCAACACTAAAAGTAAAAAAAGATTTGACTGATACATTTATCCAAAATCTCTCACATTAGCACCTTACCCAAGGGTACAACAACAGTATCTCAACTAGGGTTTGAACCCACAGTCTCCAACTTAGAAGAGCAGATCCTGAACTACTGCTCCACCATGCACTGTCACCATATCTGTCCTTTCTGTATCCAGGCACATTTCCTCATTCTCTCAGTCCCCTATCTCAGTTCTGATTTCTGGTTCCTACTCTGCTCCTCTTGTGCGTATTTTCAGCATGGTAAGAACCCTTTGAGAAATTGGCTCTATGACTCCTTTAGGCAGGTATTGTTGCCCTATGTACACAATGTAAGATATGTAACAATTTATACTTGACTTAATTTTCTGCAAATCCTTCAAAATTTTGGTTGAAATAAATGTGTGGCCCGTTAACTAATATCTCCATGTTTAACCCAGCTCTTTGAAATAACCATGACAACTGAAGATTTCAATTATAAGAACGCAAAAAAATTAAAAGTGCACATTTTAAAACTGGCCTATGTTCTGTATTTCATTGGAGAAGAGCTGTTTAAATTGATGTAATTGGATATTTAGTACTGGCTTCTTGGCATTCCTTATGTTCTCACTAGATAACTTCTAAATGATGATCAAAAGCCCTTTCACAGCTTCCTTAATCAATCAGGGACACAAGGGACAGCCCAGCCATCCTAGGTGATAATTACATTACTCAAGGGAGGGGTACTGTCAACAGATTAAAGCCTTTGTTTTAGCAAGCATGCTGAAAGAACTGGTTCCACAACTGCTTTTGCCTCATTAAGGCTCATCAACTAGTCCTGCATACAGAATCAGGAGGAGGGTGTGCCCAGTGATAGCATGTCTGTCCATCTGCACGGCAAGGAGTTCGAACTCCTGATTGCATTTCAGTCACAGCGGTGTGACTAGCCCCCAAATATGAAACAAACTCTCATTTGAAAAAAGTTGTACCATTGTTTTAAATAATCGCAAATCCCTTCCTGTTTATCGGTCTGGATGTGATGACAGCAGAAGAGATAATGTTGTATTTTGGAAGTGGCGGAAAGATAAAAAAAAATAACAGATTGGTTGTGATTCCAGCTGCATGATAAAGAAACTACCAGCAATTGCGGTAGCAGGGGTCGCAGTAGTAGCAGCATCTGTGGTAATAATAGTAAACTTCTCCTTTTTTTTTGGAAAAAATGCCCATAAGCATGGAAAGTTGTATCCACTTTTGTGAAAGCTCCAGACAGTGCTGCTTTCAGTGAGGCTTTTGCAAGATGCAGAGATGAGGCGGCGTGTTGGAGCGTCTCCAGGCCTCTCATAGGGAGGGACAAGCGGACTGGAAAAATGGACCAACGGTTCAGACTGACCCTTCTTCACCCTGGCCATCAGTCAGGCTCTCGGTTCTGGCCCAGTAGGCAAAGCCCAGCCCTTGGTTAGCTCCCGTAACTGCCGATCTGTGCCCACGAGTACTCTCTAGCCCCCCATTGCACATGGGCATTTGCTCTTCACTGACAACTCTGAACAGAGGATTAAAGAAAATAAAATGATGCAGCAAAAAAAATATCTCCGTTTTATCACCGAATACCCTTTTTTCCCCACATACAGTGGAGTGAAAGGCAATCCTGCAAGACGGGTTTCTGTCTGTCTTGCAGGCAGAGAACAGCTGTCGCTTGCCCTGTGGCTGGGTTCCCTGCTGCCTGGGTTTTCTTTTCCTGGTCTGTAAGGTTTCACGGATACTGCCTGCCAACATGCGAAGCCCATATCTGCTACCCTGAATGTGTCAGTGTCTCATGTTGGATTTGGACGAAGAATAACTGGTTGCAGTTTAATGTAATGCATGCATTTATTCCAGAACGCAGCCTGTGTAAAAAGATTATCCATGACCCAAACTGATAATTGTATTTCAAACTATAGTTTTTTAACCATGTGTGTTTATATTGCTTGACAAACTCATACGCCATCTTAAAATCAGATGTTTTATATGGAGAAAAGATGGTTTTATCATTGTCTTTTCTTAAGAAATACACTTAAATGCATCTGACATGAAAAAACAATCATCTGACATGTCTGTTTTACTATATTTACTACGTGCCTTCAAACTGATGTGTTAATGTCCTCAGACTGCAGCCAGGGCATAAGCTAAGGTATCACCATCCAACCGAAGGTGCAGAAAACGCAGTGTTGTCTTTAACGGTGTCTTTCAGGTCTCCTTGTTTGGAGGTTATATTTTTGTTAAGTTTGTTGTAGCAATAAATTCTTTGATACTGAGCAGCCTACCCCCATCTATCTCATACCGTGTCACAGTGCTAGAATGCTTGATGCAACATCACTGTCTTCTGCCAGCAATGGCATTCAGGAATCCTCACAGTTCGGATCATTAGTTACAGCTCCATTTTTTGCTGAGAATCTGCAGTCTGGTGAGTTGCGACAGCAGATTGATAAAAGGGCACCAGAGGAAGATCTCTGCCTTTGCTACAGGCATGGCCACCTCCTAGCCTGGCCTCCATTCTCAGATCTCAGAAGCTTAAGTAAAGTTTGAAACTGGTCAGCACTGGGACGGGAGACCTTTAAAGAAAAGCAGGTGCAGTCTTGTGGGTGGACTAGTAGGGTGCTCTCTTCCCTCTGGTCCAGAATTTCCAATGCCCCGTCATAGTGACCAGGGAGGTACTGCACATCATGCCATAGGAGGTGCTTTCCTGCTCCACGGCCAAAACATTGTGTTTTCTTTCTTCTTTTTTTCAGCATGGAATAAACCTATTACTTGTTCCTTTGCTTCCTTTAGATGAGCTGTTAAACCGAGGTCTGATCTGTGCTGCATTACAGTACTGGCTGAACTGGGTCTCCTCCAGTACTTAAAGCAGATAGGAAAATAATTTTAAAAATGCTATGAAGTTGCAAGCAGTTATTATAATTATTATTATTTTTTGTTGGTTGCGGTACACATTGATAAATCAAGTCAAAGTGGTGATGAGATACGCAGTGTAATTAATATCGTTGCTTAAATAAGAAAGTAAAAAGGAATCATTCGGCTTGATATCACTTGTTTATTACAAAGAAAACTCCTACACCTTTTCACCTTTGTCTTTAAATTAGAGATGATTAGGTAGTGTTTGCTTTTTTAACGTTTCTTTGAAAGTATTCCAAACAGTTGCCAGACAGAGCTTCAGTACTACCCTATTGATTATTGCCTTGTCAGTGTTTTAGTGACATTTAGCCCTATCTATCGCAGTGAAGAGCAGAATTGTAATCTGTTCCACTCCTTCTTTTCCCCTTGGTTACATACTTAACAATACTTACAGTTATATAGCGCTTTTCTGGACACTCCACTCAAAGCGCTTTACAGGTAATGGGGATCCCCTCCAACACCAATACATATCAGGACGATGTGATGGCAGCCACAGTGCACCAGTACAGTCACCACACATCAGCTACCAGAAAGGAGAGCACAGCAATGAAGCCAGTTCTTTAAGGGTAAATACTTAAAGGGTTAAAGAATATCACTGCATCTACAGCAGACAGGCTTTGCATAATCATTATGCATGTGATGGCAACTTGTCTAAACCGTGAAGCTCAAGGGGCTCCAGAAACTTGCTTAGGATGACACACGCTCAGAGATTCAACAGCGGAGACAGGAATCAAACAAGGACACACTGGAAAACAAACCCTATAGCTTCGCCATGCTTCTTGACCGGTGTCTTGGTGGACATTAGGGGGCTGCTGAAAAACAGATGTGAGAATGTGGTGGGATGTGTGCTGAAAAGGACTGAGAGGCTCACTTACAACACACACACACACACACACACACACACACACACACGCGTTTACAAAGGTCGGTTTGCTTTGCTGAGTTTATTTTACCTCCAATGTAAAATAATGTAAATGTTGTGTTTACCAAACACAACACAGGCACATGTGTTTACACAACCTGTAACTAGAAACTGTAACTAGAAACCGATTTTACTTGTGTTTGGGAAGATAACCGTATGGAATAGGAAGTCGATTGGTGCATTATTAAACACTGAGTATGTCTGGACTCCTTGAGACACAGGGGGAAGTTGGATAGAAGTGCAATACATAATTTTCCAGATTGCCAAATGACTTTTATTTTCAGCTTTTCCTTGCTCTGCTTTTAAAACAACGGCAGTCCCAGGCTTTTGAAATTCTGTGTTTTTGGGGTGTTGCAGTTGACAATCACATATTTAGGCCGATTTGTCTAATAGGTGTCCTCAACTATATTAACCTTTTAGCATTGTTATTTTCTTTTTAATCAGAGCCTTCACGGCAGCAAGCTCACAGAAAGCAGATGGCAATTGGGTTGCATAAATAAATAAACCAACTGCAACTGATAAAAAACAGTTTTTTTTGGAGGAGGAGTGGGCTTGGAACCACTAAGCTGGAGAAATTGAATGCAGTTCACAGGGATTGACATGCAGTGAAAAATAGAGCACCAACTTGTCCCGTCTGACGGTCCTCTCTTATTGCACAGCAGTTCAGCCCTGGCTACCGGGTCAGAAATCAGCCAAGGCCTGGCCAGACCCGCTCAAGAAACCTCACCAGGGACTACAAACTGGCAGAGCTGAGCCCTGTGGGTGGAAGAAGCACGGCCCACATTTTTTAACCGTACCAACTTCGCTAGAACCATAGGTTCACTGGGAAATGAGGAGTTGTGTCTGAAAGTTGATGTCATCTTTCGGAAGAATAGGAGAGGCAGCAGGCAGATAAATTATTCTGGAATAAGCCGGGGGTGGAGTGTGTAATCCCACCACCAGAGTCACAGGTTGTGGGGGAGAGCAGGCGGCTTTATCAGGAGCACACGGCAGAGAGCTGGACTGGCCCTTCTTGACGGGGACTTGATAACTGCAGGATGAGCCGCTGCAGTGCTCAGACTGCTGCGGAGCCACCAGGGAGTCCAGGGGACCGTGTAATTACCTCCGCCGGGGGGTGGGGGTGGGACCGGCACCCTGACTCTCCTTTCACAGGCTGCAGACGGCATTATTTACAGCTTGCTGAAGGTGCTAAAGGCAGACCTCAGTTGCTCATTAAAGGTCCTGTCCCCGGCCGCTGAGGAGTCCGTCCGCAACTCACGTAGACGGGCTTATCTTGCAGAGCTAAACACTGGCCTAAGGTTTGCTTCTGTGGTCTTGCCGGGTGTGACAGGCTCCTCCGGAGAGTCAATTCAAAGTGAAAGAAAGACTACACAAGGTCTAGCCATTCATCACAGGCCTGTCATGAGCTGTGCCTGGGTGACACACATCTGCTTAACAGAGTCTAGAGCATCTCCAGTCCCGGTCCTGGAGGGCCAGTATATCTACAGGATTTCAGTCCACCTGAATTCAACTCATGAACAGCTTCTCACAGCTCTGTAGGTGGTGCCGGTTATTTAAAGAGACATTTAAAAAAAACGACAAGCACACTGGCCTCCTTCTGGATTTAATCAAAGCAGATTAAATAACTTTATTTCCACTCTGGGGTGGGGGGGGAAAATGTTTTGACCAGACCTGAATTTCACACCACGCATGTTCGAATTGTACAGTGGACTCATAACGACCTTATCTGAGCAACAGCAGGCAGATCTGGGGGTGGCGAATCAGCTGAACGGGAGGAAAAGAGAGAATTGAGGTAAGGAGAGAGAAAGTGAGGAGTTAATTGAACAGGGCGACCCAGGCTGAAGGAAACTGAGCAGCAGAGACTGGGAGACGCCGAAGAGAGCAGAGCTGGTGTGTTCATTTTGAACAGTTTTGGTTCCACGAAGTGTGAGGCGTAGTGGATCACATTGCTGCCCTGCAGCTCCGGGGCTCTGGCGTTAAATTCCAGGACAGGCTGAGTTCTGTACTTCGAAAAGCAGTAGGGAAAGGAATGGATTCATGGGTCAGCGAAGTATCAGAGAGAAGAATCCCAAGTTTTCTCCTCATCCCCCCCCCTCCCCACCCCCCATCTCTTGAAAAAAAGAGAACGTGAAAATAAACGTCATTTCAAGGACTGATGATGGCAGCCCCTGAAGCACCCCTTCACCCTCCCTCCCTCCCTCCCCGGGGAAGCAGGACGGCAGGAGGGACTCCTCTCACTGACACGGGCCGCCTCTCGCCAGGGCTGCGGCTCCGGCTGGCTGCCCTGGGCTGCGCGTGTGTTCGTGGGGGGGGGGGTGAGAGCGGAGTTCAGTGGGGCAGTGCGGCCCCACAGGCGGCGGAGGCTCCGTTAATGGGTCAGTGTGCCATCTCATTCATCGTCGCCGCTGCGCCGCTCTTCACCGGAGCGAAGAGGAGGACTGGACGCGAGGGCCGAGCCGCCGGGCAAATTAAGCTTCGCCTCGCTGTTGTTCCATCTAGAAAATGTTTCTAGCGCCGCAGAGACCAGAAGTATCCTAACAAGCCCGCATGCTAATTCCTTTGCGATTCTCTCTTGCTTCCACGTAAAGACCTGTATTCCGTACTTCACTAGCCCCGTGCAGTCTTATATAAAAAGAAGGGTTTTAGTTCATTTGCGTCCAGCTGCGTGTTACCTTGTTGCTAATTTACAGCACGCACAGTCGACAACGTTGTGAGTCCTGACTCGGGTTCAAATTAAAACGCGCTGCCAAAAACGGTTTTCCTTTTGTGGTTTTGAAAGTAGTAATGTGAACTTGACAAACAGTTAGAACTGATCGCCTTAGCTGATTAGCCGCTGTTCCCAACTTGTTGGCAGCAATTCTTCCCAGCTAGTTTTGCTGGGGGAGTTTTTTTTTGCTGTGAGAAAAATGTGCGGAGCAGCTAGGAGACTATAAATCCCTTCTGACATGTAAGCACAACAGTGACATTATTATTATGACAACAGATGTAAATGAGATAGAGAATTAGGCTCATTTACATTCAATCTGACATGCTTTAATGGATAATAATTTACTATTTTTTAAACTGGGAAAGTCAGAAGGAAATAGCGTTTCTGTCTGTCTTTGGCAGGTACTCAGTACAATCTGCTGCAGAAAATGCATTATTAATTATAAAAACAACTGCCTAAAATGCTGATTCTGTAGAATATATAGCATTCATCCCACTTGTATGCATACAATATGCACACAGTGTTTTTTTTTTGTATTCTTGAGCAACTACTGCGTGAACTTTGTTGCTGTACGTTGATGCTCCTGAAATAGAAACACGCTGAACTGAAACTTGTTAGTTAGTAAAATTAGTGAGTTTCAGATCAGCTGGCTTCCAAGGGAGAAGAGTGCACCATAAGCGGGCTCAATAATGTCGTAACGCTAGTTACAGCACAAAAAGGCACAGCACAGCTATTCTTGACTCCCACATCAGCATCTAAATTACAGAAACCCCGCCATTGGCTTGTATGGCCTGATTGCCAAGCACTGGCTGGCTGGTTTAATATGGGGGAAGGTGGGAGCGTGGAACAGAGGTGGAACAGAATTCTTAGCAAGGAAGTGCTACGCTTAGAGAGACACTGGATTCATCAGTCCTTCTGCCCAGCGTGTTTCAGTGGAAACAGTCCTCTGGCCCTTGCCTGACAGGGCGGGCCTGATACAGGTAGGATGGCAATACAGCTTGTCAGGATGGGCCAAATGTGCACGAGGCTGATAAGCTTGGAATTGACTGCAGCTCATTTATCAGGCTGAAGTCTTTGAAATGCTTTTTGCTTAAAAATAAGTTTGAACTCTTCAAGTGTGAGGATTCGTCCCCTTGACCAAACATTTAAACATTTTTGCCGGCAGCCACGCTCACACAGACCTTTGTAGAATTGAATCGCAGCTTTAATCCAAAAAAAAAACATCATCCGCATTATCGTCTTCCGGGCGATTTAAAGGTTGCGCAGGTTATTCACAAAGTGGCCTCACTGTGTGATCAGAGCTAATGAGACCAAAATCAGTGGATACCAAGTTATTATCCAGGTCCAGCTTTGGGAAAAGCCTGTTTTCTAATGGGCTTAGTTACAGATGTCAAGATTCATCAGGTAGTCTTTCAGTATAACCAGGTTACAGCTGATTCATGTAATTGGAAAAGTATTGAGACGTGTATTAATAGGGTGTTGTCCTGCTTTAGTTACACCATAGGTCTCAGTGCGCTGCCCCTTGACCCAGTGCTATAATGGCTCAAGAGCAACGCTTTCACAACAGTCTCAAAGGGAGCACGGGGAAAAGCTGAGTTAGTGAGCAGGTAAAAGTTGATGATACTGACACATGAGGTGGGCTGGACCTCTTATCACGTCTGTCGTTGTTGTTGTGCTGAAACAAATGTGATGTTATTCAGTGTTTTTTTGTAAAGATCACACAGTGACGCAAGAAGAATGTGACTGCATCATTTTCAAATGGAAAAAAGATACTCCTTTTTTGAGAAACCGTGCGACTGTGAGTTTCTTCTTGTATACTGTACATTATATTAATACTACTGATGGAGAGCAGAGGGAGAATGGAATTTTTATTCTAAAATCAGCTGGACTGATTTGAAGTCACACTGTGTTTCTTACTTACAGCTCTTCCATGGGCTTTATTTAGTTTACACCCAGAGCGCTTGCATTTGGAGCATGCATAGAGCATTCTGACTCCTCTACCGGGCTGTGCAGAGTAGCTGATTGACGAGATCTCATCAACGCTTCATTGAGGTGCGGGGGGGGGGAGTCAAGTCATAAAGGAGTAAGAATAGCAGAGCCCCCCCCACCCGTCAGAGCAAGTCAAAAGCCTGTGCAGAGTCTCCTGCTCCTCTGTCACGTGCCGTGTGTGGGAAGACTTGCCTCTCGCGCTGAAAAGGAGGCTAACCCACGCAGAGCTAAAAATAACTTTTCTTTCTTTCTTTAATGACAGTGTGCTCTGTAGGTGCACTTTTATCCTTTGATCAGCGTGTTCACGAACAGACAAGAGGAGCTATAGGACAAGCCCACATGCCGGTCAGAAATCAGTCCTCGAATAGACACCAGAGTCACGTGTATTCCAAGCACATTCATAAAGCTGCTGTTTTTAATATCATCATGTGATTGTATTTGTTGTCTGCTCCTGAGCTGAGCCATTCTCAGACCTCCGGGTGAGGTGAATCATGGTCCGGGTGTGTGTTGTCCCTTCTGTGCTCGGCACTCTTGTCAGTTTCGGGTCCGTGGAGAATTCCGCGTTACAGTAAGTTAGTAGACAGAGGCGAGAGAGCCCTTGCTTGCTGTCATCCCTCTCAAGCTTTCATTAACAACTCCTTTAAGACGAGATAAAAATGTGGACATTTAGCTGTGTTTCCAAAGACAGTTCTTTCAGCAGCCCCCGTACTGCACAGAGACACTGCTGTCATGCTCTTTAAACCAGGCACTGTCAGACTCAGTTCCTGGAGGGCCTGGTGTCTTCTGGTTCCTTATTTCAACCCGAGCACTTATACAACAATTAACCTCATTGCTCTCCGAGCTAGACATACAGTACACAGGAAATACATATATACTGTAAAGTCTTAGAAATACAGCATTCATGAAATTATTAGACTAAATACTTGATGGAGATCTTGGGTGTAATTAAAACCAGAAGACACCAGGATGTGGTCCTGTGCTGTACATGAACTGCTTGCTGATTCAAACTCAATATAAGAGCATCCTCTATTTACAAACTTAATGCCGTTCTCACCCCCGGCAGGAATCAACAGCATGAATATTCGATGTGGCTTCTGCTGTACTTTGAAGACAAAAAAATGTAATTAAAGGACTACAGTTCTACAGTGAGTTTATACCTGCATACTAATATCCCATTGTGATTCTGTACACACTGCATTCTGAATCCCTGTGTGGAAACCTACCCTCTTGAAAGTGTATTGCTGTATTATTTACAGTTGAGCAGTGACATGTCTTCACCCAAAAACTGAAAACTGCCCTCTCATTACATGAAGGCCCGGCCTGTGTTTGTGTCATAGACTCATTTCAACGATTTATATGTTTCTTGTATTTATTACTTAATTGATCTCTGGTGATTTTTTTGGTGGGATTTTCCTTGCAGTGATTCGTCTGTAATTTACACATTTTTTTCAACATCTGTAAGGCACAAAAAGCAGAGTTGGACTTCTCTCGATGAAAAGACATTATCCCCGCTGCAAGCATATTCATACCTGTATCAACTTCCCGAATATTGTGCTTTGAAAACACTTCAGTCTTCTGCTGCTCAAAAGAGGAAGCAATTTGGAAGAATAAAAAATCTAAGGAAAGAACCTTTTTAGGTTTTTTTTCCTTTTCGCCAGAGGACACACCGAGACCAAAACAGAAAAGAAGAATGGATTTTCCGTTCAATGGGTCTGTAATCGTCTTGTTCACGGTGTAAAGTACCTGCAGCTCAGGCAACAATAACCCCCAGCAATCCAAAGTCTTTCGGATGGAAATCTGGCAATACCACGTTGGGCTAGGTGTTGGTTTGGAATCGAGTTGTGTTTAATGTTTTTAAGAGTGTGTTGTCTTTTTGGGGTTGGGTTGGGGGGGGGGGGGGGGGGGGGCATGTCAATGACAAATATTCACCATCTCGCCACTGAATACACACTAACTGTGCGCCGGTTTACACAACATCACCTCATAGCCACGACAAAGCCGAGCCGAGCTGAGCACTACCAAGCACTGTGGTGGTTGAGCGGTTTTCCTTTTGGCAGAATTTCAACGTGTGCATAGAAGGGGAAAAAAAAAAACATCAGGATCCTTTTCCCAAGTTACTTGGTGCCTTGATGCCTCGTGGTTTTCATTAAAACCGAATAAATTAAATGAAATCGCCTATTGTATTGGAGACGAAGACAAAACCCACCAAGAGGACGAAACGGGTGCTGTCTGTGTGTGTGAAATGGATGAAGTTGGGGGAGGTGGCGGCATACGCGATTTTCTGCCTGCTAGCGTCGAAAGTAATCATGTGTTGTTTTACTGATATCACAATCAGCACCTAGATTGAAAATTCACGATTTTGAGGGGTTTTTTTTGAATGGCGGTAGTAATAACAACAGATTTGACGCATCTCTCTGGATTTCACCGGGTTACTAGGGAACGAGGCTGCCGTTGCCGTGGCAACTCAAATGCTACGACGAGCTGAAGAGCCCTATTCAATAGTATATTCTGTCCTCTCGCCATCTTCAGTCATACTCAGCCTTTTCATAACGTTTACTTTTTTTTTTTGCTCTCCCGGTTAGAGCTCGCATACGTCCTCTCTCCCGTACAGCTGCGGATTCCCGTCTTTAATTCGGCATTAGAAAGTAAAATGCACGCCATTAACACGGAATGTTTCAATACAGGAAACATCCGCGGATGTGATCAAAATCCACCTTTTCTTTTGTGGTTCGATCCTTACCGTGTTAGACGTGAACCTCATAGAATCGACTTACAGCGGAAAGTATTCACTCCCCATTGATTATTCCTCGTTCTGCTGTGTTGCAAAGTCAAATTAAAGCATATTTAAATGGGATTTTTTTACCCTCCTGTAGACGTAATTCTCCATAATGTTAAAATGCAATAAAGTATTTTGATGTCTTCAGAATTATATTTAAAATAAAAATCTGAAATTTACTTAATTGATAAGTATTCACCCCCTTTGTTTTAACAATCTAAAGTGGGCGAGGTATTCAATTATTATCTAGATCACACTAAATATGTTAACAAGGTACACCCTTGTGTTCATTTTTGAATCCACCTGTGTTCAATTGCTTAATTGCACAATAAATATTGACCTTGTGAGGTCTCACAACTAAAACAGCAGATCAGATCAGTCCTGCTGTCATGAAGACCATGGAGGCACGCGTGGAACTTTGGTAAGAAGTTGTTAGGAGGAAAAAAAAGCTGAAGAAGGTTATAAAAAGATTGGCAAAGCTTTAAACCTTCCTAGGAGCACCGTGAAGTATCCATTGTAGCAAAATGGAAAAAACACGGCACAACCCAGACACTACTAAGATCAGGCCATCCTACCAAATTGAGCAACCAGACAAGAAGGTTGATTGTCAGAGAAGTGACCGAAAGGCCAGCTACAGCACTGACAGATTTGCAGAGCTCGTCGGCTGAAATGGGAGAAACTGTACAGACATCAACAGTCTCTTCAGCACTTCACAGATTCAGCCTCTTTGGGAGAGTGGCTAGACGAAAGCCACTTTTGAGAAAGGCCAACATTAAGTCATGCCTGGAGTTTGCTAGAAGCCATGTGACAAAACCTGAAACCTTTTGGAAGAAAATTTTGTGGTCTGATGAGACTAAAGTTGAGCTCTTTGGCCTGAAAGCAAACCACTATGATTGGCGCAAACCAAATACAGCCCAACACCCGGGTAACACCATCCCTACCGTCAAGCATGGTGGTGGCAGCAGCATCATGCTCTGGGGCTGCTTTTCAGCAGGAGGAACGGGTAAGCTTGTTGCCATCAAGGGCAACACGGATAGAGCCAAATACAGGCAAATCCTTGAGGAGAACTTGTTTCAGTCAGCCAGAGATCTGCGTTTAGAGCAAAGATTCATTTTCCAGCAAGACAATGACCCAAAGCACACTGCAAAAACTATCAAGGAATGGCTTGGAAAAAAAGAAGGTTAGTAAAATTTGTGTTATGACCCGAAAATTGCTGTCCACTGACAATCCCCATCTAATGTGGCAGAGTTGGAGCAACTTTTCAAGTCCAAAGCTCATACAGACATAGCCAGGAAGACTCAAGGCTGTAATTGCTGCTAAAGGACTATGTACAAAGTATTGACTCAAAGGGGAGTACTTTTGTAAATGAGAAATGTCAGTCTTTCATTCTGGAGAAACTAATGTTCTTTGAATAAAAAATATTTAGGATTTGATTCATAAATGTGTTTCATTTATTGTGTTATTGAAGGGAGAAAACGTTATTTCAATGGGTTAAAAATTGGAGGTGTAATAGGAACAAAATGAGAAAAAAAATCAAGGGGGGTGAATACTTTCTGAAGGCACTGTACATCTCAAAATGTCTGACTTTCTGTTGGCGGCATGAAACACTTACTCCCTTCACTGCAAACCGACACGATATCTCACCGAAATACTGATGAGTGTGAGAGCAGCCTGCCAGCCTAAACTGTAAAGAGTATTTGTGTATGAAATAAAAACAGAATTTTGCTTTAAAAAAAAAGAGACTAAAGGTGTCCCACTGATTCAGGATTGGCGGTCTTCTGACCACTAGATATCCACGGGTGCGCTTTGACACTGTTTTCAGCGCTTTCAGACGCGTACTGTGCTCTGAAAAGAAAAGAACAATTATTGTTTTAAGACATTAAAACATCAAATTCAGTTTGGGAACAGAGCCCAGAAGGCGTTTGTTTTCTTTCTGAGGGTATAGATCTTATATCTTACAATATCGAGAACAGCAGCCTTTTTTTTCTAAACCAAGACTGAAATAGGAATCAGTTATCGCCATGGCAACAGACATTGGTTTGCCAGTTTTTAACAAGGCCTTATCGCCTAAATGACTGACTTCGAGGTTATTACATTTTTAAACCAAGGTTGGGGTGGCCCTGGTGCCTAGATTTGTTTAGTTCTTTGAAAAAAAAAGAGCCTTTGTTGAAAAATGCACCCCTTAATCTATGAGCAGAGTTTGTCTTGATATTAAAGGTTTTATAATACAATTGGTTACATTGGTTTGTTCAGTCTTTCATCATACAAAACGTTATTTTTTAAAAGCCATAAGCATGCCAACACTTCTTTATTATTACTTCCATTAACCTCTCCATTTTTCACCACCTTAAAGTTTGACACAGGAAGAACTGTACACACAAGAGAAACTGTTAAAGCTGTTTTTTTGGTTTGTAGTGTAGGTTTGTGGTTTGAAGTCCTGCAGCTTTTGGGTCTTATAAACTCAATGTGTTCAATTTCTATATTATAGAGAGCACTTAGGCTTACAACTTGTAACTGGACAAACAGAAATATCTTCACGTCTTCAGCTATTGATAACGTACAATGTACAGGTAGACATGAAACAAGCAGTGCCATCACTGTTCCCAGATCCAAACCACCACATACAGAGTTTGAGAGTTACAACCTGACAGGTGGTTGAAAAGAGAAGATAGGAGCTCTGTCTTCAGACATGACAATAACTTCTTAGCCGATGAGGTAGGCCCCAAATCGCCCACACTTAATTCTTGCTCAACAGTCTGAGCACAAGAATTTTAAATCTGATCAAAAATGGGATTCTTTATGACAGATCACATTGTGTGTGTTTTTGTGACAGGTGAGACAGTGAACAGCCGAGTTAAAATGTATGAGCAAAGCCTGAAAAAAATAAACTGTCTAAAATTGGCTCATCTGGCAAGATCAGTATGCACAGTGTGTCATTTGTTGTGAACGTTCTGCAGCACAACCCAGAGGACTGCCATTTAGCTTTTAATTAAATCTGCTATAAATATTTAAAGGACAGTCTAAATTGGAGCACACAAACAAAGCAGCAGGACAAGAGAACTAGCGTCAGCACTTGGTTTTCACAAACATTGTGGTTTCAGCTTCGGGACACTATTACTTATTGCTGTTGCTACAGAATAATGGCGCATGGGTAACTGGAAGAAAAATCATTCTTAGGGCTGAGCTACTCAAGCAATAAGAAAACAGGTCGTTAGATATGGTTCAATTCTGTCTCTGTAAGTATTATTAATTAATAAGGCCTATATTTAAAAGATATGTTTTCTGAACTTAAATTGGTTTGGCGCAGTAGAGCCCAAACAGTGTCCCTGGTGATGGATTTTTTTCCCATTCTCCTGTGGAAGATGTAATGCCAAGATATTTCTTTCAGTTTTTTTTATCTCTGTCATGTCTCTCTATTTTTCCTCTTTTACGTTTACTGTTCATTGTTTGTGCTCTGCTCACAATGCTGTAAATTGATGTGAATGTGTTTATACAGTCAGTCAATTAATTACACTGAGCAAATGTAGTGTTAATGACAGTGTTTTATTTAATTACATCATGTCTGATACCCCTCATAGCACTGGGCTGAACAGGGATGAAGTGAAATGTTGAAAATGTTGGCATAACACAGATCATGTATACATGTGTTTGTATTAATTAAGTGGCCTATACCTACCACTCTCTGCAGTCAATATTTCTTCTGTGTTATCTGGCTCAGCACTAAGTTGGTCATTTTTCTAGGCAATACTAAATTTGAAATGTACATAGATTATCTGTGCCTCCCAACATTGTACCACTGTGTCTCTTACCACCCCCCAATTCTTGTCTTTAAACACATTCTCTGCGTGTTACAGTTCTTTACAGGAATGTAATTGCAGCAATATCGAGCCTGGAAATGTTGTGCTTTGTGTTTTTGTGATTAGTAAGTAATGCTCTTGTTTTCTGCTGTTTGTTTTTCAGGTCCTGGCTGGTGTGAAAATATGGCTGAAAACTGAAAGAAATGCAAATTTTGAATCTCTGTCTTGATGCACATTGAGTGAATAAAAAATGTACTAGTCTGAGCTGAAGTATTTCTACCTTAAGTCTGCATGAAACAACTGATCTCACTTCAGTCCTCACGTACTTGGTCGAAGCTTGGTGAGGTCATGCGCAGGTTAGCTGAATACCCTAAATAGGAATTGTAGAATAGAGGTTCCTAGTCCCATTCCTGGAGTGCTCCAATCCAATACATGCTCTGTATCACACTAAATTACCTGTTCCTTACAACCAGGAACACTTGTTAGATATTGGCGAATTCAACATTCAGTATTTTGATCCACATGACCTATGAACTGCTAAATTGCACAACTCACCCATTTAACGGATCATTGTTAAGTTAAAATTGAATTAATATGAACTTCACAATGGAGTTATTTCCTGCGGAACCTGTCAGATGGGGGATCTCTGGGACCAGAGTGGAAGGCCCCCTGGTAAAGTGAAAATCGGGAATGCGTAGCGCAGGTGAAATGTAGGCTTGCGTGCTCCGGAACGTCACTGAGACCCAGACGTTTCTCATGCTCTTCACATCACTCTAGAAACTCTGTTTCTGAAGGTTGACCCGGCCGATTCCACAGGCCGTTCACTGAGCCAGCTCCAGCAGTCAAGTTCCCCCCCCAATTTCTGGTTCTTTTCTACCTACACTTCAGCATTATCAGTGAAAAAGTTTAAAAAAATCCTTGGGGAATCCCAAAAATCGATGCCTCTGTGGAGTATTGTGAGAGCAGTGCTTTCGGTTTTTGTTTTTTTTCTACTTCCTGTGTTGCCCAGGGTGACAAGGGGTTTTCTGCAGGGAAGTCAGAAAAACTTTGGGCAGCTTTGTTATTGAAAGAAAATAATGACATGTTTCTGATGACGTCGCTAAAAACAAATAGATGGGAATATTAAATAGACCACTTCATACAGTGTTAATGCAAAACAAAAACATTTTAATACTGCAGCTAATAATAAAAATCTTGACTACTGTATATGTGTCTTTTAGTGCAACAATACGCAGAATACACAGGTGAAATGCACACTGCTTTTCACTGAGAAATCCACAGAATTTATGCCGTGGATATACTTTTTATATTTAACATTTAATAATATAGTAGAAGGTTTCTTCTGGAACTGCTGATGAATGTATTCTGAATACCATTATAAGAACGAAGATTAAAAAAATAAAATTCAAAGCCCTGAACAGGAACAGAAGGATGTATTCTCACATAAGCTTAAGCTGAAACCATACTGCTTTCTCTCAAAGTCACCTTGTGGGCTCAGTGTTCATGTGCACGAGAGACATGAATGACTTCCTAATGAGAAATAAAATCCCTGTATGAGATCATTCTCCTCTCAGCCATGTTCCCACAAACACTGTGGTTGGCTTTAGAGAGTCCTCTCCAAATTCCAAGTAATAAAATCAATCAATCAGATTTCAGGTGTAGTTAATATGCATATACTACAGACTGTGTACCTGCAGTGGGGTGTTATAGGCTTGTGAACTGTAGTTCACAACTAATAAAGGTAAAGATAATCATGTCAATTGCCAATCAGACTATTCACTTCTCCTTCTTGGTCAAATCCAAACTCAGCTTACTATACAAGAAAGAGCGCAAAGAGAAAATAGTAATTATTTTTTTAAAACAAATGTTATATACCATATATAATATATCTGTATACTGTCACATGATGCCCTTGACCTCTGACCTCTTCTAAGGGCCACAGCAAAACTGTTATAACTCCCTATACAGTACATGTGGGGTCCTGATCACTGTAGAACACACATATGGGCCCATGTATTAATTATTGTTATTTATTTTTGGTCTTGTCTGGTTTGGTACTTGGTGTTATCATGCAAAACTAGCTCTGACCCCGCTAATTTACGAAACTTGATTACAGACATCCATTCCTCTGTTACTGTAACTCTCTCACCTTTTTTAAACTGAAAATAACTGACACAACGACTACTTTTAGTCCATAACACATATTTGGAGATGCAGGCCAAAGCTTAAACCTGAACAGTTTGAAAGGCGGTGTTTAAGGGGTGCTGTTCAGAGTGAGCACCCCAGGTCATTTTGAGCAAGCATGGCAGATGATACTGTGATGTCACTGCGAGGTCTGTACTCAGAGAGGATTGTGGGAAACATTTCCAAAGGAGCTCCACCACACTTTCTGCAGCTTTGGCTCCTGAAAACCTGGTTGTTGTTTTTTTTCTGTTTTTGCCAAGCTGGAGTTCTTTTTTTTTTACAGTCTTGCTCAGTAAGCCATTAAGACTCACTAAACAGCAAAACATAAACATATTTCTTTTCTTTTTATCCTGTTTTAAACGTCTACAGAAACAGGAACACTCACACACCATCTGGGACTTTTATCCAGTTTTCTTTGATCAGATTCTTGCTCATTTTAAATAAATCATTGGATCCTGCTGGGCTGAAATTGAACTGAACTGTATTAATTCCTGTGTTGTCTTGAGCTGTGCCCCCCAACAATCGTGTGCTGTTAGGGACCCGTGCAACAATTCTTTCATCACTCATCTCGTTTTCAGTAAGAAGCAGTAGTTCAAAGAAGAAAGGAGAATGAAAGTGTGTTGTGGAGTACAGCAGCACAGCGAATGCATTGCAAGATAACGTTAAATGAATCATCAGTTTCCTACTATGTGTCTATGTGATCCTAATGGAAAACTTGTGTTTCTACTTTGAGCTCCATTAAAGGAAATATTAAACTAAATATAAATAAAATATTTTTACAAGTGTTAATATTCTAGAGGGTCATTAGAAGAATTCCATGTGAAGATCCCTCCTCACCATACTATCTAAAAACAACAAACTCCTGTTTATTATATTGACACAAGCAAATTACTGTCATTGTTCTGAAATCTCCTATGATGTCATGGATATAAAGCATCTTTTCTTCAAAGGCTCTGAAAGCAGATGCAGTTGCAGTAGTGTCTTCTGTATCCTCAGATGACTTTTGGTCACGATGGAAACTTAAGATGTTCATTACTTTCCTCATAGTATTGCAGTAATGGTAGGTTCGAAAGATCTGCGTTATATCGGAAACTGACTGCAAATCACTTTGGCCACTGCAGTGTCCACTCTCCTTCTCTCTTCCTCCGTGTCTCTCTGTGTGCTGGCCTGGCTTGTGATGCTCATCTGTACGTCTGGTGAAAGGGGAACAATGAGCTCTTTTAAGGACAGAAATCTCATCCTGTGTTCAGGCCTGAAAACTGGGCAGCTGAACAAAAAGAGGCATTGACTCCGAGTAGAGAAAAAAAAGACGAGAAGAAGCCCCATGCTGAACCTAAACTGAGTCTCCGAAACATTCACTGGCCATGTCCACAGTGGGTTTGAAAATTGTCCCTTCAGCCCTGCGAATTGATCTCTTAATATTTTCAAACAAACCTCCATTATCAGAGCATACCCTCTCTGCTGTAGGGGCTGAAATTTGGACAGATGGGTAGAGCATGCAAGGCTTTTGCAAACTAGGTTCTCGTTAAAACAAAGCTGTGATCTCTTTGGATACCTTTATAGTACAGAAAACAGAAACAAAGAGACAAGCTCACTCTCTTTTATTGGTCCCTTCTATCCTCCCTTTTATTACAGATGGTATATTTGCTTTGCTGGCAGGTAGAAGACATAACACAATTCACGACACATTTAACACAACATGAACCCCTTAAAAAATAAGAGTCATACGTAGATAATAGATAAATAAAGTAAGATATTGCAGTGACTAAGGGTTCGTTCAGGATAAAGGACAAGAGGAGATGGTGTAGACACACAAGCACCTGCTTTTATTCTCTTTTACAAAACAAAACACACCGGGGTATACACACACATTAGGGGACAGACGGAACACGTACACAGGTTTAGGATGGTAACTCTTTAACACACTCTACACGCTTAACTTATGGGACACTAAGCTTCAGAGGACACTTTAGCCAAGACTGGTCTATTTACATGAGCAGGGTCAGTTGCTGGTCATCTTACGGACATCCCAGACTCCCCCCAGCTACAACTCCCAGCCTGTTCTGCGATTACCCTCAGCAACTGGGTGCACTTCCTCCTCACCACTGGGCAAGGGCGCTACAATATACAATCAATTGTCCAAATCAGGCAGGTTAATTAGCCATGGGAATAAAAGAAAACTTGGTTCTATTTGAATCTAAATCGACACCCAGACTGGAGGGGCTCAGAATCACTGTGCAATGATTGGCTTGATAGTCCGTGATTATATTGACCTTCTGCACTGCCTGTTAGATGTCTGAAAGCTGTAGCTGTTGTGCACCAATAATTTTGCTGGATACCTTCACAATCCTGCTCAGTCTGTTTTAAGCATGTATTAAGGTCACCAAGCCAGGCAACTGCAGCAAATGTTAGGACAGCTTCAATGAAAGGTCTATAGAATAATGTCATTGTTTTAGCACACACATTAAAAGAGCTGGGTTTTCTCAGGAAGAACTGTTGTTGTTGGCTCTTCTTACGTATGACATCCGTGTTTTCCTCAAAGGTTAGTTTGCAATCAACAATAGTGCCAGGATATTTGTAACTGTTGCTATCACTTTTCTTTCCTTATTTTATGAGTGCATTTTAATGCTTTTATACTATTCTCTGAATACTAAGCTACCCTTTCTTCTTCTGCCAAACTGTGTGCATTGTAAGTGCCGGAGAGCACAAAAACAAACAGCAGAAGAAACACGGACTCAGAGGTGTTTAATGAGCCTTATCTCAGATACAACTGAACTTTCACAGGCATTGTGCAAATTAAACTTGGCTGCACAGCCATTCATTCTATTATCCTCCTTCATGCATCTGCGACACCATGTCCAACTGCATGAATTCCCTAGAGGATCGCATTATTCTGAAATCCCATGGAGGCTGTCTTGTTTTCTTCGGAATACACATTCTGGAATGCCGGCAGACATGTTGCTCTTGAGCCCCAGATGCTCAGTGTAGGTATCCCCACCCCTCTCTCCCCCACAATCAAAGCTGGGCCTACACTCTCCCTGCCACCACACAAATGCAAATTTCAAGATAGTGCTACTCCCTTGCTATCTTAGTGCCGTTTTTGTTTTAAATCTAGTTAGAAAGATAAAACGATAGAGGATGCTTAAAAGTTCTTAATCTAATAAATTAGCTTTTTTCTGCATGAAATGCTTATCTTACAAACCTCCTTGTGGGTAAGCTCTAAAGACCACTTTACTGTATGAGGATGCTTACTTATCCGATGATGTACTGCTATTAAAAGTAACCTGCACGGCACAAGTACTGAGGAATTCCATACCAGGAAAGACACGCGCCTCTTAAACAACCTTTTGCGCATTCTTCCCTTTACACAAGAACTGGAATTTTTAACCCCTGGGGTTATTCCATTCTGGGAAAAGCCACACACACAAATGATGTAAATAATTCTTTGGAAATATATGCATGCCATACATTCTTCAGGAGACAGTAGAGACTTTATATCATCTGCAAAATCATGAAAGGTCCCTTTAAGAATCAACAGATATGCAAGGAGCTGGATATTCTGCAAAAGAACAGGAAAAAAAGCAGACGTTCAGATTAGAAACATGGTGTATAGCATTAAGTACTGAAATGGTGAGGTGGATAAACTCTGTGACATAATGGTTTTTTTGGCACGTATGAATGCCGAAGGGTATCAGAACTGTAATTCACCGAGTTCCCAGTTGCTGGTTCATGTTCTTTGCTGGCTCTGATGTGAAGCACGAGCCTTTTCATGGCCCAGTAACAGAGAGGATTACTAAGGACCCCCGTTTGGCTGGGCAAAATCCTGAAATCCATCTTCCGTAAGCTGGAGAGGCCATCGCTCACTTCTCCACCTGACCTGTTGTGCAGTGGGCCTGCAGGAGCAGACCCCAGGTGGGATGAAAAGTGCTGTGTGTATACCTGCAAGGAATTGTTTTACTGTTACTATTGCTACTGCCCAACAACAAATCTGGACTATTATTAGATTGGTTACAATATCAGGTCCTTGATACACAAATGGCAGTTAGGTTCATGAGCATACGTGGACAGAACACAGGGGTGCTACTGCACAGAGAGAGATTCTGGGAATCCGGATTGCGTTTTGTTGAAGCCGACTGAGCGATCCTTTAGTCAAAACAGGGTGGAATACTTGGGTCATTAAACTACTAGTAAACAAATGAGCAGAGTGGACAGATTCTCTTCTCATTTGTAACCTTTTTATATTCTTAAAGCACTCAGTGCTACTACTGGTGTCCCTGCCTGACAGAGACATGCTTAGAAATACAATTTATATCCAGCAGTAGGAAAGAAAGAAATCCCTTTCAAACACACTCCAGAAAAGCATGACAGTCCAGAAACATGCTCACCTAATTCTGAATTCAGATACAGGCCATCAAACCTCTCCCCACACAAACCACAATACATGATTTTTAATCAATTAAAAGCCTTATAGGTACAGTTCTTGAATACAAGAGTGATTCCACTGAGAACCTACAATGGGTGTCAGACATTCCTGTTCTTAAAACAGCGACAGATTCTAATCTTGTTAGCCAGTCCCTTCTACTGTATCTAAAATTTCCTTTTGTTTATTCCTCAAAGGCATTTCTGCTCACAGTTCCAGCATTGTTAAGGAATGTGTAAAATCTGATCAAATAACTGAAAGCTTAGACAAAAATATCCAATACACCATATATACAGTTTGTGTATATAAATCAGCGTTATTTTCTACTATTTTAGCATCATGTTATTTATGTGTCTTTAAGACATCTCAATTATCCAACCTCTTAAAAGGGACAGTAAAAGCTTGGTGTAAGAGACCAGTTACTATTTAGAATCAGAATCACATGAGGCTGAAGAAGCCCCTTTGTATTATGAATCAATTTCACATTTCCAGGGGAAAAAATTGTGTCACCATGGCAGCATGTATTTAAAACCTTCATCATTTTATTTTTTTTTTAATTACTTGAATTACTGTGGTACAGCAGGAGCTTCATACTTTTTACATCTGCTTTCTTTTCAGTTCCTTAAGAAGGCTTTATCTCCAGGAATCTGCCTCAGTCCAGATCAGGACTGCAAATTAGCAGATCAAATCTGACATAAGAAAAGCATTTGTTTTGTTTTGTTTTTTTGGCTTTTCTCCTTTTCATACTTTCACATTAGTGATTAGAAAAAAATACTTTCGAATTCTTACAAGGATGCATTTTGAAATTATACTGCCTTGATATTCCTAAGCCGGAATATACAGACAAGTAAGAAGAATATACTGTGCTGTGAACTACAAATTGTCCAAAAACATAGAGCCAAAGAAGTTGAAAATGAATGCTTTACTAAGACAGCAGAGGTCAGTTTTTCCTCTGCTATGCTGAATCTGTCAGACTGTTGTAGTTGTAGCCACAGAGCTCTACACAGTCACCAAGTTGTCCCTGGGCCTAACTAGGAGGACATGAACTTGACATCTTTTTATAAAGCTACAGACTGGCTGGACCTCCAGACAAGTAATTGGTGTCCTTTATTGTCATTGGAAGCTGCTTTTTCTCCACCGTTCCGAAACAACATTGAGAGACCTCAACACACATTATGGGTTATTACAGGGCAGGACAAAATGATCTCTTGAAGTTTCTTTTGTGCTTCATCCAACATGTACTGTACCTGGAGGACCTGCATTTTTCACATTTGTGTTGGAGCCACTGGACGTATTCCTGCACCCAGTTTCGAAATAAGAACAGACTGATTTCTATTCACCATTTGGTGCAAATTTCCTATTTAGAGTTTCAGGGTTGTGTGAAAAACCACACAGATGGGCCAAATGGCATTCCCTCTTCGGCAGCCTTTCTACTGTTCTCATGTGTGGGCCATTCTTTGAATCTTCTCTGCAGCAGCACTGATATCTTGTTTGCAGGAGCTGTACAAAAGCTCCCTAAGACTTTCACTGCTGCGTGCAAAAGATATTCCTAAAGAAGTCATGCACTAAAGGCCTCACTCTATGCCAGTATTTATATGTGATCCATTAAAACCAGCTGTCTGCTTTGGATGCTTCCACTGTTCACAGCAGTATTCCCATATTTTGTATTTGTTTTTTTGTAACTGTGAAGAGCAACACAACCAAACAAGATCGGGTGTGGATTGTGTCTTCAGAAGGGTGCCTCTCTGCACCTCTAGTGACTCTCTAACACTGTGTTTGCTTTTTGACAGCCCCTTTATAATAAAGGCACGATCATGCATTCCCTGCCTGTCTTTCGTTTCCCTAATGTGTAGAAATCCCCAGGTTATATAACCTTTTCTGAGTGAAGAGAGCTTGCACAGCCCTGGACTCGGGCTGTGTGGCCCAGGGGTTTTCCAACAGAGCCCGTGAAACCAAAAGTAGACTCCTCACAGCTTTGATAAGGGAATTGCTAGGTCATGAGATCCCAATTCCCAACCAAATAATGAAACTTCCTGGAAATATCTTTATACAAGATCTACCAGGACCTCCATCAGATTCCAGGAAAACCAATCAAACCCTCACAGGAGCTTGCAGCCCCACAATCATTCGCAGCTTTTCATGTTTGAAGTTCAGAAAAACGGGCGCGCCAGTACAAGTCCTGGAAAATCAGCTTGTGGTGTAGTGATCGTGTGGGCTTGTATTGCAGTTCTTCTTCACAAACGGCAATGTGCCCGTCTTCGATTCATCGTAATAAGAATGTGTGAGCAGGTTTGCGAAGGGTAAGATGAGGAATACATTGCATTAGGTAGAGCAGAACACACAAGTAAAAAGTGTCTACAAAGGTATTTGGTATTGATTAAATTACAAAGCCTTTAAGATTCACTGTTTAATGCTCCGAGCTTGTGATTTCTGGATTCCCAGAGAGATTCGACCTGATGCGGGTTATTAATAGCTGAATCGGCTCTAGAGTCTCCCTCCTGTGGGCCGTGACAACTTGGTTTTTTAAAAAAAAATAACTGTTTTCCTTCTTCCTTTACATATTTCGCTCGACAGGCCACAATGTGGAATCTGAAGAATGTGACAGCTGCTTGTTTTAATGGTAGGTGGAAACCATATAGCAGACCAGACATACACATATTACAATCTGAGACTGTCGTCTGTAAACGTCTGATCTCCCAGCTTAGCTGAGGGGAAGTGACGCTCTTAGGACAGAGCTGAACTGGGGGTGGAGGTTTAAAATCTAGTTTTTTCCCACCTTTCACAGACCCAGGCCTTTCAGAATTGGGGACCTTGAACTCCCCGTTTGTCCTTAATATTGGAAGATGTGTTGAGATACACAGCTGGCAAGAGTCTCCCCCCCCCGAAATGCTAGTGTCTTACAATTATAGTGAGTGCTTTACAATACAGAACAAGGATCCTGGCGGGGCAATGGCCAAGGTGATACGGTGTGGCTACTTCAACTGCGAGGCCTGGCTGACGATCTTGCTGTTATGTCATCCTGCGTGCCCCTGTGCAGAGATGTGTGTCTACAGAAGGGCCACACCACACTCGCAACTCGCCACAGTGAAAGTCACACATATCACGCAGCCGGCAGAGGAATCCTACTCCACTGGGCCCCTGAGCAAGGCCCTTAACCCCAACTGCTCCAGGGGCGCTGTACAATGGCAGACCCTGTGCTCTGACCCCAAGCTTCTCTCCTTGTCTGTGTGTCTGTGTCTCATGGAGAAAAGCTGGGGTATGCGAAAAGACGAATTCCTAATGCAAGAAATTGTATAGGGCTAATAAAGAAACATTATCACATTATCACAAGCAAACCGATGCTGAAAAGACACACCCCCAACCCTCATACATCCCACCAGTGGAAAACATAGCAAATCGAATTCATTCTTTGATTTGTGGACTAAGGTCAAAACTACCAGCTGATCGTTTGGCAGAGATCAGGGGAATCTTTATTTTATTTTTTACATATTACTTTATTTTACAATTGGGGGAGGGGGGGGGTATCAGCTAGTGATCGCGACAGGGCTTGCATCCTCTCGGACGGACTCTTTAACCAGATTATGGGAGCGCAATCACGGCTTTTCTTTTCTGTGATTGTCAAAGTTGATTAATGGTAGCGCAGCTGGAATTAAAGAACCCCCCCCCACGCGTGCGTGACGTGACGTGACGTGACGTGCTCCAGCGAGTCCGCGCGGAGAAGGAGGAGACGCCGCTGAAGTTAGAAGCACGGTGGTGAAGGGGGGGGGTTACGCGGAGACATAAATAATGTTTTAAGTACCTTTCGGTGAGTTTTTAAGCCGACTTGCGGGGTAGCAAGAGCAAAAACGACAACAGAGAAGGGTCTCCCTGCCGGCAAGCCCCCTCCGTCTCCCCCGGCGCAAACCCAGCGGGTTATCGTGCAGCGTCATCGGCTATCGAAAAGCTCGCTAGCCGCAGCCTCGGACCGGCGTTTAAACTCCGATTACATCGAAAACAAATAGTGTAAAAAAAAAAAAAGAGTGAGAGAGGAGAGAGAGCCACTCCTTTCGTTACGGTGAACACGTAAGGAAAATGAAGACGTAAAAAGAGGGGGAAAAAAAAAACAGGTTGAAGAAGCTAACGCGTTATCCACGGGCGCGTATCGCTCAAGACCGAGAGCGACAGCAAACGAGACACGTCTTTTTTTTTAAAAAAATATATATATATTTAAATACAAAAACGACCCCACGCCTTCGCTTCCACCCAGCCTCGCCGATCCCTGGGCTCAAAGAGGGGAGGGGGGGGGGATGAAACTTGCCCCCCACCCACTCCACTCCACTCCACTACCAGTGCAACTTCCAAGCCATCTCGTCTCACGATGACCAAACCGATTGCTGTAATAAAATCCCCTTTGGCGGAAAAAAAAAGCCCCCCCCTTCCCCCCGAAACTACGAGATTGGTAGTCCTTCGGCTGGCTCACGCCTTGTAGGAGGGGTTAGCACGTTATTTGTGAGGCTGGGCTGGCGAGCCCATCTGTAGTTTTCGGTGAACTTGCTGGGGAGTAAGGTGCACGGGTGTGCGTGTTTCATAGCGGAACTTTTAACTACATTTCTTACCTCTCCAATAAGATCGCAAAAGGATTTTTTTTTTAAACTCGTTTTTTTTCTTTCTTTCTTTCTTTCTTGCTTTGGTCCCGGATTGGAATTTTTAATTCGCGTTTAAAGTGACTTTTGTCGTTGTCGTCGTTGTTGTTGTTGTTGTTGTTTGCTTTTATTTTTTATTATTATTATTTTTTTTTTAAAAAAAAAACCCAAACCAAACCGAGAAAGACCGCACCGTTTGCAGATTTTAAGGATGGGTTCCCAGCTGTCCAAGGGAGTCGTCGTTGAGTCCAAGCAGCCTGCCGCCGACCCCGCGGCTGCCAAGACCAACGGGCAGGTGAGCACCGTCTCCTTCTGTGCCACCCGTGTCGGTTCAAAATATCCACGCAGAACGTAAAAAAAATTAAATAAACGTGGGGTTGAAAAAGTGAGGGACCGCACTGGTTGCATTTTAGGTTGGTTGGAACTTTTGGGTTTTTTTGGGGGGGGAGGGGGTAGTAATTTAATCAGCGGCGCGGAGGTGGGGGCTCCCCTGAGCGATGAGTGTCGTGATGATGAATTTTTATAAGTATATATATAAAGATAATTGTAGGATTTCTGACCGGGGCGACACGAAAGCCCGGCTCTGTGACCAGGATGTTCAGTTCTCTATTGTTCCTCAGTTCCCTGTGTGTCGGGGCCAAAGTCTGACCGCCCCCCTCCACCCTCCTTTATAATCGGGGTACACGGGTGCAACGCGTCCGCATGCGGAAGTGCGATCTTGCTTTGTTTTGGACGAGGGGTTTTGGGGGGGCTGCATGTTGGGGTGCCATCATCAAGCCGGCGCTGGAAGCCCGGTTAGATGGGTAGCCTGGACAAAGCGGGGTGCTCAGCCCCAGCCCCCCCCCCCCCGGGGGTGTGCGCGCTGGAAGCGGGGCGCATCTGGCTGCTCGCTTTGCCACCGTGCAGCTTCCACCGCCGATCGATACTGTGGGCGACAGAGAGATGCTTTTGTCTGCCCCCC